>NC_134940.1:9670711-10295711 GCF_051020765.1 Lasioglossum baleicum | reverse complement strand
AAAATTGCACGAATTAGCATTGATCTCATTTCTTCCATCGCCAAAGAAACATACAAAATTCATTTAAATCGCTCGGTTAACATCCTGCCAAGTTTACGCTAGAATCGAGCCCAGAACAAGGATCAAATTCGTCGTAGCCAGTTTTGCTCGACTACTATCGCCGCGAATCCGGTTTCCAAGCTCGATTCCACGCTCGCGGAGAGGAAAGGCGCAACTAGTGACGTCAAACAATTGTGGAATTTACAACGGTGTTTATAAGCCGTGGTTCTCGCCAGGTGATAGCTGGGCTACGTCAGAGCCGTTGCCTATTCAAGCGTCGCTCGTTCTATTTGCTAGATAAAAGAAACTAATGAATACTATCCCGGTCCCTCGTTCTGACATTATAAAGTTCCCCGAAACTCTTTACCAATCTTCCACGTGGATCGGAGAAAGATGAATTCATGGGATACAGAAGACAAGGAAGAGAATCAACATCGGCTGCAGCGTTCCTTGGTCGCGTGTACGTCATTGTAACCCACGCAAAGAATGCACAAAGCGAGCGTGCACGTGCGCGACGGGTTTGTAAACACGTTGATCCATCCGTATGGAAAACGAGTATGCAGAGACAGGGCCAGGTAAATACGCACGCTGCTCCGTACAAAGGATAGGCATGCATAACAGATTCCTCTGTTCGCTACATTGTCGCGAGCCTCATTTCAGAAAATAGCGACGCGTGTCGTCTCATTCGGCGTGCTCTCTTCTAGGAAAACGTTCTCAGAGGTCATTCCGCGCCGCTATCAATTTCTTTCGCTCGCCGAAACGCTCGGGAATAATTCTCGTGATAAAAATAAGCCTCCAAACTGGAAGAGAACGCGCACGCGAAATGCAGATAAAGCTGAGCCTCGCCGTGGTCGCGGTCACGTTCCCGTTTTCATTAAGCGTCCCTAAATACCGACGTGAATTCCGTATTCGTCGTATGAACGGTTCGTTTGTTCGCGAACTGGAGCACAAGCGTGACGTTGCGTAAGATAAATTAGCCGCGTGTTCGCCGGACGGCTAACGAGAGCCTGTGGTGGTGGCGGTGTCGCGCTAAACATAGCTTTTTCCTTCGGTGTAACATTGAAATATTTATACACCTGCAATGGGAATACGTCAGAACGGGCCGGACAACCGTGCCGTTCATTAAATTTATGGTAATTTTATTTATCTTCTCCCGCCGCTCCTTGGTTTCATAGAATCTCTCCCTTTGAAATAGTTCCGGGCTCGTTGCGGTGCGAGATACAACCGGAGTTCTTCGAGCTGGGTTTCTGGGAACCGAGACGCATCCTCCGCGATTCTTTCTCTATTCTTCCTCTCTTATCTGAACGGGGAAAAGCGATAACGGTAATTTTACACTTACTCTGGGCTTCTGTTGCGGCTGATCGGTCACGTCGGACTCGTCGCCGCTGAGACTGGAGGTCGTCGAGCAATCAGAAATCTTTCTCGAAGGAGGGATGTCCAGGAACTCGATCTTCGACTTTTCTTGCAGTTCCTGAGTGTTCTCTTGAGTATATTGTAACAGCTGAGAGTCCAGCTTCGAGTAATAGGAGTTTGTCGAGTCTAGACAGGAGTTCCGCCTGTTCCCAGATTCATTATAGTTCCTAAATAAAATGTTTCAATGTTAGATACAGCAGAAGCAAAGTGGTATCGACAGAATTCTGAATAGGATACCTTTGAGCAGTAGCATTCATAGAATCAAGGCACAAACAACAAGAGTCTGAATGCCTCCTACTGCGACAAACACCCAGGAATTGATTGTCCAAGGACTCTCTAATCTCATCGCAGTCTAAGCAGGAACAGCTGCTAGCTTGGCTAGGTGTGCCACTGGTTCCCTCGTACTTCTCAAGCTCTAGGTCATTTCTTTCCAACTTCTCGTCAAGATAAGAATAATCTGAGTAGTCACTAACAACCACACTCGGCGTTCTCCAGTATCTGGGCCTCCCTTCATTGTGTTCAGCCTCGCTTCCTTCCACTGCATTCGTACTGTCCCAGCCTGCAGACAATATTAATTATATTGAACAATATTATGTATTTCTTACATTAGAATATTAAGGAGAAAGGCTTTTCTAACACATATTCAGTTAAGCTTAAAACAAGATCAATTGAACTTAAAGTCAGTGCAAAAGTTTTAAAAGACATTGTAGCTCTCACTTGTTAATTCATGCTTTCTAGAAGGCTGTCAGGTCATCTTTATTCAAGAATTTGCAAATAGAAAAATCATGAATAATTTATCCTTTCTTGGGACTAATATTTAAAAGTGTAACCTTTGGTGTGTTGATGACTGTTCAAAAAATAGCCGATAAGTAGTGTTAATAGGCCTTCAGTGGCTAAGACATTAACATTGACACATTGAATATGCTGGCTAATTATTGAGTGCTGAAAACCTTGATGCTTTCGACCACACTGTTTACATTGTATTAAGTTAGTGCAGAAATTCATGCGCGATTCCTCGTTGTATTTTAATACGAAATCGAGCACGAACTTTTGCACTGACAGTTTGCTAGACATTTTTATACACTTATTATGTATATATGCATTTTAGCAAAAAAAGATCATACGTCAAAGTTGAAAGAAAGAAGCGACAACAGGTGCCTCGAAACGTTTAATATTATTTAAATTAACGCGGGGCCGGGGTGTACTTACAATGTCCTGGAACAAATGAAGTGAATCGACAGTATTGTACCGAAATAAATCGTCCAAAATATGCAAGCTAAAAGACTGGAGAGAGGACTAACGAGAACATTGCAAAACGGAGTCCCACTTATTTACGTGATCCTGTGGCGGTTTCGAACGTGCCACGGTAAAAAAGGGAAAATGGAGAACAATGACGTCAGAGAGCGCGCCGCGCGTGGATCAGGGGGACGTGTTTTGAACGGACGTGCCCCCTCTCGCGCCGCTAGGCAAGGCAAGGCAAGGCAAGGCGCAAGCAACTGGTGTCACGGCATCGGACGATCGACGTGCGTATGTATATCGCATGCATCCCCCTCACCTTTGATTTGATCCTCGTCGCTCAAGACCGCGCTGTCGGAGCTACAGCATCTAGTGACCCGTAGTTTGTGCCGTTTGAGCTGGTGTGTGGTAGTCAACGAGGCTAGGTCCTCGTCGCTGGCTGCAGCGGAGTCGAGACTCCAACACCGTGCGACGGATCCCCTCCTCCGTTCTGGATCGGCCTCGATCCCCTCGTCGCTCTGGGGACTTTTGCTGAGTGACCTGACCACCGGCATTCGTACGGTGTCGAACTCGTCGTAGGTCTCGTTCGCTTCGACCGGGTCAACAACGGTGGTCTCCTGATTTTGCTGTTGCTGTTCGCGGACCGGTTGGTTTTTGGACCTCATCGCGTGGCCGGCCTCCTCGCCGGCTTCCGTACGATCACCGAACAGCCGCTCGAAACCGTGCACCAGCTCGCATACCGACGAACCACCCTCGCACTCGGCGACGTACTGATTCTCCACGATACCGACGCGCCGTTTCCTCTGCCCGCCGGCCGTGCTACTCGAGACGTTGTTCCGTTTCCACGACGCTTCCTCCGCGCCTCGGATCAGCTCCCGCTCCTCAGACTCGGGTCCCTGCTGCTGCACAGCTCGCGACAGCTGTTTCGACTGTTGCCGACGTCTCAGCACCGCGTAGCTGCCCTCCTCATCGCGTCGACCCCGGTCCCGGGAGGATTCCCATCGTCCTCTCCGCACTAGGTCGCCAGACGTTCGATTTGAAATACGGGAGACGCATCGCGCACCGTGCCTGAACCAATCGCGACCACGGCGTCGACGCTGGCTCGGCCAGCCGCCATATTGAATTCCGTAGACCACGCGGCAGCTAGACGGATAACGTACGTCGATCATCTGACCTGGTTTCGACGATCGGGCACGGGGCGACTTTGAGCGATTTCTTTCCCGATCGAAGCCAGCCTCGTCCACTTTCCGCACTCTTTTCTTCTCGATCGTTGCACATTTGTCACCGACAGGATCGCCGGCCTCCTCGTCGTACGTTATTTGAACGATCTTCGAGAAGTTCACCCTCTTTTCGATCGGGTCCCTTCTCGCACTGCTAGCCGTGTTGTTTTGCCGGCGAGACACGGATCACATAGAAACAAATCGAAAAGCAAGTTACAAGCAGATCCTAAATATAGTGAAAATGTTCATATTAATTTTTTTTTTAATAAAGTTATTGTATACGCTTAAACACGAATAAATGGAGCTATTACAAACAATACATTTAGAATGATCCGTTGTTTAATAAAATCACAGTAACCAGCACTGTCTACCAAAAGGATATTCCGCAGCGTTGTATAATACAAGGACGTTCACAGCAAAGTATATATATATAAGTACCCAATTAAAGGACGTAGGATTTCATTTGTCAACACGTGCGACGACATTGTGTGACGATGTCGGATCGCGGCTCGGACGAAACGAGATGGAATACAACTTGGAACTGAGATTCGAATTGATTTGGTAATGATTCGTATTTATCGCACAGTCATCGCTAGAAAATACAAAAATAAAGAAGCAGTGTTTACGCTTGTACCAGCGTAGAGTATAGCGAGAATAAACGATGGTGTGAATTTAAATGTAACCCTGAAAGATAAATGAACCGCAGCATCGTGCTGTTTTACAAGAAGGAATTGAAAGTTTGTGCTCATTATTTCACTGGTATATATATAGCATGATTCCCGTGTGTTTACTATTGCGTCCCACTTTAGGAATACACAATGGCCTTTAGGCCAAGTTCGAAAACAATTCCTCAATAGTACGGCCGGTATTTTGCCTTCCGAATACAAATCTTTCGAATAGTCAATCGTAGCCCATTGTTTTCGAAATTTAATCGCGCGCACGCTCGCCGGTATTTATTTTACAACGCAAACCTATTTTTGGCGCGGTTACAGTATAAACGAAGATGTAATAACATTATACATGGCACGATGTTGCCATCAGCGTGATCATCGCGAATTTTTTATTCCACCGAAAGGTAAAGACTAAAAATAACTAAGAACAATGTTCTCACTTTAAAAAAAAAACAGTGCATATATAGCTAGACTGAACGCTGTGACTACAAAGAAACATATTTCCTATCCATCGTGCGTGTCAAAGTTCCCCCCTAAAAAAGTACTCGTCCGACGACAAAGTGGTTTTATGATAATACGCTCGCCCGAAGGGACATAAATTTTTCTAATACCAGCGCAGTCATTACGAGCGCTTATCTAATCTCGGAATAATACTATTACATGCCTAGCTGTTCCCTATACGAAAAGGTCATTATTATTTTACGCTTCGAGCTCTTCTACGGACATAATCCAAAATCGCGTCCTCACGGATAGATCTAACGCTTCGAAGATCGCTGTTCTCGAGACTGATACAGAAAGAGAGTGAGGAAAGGATTATTTTTCGCGAGACGGCTCGTCCGTGCAAAAGTCAAGGACCGAGTATCCGGGTCGAAGAAATGCGGAGGGAAAGATGCATGGAAGAGGTATGCCAGGGTTGCTCCTTGCTCCTGCGATTGACGTCACAAGTGCGTCATCGGAGGCAAAGAAACAAGAAAGTGCGATTGAATGATCGCGCGGCGGTTACAGCGGCCGCGTACCGCTGCTCTCGTGTATCGTTGCTTCTTTCTCTTTCTCGACAAACGGTCCATTATCTCGTCAGTTCAAGTGCCCCTTGGCCACTTGAGCCTATCTGTGCTACGACCGTTCGTACGTTCGTGCGTTCGCTCATTCGTTCGTTCGCTCGTTCGTTCGTTCGTTCGTTCTTTCGTACGTTCGCTCGTACGTTCGGCTGTTTCATTGTACGAAATAGCTGTGCACCGCAACGAGCGGAATTACCATGCCTTTTTGTTCTTTTTCCCCGTCTCTCCTCTTTTTCTATCGCCCACGCATCAGTTTCCAGCGGCAGGGAACCGTTTCCGACTGCACCCAGCGCAACGCTGCAAACCGCGAGATAAGATTGCAAAACAGGAGGTCCGTTGTCATTTTTACAGCCCGGAAACGAGTAAATAGAACGCCGTCTACGCGAATTCGACAAAAAGCTGCGACTACTCCCCCCTGGTTTTTAGGAATTTTAAAAGGACAGGTTAATCGATAAAAATATATTTTCCATTTCAGTTTAATGTTCAGTTAGAGTTAGAGATTTAGAGGATTCAGAGACGCTGGGAGCTCCGTTCGCGCGGGAATAATCGTGACGAAATGTGGTCTGATTATGTCTCGGATTTCGCATAAGCAGATAAGGTTATTCGAAAATAGACGCGCGTTAATTCGTATGGGATTCGGATGTCGGTCGCTTGTCTCGTATTTGGGAGTCTATAGAAAAATTTGGTAGATATAAGCTAAAACGATTTCATGGCCTTTCTATTTGGGAATTCAAAGATGATTCGCGCGGAGGAAGGCTAGACGAGGCTGTGCAGCCAGGCTCATATTTGTGACGAAATCGGGTCAATGTCGGCCCAAGGCTAATGACTCGTTCGTGTTCCAGATAAGCAATAACAAATTGTGCTATTATACTAAACATTAGGTAGCCGATGCTCCGCGTACAATTCGTACATTTTATAATTGAACAGTCGACGGGTTTTTCCGTGGGAACGTAAAAAATCGTAAACAACAAAAATTTAAGCTCTCTGCGAATATTGCAATACGTTAACTACGTAATGGCTTCTGACGTAATTTTAATGACGCGGGAAAGATTCGCACGATAACAAAAATGCGTTGCTAGCGTGCACAAGATAAATAAGAGGAAAATATGCTTTCGATTTTCACGTCTTACCTGTCCATCCCGATGTTGTATTCCGCATTTTATTCAGGACCGATAACATGAGAACGATTTCGAGCGACCATCGAATTTGGTGTACAAGAGAATTGCGAAATTTTAAAAGAGAAATAATTGATTCGCAACAGATCGTTCGATGCTAACAAGCAACACGTCGACGACGCGATACGATTCGTTTCTTGTGCTTGGAATTCAAGGAATTCGACCGGACGTCCTCGGCGTTCATTATCGGTCGCAATCACCACGGGTGTTAATTTTCGATCGTGGTAACTGGATGGAGCAATGTGTGCGATGATTGTACGTCAATCGTAGCTGATGGCTGACTGAACTCGAGATTTGAACTTGACCACTCCGCGGTGACCACCTATACACGAGTTCCTGTGTAAAAGGAGGGGATCGATTGCATTGAAATCAGTTCTCCCATAAGGGAAGGTTTACACCTACGATTGACGCAAACTTGTAATTATGATACCACGTAAACCGCTAGGTTCATATGATTCCATAAACACGTTTGCTTGGTTTCCCCAGTGACCATGGAAATCTAAGACAGTATAAACTTCAGCGTACACGCCACCGCAATCAGTTGAACGGTGCGCGTTTATTATTAAATTGGAAGAAGGATCGAAAGGTCTTCGTCTTTCTCTTATATTTTTATTTAGAAAAAGTATCTTGCTTAAACTCCTTTTTACAAGACTTCGTAAAAAGTAATATTTGAATGCTCATTTGGATCCAACACCAGAGATCCAAATACCTGAGGCTCTTGCGTACTTTTATCTACCTCGTATGGTTTTATCCACTTTTTTGTAGATATTCCCGTCTTTAAAGTCTTAAAGGTTGTTTCAATAGACGGTCTAGTGACGAGAATCGTCCCTTTTTGGATGTTAGCTTTTAAGAACTTCCAGATCTCTATATGCACAGATTCTGGAACATAGAATTCAAACGGATTGTTTATGATAATGATATCACTGCTTTGTACAATGTCAGGACACTGCTCGATCTTTTTGTTTACAATTTCTATACGGTCGTTCATTTTGAACTTTTCTATGATTGCAGACTGCAGTGTGCAGAAATCATTATTCATCTCAACTCCAATGATCTTTTGTGCTGATGAGAAAATGTGTGCCTGAAAATTTGCGTTCACGAGTTAATTACGTAAATTTGATGTTAATGAAATTATAGAATTAGAACAGTGTCATGTAATTTACTCCATAGAGAACAGCACCCAATCTAGATCCTACGTCAAGCACAGTTTTTCCATCCAATGGTGGTAAAATGTTGCAGAATACATAGACCATGGTAGTCACTGACATGGAATGTGATATGATATCTGAAACAAAGTTGTTGCATTTTGTTTCCATCAAGTAGAGAAGATTATTTATCGTTAACAGGAACACTTGATGAATGTTTCCTTACTGTATGTTTTTGTATTTGTGGATCCACATTTGCCACAATACAGAATGTCCAATTTACCTTCTTGTATGAGATCATCGACCTCATTATTGTCATAAAGAAATGCATCAATGTGCTTTGTTGATATAGCATCACAATCAGAATTCTAAAGATTTATCGAACTAATAACATTTTCTGTATCTGTTAGCAGTTTGCGAATCTAACGTGCAATTGTAGTTTTGTATAACATCTGACAACAGACCTCTCCCACTGTTGGTGGCACAATGTTTTCTGATGGCAGTATGCTATCGAATGGTACTCTGTCTCTGATATCAAGTACAATTTGTTTGATGCTTCTTAGCCGTTCCTCTTGTATATCGCTACTGTTTGAGCAACCATCTATAAAATATTGTTTAATCATTATCATTTATCTTACATTTCATAACTTATGAAATAGTAAATGAGGTATACCCAAGAATTTTTGTGAAATCAGCCGCATTTTGACATCTTCGGGCTTCCAATTGTCAGCAATAAACGACAAGAAAATTTGTTGATCTGGTTCATTTAAGGAGCGCATGGTGTCCGTGAATATTTTTATTGCATCTTTTACAGGAATCATCTCATCCTTAACAGCCACAGCCATTTTTCAATGCTACTTTATTATAATGTTTCGCTATATACACGCGCGCCAATGTGACTTCTCCTACGCTATCACAATCAATGAAATGTAATTGAATGTACGCTGATACGTGTAGATATAATGCACAAGTAGCAATCGAATGTCTCTTTTACATTCCGCCAATTCCGAAGAAATACCGTACATTAATTACTGCCGATTACAATGTTTTCAATTGACGTTTAATTTGTTTACGTATAATGGTAGCTATCAGAAGAACGGTATGTGACGCCATCAACGGCGAAACGTCAAAGTTCCAGGACAGACCATAGACTCAAGACAGGCACAGATATCTCATGTTATGCAATTTCATATCTACTACTTAGAATCATGAACTAGGCATAGCAGTAATTCGAATACAACCAGACAGTATATCTCTGATACAACCAGACAGGATATCTCTGGATCTCTGTTACAACATAACATTTCCTGTTACATGATCTGAAGTACCGACAATGTTAAAAATTGGCGGATTACGTAGCTCCCGTATCTAAAAATAAGCAAAGATTGATAAGAGCACGGTGCATTTTTTTTTTTTTTTTTTATAATGCACCGTGGATAAGAGCACTCTTTTTTACTGATAGTTAATTGAAAAAATTATGACGGAGTAAAAAGACAATATGCTAGTGCAAATAAATGCTTAATTCTTTAGTAGAAACTTCAATTTCGCCTCAGTTACAATTGCTAATCATTAATTAAATTTCCGCGGATATGCACTATAATATCTGCGCTGTCAATCGAGTATATATAAATAAAGGTGCGCTGGCAAAAATTATCAGTCCCGCCAGAGCTGCCGGGCTTCCTGGGAGGCCACTGGAGCTGGAGCCTCTAGAAGACCAGAGGGAATTTCTTTATCATTTATTTTCGAATACAGATTTTTCCTGATATGTTTATTAAAAAATGTTAAGTACATAAAATGTCGATATACATACATACGTGTATATAAATAATTAATCTTAACATTATTTTGTAGAGGCAAGATTTAAGGCACGTTTGCTTCTGCACAAAATCTGAACCATTCCTAATATATACAAAATTGTTTCTTCCTCTCATTCACAAAATGCTATCTTGGCAGCATAAATTGTTACACAATTAATTTTAAAAAGTATAAAAGTTTTAAATAAAATTAACTTTACGTTAAAAAATACACATAGATATATGCGTGATGTGTGTGAGCGCGCGCAAGCGCATGTATGTGTATAAATATTCTTTATATATATATAAGGAAGTAGCGTCGTAAAATTTTACAAGTACTTATTTACAGAAACTTAGTCGTTTTCTCGTTTTCTGATATCGAAATTCCAACAGGTCGTAGAACCTTTGTTAGTTTCATGGATTTTTAGTCGCGAGAGTCATTGTAAAGCTTGATTACCGTCATGAATACAACAACGATCACTAAAAAATTATTGCATCTAACTTGAAGCTAGGAAAAAATACTGCTATTATAAGTTAACATCGTAGCATTACGTAACAAATACTGTTAGCAACGTATACACTCTACGGATTCGTGTCAGATTCTTCCTAATGTAAAGTAGTAGTTTCGTCAAGGTAATGCTGCCGATTTCGTCGGTAACGACACGACGAACGTTGAATACAAGCGGTATCAAGTCAGCGATTGGTAAGAGCAACCAAAAGTTTCGATATCATTGATAACTTTCAAAACGGTGTACGTACAATATAAAACACATAGCACAGCTACCTTCTTTTTCTTATCAGGCACAATTTCATCCGCGTGTGGACTCCATCTAACTATCAATAAATCGCGTATGTACAAGACCGTGAACGCTAGTTAATTTAAATTAGGAAACAAAGATAACTTTAAAAGCTGCCTGGTGTAAAATTAATATAAAACCTACGCGAATCCGACGAGAGACAAGTATGCGCCTCCCCGCCAAAAAAATGAGAAAAAAAGTAAAGAGTTGGTTCAGTTCTGAGCTTGCGCGATTCTAGGAGCTATCTATGCGCGCATAGGCTGACTTACACGTAAAATTCCTTGATCAATTGTCGACCATAAAGTGCGTATCGACAGCAACATCGAACAAGACAAAGATTCGTCAAACAGGTACATTATTAATAATTTCAAGGTACGCACTTCATAGTTGAACGCTGATTCCCTTAAACTACCTTGAGCTTAACCAAAAGGTATCATGCGCTACAGGAAAGATCTAGAACTTAAAATCAGAATGAAACTACTGGACGAACACTCGTCCGGCAATTAATTCAAGTATTTGAGCATACCTATTACGACACCCTGTACATGTCTTAAAACGGTTTGTTCATTGGACTCGATGACAACTAAGATCTACAAGTTTAAAAGTCTCACTAAAAGAAGCATCGTTGTCGCTTTCTCCAATGCGATAAAATGAAGAATCGTAAATCCTGTCTATGTATAGTTAAAATTGAAAAAAAATAAATCCTGGCACGATAACTGGTTTCGAAAGATCTAGATGTCGTTCACAGGGGTTGTTCGATAGGCAGTGATCCCTGGAGCAGAGCGGGCTCAGTATACGATGTGTTCACGTCAGTTCCAGCTGTGTCACTGTTGTTATGGTTGTTGCTGTTGTTGTTTTGCCCGTTTAGAAACGAGGCCATTTCCATCGGCGACTGTTGTCCGCTCTGTTCAGAAACATGCGTGTTCGTTCGCTTCTTTCAGATCAGCTCGAAGGGAGCGAGTTTTGTGGGGGTAACGTACGTGTGCGGTGCTCGGAAGAAAAACAAAAGAAAAGCGGCTCCAGAAAAGAGTGCAGAGAGCGAGTAGAATTAAAGTAGCAGCACACGCGATCAATGCTAAAGCTAGGAAAGACTAGTCTCCTTAATATCGAATAGTCTGAAAGCAGAAACACGTTAGTCCAATGTAAATACATAGATGCAGTCGCGTGAGGATAGTGCGTAAGAAAAAAAATAAAATAAAAATAGAGGTTCGCTTTAAAATAGAACGGGGGGAGGGCCGAAGCACCGCAGAGGTGAACGTGCCAAACTTCAAGGCGTACCGTTGGAACACAATGGAGCTCGATCGAATCCAACATAATACAGATACAAACTTAGTCAAACTAAATAACGAATCAATTTAGCGCAAGTTTGCTTTTTACCATACCCTGATCACCACGCCATCTACGAAGAACAGCGGCAACTCTGAAAACTATATTCGTGCCATGCTCGTTTCGTTGGGCAAAAGTCAAACTCTGGATTGTGTTCCAACTCCACAGAACACGCACACATACACACAGAACTATACGAATGTTCGCAGTACAAACATCGTAGGCGCACACAGTGGACACGTACGCGACTAAGATTGTGTTTACGTTCGCCTAATGTACCTCTGACTGTGAGGGGAAAGTCGAATGACTTTAGACAACGGAAGCTCAGTTAATGTAACTCATATGCGAAACCAGAGTGGCATGTCTCTTTTTCTATTTTCATGAAATCAGCACAGCCTTCAGTCATTCTTTTCCTCTGAGACAGAGCAACAGTTATTGATATTGCTACTTACAAATACCGACCTTAGGCTGTATTATGTCTTCGGACGTGTCGAGACCAGCGAGCGGGTTTGATGTTATATTTATTTTCGAGTCGGTGACTCCACCGTTCATTACTCTTCCATTTGTAATAGGTTTCCCTGGAGAACAGAATACAATTTTATGAAGCCTGGTGTCATCGTTTCAATTATTTCGAATACTAAAAGTTGTGGTCACCTTCGCTTTGCGAAGACTCCCGGCTCTGTTTGTGTTTAGTCCTCTTGTACACTACTGCTACCGCGGTTAGGCCACCTATGAGAGCCGATCCGCCGAGAACACCGCCGATTATGGCATACATGCTCGCGTTTCTGTCATCCGCGGGTCTTGCCCGACTGTCCAACGTTAGATTGCTACCGTGATCGTTGCGATTGTCGTTTTCATGGTGTTCTACAACTGGCTTCTTCGTCTTCTGCCGAAGAATCTTTGAGAACTCCGAGGCGGCATCCACCGAGAAACTTTGCACCTTGAACTCATACGTTGTATCGGGTTGCAAATGAGATATTGTTATATTGAAAGAATTCTTTCCTTCGACCGTGGTCTTCACATAATCTCCAGCAAACGTTGAAGGCCGATGGTACACATAGAAGCCATCGATCTTTGTCGATTTATCCGGATTCTGCCAGATAAGCAACACCTCGTGCGGGCTCAAAGCTTCGGTGTTCGTTAGCAGTGGTATGGGCATTTTGTTCCTCTCGAATCCACCATCTTTGTTCAAATGGAAGCGAACCGAATTCGGGCTGAGTTTATTATCGTTGTTCGAGTAAACCGCAGCAATCCTGAACTTGTACGTGTGATCAGGCTGCAGATCGGTCACATCGAACGATCTCACGTGCTCCGGAATCTCAGAGTTCGCGGTCATCCACTTCGACGGCTTGCCACTGATCCTCGGTCCAAGCTCCCGGTACTGAACCTTGAAAAACTGAATTGGTAATCCTGTGTCATTAGGTACAGACCAATGCACCATCACGGACACATCCGATAGTCTCGTGACATTAGGTGGGATCGGTGGTACTAGAACTGCTAAAAATTCAAAAAACACGTTCAGAACGATCGGCACATTTGTGCCGGTAATTATGAAGGTGTTATAAGTCAGCTTTCCAAAACATTTTGTTCCATAATAAAGAAATATCTCTGAATATATTTAAATGCGAAAGTCTAAATATCACGGAACAAAATATCTATGACTTGTAACATTTTCATAATGATTGGCACATTTTACCTCGTTAAGTGAAACATTGGAAATTACCAGTGCCTTTGCGCTTTCCGTCTTTGCTTCTCCTCCTTCCTCCTCCCCTCGTATGCTTGTGCCTCGAATTTGAAACCCCATAGACCGGCCGCGATTCAGTTGTGCCTATATGTTGTTTCGGGTTCACCCTCAATAAATTGTAGCCGGAGTCCGAACCGTAGTCGTTGGTCGCAGTACATTGAACTATGCCAGCGTGTTTCTTCTCAACTTCCGAGATGACAAGATTGGATCCTTTGATCTCCAGATTGTCGTTAGGCGTTAAAGATTCTCCGTTGATCAGCCACTCGACTTTCGGATCTGGCTCGCCGGTTACTGAGCAGGAAAGCTCCAATTCTCCACCTTCGGAGAACGTGGATGTCTTCGGTGACTTGGTTACCTTCGGCGCCTCCATTACTTTCAGTATGATCAACGACTGAATGTACATATCACTTTTGCTGATCCACATGCAATCGTACTCTCCCCTGTCGAGCGGTTGCACGTCCATTATCGTCAAGCCCATTGCGGTCTTTATGGAATTCGCTGGCAACGAACTGCCCAATTTACTCCACGTGACGTGAGGCACTGGGTAACCAGCACCGAAGCACTCCAAAGTAACATTCATCCCCCGCAAAACGCTGTACTCAGTTTGCGGCTGTTTAATGAAGTACGGCGCTTGGAAATTCTGATTCGTGTGTACATTCAGAACGGTTTTATGATTGCTAGTGAACTGCTGACTGGTTATGTAATTGCTAGCGGTACAGTGATAGTTTCCGCTGTCCGACACCTTCGCATTCTCGATGACCATGGTCTTCCCGTTCACGTTCGGTATGAGATTGTTGTCTTTGTAGAACTGTACTATAGCTTCCGGTGCCGAATAAGGCAGGGGGCAGGTTATAGGCACTGTGTTCCCTGCGGCAACGTGTATTAAGACGTCGCTCTTATCAGTGAACTTCTGCAGAGTTGCAAGCGTCAAACGTGCCGGGTCAGAAGCTAATCCACTGGAGCCTAGAATGGTGAATAAAGATCAGTAGGTACACAGAGACGTTGTGGGACCAAGAAGAATGAAGTTTGGACACTAGAGTTATTTAATTTCAGGATTCCCAAGAATTTTCGTAAACACAGCCCGATCCTGAAATTAAATCCCTGATCCCGAAACTAAAATTACTGTAGAAATAAACTAAATTACCATAGAAAGCTATGCACCGGTAATCCCCGGCTTTCGACTCATCGTCGAACTTCACCACGTGCCTGGACGTTTTACCACTATTGCTAGGCGTGTGAGGAACTGGCAACCATTTGTCCGAGTTCAATCGTCTATGACGCCAAACGAAACGTTCCGCGGGAAGGTTTAGGTTGCACTCAAAGTTCACATCGTCGTCCAAAGGTGCGTCCAGAGGTTGAGGGTGCCGGGTGAACGACATGCCCACCTCTTGTCTTTGTTCTGCGAATGAGAGAACGTTGTAATCCGTGCAAATCAGAGGCATCCTACATTCATTTCGATTAAGAGGCCGTTTAAATGTAAGGGAGGATCGGCTGAAGACACTCACCGTGTGCATAACTGACCAAAACGTGAAGCAAAGCCGCAACGACGCCACACAGGGACGGCACAGGCTGCATCTTGACACATTCTGGAATGAAGGAAGAGGTGAGATTCGCCACGCGTTACTCGGCCGATTTGTCTCATTCGCTTTTCCGACCTCGTTGCCCGGGGGTGGGACGGAAATTCGCAGAGACCCGAGGCGCCGGCAAGAGTCCACTAAAATTAATGCCCGGCAAGCACGTTTAAGTTTAGAACAGCGGAGAGTTCAACGTGGAAATAGAACGCATTCTCGTTCTAGTTTTCACGATATCGTGGCTCGGCGACTCCGGGACGCGAAAACGTCAACACTTAATGGGACCGCGCATACCGAGCCTCGTTCGAATGGATAATTTACGCTAGACCGGCTTACACTCGCGTTTTCAAAATTCCCGCGTGCGCCCGGCCGATCGGGGTGGTCTTAAAACTCACAATACGTTGTACGTATATTTTTAACAATAATTAATAGACGCAAATATCTATGCGGACATTCATTGCCCAGTAAAAAATATTTGAATCTTTTGTCAGAGATGCATAAAATCCGCAGTCTAGAAATAACAATGTTCCATCGTCTTTTGCAGTTTCGTTCTTCGTCTAGACATTTATAAATGCACAAAATCTGCAATCTATTTATAGCTTTGATTCTAGATGGTTTCCAGTTGTTTATCCTTGGAAGGTCTCTTGGGACACCATATCGGGTTTGTATTTAGCGCGCAACGAAAGATGAAAGGGAGAGGGTGGGGCTACCGGTGCGACCTCAGCAGGAAGTACCTGTAACCTGATTGGTTGAGACCCTTAACGGCTTTTTACAAAAAGAAGCCGATTTCGTTTTCAGATATTACAGCTCTTTCTTCCCCTCGTGTAAGGTAAAATATTTTTGTGATGGAGAGTAAGAATTGCATAATGATTTACTTGACAAAAATCTTCGAAATATAATCGTGTCGCCTGCGGGCGAAAATCGAAAATGCAGCAGGGGAACAAAGGAAGCAAGGTCGTCGGTATTTAGAAAATCGAGGGGTCAGAGATGCCACGATAACAATATGAAAAATGACCGTATACGGTGACGAAAATCGTCGATCATTGCGCGCACCGCTTTCCACCCACGTGTCGACGCCTGACCATCGCAAGTGACGATCAGAAAACCGTACCGACATGTCCGAGCCCGATGGAAATTATTTGTTGGCTAACACACGCGCCTTACGTAGGCAGATCCATTCACGGTATACATCGTGATGCTCGCCCACGCGACACTCTGCCACACGGAATTAACGCACACGCATTCCCTTTTCTCTAGGAAACGTTGCTCCTACTACCAAGAAACCTCTTTTATCGAACACGAAATTATATTTCACGTTTCATCGATCATTTTCTCGAGCGAGCCTATTTACACTTGATCGTCCACCTAATACACGAGTTCTGTAGTTCCAAAAACCGATGGAGTTTTTACTTCATAATAGAAAATTCCGATGATAAATGCTTCAAGAAATGATCGCGGCTCGGCGTTTTTCGGGCCTTTTAAGAATTTCATTAAGGACAAGATGACGAGTCTGTTACGGCGAAGAAAGAAATTCGGACGGGAGGATTCGTCATTGTCGTCGTGAGGCGAACGGGCATTTTTCATCGGAGACGAAATCCACGGGGGGAATGAGGGACACAAAAAGCACACGTTCGGCCCGTTCGCGATGCAGTTTATCGTGTTTTATGTACAGGAGGACTCTTAACTTCTCGTTAAATGGTAGCATAAATGCCGGTGGTATGTAACAGGTGAGAAGGGCCCCAAAGAGGCTGGTTTCCGACGTTGCCTCTCATAAAAATAAAGAACTCGAATTCCAAAGCAGTGGTTGTCAACCCCCCGCCGTACCCCGCGCCCTCTCGAACGATGCCTCGGCGGACCTAACCTTACGGACGAGCCAATGCCACCCGGGTTACGCACACACGCTCGTGTTCCGATCGTAACAGCTGAACGAGAAAGAATTATATAGACTTGTTCGCCCGAGATCGTTGTTTAACCAGAGTCATCCGAATTCCTGAATCATTCTCGAGCACGTCGATGACCCTCGTTCATCGATCCATGATCGAGAACCTTGGTTCCGCTTTCGTTGACCCGGCCGCTGTTGTCGTTGCCAACCAAAATGCGGAAAGATCTGAAGGATCGAGGGAACCGTAACGGTGTGCTGAATCTTCGAGCGATCCCTGCTGTTACGATTCCACGCGAGACAATCTAGTTTCGAAATAATCTAACCGTTCTACCTACTTACGCTGTTAAAACCAATTCGAGCTAGAAATAAATCGTTTCAATTATATCCTTCGTTATACAATGATCTTTCCCACCCAGTTAAACGTCAACCGAGATCCAATTTAATCTATAACAGGAAACGCAGTAGCGGTGTATAAAAGTCCATTGATGTTCGCACGTACTTAAAAAAAATAGTATGCGAGCGCGTATTTATTTTTCAAAATAAATCAGACCGCCAATGTTTGTTTACGCTGAACTTATCTGATAACCGCGCGCACGCGGTGTAATTTTCTATCGGTTTAGAGGCGGGTTAGATTTTCGAATCTTCCGTTCCCAATTGATCGACTCTTTCAACCTAACTGAAGACGTGCCACCCCGCGAGAATTAAAATTGACGTTAATTTCGTGCAGGAGAGTAAAGTACAGTGTTCCGTTACACGTGACAAACAGGAACCAGGAAGATCGGGTTCCCATTGATCGTGCAGGTCCGAGAGAAGTGGACCCTTCCTCTCGGCCCGATCGCCGATTAATCACGTGAACGGCTTTCGTTGGTTTCGTATCGTCGCGTTCGATACCAGCCCAACTGCGACTAACTTAATTCTCTTCCTCGGTATGCACAGGGCGACTGCTTAGGCAAAACGAGCGAAGAATATTTAGCCGTATATGTGTCATAAGCTATTTTAATCTGCTTCCCCATAGCCGCCACTTATACTCGTGCCATTACCGTTCCATTTTAAGTGAAACCATAACTGTAATACCATTGTTTCTTTTGTTTTCGATTTATTTGTCGGGACCTGTTATTCTCGCGAGCATCGTGTCGCCCCGTCCACGCGTGTGCGTGCGTACGGATGTACATATACGAATACTGATTGCTTTAGCCGGGAAGATGACAGCCCGACTAATATTACCGCGCGTACCGCCGACGCGTTTATCAAAGTTTAATCAAAATGCATACATACGTCGGAACGCAGGCGCATTAAGCAGCGCGGTATTATCCGAACAACGATTTCGTTGATTGATCGTATACGATCTCTCGTGGCTTCTATTTAGATTCTTTGAGGCTCGACTGATACACCGGCCGCTCGAATTTTAACGAAAATACTGGTGGCTCACCCCTTCCGGCAGGTGATCTTACGCTGCGACACCATAAGCGTATCATCCCGACAATGAGCACTCCTGTTGGTCATACGGTCTCGATCTTTATCGCGACTTCTCAGATACAATTTCGCGAAAACCGGAACGAGAATAGGAAACGATACAAATCGGCGTAATTAAGAAAAATTGTAATTCCATTGGGAGAACACTTACCCTTTTGCCTTCGATCCGGCTGTACGATCTTCCCGTTCCAGATCCTATGGGATACCCGTAAACTCGTTACCGATGCTCCTCTCGGAGGTGAACGAGCAATTCCTGCAATCTTTTTCCGGTGAATCACTTCATTTTTCGTTTCGCCGATCGTCGCTGGGTTCGATCGATTCGATTTCCTATAGAACACGACGCTTGGCGTCTACCAGCACACTGGAATGTAGACCGACAGGTTTTGAACCGCGATAAAGTATGCAGTTGTTCGCCCCACTCCTACCATTGAAAAGTCACTAGCGAAGGCGGAGGTCCCCATCATATGGAGGTCCCTATACTGGCAGTGATGACGTGATGATCAGTGATCAGTGATGATCTATGATTTGCGTTCTTTAGATCGTAAACCAGCAGAAACAACAATAAACCACTCCAATGACATTTTTTCAAAAATAACTTTCACTTCTATTGACCCACATGCACCATTAGCGTTGCAATCGCACTATTTTCCTGTCTAAAACGGATATTATTAATCAAATGTATACAGTATACATGTAACAATATGTGCAAACTACTGAAATATTATAAACTCGAGCAGCGTTGCAAAAATGTTTATGAAGAGAGCCGTCGATCTATAGAGTAAATCGTTCGTGCACAGAAGTTGGAGTAATTTGAATTTCCCGCTGTTTCGTATTTAGTTCTGATTTTCAATAGCGGTGGTGTTACAGTATCAATTATCTACATCATTCATCATGGATGCACATGGATGCTCGATCCACGTGTATAGTGATGGTATAGTGTTGATCGGTTTGTGTATAGACATGTTCGAATTTAAGAAATAATAGACAATATTTATTGTTTTTTGAAAGCACACCTGTGTATTATTGTTTAAACGTTTGTCGCGCGATAATAAAAAGGAAAATGTTAACGTCGAAGGTTTTCTTCCGGAAAACCAAAAGCGGCAATGTCTTTAAGGTAAACGACAGATCAAAACATTAATCGTAACTCGTATAATTGCAGCTCCGAGCGTTAAATAAATGCATTTATATATTTCTTTTATGTTTAGACGGTCCGAGAACATTATCTCCGGGATGACATTCACTGTGGCTCGCAAGCTTGCGATAAATGCTTGTACAGAAACAAAAATATTATTTTGGATGACGAAGATACCAGCGTAAAAAATTCTAAACTCCCGCAACCGTACTATCTTTTATTAGACACTAATATCGTTTTAGATCAAGTGAGTATGATTTATATGAAACATTGATGATATTTCGAATCGATTTATAAAACGAAAATTTTTTAAACTATAGATCGACATTTTGGAAGAGGATGTTATTTGTAATGTCATCATTTTGCAAACAGTGTTAGAGGAAGTAAAGCATAAAAGCTCCACAGTATTTAAAAAGTTGAAATCTATTATCAGTGAGACGCATAGGAGATTTTATGTATTTGTTAATGAACACCACAAGTATGTAAATGTATCAGTTTCGGTCGAAAATTATTTTCAGTACTGTTACAATATATTTTTCTTATGCAGGGAGACATACATTGAACGTAATCCTGGCGAAAGCATGAATGACAGAAATGACAGAGCAATTCGTCTTGCGACAAAGTGGTACAACACTCACTTAATTGCTAGCAATTGCAATATTAAAACTGTTCTATTAACAGACGATGCAAGGAACAAAGAGTTAGCAGAACAGGAGGGAGTACCGGTCTTATCGAGTAATTTTTTTTGTTAATTTTGTGAATATGAAGTCTCAGATATTATTATTACTTACATCTACACATTTATTTTCAGTGGAGGATTATGTACTATCATTAGAAAATTCAAGCCTGCTGGCAGATAAATTATGCAAGCGCAGTTATGGAGCAGAGAACAGGGGTCAACAATTTTTCCCATGTCATCTTACTCCAGTTCAGCTGCACGATGGTATCAAAAGTGGAAAATTCTTGCAAGGAACGTTTACAGTCTCTCGAGAGAATTTCCTTGAGGGTTATGTGAACACAGAAGGCAGAGAAAAATCTGTAGGTGGCAGATTGCTTTCTATATTCTTTGTCACGTCTAAATGTGACTATAATTATTATATATATTTGTTTTTAGATTCTTATTCAAGGTCGAAGTAACCTTAACAGAGTTGTTGATGGTGATACAGTCGCAATAGAGCTTCTAGCAGAGGATCAATGGTCTTCTCCCAGTGATATTGTCCTGCAGGATGAAGTAGAAGCGGATGCAGATGATGTTCTGGAAACGGAGAAAGTATTAGACAAATTTGTTAACACCAGTACAATGGAAAAAACTCCCACTGGAAAGATTGTTGGTATAATTAGAAGAAACTGGAGGCAGTATTGCGGAATATTGCAGCCTAGTAACATTGATGGGGTAAAGAGTTTGGAGTGCTCATCATTAACCCACACATCCATTGCACGCAGATAGTTGCATATCATAACCTTATTATGTTTTCTCACTAGAATGTGAAACATTTGTTCATCCCAGCTGAACGAAAAATACCGAAAATTCGAATCGAGACTAGGCAGTACGAATTGTTGAGGAAACAGAGAATCATAGTTGCCATCGATTCATGGCCGCGCAACTCTAGATACCCTCTGGGTCACTTCGTTCGCGCTTTAGGCGAAATAGGAGACAAAGCGACCGAGAACGAAGTCATTCTTTTGGAACACGATGTTCCACATAGTCGGTTCTCCGATGCTGTTCTCAGCTCGCTTCCTAAAATGCCTTGGTGCATCACTGAATCTGTATGTATACCGATAAGACGAGATTTATTCGCCAAAATAAATTACGCAAGCTAAACGCATGTCTTAACGCTGTTTAGGACATAGCACAGCGAGAAGATCTCAGGTATTTAGATGTATGCTCGGTCGATCCTCCAGGATGTACAGACATTGACGATGCACTCCATTGCAAACCATTACCCAATGGTAATTTTGAAGTCGGTGTACATATCGCTGATGTAACACACTTTATTAGACCTGGCACAGCTTTGGACAAAGAAGCTGCATTGCGAGCGACGACTGTATATTTGGTTGACACGAGGATTCAAATGATTCCAGGTGAAGACCACGAATTCATTAACAATGTATCAATGGTATATTGATCAGACAATTGACGAAATATTGGTTACAGAATTACTCAGTACAAATCTATGTTCTCTAAGAGGAAACGAAGAAAGATTTGCATTCTCCTGTATATGGGAAATTGACACTGATGCAAATATAATTAGCACCAGATATTGCAAGTCTGTAATTCGTTCACGGGCAGCCATGACCTACGACGAAGCCCAATTCAAAATAGAGGACCACACTCAGCAAGATGTACTTGCACAGTCATTGAGGGGTCTTAATAGTTTAGCAAAGAAGTTAAAAAAGAAACGTTTAGAAAATGGGTGCGTACACTGTTGCTACGAGATATGAATTATTTATTAATAGCTGAATTGTTGTAGTGCACTGGTACTAGCTTCGCCAGAAATTCGTTTCCAAGTTGACGATGAGACTCACGATCCTATCGACGTGGAGGCGAAGAAATTAAAAGAAACAAATTCCATGGTTGAAGAGTTCATGTTGCTTGCGAACATTTCGGTCGCTAAAAAGATTGTCGAAGAATTCCCCGAGTGTGCAGTGTTGAGAAGACATCCAGAACCACCGCCGGCCAATTTCGAGCCTCTAATAAAAGCCGGAAAAAATCAGGTATAAAAATCTCACCGGAAGATCAATGGGCAATGTTATTAATTTATCCTGGTCTAATAGGGCTTCACTATAAACGTCAACAGTGGAAAGGAATTGGCAGAATCTTTAGATCAATGTCATAAAGAGGGTAATCCATACTTCAACACTATGTTAAGAATATTGGCAACTCGTTGCATGATGCAGGCCGTGTACTTCATCAGTGGCATGCACCAGCAAAGCGAATACTTCCATTATGGTTTAGCGTGTCCTATTTATACCCACTTCACGTCACCCATTCGAAGGTAAGAGTTTCTAATGAGTTGAGTGAGAAACAAAACTGTAAATATATTAGAAGAATTTCCTCTTCCATAATTATAATACATTTTCGTTTAATATATAGATATGCAGACGTAATGGTTCATCGTTTATTGGCGGTCTGCATAGGAGCTGATGCTACTTATCCCGAATTATTGGACAAAAAGAAAAACCATTCTCTCTGCCATAATCTGAATTATCGAAATAGAATGGCTCAGTACGCCGGTCGTGCATCCGTTGCACTTAATACTCATGTTCGTATTTTTTACACTCTTTCATCCTGTCGTTTAAACCAGTGGCGCACCCAGGATGTAATCTTGGGGGGGGGGGTGGGGGCCGAGTTGAACCCAGCCCTAGGTTTTACGTGATGACCTTTTTTTTAAGCCAAAATATCTATCATCGGTACCCAGGGCTATTCCGCGATTTTAATTTTGGAAGCTGAACATTTTTTTCTTGGTGGGGGACTTGACCCCCTGGCTCCCCCCCTGGGTGCGCCACTGGTTTAAACGTTGTATTAGTAATTTCTTTTTCTATGTAGCTGTTCTTCCGAGAGAAAATACAAGACGAGGAGGGATACATACTTTTCGTACGAAAGAATGCTTTGCAAGTGTTGATTCCGAAGTACGGTCTAGAAGGAACTGTATACCTGAACGACAACAAAGAAGCAGATGTGTCGTTCCAATACAGCATAGAGGATCATTCGCAAACTTGTGGGAACATCGTGTTCCGCACGTTCGATCCTGTTATTGTACAAATTCGGTTGGACAGATCTAATGTACAGCACGAAAAATTGATATTTAAACTCGTCCATCCATTTGTAAGTACATATAATAAATTATAATATAAATTACAATGAATTATAAGTAAAAAATTATGTTGATATAGATCCCAGGATTTAGTGTCTCTCCAATGAGTGCACAGATCTCATGTCCTGTGCAACAACCAAGTACAGCAGAAGTATCGAAACGAAAGTTAGACGAAGATAAACATATGGAAGATAGTACTGAAACAGTTGAAAGCAAAAAGAAGAAAAAGAAGAAGAGGAAGAAGGGAAAAGAAAATCTGGATCATTAATCAATTCTACCTTTCGAGAGATATATTTTCGAGTGTATTTTGTACATTAAATGTTTTAAATATATGTGTAGCGAAGAATAAATTATTTTATAACCTATAACCACTTTGCATTGCTGCACTATTGCACGGTGGCTATATTATACGGGCCAGAATAACGGAAAACAAAAAACATGTGTAAAAATACGATTCAATTCATACATGAGAATAAAGATTTTTTTTCAAGGTAACAACAAGCGTTTTAATATGTTCTAAACCGATTATATGAAAACCTAAAAGATATGGGGGTTATGCATTCCGAGTCGATTTTCCTAAGAAACAAAATCCTTCGGAGATGCATAAAAAAATAATATATCATTATTTTCCGTAAAATGAACATCAGCCGGAAATATAAATACGTGTATTAACGTATACAATTCTACGCTTCAAGCATAAATTTGATAACATTTTCTATATATAGTGCGTACACATTATGCGCATGCATGCGCATATACGCTCATGCTGCGGGTAAATCAGTAAAAAACGTTGTCATTTTCGACGAACTAGAAAGAACACGTCCCGGAGAGTCGTTGTTTCCCGTTCGGTGAAGGCGCGGGGCCGTGAAAACAGGGTGTCTCCTTAGCATATTGCTTTTTTGTGGAAAGTTCCACGTTATCACGATGGGTTTCGGTGTTGCGCCAGGAATCGGGTTCGTGGTGCCAACATAACCGGTCGCGGGGCTAGAGATATTTTCGGGAAAAATCGCGGCTGGAGGGGAAAAAAACGAGTTGGAAAGGTTGTTTGTCGAGCGGCGGTAAATCGGCTCGTCGAATTTCCTGTCGATTTCCGTCCGATTGGCTAGCGACCGCGACACGCGCGCAGGAACGTTCCCTTGGTTGAAAGTTGGTGTTTTGATGTTTGTAGTTCCGGCGAAGTGGAGCAACGAAACAGACCACGGGGGTCGCACGCGGGGTACCGATACGCGTGTTACGGTGTGCGCGGATATCGTAAATAATTATTTTTTTAAACCCCGTCCCAATCGCAGTCGCGGTTACGATCGAGATCCTGCACGTAGCATAGCGTGACTTTCGTGTACGATTTATCCACGAGGCCGGCTCGACTATCGAACTCTGTTAAATATGGCGAACAGTGTAGCACCAGATTCGTGGGAACAGCAGGCGGACAACGGAGACATCGGCCCGCCGCAGGACAAGTCCATCGAGAGCAAATTCTCGACTTTGAACGTGAACGCCGCGGAATTCGTGCCTTCATTCTGCATTCATTCTTCACCGCAGGACAGTAACGCGGCCGACAGTTCCTGCAATGTCGCTGTCATGACGAATAGTGTAACCACCTCTGTGCCCCCTGAAATACATCATGGTTAGTTCTAACAGAGAATCGAAACCAATCCTGTAACCGACCTGTCAGTCGGACTCCGAATCTCCCAGCTGTGCAGTTCTGTTGGGCTGAGGTTCACCGTTCTTTGTTGTAGCTGCTCCGACTAACCCCCATTGCCTTGCTCGCACAGAGATTCACGTAGCCTGATAGTACCGCAGGACATGATCATAGAGCGAATACACTTTGTAGTTTTGATCAGATGTTCAAACTCTAGTCGTAAATACATATTAGCAATTGTTCTTCCTTATAACGCAAGCAAACATACTTACGTAGCGCACATATTACGAATGATAACTCAACGTTGTGCAACGCTGGTGCTAATATTAAATACAAAATATTTACATATGCGTTCAAAACATTAGGTTGACAATTAGCTACTAGATTGATTTTGGAGAGATTTTCAAAAGCGTTTTGGCTAATATTATATTTTATTTGCTGCGTAACCATTGTGTAATTGGTCCGACTTTCTTAATTGTTTATTATATAAGCAGGCCCTAGATAATTTTGATTACTTTCGCATAAGAATTTTGTTTCTGATTATTTTTTAATTGATCGCATGACGATCGATTACATAAGAGATCGGTGATCTATAAATCACGCTGAATGTGTAACAGATCATGAATCTATTTAACGTCTAATAAATTGAGCTTAATAAGTAGACTGCGGATCTTTACACAAAATAAAGATTGTACAAAGGAAACAAAACAGGAGCCAAATAGAAAGTCCATTCTCGCTTTAATGATTTTAATTGGCTGAATCTAAGATATTGATATTTTTCAGTTCTTTTAATCTGTTCATTACTTTAAATGTGTCGTAACTTATTTTTGTCATAAGTACAGAAAATCTGCAGTTTACTAATAAGTAGGATTAGAATATTCGAATCTAATGAATCGAACGGTTTTATTCTAGGCAATACCACTCCAGTGGTTCTACCAGATCCAATTGGCAGCCGTGTGGAGGAACCGCCTGCCGGGGGAGGGGCTCCACCTCCGAATGTCACTGATCAAATAAATACTAGTCCTGAGCATCAACCAGCTGACTCCTGGGAAGAAGCAGCGGTGGATGGAGACCCTCTGTTAACTCCTGAAGATGAAGAAGTATGCTCAAGCTTTTATAAATAGCCTGACATACATAGGAGGAGCTCCCTCAGAGTTTGTTTAATTTTCAATTCTTAATACTCGTATTAAATTGTCCCTTAAGAAACGTTCGAACAGCTTGAGTAGGTAGTCAAACATTCCCTTTTGTTGCCCAGCGTCATCATTTCAAATTCGAATTGTTTCTAGGTTGACAATGAGGAGGACGAGGAAATGGTTGTTAAAGTACCTAAAAAGAAGCCTGTTAAAATAACGGAAGACACTAAGAGTAAAAAGGAGCATGTTAATGTTGTTTTTATAGGACACGTTGGTAAGTGGTGCATTGCACGTGAATACACAGAAATATAAGGACGAGACGATGATAATAGCGATTGTACGTTTCAGATGCAGGAAAATCAACGATCGGTGGACAAATTATGGCATTGACGGGGATGGTGGACAAGAGAACCCTCGAGAAGTACGAGAGAGAAGCGAAGGAAAGAAGTAGAGAAACGTGGTACTTGAGTTGGGCGCTAGACACAAATCAAGAGGAGCGGGAGAAGGGAAAGACGGTAGAAGTCGGCAGAGCGTATTTCGAAACTGAGCGAAAGCATTTCACGATCCTGGACGCTCCCGGTCACAAGAGTTTTGTACCGAACATGATTGGAGGCACGGCACAGGCCGATCTCGCAGTTCTAGTAATCTCCGCGCGAAAGGGCGAGTTCGAGACTGGCTTCGATAGAGGCGGCCAGACAAGAGAACACGCTATGCTGGCCAAAACTGCTGGCGTGAAGCATTTGGTTGTGTTAGTAAATAAGATGGATGATCCGACCGTTGAGTGGGACGAGGGGAGGTACAATGAATGCAGGTGTGTATTGGGATTACGATTGGAGAGCCCTGCGTCACGGATCACCAGCTAATCCGCATCCAAATATACTATTCGTTTGATTTTCTACACAGAGACAAAATACTGCCATATCTTCGCAAACTGGGATTCAACCCGGCAAAAGACCTCACCTTTATGCCAGTCTCCGGGCAGCTAGGCATCGGCTTGAAAGATCCAATACCGGAACACCTATGCACGTGGTACAGCGGCCCGCCATTCATATCTTTCATCGATTCCCTACCTTCGCTTAATCGTAAGAATAGCGGACCCTTCATCATGCCAATTGTTGATAAGTATAAGGACATGGGAACAGTGGTAATGGGCAAGGTTGAGGCTGGAGAAGCGAAGAAAGGACAGTCACTACTCGTTATGCCTAATAGGGTAAAGTATCATTGGTTGCACGAGATACAGAGTATCCCTGCTAAATGGGATCACCTAAATATCTGCCCTATTGTTGTATGAAAGAATCATTTAGCTTACTCCGTAAATCGAAATCTAATGGAACGAGGTCAGGATTTACATCTTTAAATGCAAATGCAGTTGAGCCTCTATTATCTGTGCTAATCAGTGGATAGTACAACAATTGCTTAGTTTTAGCGTTTAACTATGTTCTTATTGAATTGTGCAGTAAATCGTGTAACATATGGACTGTTTTAAGTCAAACTAATGCTTTGTGGAAAATACGCAGACATCAGAGACCCGGATAATCGAAGTTCTAGTGTATGTGAAGACTATGATCGGAACGGTTATTGGTTTCTTTTTTCATATGACAATAAATAAGATATTTAGTTGAGAAATCTTGTATAGAGATCGTAGATGTAGTACCCGTTTTGATACGTTCATTTGTGTGTTATTAGACGGCAGTGACGGTAGATCAACTGTGGTCGGATGATGAGGAAGTGACATCAGTTGGCCCTGGCGAGAACGTAAAGATTAAGTTGAAGGGCATCGAGGAGGAGGACGTGAGTCCAGGATTTGTGCTGTGCGACAGCAACAATCCCATTAAGACCGGAAGAGTGTTCGACGCTCAGGTTGTTATTCTGGAGCATAAGAGCATCATCTGTGCCGGTTACAGTGCTGTGATGCACATCAATTGCGCGGCGGAAGAAGTCACAGTAAAGGCACTGATCTGTCTTGTCGATAAAAAGACGGGCGAGAAGAGCAAAACCAGGCCGAGGTTCGTCAAACAGGACCAAGTGGCCATTATGAGAATCGAATGCTCCGGTGTGATATGCCTTGAAAAGTTTAAATTGTTTCCACAGCTGGGACGTTTCACCCTCAGGGATGAAAGTGAGTATTCCGCTTTTTACTTTCTTTTTTTTTTGGGGGGGGGGAGTAATAAGAAATCTGCGAATTATTCTCGGACATCACTTTCTTCGCTCCGGCGAAAGATAGTGGCAAAGAAATATATCAGTTGGTACTTAGTAGGGGATCTATATATAGCGATTCGATAATATATACGCGCTAACCGGTTCTATCCTGTATTTTCCAGATAAGACTATCGCGATCGGTAAGGTGCTGAAAGTGGTAGAGTAAATGTTGCTCAACTGTGAACAACGGATTGGGATTATTAATCAATTTTTTGGGAAATACGACGAACGAACACATGCAGAAGAGTACGCAAAGCCGAACACAGTACGCACGAGAAAAGCAAAACAAACAAACGAAACAACTAAACAAGGAGCAAAACGTTAACCAGCGTAAACGAACTATTCGCGGGCTGCCGTTAATTGTAACATACACTCATCTACACGCAAAGAAAGCAAGTAAATGAAAACAAATATGAAAAATGAATTATATACGAAGTTCTGCGGCAAATGAAAAAAAAAATAAGAAGCACATTACATCGTATGCACAGACAGTTGGGCCGGGGTTCGGGGAAAACCACGTGGGGGGAGGGTGGGTATTTATAACCTGAAATAAAGAAGAAGAAAAAAAGCAAATAGATTTGATTATATAGATAAAAAAAGAAAAGGAGACAAGCAGCTAAAGTAAAGTAAATGAAACTCGAGAGCGCGCGCGTGTTCCTTCTAATTAGGTAAGCGGAACGACAGACACTCGCAGCGGAGTTTAATTATATGAAATCGAATAATGATCAAACGATGAACCGGTGTCTCCTTTAATATTGTAAAACACGATATTTTTATTCTTCTGAGGTGCGAGACACTGAACGAGGGCAGGGGGAGAGGATCACCGTTTTACCGAGAGTAAAAACAAACTAATGAAAAAAAAATAACAAATATTATTAATATTATTGTAATGATTATTGAATAATTATTATTAAAAATTTGGTGGTAAGAAAAACTGAGAAAGGAAAGAGGAGAGGCAGAAAATTTATTCAGATAAAAATCAGCCGGATAGTGTTACACGACAATTTATAATTATAAAACAAATTATATTAATTATTATTATTATTACCATTATTATTATTATTATTATTATTATACTGTTTCTTATTAAATTGTCATTAAAAACAAATTTGCAACAAAGACACTGCTCTTCTAATTTCGATGTCAATTCTGGTTTTTCTGACGGTTTGTGCATTGAGTTCGTTCATTTGCTTTTCGCTTGCACGTGCTCCGTTTTCTTATGGCAGAAAAAAAGAATTTATACGATTCCGCGTTCGACGCTGCCAACGTTCGTGTAATTGTATCGATGTAACTAAATGACTAATTAAGTAACACCAGATGTTCTTAACGCTGTGCTTCTCCAGGAGAAAAGTCTCGACGATTTACTAGTTGATAATGCGACACAGGAACAACAAGACGAAACGCGAAACGATAAACGAAAAATTGAATATGTCGAGATTGAACAGAAAGGAAAAAGTTAATATAGAGAATTTTCAAAGCATACATTTGTTGTGAGTGCTTTCTTTACACGTTCTTAACTGCTTCTTCTTTTCTTTCTTTGCCGTTTACACACGTTCGCCGGGCACACGTTCGCATCTCCTTGTTTCTTCTTCTCGTGTTTTTTTGCCTTTTTTATTTATAACATTGTACTTTCGTCGTTCATCTTTTTCTTTCTTCCGTAACGAAGCCTACGAACTAACCAGAACGTTACCAAGTCAGCTTTGATTTCTATCAATTGTTCGATGATGATCGTTTTACGAATTATGTTATATTTTTAAAGCTGTTAATATTATATCACAATTGGCATTATTAAAGCGAGATTTTGCGATCCACGTATACAGAGATTTTTTTCCTTTTCTCTCTCACGATTCGCATGCGACATGATATGACGTACGGTGATTTTAAACGAGGCTTGAATGATTTCGTTCGAATTTCTTTTATTCTTGTTCTTCATCTTTCTATCTATCTTTTTTTTTAACGTTTTACATTAACAATTCGTTCAGATGTAATTATTAAACGTAGAGATAAGAAAAGGCCTATAACAGCGAGTGGAAAGCTATGAATTAAGTTGCTTGAGCTCCGACCTCGTTTCCCGATTACGATGGAGACCGTCATTGTTTTTTAAAAAACAAAACCAAAAAAAAGAAAAGGTTGTTCACTTTATTGTACCGTTCAGAACAATGTTACACATAGATTTCCGTGCAATTTATATGGGATTAACTGTTGGGTAATCGGAGTTTCGTCGACGCGTCTTTCTCAAGCACACACACACACTCCTATGCGTGTCAGCTATATATCGTACGTAGGTTTATTACAATTTTATATACGATTATGAGAAGAAGAAAACAAAAAAAGAGACAAAAGTTTATATAATAAAAAATGGTAAAAGCTTATAACTAACAGTTATCATTGAGGATCCGGCGCTAGTTTAGCGTGTCCGAGCTTCTGAAGTACTTCTTTTATCTCGCGATACACCGACGCGTCCTCTATTGTACTTGAAATCTGGAAGAGAAACGAAGAACGGTATATTTTACATTGGCGAATAGTGAATGAATAAACGATATTACTCTTTATCTCGTACAAGAGAGACCCGGCATTTCATTTCACATTCCGTTTCACTATACCGGTACTATCGGATAACGGGAAACACTTTGAATCAGGCATGGACACGGATTTGCCCTGTGGGGCATTGTCCCGGCTCTCTAGGGTCACTCTGTACTGTACGTCAAAATAACGGGGTCATGTATTTTTAAGATCATTTTGTTAAGAAACATCAAACAAGAAATGTAAGAATTAGACGGAAGCAAGGTGTAAGGCAATTTTTTGGAATTTTTATAAGAAAAGGTGTGGAGTATTGTAATTCTAAATTTGGTACGTTTGTTAACCAATATTTCAAGAGTGTATTCTAATTTCTTTTACCCAATCATAATAATTTCCTCGAGGTTACACCAACAGTTGTAACAATATTTGAGGCAATACGTTTATTGCTGGCGAATATGATTGTAGTCATCGGACACAAAGAATGCGACAAATTTTTTAATCTATGTAAATGTGGATAATCTATGAACTAGATTGAATAAAGAAAGACATCATTTGTTAGTTTTACGTGTTGTCAAAAAGAAATTTTGATAATAACATTTTAATTTTAATTCATACAGTAACAGGATGTTCACTGAACAGATTTGTCAAGTCTCAAGTTATCCAATTGTTAAATTAAAACAGAAAAGAGCAAGATAGAGTATCTGTAATTTGAGCTCCGTTATTTTGGTGTACCCTGTATAAACAGACATAATCTTCTATTCTGTTGTCAAGACCAAAAGTTACTTCTTCCGCTGACGTCACTCGCCCCAAGGTGCCCCCGGGGGCAATTACGACAGCTCTCGGGGCAAACGACGCCTATTGTCCATGCCTGCTCGAAATTAACGCGAGAGAACTTATTCAGGACATTTTCCAATGTTAATTTAGTGTTTCTTTGCGAGTAGGAACGTTTATTTTCGCGCGGTTTACCTTGACGAGCTTGGATTGGGCCAACATGGCCACAGATTTGCGGATTATCTTCCCCGAACGTGTTTTGGGCAGAGCTGGAACAGCTGCTGCGGTCCTAAACGATGCTATGGGCCCTATAGAACTCCTCATTGCAGCCACCAACTCTTCGTTAATTTGTTCTTCGTTTTTCCTCGCATCTGTTCAATAAAACATCGGGTGTCAATCCGCATTTTGTAATTCGAATTTATGTCAGAATTACTGGAGCTTCAAGCTCATTTATATTCATATATCGACGATGTTTATAGGAGGGTTAAAGGTGGGACCTCGTTTAACACACATTTAGCTGATTATTTAGAATTCTCTTCTGGGAAATTGTCGGATCGATTCTTTTGAAAACATTAGAACACTTTGAAATAAAAATAACCTTTGCTCGGTGCGCGTTCCCAGCGAATTTATTCACAACTGTCTTTATATTATGTTCTCTTTGTTATATTTACAATTTTGTAAACAAGATTTGTGCTGGAAACATTTAAAAAATCACCTCGCCCAAGGCATTTTTGCAAAATCGTTTTATCTCCGGGCTGTCCACATGGTACCATTCAAATGACACTGTCAAAAGATGGTAGCAAGGGCCAACAAACTTCGAATTCTCACCTGGTCTCATTATGTAAAGACACAAAGGAACCTCCCCTTTGGTAGAATCGGGAACACCGACGACAGCGGCCTCGGTGACGTCAGGATGTGCCATAATCACGTCCTCCAGTGCCGCCGTAGACAATCTATGACCTGCGACGTTGATGATGTCGTCGTCACGCGCCATAACATAAACGAATCCGTACTCGTCTTTGTACCCGACGTCCATCGTATCGTAGTAACCCTGAGACGTGTTTCACCGATTACACGTTTAATAACGTTGCCATTACCGCGTTGACTTACTGAATGTCTGGAGAAATAGATCTCCTTAAAACGATCGTCTGCCCCGTACAGCGTCGAGATGCAGCCTGGAGGCAGTGGCAGCTTTATGGTTATCCTACCCATTTCGAGAGGTTCAGCCTTACTGCCATCGTCCCTTAGAATGTCAACTAAAAAATCGGTGGGTTTGATTGCAATCCATTCTTATAATTTCTTTTTAATTAGGACTTCGTGAGCAGTTAGTTTTTTGGTTAGAGATTTTTGGGGAACGTACTGTGATAGCCTGGGATGGGAAGACCAGTGCTGTTCTTCGGTATTCTAGGATTATGGCCGTATCCTAAACACAGAGCTGTAATAGGGTGTCCAGTTTCCGATTGCCACCAATTGTTTATAACCGGCACCTTAAACGCGTGCTCCGCCCAGATTTTCGTTTCGTAGTCGCAGAACTCTCCGGCCACGAATATGGTCTTCAATCTAATGAATATGTTTTTCATTCTAATTTGTACATTTAACACAATTGATCTAGCAATAATACACGATGAAGGGAACAGTAAGTTTGTTTAGGGATGGAAGAGCTCCAAATTGAAAGACTCACGACTTCGTCGAGTACTTCCGGCTCAGTATCAGGTTCTCATCGTCGCGTCTTATCACTCGAAGCGCTGTCGGCACGCAGAACAACGCGTTCACGTTGTGCAGATCGATTACCCTATGAAACGTGAGATTTTCATTAACGAAATCCGTACTGTAACAATCGTTTTGCATTCGCTGAGAAGCTCGTACTAAACAAACTCATAGAACCTGAAGTATTGCGCAGCGTCCGGCGTCCTATCAGGCTTGCCCTCGTACATCACGCTGGTGGCCCCATAGAGCAGGGGCCCATAGCAAATATACGAAAGTCCAACTACCCATCCCAAGTCGGAAGCCACCCACCAAACGGAGTCCTTGTTCATACCATAAACCGTTTTCATTGTCCAACAAACGGACACGAGATGTCCGCCGATCTTCCTTAGGATCCCTTTCGGTTGACCTTCGATCGAAAAACTGATCTATTGATCGCGAACAAGATCCTCAACTTCCTTCACACTCGCGAAAGATTAAATAAAATATGCTCGCAACATTGAACAAAGTTGCATTTACGTCGGATTACCTGTTGTTCCGGAAGTGTACAAGATATACAAGGAATCGTTGGCGTCGACAGGTTGGCATGGATGAGGTTTCGAGTTTGCCATCGCAGTGTCCCAGTCGATTTGATCATCGCTGAGTGGACTCTGCCAAATGTTCCTCCTCTGGAACACTATGCACCGTGGTTTCTGCACGGTGATGATGCTCAACGCCTTGTTCAGCATGCCTGTGTATCTGTACGCGAAATTATAGCGTGTAGACAAGCGTTAATCGTCATATTATATTCGTGAAAAACGAATATTTATGAAAAACACAGCTCAAACGTACTGAATCACTTTGTTCGGCTCTAGACCGCAGCTGGCTGCGATTATTACTTTGGGTTTCGCGTGATTTATCCTGGTAGCCAGTTCGTTCGCAGCGAATCCTGCAAAAATGATCCATAACTTCCGCGTGTCGGGATGCTATTTAATATTATTTCACATAAACATATTCGTCTCTCAAGAGGTAGGTTAAATCAATCAATCCGATTTTATAGAAATTTTTAAAAGAAATATAATGATGCGATATGAAATACATGAAAAGAAAATTTGTTATTGATGTAAGAGTTTATTTTATGATATTCCTGACTGTTTACTTACCACCGAATACTACCGAGTGAACAGCACCGAGACGCGCGGTCGCCAAAATGGCGATTATGGTTTCCGGAATCAGCGGCATGTATATGATCACGACATCCCCTTTGCCTACACCCATCTCTGCCAGGCATCCTGCTAATTTCGACGTTTTCTCAAGCATCTCGTTGTAAGTCACTTTTCGGATCATCGATATCAACGGACTGTCATGAATTAGGGCCACCTTGTTACCGTTGCCAGCCAGAACATGGCGATCGACCGCGTTGTAGCAGGCATTCAATTCTCCACCGACAAACCTATTCAAATTCATCTTCAATTTGAAACCGCCACATTCCTAAGTTGCTCGGGGGATTATTGTTAGTTACATTCATTGATATCTTCATCCTCATGATCCTGAGGACTGGGTCAATACCTTGACCTTTCTATTCCTCCATTATCTTAGCCTTCATTCGTTCTTCCATTACCTTATTCAAACCCCTCTCCTTTTTCCACCCACATTTTTTCTCACCCCATACTTTACTTGTTTATCATACTTAAGCAATTAGCCTCTTCTTTCTTAACGAACTACTAACATTATTAAAAATTTTGTATTTTTTTCTTAAATCCCACCTGTGGTCAACTCTTTCACTACATGTGTTATAAATAGACCGCGGATTTTATGCATTTGTGGCAACAATGAGAATTGGAAAATTATTCTGGTATTATCGTTAACTTATTAAGGCGATTAGCAAACGAAATAAATGTACATGTAGCTTCCGTAATTTGAAGACAATTTTTATTTCGCATAAAAATCCGCGGTCTAATTATAAATAATATACTAGTAGTGTCGCTTTCTTGGTAATTTGTTCATCCTAGACAAAACATTATCTTTATATAAAATGCGAAAATTCTGCTGTCTAATCATTGCAGAAGTACATTAAAACGACGTCATCGCTTCAGGTTTAAATGAAGTTGGCGACGACCGTGTGAAGCTATTGTGACGCAGGATAATTGCCCGCAATAAACATGTTTATAGGATAATTGCCAACATTGTGTTTCGCTGGAATGATGTTCCAGCGACGCCGAGCGTCTGCGGTATGATGGCTCATGAAAGATTAACGAGGTACAGAATCGATGGCGTCCCGACGACGTATATAAATTATAAATGAATACCTACCATTTCGTGAATGGCGGGTTGGAATTGTCCAAGACCTTCGTCCACGGTTTGCTCCAGTCGATGCATTCTGACACCTCGCCCCAGAATTTCACTGGATCTTCCAGCGACTCCTGGTACGCCCTGTCGTACGCGGGACAATGGGAACAATAAGGGCTGACGACGTAATCTGGAGAACATAATGTATTGCATGTGCGATTTAGTTTGTTTCGACTTCTCGTGGAGACTCAAGAGTAGAGACGCAAGATTGCGTTACTCTAATGCTGAAGGTACAGGTTTTATTAGAGTTGCGATAACGCTGTAAATAGAAATAGTACATCAAGTTTTTTGGTGTTATTGCAAAGGGAAGATATCAATCTTCAAGTTCAGGGTAGTCGGAGTTGCCAAACAAATTTTTGGAACTTCGTAGACGCGTCTGAATCGATCACGGCCCTGCTTAATTATTTCGACAATAAAAAAAAAATTAAAAAAAAAAATTAAACCGACTTCGAAAAAACGCACTAAAAAGTATAAAATAATTTCCATTTAATATATGTGAATACACACGAACTTAAATACAATACAATCTTTTCGAAGGCGGCGCAAAATTGAAAATTTTCGACACTGGAAATTACGAAAATCCTTAAATTGTTCTAAATACTAATATATTTATATTTAAATAATAATATATTTGCGCCGCCTCCGAAAAGATTGTATTGTATTTAAGTTCGTGTGTATTCACATATATTAAATGGAAATTATTTTATACTTTTTAGTGCGTTTTTTCGAAGTCGGTTTAATTTTTTTTTGAAAAGTTTTTTTTTATTTCACACTTTTTTTTATCTCTGTCAGCCGTCACATTCCAAATCGTAATTTATAAATATCTGAAAGCGGCAATCGATAGCGGTAACAACGTCGCGTCGTTACTGTTCCTAATGTCTAACATTCTGCGGAGTTCACTACGGTATCACCACCCTACATTTTCGCAAATAAAATCGTAATTAAATAAAGAAATGTAAAATTTTTTTTGCACGGGACCATCCCGGGAACATACTCTACAAGATGCAAAAGGTTTCGTTCCGATTGGTCCATCCATCTCGACGTAATCGGTGAACATACATAGAAAAAAAAGCGAAAAAAAAGGCACATACAGATCGAATTGAGTAACCTCCTCCTTTTTCGAAGTCGGTTAAAAATGTTGGTGGTGCTAATGCACCTTCCAATTGCAATAAAACGGCGGGAAAAAATCGTACATGAGATTTTAAAGGCTCGTTGTAAAGGGCAGACTTCAGTCTTCAAATTCAGGGTAGGTTGAGAATCGCCGAAAAATTTTTAGAACTTCGCAGACGCGTTCGAATTTGTAATAGGTAGATATAATTGAGGAAAAATGTGGTCGACATTTAGAATCCGCCTTACATCCGCTCAGTTATAATTTTATTGACGACTGGAATATATCCAACTCGACAACGACAAGCGCGCCAGTCGTTTACAAGCTAGCGCAAAGAACGCTGCCATAAAATTAACTATGGCAAATTGGCGACGCCAGGAAGCGTTGTTACTCCACTGTCGAATAACAATGATCGTAATAAGAGCCATTCGTCGAACCAGAGATATCGACGAGTTTCGTAATACATCATTATCACGGCGTCGTAAAAGGAATGACAGAAACAGTAGTCCGCTATATAAATTACAGGCAACTGAAAATGTCAGGAAGTGGCGTTACTTTGACGGAGAATAACGGTGGCAGTTAATGTACAGCTGTCGGACAAAATATAGTCGCAAATCGAAATATTAATTGCGCCACTCGTAAAAACCGCCGTCTCTACGTCAAACCTGCTCCTGCGTTTTCGATGTTAATTTTATGGGGAATAACAATCCATAAACATCCGCACGAATTTATAGCATGTCCACATTGTCCGAAACTGCCAGTGAACATAAGTACTTTAAAGGGAAGAGGAGAATTCCTCTCGGAAGAAGCAACAGTATCGATTGCCGCGTGAATGACACCTGTTGCTCAAGATGGCACACGCGGGCTATTTCACGATTGATTACTATACATCATTGAAGTCTCTACTCTCGCAAAGCAGTGTTCATTTTCCGCTTAAAGGTATTTTTCCTACAAAATGCTGCAAACTCGAACCTCTCAAAAAATTTTCAAAAATTGTTCTCGTCAATGAAACTGCAGCTGATATGAAGTTCGAAGCCTCCACTGTACAACGGGTCCTTAAAACGATTTTTTTCACTGTTTTATGGGACAAAAGCGCGTAACAAGTTCGCTCGTGGAGAACCCTTGAAGTGGGCGGCACACCTCTCATTCAGAGCTCGATAGAACGACTAAAAAAATGGTACATGAATTCTTCAGGTGTGGCTATAAACAAAAAATTTTGGTATGTTTTTGGGGACGTTCGAATTTGCAGCATTTTTTAGGAAAAATGTGTCTCCAGTTTCTCGCCCTCTATATCATGAGAAAAATCTTGGAATAAAATAAACGCTGGATTATGAAATTAGAGGCTTCCAGCTTTAAAACGAGATCAAATTCATTGTCGTACTCAAATACTCAAATTCATTGTAGTGCTCAAATACTTTTTAAGTGCACTGTAAATCTCCGAAGTTTCATAATGCTTTAATTTTTAACATTGGTCAACACTTCAGCTGAGATGGAACAGATTGGAAAGATTATCAACGATATCGATGTCTTTGAAAATTTATGATTTCCAGACCTTGACCGTAATGAATAACTTTAATGATATTAAAATTTATGGAGATGTATGCGCCTTGTCGCTATCATATAATGAACCTTTCGAAACCGGCTCGAGTAAATAAGGTATAAGTATTATAAAATTCCTAGGACAATATGTTTATTGTCGCGGAGACGTTTTCCTCATTGTCATCGCAGAGATGGCCAATTAACGCGTCCGGCGCGGCGTTTCGCTCTGGCGCGAAATCAAATTACCGGGAAGTGTTTAATTAGCTGCTCGGGCCGTACAGTGGGCCAGAATCGTAGAGGTGGAAAAAATGCATGTCTTTGTTAATTATAAATTATTAATTATAAGCAGAAAGAACGGTTTTAGGGGTTTTCGGGGTCGTAGAGACTGATTTTAGAATCGGCCCACTGGTGAACCTTGAGATCGAATGTTGTCGACTCTATGAATATTTAATGCTATTCTTTTCTCGCTAAAAAATCGTTCCGACGCGTTTTCGTTTCGAGGTGGTTGGACTCGTGCGAGCCGCCACATGCATACGGTAATCATCCTAACGTAACTGTTCGCTGTGCAAAAGGTCGGGGGGCCTTGAACTTACCTGGGCGACAAGTATAACAAGTATACCACTTGTCCTTCGACTTTTATCGATATTTTAGTAATGAAAATATGCATTTTCTATTTTATCTTGTAGATTGCAGTAAAAGTGTAAAAAAGATCGTACATGAATACAGTGAGGAGCAAAAGTGAACACACAAACGATATTTTTACAAAAATGTGTTTACGTTTCTCACCCACAAACGTTCTAATACGGTGCAAAACCGACTACACGGAAAAAGTTTGTATTTATCAAAACAATAATAATACCACGATCAGTAAAATTTTCTTGGAAAGCTAGAACTTTGTACTTAATGCTATGTATTTTATTTTTATTCTATTTTATATGCAAACATTAAATAATGTGTGCTCACTTTTGCTCCTCACTGTAGTTGCATGTCTGATGAAGAGTTAAAACTTGAGAATTCTTGAACATTTCGATTTCTGGAGATCCGCATCGATTTCGACTAAATTTTGGAAGGGAGAGGGTATTTTATTTCCCTAGGGTCGCGACGCGACGTCAAGTACCTGCTTCAGAAGCTATAATTCCGTTACTACTGTCGTATATTTACGGAATTTCTCGATTCAGTGACGCCTGCCAGAAAAAAAGGACCGGATAAAGAGTGTCATATTGGATTTCAACCCCGGATTTCCGGTTGACAGACCGCAGATCCACGGACCAACCCCTAATTTAACGTACCGCCGGCTTCTGGCTTATATTCGAGCTCTGGAATGTTCATATCGAGCATACTGAATTGATTTCAAAATTAAATGTGTGTGGATACATATACAAAATCAATCTCACCCGCTCTTTGACAGTTTCAAAGCGCGCAATCAACAAAACGCTATCTTCAAGGTTCAGTTCTATACTAAAGGGGAGGTTTCTCTCTACAGAACAGAGTAGGGCAATAATCAACTAATATTTAAAAATGACTAATAGTCTTCTTGAATCATAGCAAAATAGTCATTAGTCAAAACTTTTTGATTAGCTGGCGATAACTAATTAATAATATTAATGTATGTTAATCGCACAATAGTGACTGATGACTAAAGATTGATGACTGATCATCAACTACTAATTCACTAATAAGCAATAGCTAACTATTATTTAGAGCTGTGACTAACTATTTGCCATTTAATTATCAATAACTAATCAAAAAGTTTTGACTAATGACTATTTTGCTATGATTAACATTCAAAAAAACTATTAGTCATTTTTAAATATTAGTTGATTATTGCCCTACTCTGCTACAGAACCATTTTGAAATGAATCCCAAGGAAAATGTAAAAAATTTTTCGGTATGTGGATTTCTATTCTATATTGAATATAACAAGATTTTAGAAAATTTGTACGGACAGGAGCGTCAAAGTAGAGACTTCACTCTATAAAACGAGCCCAGGTAGACTATAATACTTTTTCACGAAGTTGGAAGATTTGTCCATTAGATTTAATAGTAGAATTTTCATTAATTCTTGCAAGAACCACGTCTTAAACAATTCAAGCAGGTTTATTGACCACGTTGAATGAACAGCGAACAATAGTTCATTAATTACCATCTATATTGCGTAACTGTATTTTATTACATTATAATTGTTTTAAAACAAAGCGTCGATTTTACCGTGAGATCGGAATCCACACCGGTCCGCAAATGATTCATTGCAAATGAATGAGTTGTGAAGTCAAGAGTAGAGTAAACTGTACTATTGCTGGCATTGCAGTAGTTATTGGCACTTTCGATTTAAACGGCAAATATTAAGAATACCTGGTACAGAAAATTATTTTATATTGCTTCTTATTTATATTTCAAAGCAACATCGTAAGTTTTCATAACAGAGTTTTCCACATGTGACTGTTAGCAACGCTGGTACATCCAGTAAGACCGACGGATGACGACAGTGCAGTGTAAATACCGTTCCATTAAAATTTTCGTTACGAATAATTATACTTTATCGCTTTTTAACTTAATTTCGGACTGTACTACATATGTAATAAGTGCATATATGTTTAATTATAAAACAAATAGCCTGTTTAACGTTTACTTCTTACTGTGCCAATGACTGTAGTATTTGCCTTACGATCGTTATTCACTGAATATATTGTATAATAAAAGATTTATGACTCGTAAAACTGTTCGATTTTACTGAACAATCTCTATTAGCTTATAATAACAGCAAGTCAAGCTCGTTTAAACATTTCAAAAAAATATAAGAAGATTTTTACTACGATCTTTTACCCTATCCAGTCGCATTAAGAAGAGTTTATCGAGTTACCGTGATCCTTGTTCACCACAATTTTAATCTGCCCCGTGTGTTCGCATCCCATGAATATCTAAAATCCTGTGATGGGAACATTGTCTTACCGATATATTTTTTCCCCTTCGGCGATGAATTATTCATCGGTAGTCGCCGGTTCCGAGTCCATAGTAATTTCCTATGCTGCTCGCGCATCTTTAAACTGTCGCTCATGTGTTTGCGTTTCCTGTATCGTGAATTAAGGGTATCGTGTGAAATTGCCTTTATACATTCTCAGTGGTGGCGGTGAGTCAAAGTTTTCGTACGAATCGTTTAGCGACTTACTGAATCATCCATTTTTTTTTATAAATGCATAAAATCCGCAGTCTAATAATAATAATTATAATCGTTGATGCATAGATCGTTTTAAATAACTGCCCATCAATTTTTCCGATACATATTCGACTGGTGTTTCTATGCGATGTTTTAAAGTAAAAATTAAATTTGATGTAGATATCGTTAAATTATCCTGCCAGAAGATAAAGAGTGAGACAAAGTATTTAGAGAAATGCTTTTTTTGGAGAATTAGCATTCGAGCGGTGACTCAAAGTTGCCATTAAAAATTGCTGTACCATTATTCAAAATATTGTTTATTATTATTTGTGTATTATATCAATTTCATATCCATAAAATGAAAAAAAATCATGTAAAATGGAATTATTTTAAGTTAGAAGAAATTTTTAATTTTCGAGTTAAAATAGCTCCGAGTGCAAAGGGTTGAATGGTAAGCCAACTTTCGCATTGTACAGTTAATCCTCAGGTCACCTACAGTCTTTAAAAGATTAACAATTTTGTTTAGAACCTGTAGGAAATCGATTAAATCAAACTCCTCCGCAGTAGAATCGCAAATGCTCTGCAGCTTCAGTAGTAAACACCGGATTAGGCCAGACAATGGTACAGCCGTGCGCTGCTCGGATTCTCTTTTTGCTTATCCTAACTCCTAGCAGCTTGTCCCACAGTTATTAGGTGTTACAAGTGAATGATTCGAAGTTTTTAAAGAATGAAAAATTAATCTTGATTACTTGAAACAAACGGAAGCCGTCTCCTGGAAAATGGTTCAAAATTTCAGAGTACAATAGTAAATACCTCGACGATCAATTTGGCGGCTGACGATAATTCTGTACACACTATTGTTTTCCATCGTTAGAATTTCTAACTCTCACGGCTCTATTGACAGTGCATCCTGATCTTTTTCTTGTTGTCATAATTAATAAAGGATAATAGCAATACCGGGTACTAATGCGAATTATTAATTCGGTTAGGTAACTTCTTCGCAGGAAGAAATTATCGAGCTAGTGAGCTTTGTTTCTTCTCAAAGAATAAAAACAACAGTATTAACGATCCGAGCTATTGAAATAGACGTGAAGGTTTTGCGCGCAGATAGCAGCTGCAGACGTACAATCTAATTGTGTTAATGGGCATTATGCGTGTTTCTTGACAATCAGATTTCGACGAGCACCGTCTTGCACAGCTGCGGCGTTGAAGGAAATCGTGTTAACGGCAAAATGCGTCGTAAATGTGTCCTCATTCGGTTAAAACATAAAAATGTAGTTAAATAAACAACGAGCCTCCTATTCTCTTGAATTTTTAACGATCACTGTTCTAGTTAACTAATCCGGGAACGAGCGACCAGTTTGGTTTTTACCAAGGGAAAAAAATCTTACACTCCATTGTAACGAACGCCATTTCCTATTATATCTTCCAGGGAGGCAATTAAACTTTTCTTCTCCGGGACTGCGAGAGTTGAACAACGTAAATAACTCGAAAGTATAACAACGTTGATTTTTGTTTTTCAGATGTCATCGCGGGAACCACTATGTTCGTTTAATATTTAAAAATGACTAATAGTCTTTTTGAATGACCAAATAAATGGGCAAAATAGCCATTAGTCAAAACTTTTTGATTTGTTATTGATAACTAAATGGCGAATAGTTAGTCACAGCTCTAAGTAATCGTTAGCTATTGCTTATTAGTGAATTAGTAGTTGATGATCAGTCATCAATCTAGTCATCAGTCACTATTGTGCGATTAACATACATTAACATTATTAATTAGTTATCACCAACTAATCAAAAAGTTTTGACTAATGACTACATATTTTGCTATGACTAACATTTAAAAAGACAATTAGTCATTTCTAAATATTAGTTGATTATTGCCCTGCTCTGCCGAAGGCAACCATATTTATTTGATCTGCAACACTAATTGTAAGCGTACCAAATATGTATTAGTGCTTTTAGAAGAGAGTGGCACATGTTGTCCTTTAAAATTGATACGATTATAATTCTTTACAAATGCTTACAATTAGTTACCTAGAATTAAGACAAGGTATCTTGAAAGGAATTTGGACAAAAAGGACTCTTTGATGCTGTCACACGAGAGTCTGTACTTTCGATAATTGTAAAAATCCTGTTAAAATCGTTTTCTCGATTATTCCCTCTGCGAGATATTGCCCGGTTTACTCAAGGACGACGCGGAAGACACTGGCGGGCCCGATCCGATAATTTAAATATCGCTGGAGAAAGAGTGGAGTTCTCCACGTATTTCTCCCGCGGAAAATTCTCCCGGTTGTTTTGCTTTCGACGTGGAAAAATACTCACCGTCGTTGTTTCTGTTCAGCGTCCTCTCGCTCGCGATGGACGACTGGAAATTCGTCTTCTGCGAGTCGGGGGACTGCGGGGCGATCAGGTCGGCGCTCACCTGTCCCAGCATCGTCTGGAAAAGTCCTAGAAAAGTCCTGGAAAGTCGATGGCTGAAGGGCGCGGGGGCGGCAACTCGAGGCCGGGTCCACCCACGATGTCTCCCGGCTACTTTTTCTGCGAAAGATCGCTGAAGTCGGTCAGTCCTTCGCTGAAAACGACAGTTCGATAAACTATTCCCCAATTATAAAACTGTGCGCGTCATTCACGCGTAAGCAACAAAATAATAGAATCCACAAAGCATCATCTTCGCATGATCATCGGTAGGGATGGGAACAAAAAAAAATACCTCGCAAACAGGTTCGAACTTTGATTGATTGAATTCGAACTCTCTATAAGTACTTCGAAAAACAGAAATAGTACTCCTAAGTATACTCGAACCTATGTCAGACAGTTTCGAACCTTTTACAAGTACTTTGGTAAGCGGAAATAATACTTGCAAGTATATTCGAATTTTGGTCGAACGGATTCGAAACTTTTATGAATATCGTACCGGAAATTCTCTGATTTTTCTAATTATTATTCTTTTTACCTTTAAAATCAATTATGTTGTCCTTTAATACATAATTTAATTCAACATGCATAACTATAATTTCATAATCTATCGGAAATATTATTCTTAAATAGTTACAAATTTAATCAAGAAAGTGCTTAAAACCTACTATGCAGTTCCGATTTCCAGGATTCGAGTACTACTTGTGAAAGATTCGATTCCTTTCAACATCGAAGTACTTATAAGTATCTTTCCGAAACTTGTAAGTACTCATTCCGAGGTTCGATATCAGTTTGTATATATAAAATGAATATTTTTCAAATATAATCATTGAAACATTATAGCTTTTAAGTAGTAATCGAAACCCATGAAATGAAACTTTGTTATTGACATTGACTCGGATTCGTGAGTACATATTGAACTTGACCCCATCCCCAATCATCGGTACCTGCAGTTGTATGATAACCGTATGTGCTTTTCTAGTTGTACAGTCTCTGGACGACGATACTGGCGGAAATCTTATCTTATCGCATTCTGTAAAATGCTTTAAAATTAGCATCGTCTTCTATTAATCCTGTTGCAGCAACAAATATTCTACAATTAATATCTTTGCCAATGCAAGTGTGGAACCAGAATATTCTTCTTGTTCTATTTCTAGGTTGAATATAATTATAAAGCATCCGTCCTCTTAGTTAACCGACATATTTGTAATTGACGTGAACCTTGCTCTACGCTTCGTGGACAGAAAACAAAGTAGACGGTGGGCTTAAAGGTAATATTTTTATACCTACGGTAAATTATTGTACCTCTGAAATGATAATAATGTACTTTTTTTGATGTTATAAGTATAAGAATAATTTTGTTTCAATATAACAATGATGATACTTATAAGGATGTAAAATATATTTAGATTTTCATTAGCACGTTATTCGGTTCCGACTCTGTTTATAACTCTGGGTCGAAGCAGACCCAACAACCGATATTCGACGGCGAAGTAAACAGTTTCTATTGTAATAATTTCAAAATCTGATTGTTGAATTTCGAGAGGTTAGACGGGAAGCGCGAAAAATGAGACAACCAGAAATTCTAACACCCTCCGGATCTCTTCGACGCCGACATTAGTGGGCGGCAGCGCCCACGTTGGGAAATTATGGCTTATCGGGATTGACGTGTCTCCCTACATATTCGGATAAACGGAGTTCCTCTCCGAATGTAATATAGTATCTTCTGTTTTCAGTAATGGTAGCGCGTAATTAGGTTTGCGATTCAATAACGCTTCCGTATAATTGTTATTTGAACTGAAAACTGCGCGGAATACTAGCAGAGTAATTTTTATGTATTTTTGAATAAACCTAGCTTCACTAATAAATGGTACGGCTTTAACATGTACTTGGTAAAGTGTGTATGTTAATATGTATTCTACCGAGTGATTATTATATTTTTCCATCGGGATGGTCATGATCATATGCACCGTATAAATATAAGAGATTGGTAAAACTGATTTTTATTAAACAACTCCTTAAATAAAATCTACAATTGAATGATTATCGTCCCCGATGGAATGTTAACAAAATAGAGAGATTAATGTTCAACAATAAATAAAAAGGTCATCATAAAATCTTGAAATATTATTAAGAATTCGGTGAATAAAATTCACAGTTGACCGATTACCATCCTCAGTAAAATGTTGACAAAACAGTGGAAATAATGCTCTCGAAAATTTTCTGAAAAGCAGCAGAGAGAAGAAGAGGATTTCGAAGGATCAAAAATGAAATTAGCATCGGTCGAGGGGTGGAAAGATATATTTTCAGACATTTATGCGCCACGGATTGTCCGTGGGACGGCCGAAAAAAATTAGGGTTGTACGTCGTTCTCCCACCCCTCCTGCTCCGAAACCAACCCTCCCATATGTTTGACTTTCAAAGAGTTTATTCCGGAGATCCGTCGAGACACGTGTTCACCTCGGTCGAACATTATAATCGCGGCGAAATTTTCTAGTCCGTGGATTCGACGAAAATGTGCTGTTTCTAAAAAGAAAAATTTCTGGAAGCTTGTGCAATTAAATTCTGTGCGTGCGTGTTCTTGTAAATTACATATTTGGTTCTGTGAGCTTTGTGGCACACGGTCAAAGTGAAGTTCTACCAGCGACTGTCACTCGTATTTGATTTCGAAAGAAAGTTTCGACCTCGGTTTTCCTCCCTAGCGTCTCATTTCAATTCCACCGCTGTAGAGCGTGTTCAGCTGTTATTTTGATGTCATCGAATCGTCGACCAATAGGAAATTGGCTGCACAAGGTCTGCTACTCAATAGTGTCCCGTTAAGTTGTATGAAGATTCCGAATTTTTTTTAGAGATAATTACGAAATGAAAAATTCTGATTTTTTGGATCTACAAAACTGTAACTTTCAGATCTATATTAAAATTTTTTGTAAGTCGAAATGTTATAAAATGGCGGAGCTATACGTTTAGAAACTTCGCTTCCTGAGTCATCGAGTATAGTGAACATTTTTAATTAGATAGTTCCTTGCTTTGAATAATCGGCTGTAAATATTGTCTAGTAAATAATATAGCAAATATTGCAAGTCAATAATGACGAGAGGTGGTATAAGTAATGAGAACAGTGTGGAAAAGTAGCAACAATAATATCCGGGTTGAATAATGTATATGATAGACGTATAGATGACGTATATGTAGATGTATAATCTATATGATAGGCTCTTTTGCGGGGAGGTCACAGACCCTATTCCTGCGTTTAAAAGTTTAATTCATAGAGTTCGGAAATTTATTCTTATTTGTTACTCAACTTTAATGAATGTCTACTTCATATAACTAACATTGTCACGAGACAACCACTCTTATATAAAATATAAGATCACTCTTCATTTTTCATCGGAAAAACACAACAAATCATGCAGCCATGAAAAGTGATATACTGGTTTAAATTCAATTTAAACGCTGCCTACTTTTACTACCTACGATTTACTAAAATTCCAGTATGCTTAAAATGATTGGAGAAACGACTGGCTAAAGGGATTCAAACTTCGCCATGTGTATACTCAAGAAAAGTGGTTTTTTCATCGAACTTCACCTGTGGATCTCGATGATCTCCCAGTCCTCAGCTTGGATAGGACCGTCTGAAGTCTAGGACGTTTCTCTCTTGGTAAACTGTTCAGCTGTTAATCCATTACGACTCGAAACGGAGCAACTTTTCTGAAGATCGCGACGATCAGGATTCGAATGATCGTAGATATCGCGGTCGGCTTCTTCAGATACTCGTGGCACATCGACACTGAGAATCACGCAGACAAACCGATACGCTATGTACGATACGGAGGTCACGTGACCGATCTAAATTCTGATTAAAATTTGATCCGTAGGTCGTTGCATTCGATTAAAACCGGAATCGTCAGGCGGCCGAGCGCCGCATCGAAACCATTTTCTGATTCCTTGTTAAAGGTTGTAAGTGCATAGATTGAGAATCCCGATTAGATCACTATGAAACACTCTAACATCCTGTCCTATCTATAAACTAATACATTAAAAAGAAGTAAGTAGGGTAGAGTGATTTATTTATAGCCCATTCTACCGTCACGTCGCACAGTGTGTCGTCCAATGGAAAAAATCCGAAATTCAAAGTGAAAGATCTGCAAATTTATATGTATCCTAAAATGTTTGTAACAAAACGTAGTTTCTAATAATTTTTTATGTTTAACATTTATCAACTTTGATTTGGGTTTTAAAAAAAGTACTCCGAGGTAACCCCGTGAATCTTTTTACAGTAATTGGTGGCATATTAGACTTTAATTTCGCGTTGGTTTTAATTTGCTCAAACTTGCTCAAAATGGAGAAACAAATAAAATCCATATTAAGAGGCTTGCGCTCGGCGGCTTTCTGCGTAGTCTTTCCAAGAAATTTGTTGCAATTATTTTTAAATGCATGCCATTTTGATCGAGCCGACACACTATGCGTCGCACAGTCGCTTTTGGGATAGGCGGCAGGAAGTTAATAACTTCTAAACTAATCCGTTATCGACCCAAGTTCTTTAATACCTTTTATAAAGAGTATCCGGTATTATTTGGGAAAAAGTGGCCAAATAAAATCAATTGCTATTCAAAGTGTAATATTTTCCAGAAGTGGTGAAAAACATCAGGGAGATACTTTTTGGCACTATTTTTAAAGCTCGAATCAAAATCGATGAACATTTAACATGAAAAATTCGAAGATATTGTCAATATTTCAAAAAAATGTTTGTGTGGTTTGAAAGACTTTATGATATAAACGTAACTTGTAAAAATCAAATTAATCTGAACACTGTTCGTCATTTTCAACACAAAGTTTCTTAAGAAATAAGAACCAAGCAGAGATTTCTATCTTCTCTCAAGAAACTTGATAAATCGAAGACGTCCAGCAATGTCTTTTATATAATATTTTCTCTGGCCGTCGATAACTTTTGCCATCTTTTTGCTAACTTTTCGATCGGAGTTTTGTAAAGACTGGCAAAATAAGTCGGTTTCACGGAAGTGGGAGACATACGGTCTCGCGATTAAGCTATCCGTGGGAGCGTGTGTCACGGCAAATATACTTTCCACAATTTTCCGGTGTATTAGACGGTCAAGGTGGAGCACGAATCAAAGAACTATTCAGGCAAAAACACCGAGAGATGAAGTCTCGCCTCCCCCGAGAGGTTGATACATACTGCGAAACGACTTCTCGAGAGCCGCCACAAATTTAATCGTTTTACAAAAATTACATTAAAGCCCGTCCCCACTTGGGAGAGGTTTGTTTTACGCGGTAACTTCGTGAAGAAGGAACGTTTCGCTGAAAAATTCATCGGGCCTAGGACAACAAGTTTTTCACGAGTTCCTCCGATCAATAAAGGATCTTTGCTTTTTCATTACTAGACTGTGGATCTTTATGCAAGATAAAAATTGTCTGCGGTAACTCCAAACGACAAGAGTCAAATGGACATTAAATTCTAATCGTTTTAACATGTTAACAAGTTGGCAAGTCATTTTAATCAAAATCATTTTAGCAAATTTTAAATTACACATATGTATGTATTCATTTCAATTAAATTCAATCTTTATTTTCCATAACGGTAAATTTAATATTTCGAATTTCAGTTTGACTAACCAAATTATTAAATTGTAACAAGAATAAGTTCAGTCGAAAACATAAAACTGTTTTAATTTTGAGGATTCAGTTCTGTCTTTTTGTAGACGTGCACAACTGTGATTAAAAAGAAATTATACAATATTATGAAGTGAAATTAACGAAGAATGAAGAGATAAAATTTGTCTGTATCATGCGCGATCGCTTCGCAGCACGCGAACAGAGATTCCCCGCTGCTTTTAATGGTGATCTGCAGCTTTATGGACGCCAAAAACCGTTAGTTTATTATCACTCTTCCCGTGTTTGCCCATTCCGGTTTTATGGCGACACGTTCCGACCCCATTTCCGCTTAATCGCCGCGTGTATCATTCAATCAGCGATTCGCTGTATACCCAATGCCTTTCGATTTCTGGCTTGTCCCCCCGATTAGAAGCAGATCTTATTCGAACGGTTCTTAATATTGCAATCCAATATTCTCGGCGTATACATATATTCCGCGATTTTTATTATCCCTTCCTCGGTACTCGTATCATCGAGGTCATTCAAGATTTTGGTGTCTCGCGAGAGGGGAACGTAAACATAAACGTCTCGGAGACTCGAGAATCGATTCTCCCTTATTTTTATCGTCGAGCCTTTTTATGTAACGATTATTTTGGCTCTGTCATTGGTCGACTCGCTTTTACAAAACATCGGAACGATTTCCGCAGAGTTTTCGACGAGCTTCCGCTTTCTTTCTTTCAAGCTCGAACGCAGCGATTCTCGGAGAATCGTTTCAGATGATGCATACGCATTATTACGCATGGTGGCCACTTTTTTGAAAATAAAGATTTTTTGGAGTTGTAGAAAACGAGTCTCGGTTGGCTGCAGTAATTACAATTAATACCACGCGTTAACATTGAACAATTTTTATTTTATTAATTTAACTTGAAGGATCTTAAAATTCTACTCGGTCTTCAGCATTCGACCCATCTCGGTTTTTTCGCGAAATCGCTAAAGTACTGTCTGCACGTTCGAGAGCTGGCAGTGAGAAACTTGCGTAAGCACATACCCTTGCACCCCACTGCCTGACGTCACTGCCAACTCTCGGCGTGCGGACGGTAGTTTGAACTTGCACATAGCAATTAATTACATATCACATATGTAGAACAAACACACTTCTGACAATAAATATTTCTTCACATGCTTCTTTAACGAAACATAGTAAATCATCATAAATTATCATTAAAATAAAAATGTCGCAATAACGATGACAGCGAAAATTAACATTTCTACTAAAATTATTAGAATGTCTTTCTGCTTAATACATATTTAAATTAAAATTTTTTTTAATATAGCAAGTTTTTAAGACGGATTGAAAAGTACAAAATAATTTCCTAGCCCCATACAGATAGTCCTGAAAAGATAGAGAATTTTTAATAGTTATGAAAATATTTGTAAGGTTAAAAACGAAAAACGTGGGGCGCATGCAATGCAAGATAATTGATGCATGAATAGTTTACCTAAGTCACGAACAATTGACATGTGTGTGAACTGTTGTGCGAGTTTTCTCAACGGCAGCTACTCCCTACCCTCCTTACTATTATCTTGCACCCCACGTTTTCCGTTTTAATTCTTACACAGCAGGTATTTTCATAGCTATTAAAAATTCACAATCACAAATTTTCAGGACTATCTGTATGGTGCTAGGAAAAATTATTTTATACTTTTTAGTCCGTCTTAAGAACGTGGTATATCAAAATTGTTTTTATTTAAATAATTTTTTCCATGTGCTCTCGTGCTCCTTTTGAATCAAAGTGCCCCTATGATGAAGTACCACCTTTAATTCGAATCGTCAAACGTTTAATCATTCCTACGGGAAAACATTCTAAGATCCAGAGATTCCTCTTAAATTCGCGCATCCTTGGAATAACATTACGGTACGGTCGATCATCTGGTAGTTTTTCAGTAATTTCTTTTTATTTTACTTTTTTTTTAGAAGACCTGTCTGCAGCCAACATGTGGCACATATAGTAATAAACACAAGTAGAGAAGGTTTTATGACTTATTCATTCAATTTAACCTCACAGTTTCAATAGACCGCATCGTAAAGTCTCAGTGTCGAAGGGTCAGGTAGTAAGTAAGCAATACACGCGGTCCAGTCACCCTTTTTAATAACGAACAGACATACAAGAAAGCGAGTTGATACTGCATTGTCATCCAGTTCTGAATGTTTAAAGTTTCAAGTATCTAGCTCATCGGGAAGTTAGTTTAAAATCAATTGCAAAATTTGTACCGAACAGACAAACAGACGGAGAAGAAAGCGATTTAATAAAAACGCGGTAAAAAATGTAAAAAAATTGTAGTAGATATGTACTCATTTACATACATGACCGAAACAATTCTAGTCAGTGAGCTATCAAATTCTTCCCAGCTTTCCACGAAGAACGGATTCACAAATTAATAAAACAAGAGATTGGTTGGCGGAAATACGGCAGAACTTTTTGATACCCATTGTACGTGCGTCACATGTTCAATTCAAATGTTGCAGGATCGGGAGAGTTGTTTGATATTTTAGACTCCTTGAAAAATGTGTTTTTCAACCCAGAAGGAAAAGCAGAAGAGGAACCGCGATTAGAAAACATTTAAACATTAAATCACGCGAGATCACAGTGCAAAGCATGCGAGAAGGATATCGTAACAAAAAATGTTGGGTCTCCCGAAGGTACATGACTAAGAATCAGAATCAACCCGTATCTCAATATGTTTTCCTTGTGTTGGACGAACCAGAGGCTTTGTTTGTTCTACCTTTGTTTCTTTTCGATACTTTTCTCGAAGTATGTAGTTTTCTTAAGGTGTTATACAATATATTAATGTAGTAGTGCAATTTTCAAAATTAAAAATTTCGGAAAGATTGAAAGTTTGACAAATACATTTGGGTGAGGCTCTATAATTTAAAAAAAAATTGTGATCTCCGAAAATCCACAGAAAACCATCATAGATTTTTAATTGCCCACCAGAATTTTTGAACTTACCACAAAATGGTTGAAAGGGTGCGAACTGTCGACGAGTGACTTTACATTGCTGTGCAAATTCGCTATTTACGGCTCCGCCACCTACCTTGTGGCATATCGCTCGTGCTTCTGATAACGTTATCCATCATGATCTAAACAGTGCAGAAGAACAAGTCCTATGCTCAAATTGCGCTGCGAGCACAATTTCCTACCAAGGTACATTGTTCTAGATTCGTTAGAAGGAATACCGATCCAAGAGTATACCGTGACGATTGGAAAAATTATTAATTCAAAGAACATTCATTTCGTGTCAAGAATTTGGGAGCACAGTGCGTCGTATAAGAGGGCAAAAATAAAGAAATTATTTAAAAATATTCATTTGCGAACAATCGTCATAAACTGTCATTGTAATGTAAAATAATATAAAATCAAAATAAACTTTCATTATAATCTGACACGAAAGCGAAATATTAAACAATTTGCGATGGATCATTTAGTTCAAGGTGTGCACTCGTTATTTTGGTTCCCTGGGGGCTTTTACAATTATTATATATCTTATTTTACTGATTTCAAGCGAACCGTTTGTGCTAAAACGCGAAATCGAAAATTCTTGTAACTTTAACTAAGCTCTATGTAAAACAGGTAAAACGTATCCTGAAATTCTTGCTAGAGAATGTTCGTAGTACAACATCTTTTGAACAACTTTTATTTGAAACATTTTTTTATACCACTTATACTTTTTAAGACATGAAGGTTTGCTCACAAAACGGGCATTCTGACGCATTGTGGCGTGTATGTTAATATTCGAACACCAAGGAGAACGCTGATAAACTTACGGACTCGCAATCTAAATAAGTGGTTGCTGGACACATAATTTGAAAATACGTCCTCCTATCATCAAGGCTAAACGCATTATTACGTCTAACGTGTGCTCCATTCTTCCGCACCATGTGATTCAGGAAGAACTTACTAAACAAAAATTTTATAAAAAAAAATTAAGCCGACTTCGAAAAAACGTACTAAAAAAATGCACTAAAAAGTATGAAATAATCTCCATTTAATTTATGTGAATACACACAAATTTAAATAGAATACAATCTTCTCGAAGGCGGCGCAAAAATTAAAAATTTTCCAAATGGCAGATGTTGCTGTTTATGATTTCATTGGCATATTATGGACTTGGAAATCAGTAGGTGGGAAGAGAAGATACATTAATATGTGAAAGCATATGCAGAAGAATTTAAAGATTTTCGTAATTTTCAGTGTCGAAAATTATCAATTTTGCATCGCCTGCAAAAAGATTGTATTGTATTTAAATTCGTGTGTATTCACATATTTTAAATGGAAATTATTTCATACTTTTTAGTGTGTTTTTTCGAAGTCGGTTTAATTTTTTTTTATAAAATTTTTTTATTTCACACTTTTTAGTGGAACGAGCAGAATTTGTAGAACACCATAGGGTGGTTTTTCGGTCTTATTGATTATTTGCAATAAAAACGGCAAAAAATGAAAAAATGCAAAATTTGTTTTCAAGGGACCACCCCAAGGGACATACTCTACAAGATGCAAAAGGTTTAGTTCCGATTGGTCCATCCATCTCGGCGTAATCGGTGAACATACATAGAAAAAAAGCGAAAAAAGGCATATACAGATCGAATTGAGTAACCTCCTCCTTTTTCGAAGTGATATACATATTAAGTTTTCGCAGGCAATGTTTTATTCACCCAGAAGATGTTGAAAATTTGCCTGAAGTTCTGCAGATTAAGTGTGACAGTATCAATTACTGGATTTATCTGTCTACAGACAAACTTACCTGCTTCCTTTGCAAGGAGGAGGATCATGTAGACAAATCTTGCAAAAACACAGCTCTCTGCTCAGTAATTGAAGAATACTCTATTGGGCAAGATCTGGTGGTTCTGCCAAATAATGCATCACTGAACGTGAACGTAATTCAAACTATGAACAAAGTTTCATCGGCCCAAGAAAGCTACGTGCAACAGAGTATGCCCCCTCCTTCAGCTAAACGGCCGCTTCCTAGTGCTTTCTCAACAAATGACACTACATACGATGTATTATACTTTACATACCAGGTTACTATTTTTGGTTGCCTGTCTGGAAACATTTAAGAAAAACATAATCTAGCTATCGTGAAAAAAGTGCTTGAAAAATTAAAAATATCTCTGAAATCCGAAATACAGTGGATAACAGAAGTAAAGTAAATGCTCATATTTTCAATAATGAAATCATGATGACAGTAATATTTATTCACTTATAAAAATAAACAAGTTGATTACATAATTAAGGGTAATGTTGAAAACAAAATTTATTACGATTATCATAGTGATCTGAAGTTTTATCAAGATATTGATTTTTCTATACTAAATATATAAAATTTGGTGTGGCAAAAGGTATCGTTTAATAACACAATTACATTGTAATGGTGGTTTTTATAGAGTTCTATGCGCTGATTCCGAATCTGCCCTTAATTTTTCTCCTAGACGAACACTTTTTGAGAAACATGACTTTGAAAAAAACATATCCTTCAACTTTAAACAAATATTATGATGTTATTATAAAAGATATTGAATTGTTCTTTGCAGCAAAACATTCTGTAGACTTTTCCGAATACAGAGATATCCGATATTAATACATTATGAATGTTTAAAAATGTTTAAAGAATCATTAAAGACGGAGAGACACCACTTTTGCACCAATTTTTGGGGATATTTTTGAATTTATCTCAAAAAATAAGGGTCCAACAGCATAATCGAACTATATCATCCGATAGAGCAGACTTTTATCTTGATAAATCACCCTTTCAAGATTTCCTAATAAAAAAAATCGTTGAAAGCGAGTTAGGTGGACTCAGAAAGGTCCTCACGATCCTGAAGGATCACTATTAGTTTTTGCGGTCCTAACAGGTCCTCGATGATGCTCATTAGCGCTCGAACCGCCGGATCAGTACCAAGAACTTTGATTGCATCTAAAAGACCTCAAAGACCTTTGAAAAACCTAGATCACTGCCGGAAGATCTTCACGATGCTCGAAAGAATAGCATTAAAAATCCGCTGCGTTTTATAGTTCTCTAAGAATCATTGCACTCGGGAAACGATCTCTACGGTTTCCTCTCGAAGATCCCCATGGCGAACGATATAAAAATAATCACATTATCGGCGATAACAGTAGTACATACCTCAGTATACGTCTGCTTTGGAGTACGTCTAATTCGGAATACGTCCTGTGTGGAATTGAAAAATTTCGCTCGGTATACGACATAAATTTTTTGTGCGAAATTTGCGTCATTGTTAAATAATTATCTCAGAGGAAAAATTAAATTAATAATCAATTATATTCGGAGTTGATGTATAATTAACTGACTGATCATACAAGTAAGGATCAGTAATGGAATTATTGATGAAGTCGGCGTATGATATCGAAGCCCGCGAAGACCACACGGAGAGATGAAAGAAAATAGTCAGTCGATTGTATAGTCCATAGTATCGATTGTATCAACGGCTTGATACAGAAGGCGAGTATGTCTGGTGCAATGGCAGATGCTACGGTATGAATATAAAGATAGATTTAAAAATCTGTAATAAAATCTCATTTTTTATTTAAGGTGGAGTGGGGTAAGTGCGCCCTAGTTTTTGCAAAGTTGGACTTTAAACTGATGTATTTTCAGTCTGGTATGTAAAAACTTAACGCTCTTGGTATCAAACTCTTGCCACAGTTATTACTGATGAATTAGTATTATGTAGGATTCTAATTTTGCATGAAAATTATCATTTTGATAGGATATTATACAAAGTGTCAACTACTATGCACTTGCCCCGAAAATGGGGCAAGAGTGTCTCTGAGAGTTAAAAATGCTTTCAAACCTTGTTTCAAGTGCTACGGGGCAAGAAAAGAATGATTAACAAGCCTTTTATAAAATGTTTCTTATTGCACTAAATTATATTGTTTAGTTTTATAGTTATCCATTTTTAAACAAACAAGTACTTTTATGCTGAAATATGAGAGGGGATACAGTGATATTAAAACAAAGTTTAAAAAATAAATATGATATTTATTATTAATATATATATTATTTTTTTACACATATATATACACTATTTTTACACATATTAATCTGACTCCAGACATTGTACACATTGATATTGCCGTTCTCTTCTGCTATGATCACTTCCGCTCCACTTGCAACTTTTCATCTTTTATTAACTACATGTGGCACATTTGTTTTATGCACTCTAGAAGAAGATCTTAAAAAGTCATTGTTACTTGCCAACTTAGTGAACATCGTGAAGGACTAGGTTCTGCGTTTGTTGAAGATTGAATTTGTTTTGCAGGTGATGTTTCTTCAATTGCCAAAATTTTTGTAGGAGGTTCATCAAACTGATCAGATACGATCTTACCTTTGAGAGGAGTAATATCTAACATGATAGGTGAATATAAAACAGCTTCTGCAATAATTGAAGTCATTTCGTCTTCAACGGTTCCAGTAGAATCTTTATGATCTTTTTGTGCTGTTTTTGTCTTCTTCCATTGTTTAAGCGAAATCGCGCTGTATATGGAATCTGGTATAACATTTCGCGAAAATGGATAAATTCCAGCTTTTTGGAAACCATCTTTAATTATGCTCGTATTTAAATCACTCCAAGTCTCCCCAATCATTTTTGAAAATTCTTTTTTTGGTAGCCTCACTCCGACATGCATGCTTTGCCATTTTACCAACTTCTGATCCCATATTGTTTTCAACGGCTTAAAAACACTTATTTCCAAAGGCTGTAGCACATGACTGGTATTAGGTGGTAATTTGAGAATTGTTACATTTTGTTGAGAAGCCATCTCTATCAACCTGATGCTTATATGAGTAGAATGACCATCGTATACTAATAAGACAGGACGATCAGTGCCAATTGTTGTCAAGAAACTTTTTTCAAAATAATTTTCAAATACTTCTGCCTCCATCCAACCATTTGTAGTTGCCGCATATGTGGTTCCAGGGTAACCAGTGTGCTCTGGAGCATGCCATTGATCCCAGATATTTTCGCCTTTAAAAATTATCAGTGGAGGAACCTTATCTCCAGAAGCAGAAGCAGCCATTAACACTGTTATGTTTGCCCTAACAGGAGCACTGACAATGCGAGTGCATGGCAAGTTTTTACCGCCAACTACTTTTGTCTTAGAAGGATCTCTACAGAAACTAGTTTCATCCAGGTTCCAAATTCTTGTTGGTTTATTTTCCAATTCCAGATCATAAATGGTATTGTACAACAATGAGAAATATTCCTCAATTTTAAAAGAATTGCAACTATTTTTACGAGCAACCTCTACACTTTGTGGTTTCTTTAAAGACAAGCTATTCCTCTTTGAAAATCCAAGAAACCAATCTTCACCGGGAACACCGTCTTTGAATGGAGTTTTAATTTTCTCATTCTTTACGAACTGTCCAACTAGCTCTAACACCTCCTTTCTGGATAAACCAAATCCGTACTTCTCCATTTTCAATAAAGCATCAGCAATCCGTTTTTCATATTGAACTGGAATAACAGTGCTTCTACCCAATGATTTAGATTTTGCCCCATGTATTCCCCTTAAATGATCCTTTATTGTGCTTAGTGGTATACCGTATCTTATGCTAGCATTGTTAGTCTTTATGAGTCCTGCTTTAATCTCTTTAATAGCTTCTTCAAGTGTATGTTTTGAATAATTGCCTTTGGCAGATTTTCTTACGTAGTTGCGGACCATGTTATGGCTAAAAAAAAGTAATAAGGAAACAAATTATCTACTTACCTTTCATTAAGAATTATAGTACTTACTTACAAAAAATAAACCGTAATAGTGAACATGAACTGCCTATATAGTACAGGTTATCCTGGGTTCGTCGACAACTCATTTCACGGACACTCTGTTTTCATTAATACCATTTGACCGACATTAACTTTTGTTGACACCATGTTTTCATTGACACGATCAAATCGTCAACAAATGTCTTCATTGACATGATTTGACCGACACTATGTTTTCATCGACATGATTTGACCGACACTATGTTTTCATCGACATGATTTGACCAATACTATGTTTTCATCGACACAGTCAAATCGTCGACAAATGTCTTCATTGACATGATTTGACCGACACTATGTTTTCATCGACACATTATTACATCATTATTACCCATTATTACATTACATCGAAACACTATAATTTTTGTTCATTTGTGTGCACCTATTGATAAAGTATATCTATTTGAAGAAATTCTGAGTAATAAAGTAGCAATAAAAAATTTGATCTAAATAACAATGTGCTTTGTAATTCTCTTTATTATTTATTATACAAGCAACTAAATAAATGTGTCGAGAACATATATTTAAGTGGAAACCAGTGGAAACGAATGAACTCAAACCTGTCGCTAAACACATGTGTCGATGAAAACATAGTGGCGGTCAAATCATGTCGATGAAAACATGGTGTCGACGAAAGTTAATTAATTAAATCGTGTCGATGAAAACGGTATCGGTGAAATGAGTTGTCGACGAACCCAGGTTAACCTATACAGTACGGACTTACCCCACCGTGATAGTACGGACTTGCCCTGTGTTTTAGTAATATTTACGGGGCAAGTACATCTTAGTGTTTTCTCAATAAATTTAAAAAATACAATAAAAACGGTTTATTTAATGAAAACCTACATCAATATTTGTTGTACTTACCTAAAATGACAACACAGAATATATTAATAGCTATTTAGTATACTATTGCACATTCAAGTGATTCAAGGTAACCTCGAAGTTGTATTTAAATACGTGTAAATTGTAAATACCTCGCACACGTGACCGCCAGGCAGTGGTTGACACGAGGGAAACACCATTATTCTTGGGCGACACTATACAATTTGAACTTTTTTGAGAAGCTACAGCAATTAGTTTAATCCAGGATGTGAAAAGAAATTTTTTCGAAAATTGCAATTGGTCGGAATTGTAGAGAAAATACTAAAAGTTGCATTTTACAATTTTTTTATGTGGGCCTATATTGAAAATTTTAAAAATACGTTTTGTATATCTGTGTCAATTATATGCATTGTGCAATTTTTATCGAAATCGGTTCATGTAGAAAAACGACAGACATTGAAAGATGTAAGAATTCGTCAATTTACTGCCGTTGTATAGGCCGAAAATCGTGAAAATCTGCAATTTTTACCATCTTTAAACGTTTGTAGCTCATTGCAACGTCGACCGATTTTGACGAAATTTTCAGGATATGTTTAATTGACACAGATCTACAAAACGTATTTTTTAAATTTTCAATATAAGCCCACATAAAAAAGTTGTAAAATGCAATTCCGACCAATTGCAATTTTCGAAAAAATGTCTTTTCACATCCTGTAGTAAACTAATTGCTCTAGCTCCCTAAAAAAGTTTGAATCGTATAGTCCAATATTTAAAAAGTTATCGCTTTTTTTAGAGCGTCCGAATATTAATGGGAGTCATTGCATGTAGAAAAGTTAATTCGTACTAACTTATACCACATTAATATTAATAAATGCAAGCTAGAGGAAATTGTTCATATTATAATAATAATAACCAATAAACGGACTTGCCCCATAGACGGATTTAGATTATTTTACAACTCCATTAATGGTATAACATCATTGGACATTGGTATAATATCAATAGGAGTTTTTTTTACATGAGAACGGATTAATCATTTTTACATTACTTCTTATAGGAAAGGTTGATTTGGTATACGTCCTATTCGGTATAAGTCCAGACATCAGGAACGGATTAAGGTCGTATACCGAGGTACAGCTTGTCAAATCTAGCTGTGCGGCTGAATGTCCCCCGCAAGGGGAAATCTTTGTATTTGTTTGCTCATTCCTATGTTTTGGTCAGCCGCACAGCTAGATTTGACAAGCTGTACCACTGTATCATTTTATCGAAATGTTAACACGTTTCAGAAACGTTAAAAAACCGAGGAAAAATTGCGAAGAGATGGGGTTTCGCTAAGTAGCAGTTAAAAATCAGATTGGTGGGCGTCGCGACGCGTCGAGGAGAGAAGCGTCGTGGTTTGCGAGGCCAAGGGGGGTTGCGCAACGGTCCACGGTGCCCCATGAAATTTTCATCGTATGTGTCACGATGAAATTGAAAACGTGCGTCAACCGGGTTCGCGACGAGGGTGTGATATGCGTGCGATTTCGCCTGGCCGGCCGGGCCGGCGAAACGCGCATGGCCGGCCCGCGAACCGCTCGTATTTAAGGGCTGAACGATGGCGAATCTCGCCACTATCAGCCGTACCCTTGGATCTTATCGACGCCCCCGCAAACCAAAGCCAACACTGTCAACGCACGCTCCCTTTGTCAACGCAACACAACACAAAACGCGTTTCGAATCGAGTGTGCAACGCGCGGTGACGAAAAAGTCGAACATTGGAGACAAACGCCGGAGGACCACCGCCGACGTTACCAACGCTATTCAAGGACACCTCCTTTCAAGGCCACTGCGTCCAGGATCGGGCAACAGGTTAGCGGTATCTCTCGTTATTTCCGACGCACAACGACGCGCTCAACGAGGGGGTTGGAAATCGCAATCGCACGGCTGTGAATTATTTAGGGGACCGTTTGTCCCGGCGATGGAATTTTCGAGTAGATCATTTTTGCTGTTTGGAAACGTCCACAGAGAGGGATGTTTGTTGAAATTTTTCAAATATGGGATGTTTTTTGCTGTTGGGCTGTGGGTGGTACATGGCGACATTTGTTAGAATCTTGAAGTAAAGGATGATTTTTATTGATAGAGGAGTATTCAAGATTCTGGGGGACATTATAGTGTGACTAGGGTGACAGATGTGTGCTGTAGTTTCATTCAATTTTTAAATATCCTAGGTTCCAAGTCGTGTGACGTATCAGCCTGGTCATAGTTAGCAATTTGTGATTCAAAGAAAAATGTATTATTATTAGATGAGATGTTTTGATTCAAGCATCAATTACGTGCACATTGAAAGAAAAAATGTGGCCAAGTACGTAAGATGGACAAGTTTTAATATTTCCTAAGAAAATTCTTAAAGAAAATTGTACTGTCTATTTCCATAACCGAAATTGATTATTGAGATTGTTCGAAGAAGTTCTAATTCTTTAAACTTGTTTCCAGTGTTTACATTTTTGCATTTGTAAGAAATGGTCCAGTTTCGTATTAAATTTCGCTTACGAATTCTGCGAAGGGTAGTCCGCGATCAAGCCGCCGTTGAAGTCCCCCGATTATTCTTTAATCAAAGTTTTAAATCACCCTGTTATTAGTATTCATTTAATTACTTTGAACAAGTTTTCCACCCAACTTTTTTTATCAGCTCTTTATGTAGCATCGCAAAGTTTTGTACTACGTACTTTCTTATTCAATCTTCTTTTTATGGGGGTTCAAGCGCACTTATTATGTACCTGTTGCCGAGAAAATGTAGCAACAACTGTTTAACATTAATAACGCCAACAGGTGCGCGAGATAATTAGTCATTCTAACTAATGTTCGCGCGGCAGTAAACGCAGTTAGAAAAATCAATTAATCTTAACACGCAGAGCGTGTAACAAACTTTCTCCGCCATCTTGCATGTCAATTCATTTTATCACGGGAACATTAGTTTCATTAGAGTTTTATTGACGAATCAACGCTAAATAATCCACGTTTTCCACAGAAAACGCGTTACATTGAATAATTGAGTTATAGCAAATGCGTCAAGATGGCTGATTTGAATCCACTTTCTTCCAACTCCTTCTGAAAAAATCTTTTTCTCTTAATCTCTCTTCTAAACCTTTTTGTAACCTTCCAAGTAAAAAAATCCACTCAACTAACTTCTTAATGGTACGTTACTCTTATTTATATACTTTCTTTTGAACGAGACTTCGCGAGTCAGAGATTTAAATAATAATTCCTCGGAAAGCGTTACGTGAGAAACCTCCCACAGTGATTAAAAAACACATCAACACGGTCTGTGCCAGCGTTATGCATGTATAAAGGCCGTGATTTTTCGTTTCATATAAAGGGAATCAAATTAACAGGTATATAATGGGTGCCGAGTTACAGACGAATTCTCGTTTCTTCGCAACTTTCCTTCGAATCCATTAAAATTCATTAAAAAATTTTTTAAAAAGTTCATAACATCTCCGTGGCAATTCTCAATGATTCATAATATTATTATATATTTTAACTATGTAGGCTGTTGCCGAAACAAATTCTTGTAGCCTTGGAAAAAATCCTGCAGGTACCATTTTGCTCTTAGAGATGAAAATATTGCAACAGATAGCAAGAACAAAGTGGAAAGGTGAAAAGTGGGCGAGATAAAATCTCGAGAAGCTGCTCGGCCAAAACAAATGATCTCGTTGACACCTGGACAACCGGTAGCGGTCGTAAATTCCCATTATCTTCGTATGAAGTAGCGAGCGGCCGAAACGGAGGCGCTCGCGGAAATTGTGAAATGCGAGCTCGCGAATGCAAAAGATTGGCGGAGGATGCGTGCAAGATGTCGCCGCACGACGGGAGACATTAATTCTGTCGGGGACACCTGCGGAATGTCTCGTTCTCCGGGGAAAACCTCTGGGACGATTCCGGGACGCGCGTTGTCTCCGAGACGGTTTCCCGGTTGCGAACCAAATTCCAATATATCTCGGCGACGTATCCTGACATCCCAGATCGGGATAACAGTGTCCCTGGACGAGGATTCGTGACAGGACACGTATTTAATCAAAAGTTTTTAAACCACCGCTCTTCTCGGAGAGAGAGGGATAGAGAGAACTCGACTCTTCGATGGCTATAAAATGCCAGCCTCGCATTCTTTTTATAGTCGTAAATAATTACGCGGGATTCTTTGTTTTATTATGTGGGCGAGAAGCTGGTTCGATGACGGTTCTTCATTTGCTTAATTAACTTCCATTCCCGCGAGCCGCGAATTTATTCAAGTTTACCGCGACTCTATGATTAAATTTTCCGAGAAATCTTTTTGTGAGGATGCACGAAGATCCACCCGCATGGGACAAGCATGCGACGAGCATGTAGGCGGATCTTTTAGAATTCGAAGGATTCAAGATAGTAACATACAAATTTCTTTATTTAGTTGAGTTTGAACAATACATATTCACGTTTTGCCAATATAGGCCACAATTTAATCCGATTTTCGCCTTTGTTAATCCTGGGTGACCTAAAATATTGAATGACTCAATTACAATGAACTGTAATTAAGAATCGCAGATAGTAATTTGTAAACGTGTACCGAACAGCTGCATTTCAATCGTCGTTATTAATGTTTAATCAACACAAATTTATCCGGCTCTGAATTTTATCAATGCAGAACGATAATCTATAAACGAAATATGCAGTGGACCAGTCGATCAACGAAGCATTCATGTGCACTCCTTCCTAAAAACAATTTCACTTTCGGTAATCATATTTTTTAATCCTTTGTCTCCAAATACTTTCACATCCTTTATTTGAATCCTCACACGTTCCACACGTTTTCTTTTAGCCATTGCAAAATTCGTTATTCTATATTGTCGTGTTGCAGTTTCTTGTATTTGTTTAAAACATGATTAACAAATACACGCAGCAGAATAATGCAAAACAAGCTTCAAAAGTATTGTCTTTCTCTCTTTATCTCGATATATTATACCACAACATTTACAGTATTCAACTGCAAGAACAGAGTTGTTTCAGAAAGTATAATTAATTTCCAAGATGGGAACATGCAAACGGATGTCGTCATAGCAGACAACCATCTCGGCGAGTTCCCAGATTCCATCATGCAGTATTCCAGCATAATATTCCTCGCACCAGTCGCTTTTCTTTTTCGCGAGCAAGAATGAAATCGACGCGTGATGTTACCGGAATACAATCGTGCGTCGCATTCGCTTGGAATAAATCCCGGCCGACATTCCATTGCACTCGCATTATCTACGGCTCACACTTCTCATCCTTCTCACCCTTTTGCAACCCAGAAAGGGTTGAAACACCCCTTTTCCACGCTTTACACCTTTTTGGAATCCACTCGATCGCGATCCTATGAATTCTCGCATTGCCGAGCTCAGGAATTATTAACAGCCCCATGACGTGTCTAATTGTAAGTATTCTGGTTTTCGAGGTCGTTCTTACAATTTTCTCAGAAAAACTATTGAACCCTTTGCATTGGTATTTTGCACACATATTTACTGGCACTTGAAGTATATGTGCGTTTTTTATTAAATGAAAATAATCAAAATTACATGACTTGTATATTTCTTTTACACACTATGTTCTGTGAGTATCTACTTGTGCTCAAAGAAAATGCTCAATAATCGATTTTTTGAAAATGAGGAATCAGAACACTTCCGCGAGAGCGTGACCGGAAGCCGCACAAGAAGCATACTTTCTCGTTGAAGTAATCTCGTTACGATTGAGTGGAGACTCTTGTTCTCTAATTGATCGAGTACGAATTTCTAGATAATGGAGACGCGATACTGATCATTCGCGCTGGGTTCTGCAGGGTTAGAAAATATTGCTTCTTCATTTTATCGGATTTTCATGCGTTGAGGATTTAGAAAGTCAGTGCTTCGAAACTTTCTGGATAGTTGAAGATTTATTACGGAGGTCTTACAATGCTTTGAAACTTCGTTCTAATTTATTGTTATTTCTCGAAGTCGAGATCATTCTGGACAGTTGAAGATTTTTATGAAACACATTCTCTACTCGTGCATGCAATTGTTTAGACACTCATGAAACAGTTACATAATTTCTGAATTATATGAAAATGTATTTTGAAATCGATTAATTTGAAACAGCTGAGAATTTTTCAGACAACGTTCATCCGTAAATGCTCGAATATTCAAAGATCGATTGTTTAGGTACCTAGAAAGTTGCTCGACCGTTTTCCTCAGGCACTCGTTGCGCATTAGTTGTTCAAACATTGAATCGTTCCTCTAAGTATTCAAGCACAGAAATTCTGAACTACTTGAATTTCAGTTTCGAAAATATTTATACTGCGGTCTGTAATGATTCAACCACTTGTTCGAGTGCCTTGGGACACACGCTGGAGCTCGCAAGTACTTGGACGCTTATGGCCTCTCCGAAGAACATACAATACCTCCCCATTCCAATGAGAACTTGCTGATGTTCAAAGAAAGAACTTTTTGTTAATATTATTCTACCAAATTATTCTAGGAAGAACCTTGTGTTGTACTGTGCTTAAAAATACCATTTCAATCGACTCATAAAAACAATTATTTTGCAAATCATTCATTCCTTTTAAAACTGATCGAAGTATTCCATTAAAAGCTACTTCCTTCTGTTGAATTCTTTCAGCAATTGAAAGACCGCTTGTTCGCAAGAGATCTTTTTTTAAGCGTCTCGAATAAAACAATACAAGAACAATTTTATGGATGCCACAGGTGTGCCAGAGTTAATTAAATCAAATCATTAAATACTCGAACATTTTGCCAAGAAAACAGCCGGGCTACGAGTTGCTAAGTACACGAAGAGTTGCAAGTTCTTAAGTACACGAAACACTCGAGCACACAATTATGAAGATCGTGATATCGTGACCTATATTCGCGGTTTGTCGTCGTCACGCGAGCCTAAGCTATCTTCATGGGTTTCCCGCGAACTGTTTGGGTGGACAGTTCCCAAGAAGAGTGTTACTTTTGTATCAAGACACCCCCGCGATCGTTCCACCGCCTCCGACCATGTTCAACAATAGCAAGACCGTAAATTCATCGGCCGGTAGTTCAGGCACGCAAACTCGATTAAGAACTGACATTCATTTCCGGCGACAATCCCGCGAGCGATATCTTTATTGGCCTCTTGATCGATTCGTCGACCGTCTCTCTCTCTCTCTCTCTGCTCTCTGATCCACTCGTCAAGTGCCCTGAATTGTCGAGATTTGCGTGGAGACCTTCGGACGAAGGACTGTGTACGTAACCGGAGGAATTTTCGCAACTCCGCCCTCAGGAATTTAATCGTTGCCGGCTACAAACTGTTTGACGGACAAACACCCGTTGTTTTCCTCCATTCATTGAAATTTAAAACTTCCCGGAACGAGCGGAAACGGGAACCCGCGTTTCAGCGGCTCTAATCCGCCACCTACTCCCACGACCGGCGAATAACTCTCGAGACACTGTTATCCCAATCTGAAAATTTTTGTTTTCCAATTCGAGTCTGTTTCTCGGAAATCTTCTACTCGTTCATTCTGTTTCTCCTAGTAAGATTTGCAATCGTGATCCACTTAAAATTTTATTGTGCATTTATAGATTCTCTGTACACTTAACGATTATCTGACGCGTATAACAATTTATTTCGAACATTCTTCCACATTCGCTAAATTTTGATTAAAAATTTATTTGCACATAGTTTGGAACACTCGAAGACCTTTTGTACATTTTTTGTTCACATTCAGAGCCTCTACCGCTGCATTTTTCTCCACATTTAAAGCCTTTGTATATGTTCAATGCTTCTTTTATACAGTTTCTTCCACTCTTATATTTTTAAAGTGCTCTGTATGCTCTTTGTACATTTCTGGCACATTAAAAACTCCTTTCGCACAATTTTTTCATCCATCCAAGGTATCCCTTGCTGTATGTTTCACGCATTTAACGCGTTTGTATGTTCTTCAATCTCCTCGGTACATTTGCACATTTTATTAAAAATCGTTCTTCCAATTCCAAACCACTTGTCCGTTTTACCTTCAGCATAAACAATCCAAGACATCAGAAACCATTAAAGAACATTCTCAAAACGAAAGTAAATTTTCTTCAAAACATTAAAACTTTTCCCTGTTACAAACTCTAATCATTTTCCAATTGGTTATGCAAACTCGCTCCTGCAATTTACGTTCATTACAAAACCACCCAAACAAATACAAGGCGACACGAGAGAAAATGACTTCAGAACGAACCAATCTCCTCCTGTTATACCCAGAAACCCGCAATCATGTTTGTAGAAGCTAGCAAAACGGATTACACTAGCAAACAGACGACGTTATAATATAGTTGTAACAGCGTACTCCTAATAAATTCGTTCTCAGAACTTCTTAAACCGACTTGTGAAACCATTACTCGGCTGGTGAGACACGGAGGTATTAAGATGTTCGATAGTAGCAATAAATAATCGTACGTCCTCGCTAAATCAAATTTGTCGAGGCAAACATCGTTCGGGTGATCATGCGTCGGGTGCTTCCACTGCGCCAGTGATATAAGAGTGGAAGAGGTCAGCCCGAGGTATTCTTCTTCGTCGGGTCGTAACTTAAAAAGCAAACTCGAGGTGTTTCCAGGTCGGAGACGGTCTTGCTCCTGATGCTCCACAGATTGGTCACCGGTGCTATTAAACAAGATTAGTGTACCTGGAAACAAACGAGGGCTATTATTTGTCGAAAGAATTTCGCTTCTGCTCGCGAACTGCACTGTTCTCTGGCGTTCGTCTCGTGATCCGGGAATTAAATTACAGAGTGCAGTTTCTAACGTGACAGTGGACTTAACACAGATCTAATCCAGAACTATAACAGAAAAATGCCGCGATGTAATTACTTTTTTACTTATGTGAAACGAATTAAAGTTGTTCGCGCTGGTAGTTTATGGGACAGAATCGCTCCACGTTAATTGAAACTTGTAAAAACCACGGGTCTGATACACGGGGTCTCCATCAGGGAATTACGATTAGGCCACCTGCAGTGTCGACCCACGTTTGCGGGAATTGCTGTCGTTGTGCAATTGCGTTTGTCATAATTATTCACTGAACGTTCGCGGTGCTACCTGTTGTTTGTGAACGGGACTTCGATTGCTGCTCTGTTAGGCCAACTTGCCGACGCTGATTCAAAGAAGTCTATAACTAATCATATTTATCCTTGCCTTAATTAACCCCTTGCCGTACCTTTTTCTTTACAGTTACAGTGATTAAAACGTCTTTATGCATAAAAATGTCGTAGAAGGGAAAAGAAAATGTATATTTTTTGAATGGTTACATTTAGTTTAATGCTTAAATATTCATTACAAACTAATCAAATTTTATTTCATCTAAATTATTTGTTAGACTTTGTTAAAAACCTTAATCGCGAGTCTGGCTGGTCAAAATACGGCAAGGGGTTAATTAACAGCGAAATATATTGATGATTTACAATGAAGAAGAGTATATTGCGACGATCGGTGAATTGGGTGAAAGCTTCTACGTTTATCGCCATAATCTTTTTTTATGCGATTGATTTATGACCCATCAATCGCCGAAATTAATGGTCAGAACAGCCCAAAACAAACCACTTAACCATTAACACCGCAGGGTCTTAATTAAGAGTCGGGAAACAAGGAAAAATTCCAAGTATCGCAGCGGGGAGTCGGAGAACACACCCAGCAGTTAAATATTGATACATTGCCGAATTATTTACGCGCTGCGTCATTCCTTTATTACGAAAGGTTACTTAAGCTCGAAATTGTTGCTTCCGACCTTCCATTCTTCATGTCATCATCCTTTATTGCCGCGTTACATAACCGGATAGATCGGAACAGCATTAAGTTACAGCTTACAGCAATCCTACGATTCGCAGCTTATTAAAATTATGAAAACAAGAGAGACATTTCTATTTTGCTCCTGGCTCTTGTAATGGAAAAAGGAAGTTTTATATTATATTTAGACTGCGGACTTTGTACATTTACGACAATAATTACTTTCTCATCCTGATTTGTATAAAGCTATCCATAAAAGATGGAATTTGCATAAAGATCCGCACAGTCTACTAATTATATTAAATTATTCTAGGAAGAACCTTGTTACGCTGTACTTGAAATGACCATTTTAACCGAATCGTAAAATCATTCACATGCAATTCATGCATTTAAAAATGATCAAGGTGTTTCATTAAAAGTTACTTACTCTTCTTGAATTCTTTTTAGCACAAATTCTTTTTAGAAACCTATGCGAAAATGTGAGAAGCAGGTCATTTTTATTTTGCACAAAAATCCGCAGTTTATGACAGTTTCCATGAACATAACATAAACCGGTGTACGACACGGCGATTTCTTCAGGATTCTAATTGATGAGAGTAATAAGGGTAGGATGTAGCAGCCGGACGTGCCAAAAATACGGATTTCAACGTTGTTTACCCTAGCGCTTGTAGTCGAGTCGGATTTATTGGTTATTTAATATAATTCCAGGTCCGTCCGTCCGTTTCTCTTTTTTTTTTGTCTTGAGACAAAGAATCGGACTCCCGCGACGTCCGATATACAGGAGCACAGCGAGAACTATTAAAGAGTCCGAGCACGTAAGGTCGGTAATGTGATTTCCCCGACTTTGAGCTCACTTGTGAGATCACATTCGGATCAACGAGACTTATTTACTCGATATTCCGTGACCGTCTTGTGTAACACAATACCCTCTTTCGTTTTCCGTAGCATCGACAAACAGTGGACCCTGTTTCGTAACTGATCGCACCCCCTGCGTTCTTTCTGCCGATGGCATTTCCTCGATCAACACCTGACACCTGTTTCTTCCTGCAGTTCGAACTTCGAGAACATCGCACAGTGATCCTTTTCATTGATTTAGCTGGCCAAAATTATGTATAATATTTAATGGGGTCTCGGAACGTTTTCAAATCGCATATAATATCAGTTTTTATTTGTTTAAGTATTAAATATTGTAATTTGTGCGCGCCGTGCACGGTAAAGAAAATGTTGCGAAAAGAAAGTGGGCAAATTCGTGCAGCTAATTTCTGTTTTATTGTAAGCACAAACCTTTGCCAATTACAACAATGCTTAAAAAAATGTCCGTACTCACCCGGAAGGACAACAGAATTATTCATAAAGTGTTACAATCGTTACAAACATTATTTATATACTAATTGTGTTGAAATGCAAATAATTACCGAAAGATATATGATAAAAAGATACAAAATTGTTGAAAGTATAGTCCGTACTTACTTAAAAAACTTTCATATTGGAAAGAAATGTGTACGACTTAATTGAAACATAAACAAGTTATTCGACTAACTGGTATATTGTTGGATAATTGTGCTCGATGTTAGTGCATTAGTGGAGCTAATCTTCAATTTTTCTTCATTGGTTTGTTAATATGAGAGACTGAAACTGTACAGCTTGATAACGAAGAGAAAATCGTTGTTTCAGCCACCTCTAGTAAAATGAGGGCGCAATAATGTCGGATAAATAAAAATGTGGACCGAATATCTTAAATTCTTCCGCATTGTCCTGTCAATATAAAAGACTCCTTGAAATTCTCCTATGCATCCGTGGACACAGCTATAAATGTTAATGCTTTTTATGATAATACCAGAATCCTGGTAGGCAACCCGCGGCGCGCGATTTAATGGAAAACCTGTTGCTGGGAAATTGATTTCCCTTCGGACTCCCGCGTATCCATACGCAACGAGCTAATGTTTTTGTCGTCAGGAGATCGTAGTTTTTATTTTTAATCGGTCGCACTCTCTGTGTACTTCTAGCCTGATGCTTGATTAACTTGTAAATTGTTGAGCAGTTATGGCTGTGTACCCATATTGTTACCGAGGGAATGAAATTACTGTAGAGGAAGCTGAAGGAACTCGGAACAACTAAAAAATGACACAAACTCGAAATCGTTTAACAAAAATTTAGATGAGAAATCCCAAAAGAAATTGCTATTCGACTATATGCTACTCGAAAGATCTTGTTGATTTATAATTGCTCTTGATTGTGAATCGTTTTAGAAGGATTTCTGAGAAATTTCCCAGTGAGAATTAGTTTGGGATTCGGTGTTTTTCCAGAAGGAGGAGAATGATGGGCTCAACGGTGGTAATCCTCGTTTCGATGACGACCATGGTGATTCTCTGCAACAATGTCTCAGCAGCTTTGCCGTCCCAGTGTAATCCTGGATTCCGGGACGATCTTCCCCCAAGGATCCGCAAAGTCTGCGCTGCCCTTTCCAGGATATACGAGCTGGGCTCAGAGATGGAGAACTACATCGACGAGAAAGAAAGTCATATAACAGGTAACGAATGATTTCGAGGGACAAAGGATGAAAACCGGATGTACAATGCTTCATTTTCGACTATTTTCAGGTTTCCACGAAACCATCCCGTTATTGGACAGCGGCGTGAAAAGACAGGACGTCGATCACGTTTTCCTCCGTTTCGGAAGGCGTCGTTAGACCGACTCGAATTATGCTTTACACTAAGAAGACACTGAACAATTTACCTCTCATCAATTGATCGTCTCATCGTCCAGCTGCGGAAACGATATTTTCTGACTTATTTTCGACTTAAGCGAGCGAAACTATTTAACGAGAATGACTCGCTGTTTCTGTATCGAGCGTGCTACATTTGGCCGAGCCACGAAGGGGTTCGTCTCTTCTTGCAAATAAATTCTTTAGCCAAAGCAGAAGCAACTTGGAACCGACGTCGACTAATTCATTTAGCTGGAACTCGATTATACTTCGCAAGATAAACAACGGGGCTGATGCATAGTTATCTCTGATAATATTTTCTCTGATCGGGGACCCTCTCGTTCCAATGTAACTTCGAATATCCGGAAGACCTTATCTTTCCTATAATATATTAACGCGAGGATGGTTTGCATTAGAATAAATATTAATAGAAGGAAACCTTATTAAAATATTATATAATTGTTATTTATTTTCAATGTTTAAACGGGACAAAGTAGCTTTCTTCCGAGGAAGATCTAGTGCTTCTCGAGTCCAGCACGGCGGCCATTTAAGAAGTTGATATGTAATTTATGCAAGAAAATTTATCTTTGCTATAATATTAACGCGAGAATGATTTAAAGTAAAAAAGAATAAATATTAATGGAAAGAAACATTAAAATATATAAAATATTGTTGTTCCTTTCCGATGTTCTACAACAATGACGCTCCTTATGACTCCTTAGATTCAACACAGTAACCATTCAACAGGCTTAAATAATTAAAAAGAAAAGAAGAGAACACACAAACAAATAGTTCACTTCGACGACAATTTTATTTGATTGCGTTGCAACAGAGACAGAGTAATTAACGACTGTGTAAAAATAAAACGCAAAACTTTGTTTCACAATGCACGTCCACAGGGTGACAGCTATGTTTTGTTAACGACAAACAACAACCGAGTGTAAAAGGTTCAAGACACATGCATAACAATCCAATGTACAAGGTATATTTCGTAACCCTATATCCGATAATCTAATTTGCCACGATTCGTACAGCTTCAATAAAACACACTCAAGACTCTTTTGTTCCCTCCATCGAAGGTGGAAAATAGTTTCACGGATTTTTATCGTTCTACTATCTACAAAATTCTGACTTTGTACAGGCCATTCGCATTTCTCAAACACGTCAATGAGAACTGACGTCCCTCGCGCCGATCACGATCGTTAACAATTCAAAATATTGCAAGTAATCGAGTATAATAAACGTATACTCCTACGCCATTTTCGTTTTTACACTTGGAACACATTCTATGGCAATCAAAGAAACAAATTCGTCAATTTAACCGATTTCTAAGATTGTAGAGGGCCAAGCTGGCCGTCGCCAGCCACTAAAATTTTTCTTGTTAACAATGTTAATTAACATCTATCAGAGAACATTTATAAATAAGTATAATGTATCTTGGCTTCGTCTCGTGAAATCAAACTTATTTTACCAATACTATAGCTTTTGATACTCTTACAATTTTAAAAACTGAAGTTGATCATGCTTCGATAAAATTGTACTACCTCCTAGGCACCACGCAACTGTTATTTAAAATGGTTTATTTTTTAGTCGATCAATTTGGAAACCCGTCCCAAGATTTGGATAAAATGAAAATTGTAGTTTCAATGGAAGAAATGCCGGCCCTCTAAAGATTAAAAGATAATCGGATCATATCCTACAGTAACCTGCGAAAACGGGAAAAATTGAGCTCCTCTCAGATGCCCGAATCATACAGTTTGCCTGTAAAGGTCACTACAACAATGTTGGGGTGGCGAGAACGATCCCCCGCAAACTTTTATGTACAATTCTGAAGGCACCTAATGATCATCAAAGCTTTACGTATGTCTAGAATCGCAGGGTCGCGCGTGTGCGTCGTCAGATTGCTTGGTATTTACGCTAGAATCGCTGGACTCGGCTAAAAATTACACGTGTGAGCATTATCTACCGTCGACCCGATTGCCGCGACTCGAGGAGTTACGTGCTTATGCTACAATCTCGAATATTTACAAGCCCTATCCTATCACAGGATAATGAGTCGCGGCGTGTCCCGGTCGACCAACATCGTTCGCCGAAAAATCGAACTTCCGGCGTTGGTTCTCGTAGTGCAGCTATGGTGGCGCCGAATGGGGAGGTTGGGGTCAGCAGTTTGAAGTTCCACAGTGCTTATCATTCGCGAAGTACGACACCGATACCACGTCCCCACCAACATTTATTAGGCACTGCCCCTAAAACGCATAAAAAGCAGGTTAAAAGGATCCAGACCCATTCAGAGTCGCATACTCCATTATTATTGATCCTACTTGATTCTTATGGGGACTGTGGAGGAGCACACATTTGGTCATAAAAAACGCTACCATGGCATTGCCTCCCAAGGCCGTTATATGTGCTCGAACGATCGCCAGTACCTCCATTATGAAACTGTGCGTGAATCCGCTCAAACCACCGTTCTAAAACAGTTATTATGAAACATATTTTATATAACCCTTAACACTTTTTAACAGAAGAATAAGAGATTAAGCCTCAACATAATCCTCAGGATTGAACGAACCTCTCTAATTGACGTGCTCTCACGGATAAAGAAAAAGTTCAGATTCCCTAGATACCTCTCTATCCGACCACCGGGTAGATACGAAAGGGGGGTTATATCTACACCATACCTCCCTTTTAAAGGCACCTGAAAATTTATTATTAATTGTCATATTTTCGTACATTTCCCCCGAAAGACGGACACTCACATGTTTATGTTTATGCGTTGTGTGTAGCTTTGTTCGCAATGGTGAACGGGTCCTGGACTTGAACCCTAAAGCGTTGACTAGGTGGGAAGAGTTTACTGTGACAATGCTGGACGCATTGTCGGATGAAATTTCGGCGTGGTCCACGTCCAAATTGAATATCATGTCAGTGTCATCTAAAAGAACAAAATAGTTCAATAAATATTCAGATCCTAATAGCAAAACTAGCATTATTAAATCACTTACCAGATTTTTTAACCTGATCCTTGCTAACAGAATGAGTCATCAGCTTCTTTTTGCACTTGCTCATTTTAACTGGATCGCCTAAACCAAGAGCCATGCCTATGACCGTGAACTGTATCTCGTCTGGTTCAGGGAGGGCCAACTTAAACTGCATGTCGCAAAGGGCACACGGGATCATTTTCCTCAGCTTGAAGTACACAGACTGCAAAAATAAATTATTGTAATAATACTATTTTAAAACAGAGTATCTTCAGTTGCAAAAAAAAGTACCTGTAGCAATTTAGCGAAACATTTCGATGGCATGGACGCGAACTGTCCCGCCGGAATCTTCGTCCTAGAGATCTGAGTGAACATCTGCAAGTTTCTAACGATCTCCAACTCATCGAGACCCGGGATCGTTTGAGTATTTACTACATGGAAGTCTTCGGGAGGTCTATCATCCATTAACAACGATATCCTATCCATATCCTCTATATCGTCGACTTCTAGCACACAAGTATCCCTGGTGCCAACGCTGAAGTCTATATCAGGCAGTTCTTCGTCGGACTCGTCGGTGTCCGAAGTTGGAACCCGACCATTTTCAACATCCTGTAACGAATAAATTATTAACTCTTTCCTGTCGAAGTCCGGAAAATCAACATTTCTCAATCTTTTTACCATGCATGGACACCTACCGCAACAGGTTTGAGTCGATAGAACTCTCTATTTTTCTTGACAGTCTCCAACAAAGTTTTTTGGATTTCCGCTAGCTGTTCCTCCTTGTGCCAAGAGTTTCCAGAAGCAATTTGCGGCACCGACGGAGTCGGCAAAGCACCCAAAAAGACAGCGCTTCCTACAGCCATGCCAATGATCAGCCTCTCTCCGACAGAGACTTGCAGTTTCAAGCCAAAAATGGCGTTCATACCCTTCACCTTTAATTTATTTAGAAGCAAACTATGTAGCTCGTATTCTAGAAATGGCAAGCAGTCTGATATCTCCTTTGCGTTCAGCTCGGCCCTGAGATCTTTCTTCGTTTTGCACACGGTGGCTTGTATTATACATCCCCTCCCCGTCATCGCCAGATTCTCCGGAAGTTCTATGGTGGTGAACATCACGTCCGGTACTCTCGCACGCTTGCATATTGCACATTTGGACACGCTCACGCGGAAAGGCACGCTAGCCTCATTGTAGGGCAAGTGACAGAGGCTACATTTACTTTGAAATTGAGCGTCGTGGTCTTTGCTCTCTGACGTATGCCTTACTTTACCACTTGGATGAACAGAAGTCGTCACTGACGAATCTGTCTCGCTTTTCTCCGCTTTTACAGGCACTGGTTTCTGTTGGGACTTTTCTACTTCTGTGGGGTTTATCACCGAGCCTGATTGTACTTTGCTAACAAATACGTTGTCGACGTCCTGAGTCGAGCTGTGCAGATTGATGACGGCTGCGGTACCATAAGCGTTCAACACGCAGACATCGTCACTGTAAAACAAATCATGGTTCCGTATTCAAAAAACTTTTTGGTGTATATAGTCGTTTAAGGTTGATTGATAGAATTACTTACCAAATGCTAGTCTCTTCCCTGTAACCAATAACAACGTTGCACGCCAATGCTCTCGCATGAGAGCGAACCTCCATTCGAACTTCTTTCCACCAGCTATCGCGACTCTCAGGCTCCTCTAAGTTACTGATCCTCTCCAGTAGCTTGACTGACCTTGAGCTTACAAGACCACCTATCTCAATATACATACAATATTAGTAAATATAGTAACAGAAGGATGTAACATCTTCAGGGAAAAATCAACCTCCACCCTGTACTCTAAGAAATTTAGTTCAGACGATCAAATCTTACCGATATGAAGAATAAATCCAGGCGGGTATTGCTGCATAGTGATAAATGGGTACTCTAACATTTCAAAAGCATCCTGGTTCATGGTTCTTATCACAGCCGTGGGTGTCTTCAGGAACCCAGTCATGGATCTATCAGTCCCAAGAGAATTGCCTACAACACACGATACAATTTGTTATTAATTAAACAATCGACTTTCTGCTTGATCTTGTGTACGTAATTATGTCTCTTTGCGAAAGGAATGTCTCATAAAGTGATGGGATTACTTATTGATAGTACATCGGTACCGTTACCCTAAGCAAACTATAGGCAAAGAAGTAAGTATGTAATGTAAAAAAATGATTACCTATAACCGTGTGGGTTCATCGTGATTAATGAGAGTTTTTGGTACAGGAATGTTCTTCTTTGCCGGGTATAACTCACTTTATGAGGCAACCTGTGATTCGAATCTGGGCCCGCAATGAACTACCTGAGGGGCAATGCATCGATGAATATAGTGATTCGAGATTCGAGAACAGATCGAACAACAACGCTGCTAATAAGGAGACCGCACGGTTCCGATCTCCGGAATTCATATGGTCTCGTCCAAAAAGCGATTTCCAGAACAGTGCAGTCTCCTTATAAGATGCATAATCAGCGAGACGCAGACTTTACGCAAGACCTGACAAGGTAAACATAATTTCGTGATTATTCTGACATGGTCGAGACTCACCTTTCGGGGTGATGCTCAGGTCAGAGTCACTGGATCTTCGGTGCAATGACACTGCGGGCTGTGCCTTGGTCGTTGGCACCTGACAAACTTTTGAGACCATGGAGGGAACAGCCGGAAGTGGACAAGGTGGACTTACAGATGCCTCGTCCTGTTGCCTGTGATCGGGAGAAGGACGGGACACACACGAGTTGTCAGTGATATTAGCAGTGTTAGTAATATTAGTGAATTCGTCGTTGTCCGATACTTCGCTTATATTACAAATGCTATTACTGTTGTGTACCGCGCGATCAATGGATGGAAGTGAAGACGACTGTTTGTTAGTATCAATCGGTTTTAATTCCTTTAATTCTATGGCGCCGCTACTATACCTAAGCGAGTCGCTGCTCTGCGTATCTACGATGAACTCTTTGACAGCGAGTTCGTGCGATCGCGGATCGATCACGGATCTTTCTGCGGTGAAACTTTGTCTCGAGCTGAACGACTCAGTTCTATGTGAGTGCGACTTCGTTACAGTGTCGCTAATGATTATGCTCTCGAGAGAGGAGTTGTAGGAGGAGGAGTCGGGCGTGAGTGGTGGTAGGATGGATTCATTCAGAGGATATATGATGTCTGAGGACTTGTAGACCTGGAGACGTCTCTTCAGACACTTGTTGTGCAAACTTTTCCGGAGATTCGTCAGATGGATGTTTCTGTACAGTCTGTCTCTCTTCTTTCTCTTCAATTTATAATGATCGTTATTGTTGTAGCCGTCGGGATGATCCATCATCTTTGTGTCAATTATTTTAATTAGGTCCAGCATCCTGCGTTGCCTGTTTTTATACTCTGTGTTATGCATATCGTTGCAGGAAGAATGTATCAGACTTTCAATGCTGGACGAGGTCTTCGAAACAGAGTCTACGGTCGCTTTGCTAGCCATGTTTTCTCTGATTTGAGACTCTGCGATGGTAGGAGTCTGGAACTGATGCAGCGACGGTAGCGACTGCGACAGCGTCGAAAACTTCAGCACATTATGCTCCTCCATCTTATCAAAGCGTTCCATGTCTTTGAACGAACCTCTGCGGGGACCATTGTCAATTTCCTCGATCTGTAACCTTTCTTCTTGATTCACTTGACCGAACTCTACTTTGTCTTTTCTTTCCGTATCGCTATTTTGCAGCAAAGAGTATGCAGACGCGGATAGCTCAGAGTCGTCGGCGTACGATAGTTCATCGTTCGTGTTGTCAGTCTCTACGGGAGTGGGCTGGCGAATGATAATTGTCGGTTCTGCGATAATTAATGTAGGTCTTTCGCTCTGAGTTTCCGGGAAGAACGGGGGTCGAATTTCTACGGGTGTGCTGGTCGCTAGAGGGCAACATGAGTCTTGCGAATCTGCTTTTTGCTGATGCTGCATATCATCCCCAACATTCTGACTCGATTCTGCATTACCATTTCCATCGGTATCATCAATCTGTAGTTTTGCCGAGAGCAAATTAAGCGGTATTTGATTCGTAGATATGCACTTGACCAAAACCAATGCATCGTCCTCGTGAAGAGGACAAGTTTCACTATCTGCTCTCTGTAATCTGATTTTCGACGATCTCGATCGCAACGGAGGGAAAGTATCGGACCTGGTGAGTGCTCTGATAAATTTGTAACCTGGCCCTCGTTCTTCGACAGTCGACATCTTAGAGTCTTGTAAAATATCATAATTAGCGCTGTCCAGCGAAGACTCGTCCGAGAAATCGTTGGAGCTAGGTGTATTCTCTTCGAACGACGAATCGAATTGCATCTTCTCCTGCGCTTTCAACAACAGACCGTCAACTTTCTCTCTGTAATCTTCCATTTCTCTCTCTTCCTGTTCGCGTTTCTCAGCTGCGTTTCGTTGCTGTAAATATTTAGCCTCTTCTTGGATATTATTCGATAGTGTCAGTGGCGATTCATGGCCTTCGTTGACATCTTCCAGAGGCACGCTGTGTATAGATTTGATCAGAAGAGAAGCGATGCCTTCCTTGCTCTTGTTGTCTTTGAATAGTTTGTGTCTTCTCGGATTGTGTATACTCGCTAGCGAAGATCTAGCCGAGCTAGTTACGCGCGGGTTCGTTTTACCGTCCCCGTCGCTTGAGCCAAACAATTTCTTTAAGTTCTTCATACGCACATCCAAGATACTTTTGTTGCCCTCACCTCTTTCGTCCTCCTGAGCTAACATGATTCTTATGGAAGCGTCCTGGACCACGGATTCGCTTAGACTCGAATAAGAGACTGCGGATTTCTTCATACCGCTTATTCTTTGTGGCCTCTCGTACGATCTCGTATCTTCCAACTCATCACACGGGTACTCCAACGGTTTCACTGTTCGTCTCGATCCCCTGAACGTCTTTGCATGGTGCGAGAAGTTATCCTTTATACGCATGTTTGCAATACAGGGATCAGGGACACATGTAGGGGTGGCGGGATATAGCGGCATACTCTCATCGAGTCCTGTATGTTCCTTTTGTGCTTTGTGTTGTGAAAAGAATGCCCTATATGAACACATGCAAGTGAATTAAAAAGAAAAAATACCTATTAGTTTATACATTCATATTTTCGTAGTCAAAAGTATAAAGCATAATTGTTCTAACAACTAGAAGGTTTACCGATATAATCGCATCTAATTCTATCATTTTTGTTTTCTTCTACAGCTGGTTTCATTATTTTTCGCTAAGAAACATGGTTCCATTTAGAAAAAACTCTTCCATGCATTTAGTTAGTAGTAAGCAGTGTCACAGATTCATTTCTACAAAGAAATTTCATATTTGATTAACTAGTCATTAATATTTAATCGACTAATCAGCATACCACTCACAACACAGAACACTGTAAGGCAATATCGGCATTAGACGTTCCGCTAAGTGGAAGGCAGATCAACGGTTATTGGGATTATAGAGCATAATTAAACAACCACTTGTTCGCGAGACATTAGATTGAACACGAGTAGTCGAAAGCATTGAGGACACTTACTCTTCGATATTGTCGGCTGGCAAGTTCAAGGTATCCTGCAGCTTCACAAGAGTAACAGCAGTACCTATGCCTCTGGCCACAATGCCAGATTCACCTTCCAGATCAAAATTTTGTAAATATCTGTGTATAAATAAATGATTATGTATTGCGTGAATTTTTTCGTGTGTGGGATGTCCCAATGGAAACATCTCAAATATATCTTGTGAAGAAATGAACTGTATTCGTGTTTATTTTTGTTACTCAAGGTCACCGAAAGGTCATGATATCGTAATTAATATTCTTTTTCCAATTCCTTTTCAAATTAGTTGAGACACCCTGTATAATAATCATTCAAAAATACAAGCGTACCCAATGACAGCATTTCCACCAAGGTCCAAAGCCTTCAGTCCAATTTTTCTCTGCACTTCTCCACTAAGTTTAAAAAATAATGTTTGGCGTGCTTCATTGGAGGCTCTAGGTGTTCTTATCTTGTCAATCCACTTGTATTCTGGGTCATCGCTAACAACTAACTCCTCTACAAAGCCATGAATGCTCTGTGTATGGTATCCGTGTGGTATATTTGGTGCTGAAATAATATTCAATATGTTTATCATGGAATATTATCTTTGTGGAGCAAGAATCTTTTGAGTATTTACAATAAAAAAATTGTACACCGCAGGAGGATTGTCTGAACTTGTTAAAATCAGAGAATAGTTCTACTTTGACTATGATGTTGACTTCTCCACGAATACCATGCATTGTGTCATATACAGGGATCCATCCAGTCATCACTGAACCTAGAATAAGTAATCGTTATCGTTAACTTACAAAACAGAATATAGTAGCAGTAATCTAGTAGCAAGAATCTACAGTAATCAAGTGCTCACCACTCTGAGAGCCGGTGTTAGTATTCATCGCAGCCTCCAGTGTCCAAATATTCTTAACGGTTGGAGGAACTCCAGGCAATAATAATGGATTTAGATTTACATAAACTTTGCCTATAGCGTCGTTCGCGGAATATGTGTCGTGGTCCATTAATCTAATCTGCAAGGGTTCGTCTTGCAGTTCGGAATCGTCAACCTCGAATCTATACCACTCAGAGTTCCACTGAGGATTCAAAGACTTTCTGCACACATCTGTCTTGTATGTTATATTGCCAAATTTCAATTCTACATAAGCGTCTGTCGTGTCTCCTGACCGATCCATCACTGGCAAGTTACGGCCTGCCAGTACTTTGACTTTTATTTTGCCTGGCATCTTGGCAGCTAAGGCTCTACCGAAAGTCTGTAACAATGTAAATAGATCGTGATTGTTATGACTAGATTGACTAGAACGAAGAAGGTTATGTTTAAATACAAATCGCCTGTCAATGAGATGCTGTACCTTTTATGATATAAAACATAGGATTAGGTGAAATTCTAATCGTGTGTAGAGATACTCACTTTCAGAACACTCAGAACGCTGTAAACGTTAGCAATCGTTTGCGATTCATTTGACGAACCAGTGGATTATTTATTGCACTAGCACGCGAAACCTTTATCTCGGTGAGCATCTATGAAAACATCGTGGGCTAATCATTTTAGCGGATGGTGCGATTAAAATTTCGTTTGGCGTTAAGCTGATATTTGTTTATAGTCACATTGTCAAAGTAACGCATCGTGTCCTTTCTCACAGACGATCCCACGGGATTGAATTCGTTTTTTTCACGTTGCACGCGAAACGATCACCGCGAGAAACGTTTTTGCGACGGACCAGCTAAAAACGTAACGTAAATCTCTGAACAACGATGCTCGCTGCTAATTTTATCGATTACTTTATTGCTGTCAGTATCCTTTCGCTTACCACTAACGTTTCACCAACAACGTACGAAATCCGTATATTCGGTGCATTATAATTGGAATTGGAGTGTGCCCAGATTATTGCTCTTTAGGGAATTTCTACGTTTTATTTATTGGTTCAAACACGGAGCATCGTGGTGATTTTGATATGTCCTCTATATTACATACTTCTATTTTAGGTTACAGCAGGTTACAGGACCGAGAAGTGTGCTCGATTTGAAAATTTATAAACTTATTACCGACCGAGGCATAGTTATCGATTGCAACGTGTATGTAGTTCAAGGAAAAACAAACAGGCGGTGATTTGTAGCTAAAAAACTTTTTTTTTATTATTATCATTATTATAGAGAAGCTTTACATAAGATTTGATTTTCCTTCCTCTAATTCTTATCCGAGAACAATCGTTCCTTGCTATCACAGTTTTCGCAGTCGAGGCTTGTCAGCTAAAAACCTATATATATGATCACAATGCATACAATTGTTACATGGGGTACTTTTAATTTGATAAGGAATGCTACGTATGTATTTGCATTTTGCAAAATCAGGGCACACGATTAAAGAAGTAAGCTGTTACGGTAAGAGAATTGCTGCATTTTTGACCTTGCTCCAGCGACCTTCGCCGTGATAGCGACTGCAAACTGCAGTATGCAACGAGTCCGCATGCGTTCGATTGAAATTATACATATAGCTAGAGTGGGAAGATGCCTTTGTATTTATACGGGAAGCAGAGGGTTTCCGTAGCATTCTGCTTTGCGCAACCGTACGAGGTGAGATGATATTGTCTTTTGCGTTTATAGCCAATCTTCCTCATTTTACCACCTTTATTTACATGCGTTACCATTACCCCTTTAAGCGACCGTAAATGTTCTATTTTCGCTCCCACTTTGTTCTAATTCTTTTGTGATGCGATCACCCCGTTGACTATCATTGACATCCAGTTCATGAACTATACTAGAAGGAATTGAATTCGAATAAAATATGGTATCCGGGTGTTTATGCGATGCAATGCATGTGTATATGATTCGTGCTGATAAGTTATTATGCTAAATTGTGGTTTATTGTGGGCATTATATATATAATAGCCATAGTTCCTCTGTCCTCTGTAACGATAAAATAATCTCGAAACTTATAGAAGACAAGAAAGCTGAAATTTAGTACAGACAGCCGAAAAGGATGCACGAATCTGTTTTTATCGCGGACGTCCTTCAGGATTAACGGGAATTATGCTAGTATAATATAATTTCAAACTGCGTTATTCGAGATCGAATATAAACATGAAAACTCTATTGCTCTATCGTTCGTGTGCAGGTGAGGGTCGAATGCGTTATGCGTGAGCGACTATAGATTATAGATGCGACCGTAATCTGCCCATGCGTTGGGTATTGTATCCGCTGATGCAGTTGCAGTATTGCAACCAATTGCAACTGCAAACTGCAATCCGGTGTCATTTGGCCTACGCCAATCTTGCGTTATAGAGGGCCTCTCGAATCTATATACATATATAGTCGGCGGGCAAAAAAGGACACCGTGGAAAAAGTAATGTCGAGCACGAATGAAAGTGAAATTAGTGAGCGGCGGTAGGCAGTCCACTTCCCGTTTACTTTTCATCTGGGCGTTGTCCCTTCGTGAACGGAAATCGCTCTCCGTTTCGATCCGCGACCATGGGTGACAATACCGTGAGGTTAGGTGAGTCGGTAAATCAATCAATGATCACCTGTCATATTCTGCCGATGCGTCCTAACAATAATTTTAAATTTGTCTAACGTCGTTGTTTCACGCACCCAGAGAATTATGAAATGCTTAAGGCTCTCTACGATTTCAAGGCCACATTCGCAAAGACCCTCACGTTCCAGGAGGGCGATTATTTCATTCTATACCAGACCAACACCAAGCAGAGAAATTGGTGGCAGGTGGTCAACAGAAACGGGCTTATCGGATACATACCGTCGAACTACGTCTCTACCATCAAGGTATGATTGCGAAATCATTGTAACATGTGTTAGCTCTACGTTTTATAAACTTCAAAAACCTTCCAGGCAGAAAAAGACAAAAATTCATCACTAGAATAACGAATAACGAATCTCTGCTTTCAGGTTCCTGCTCAAACGTTGCTAGAATTTTTGGAGGATTGCATTGAAAATGTGAAAACAGAGACCAAGCAGCAAACTGGATCCTTGTATGTGGAGAAGCAGGATCTTCTCTTAAAGTTGATAGAGAAGAAGAGACAGGCAGAGTCTAATAAGAAGACTAAGAAGCAAGCTCCGATGCCTCCTGATTTTGGGAATGGCACGCCTAGCAAAGAAATATGTTCGCCTCTTTATAATACCAAAGAGGGTGACGTTAACACGGCTCCTAGCAATACTTCTTACGCAACAGCACAAACTACATTGCACACTAATGCTAGCGAAGACAAAGAGGAGGAAGCACCTGTTGTACCGCAGTGTCAGCAGAGGAGACAGTCCTTGCCAAGGCAGTCTTCTTCGGAGACTCAGAAGATTCAGTCTGAGATACGGAAGAGTCCATCGCATGGCAGCAACAGGCAGACTCCCACTAGTTCGCCTATGAAAACTAAATGTGATATTAATTCTCATACAGCTTACCAATTACTCGACCAAGTTCGTAGGAATACTCAGTTAAGCTACGAGATGTCCAAGGTGGCAGTCACTGTGGTGGTTACTGGTCTCCAACAATTGTTGCCCAAGAATGTAGGCCACTACTTTGATGCGCTAGTGCATCAATTGGAGACACCGTTTACCGTGTCGCAATTGAGCATGGAGGAGACCTACGACGCCAATAGATTGAAAGTAATATTTACAGAGCTTACTTCCTGCAAGGAAGATTCGCAACAGAGAAACTGGATGCTATACGAAGATGAATGTGTTATTGTTGATTATATCAAAGAACTTACCTCAATATTGGTACATTGAAATACATTAGAAAGTCGAATTATATAGTGTTTAAGCAGATTACATGTATACATGATTCAATTTTGCAGACAAACGCAGATGCGAACGTGTCTAGATATATTTTGCAGCAGGATCAGTATAATGGAGTTACCGTACTGATACAGTATTATCAGATGGAACCCAGATGGACTATTAGGCAATTGTTGTTACAGTCGTTTGGAGTAATGTGTAGTTTGGATTCTGTGATCTTAACTATAATGTTGAATAGCGTGCTGCCTATGGAACTGGCAAGGTACCGTTTATTGTATTCTAAATAATTTTATGTAATAGTTCCACTAACAATTTAAAATGTATCTCTGAACAGGGACATGCAGAGTAATCCTAGAAACGTAACAAAGTTAAATTATTCTTCGTTATTGCTTACTATGATTTTCTCAATGGGTGAACCCATGCCAGTTACACACTTGGGTGAGTAAAGTAGGTAGTGTTACATTAGATTTAGATGAATTGTATGTGTGTAATGGTAGTATACCCTTATCCTAATTAAAAATCTCTAATGATAAATTCTATTGCAGAGCAATTGGGTCCAGATTTCATATCCTTTGTTCTGGATTTAATTGAAAATCCCCCAGACATGGACCTGGAAGACCAGATCTCGGATTTATTTGTGAATTTGATATTGTCCTACAATTTACAATTCACAAATTCGGAGAACATAGTCTTGAGCACGTTGAAGGAACGAACAATAGCAAAAATTTTCACCGAGAAAATTTTGCTCCTGTTTAATAGAGAAGGTATGTTAAAATAATGTAAAAATTTGAACTAGATTTTAAGAAAACATCGATTTCAGAGGATCCAGTGCGAATATTTGACCACGAACCGCCCCCACCTCATTCTATACTCAAATTATTTATTGATCTCTTCAATAACGATATTACTGCGGGACTTTTTTACACCAATGATGTAAAGGTTCTAATTGATATTATTCTGCGGCAGCTGTACGATATGTTTCCCGGGGATAAGGTACTAAATCTAATCAAAAATATTTTCGTCTTTCAATTCTGTAAAAAGAGTCGTGTGAAAGCGCTCTCTGTAATTAATTGCGGTGGTATTTGAAACTTTTAGTTATAATTTTTTTCGTTTCTAAATAGAAGGTGGCGCCACGATATCGTGAATATTTGTGGAAGACGAAAATTTCGCAATTTACATGATAATTTCTCACGAAAAGTAAAAAATGCAATTTAATAATTATTTTTACAGCGTAGACAGTATTTAGAATTATGCAGACGAGTACTACGGACCTCCAGCTACAACGAGCATAAATATCGCTCTGAAGACCTACTGAAATGCTTCACAAGGTTCGCATATAGTCCTTTATGTAAAATAAAAATTATCTGTAAAAAATTGTACAAAACCATTCTTTGAGATAAAATTGTTCTACAGAATATTCTGCGAGGAAACCGGAGAGAGCCAAGAGGATCAACAGTCGGTACGCGAAATCAGCAATGAATTTCCGCATTTATTCAAGATGTGACATTTATTTGAATCCTCCGACAAGACCGACTTGGACGAGGATGATTTGCAAACTCTAGTATAAATGTGACTCTGGTATGTATCGAATACATCGGAGCAGAAAACGGAGTACGAATCAACAGGTTACCGATCAGAAATGTTCTTTATTTTTCTAACTTCGATTTTTGCATATATTTTGCTCAGCCGATTGTAATTATTACTGAGTACGCACACTGTTCGCAGAACCTTCGATCGCATGAAGATGATATTTTTTTCCAATTTTAATCTTTGTAGTAAACTACAAAATCTAGATGACAAAAAAAAAGACAGAAGTTAGATCAGCATTTAGTGAAGAAATCGTTGTATATATTATAAGCGAGAAACTTTTTCTCATTCTAAGCATGAGGACCATCGAAGTACGGTAGAATTATTTGAATTCTCCTGATAAACGAGCTGAAATTAGTCATGTAATGAGATAAAGTAGACTGCACGAATAAAAATCACAGATTAAAATATTATTCTATTATGCTATTAACAAATTTTGAATCTGTAAAAGTTCTATATTGCGAGAGAAAACGGAAAAGCAAGATGTTCATTGGAACAAAAACAAGGAATTTAATCTCGAACAAACAACAGTTGTGGTCTCTTGTTCCCTGTAAACGATAGTCTAGTCCGTGTATGGGCGTGTCCGTATAGTGTTCTAAGTCATTCGCTATTTACTAATTTATGCTCGACACACTTTCTTCTAAACAATATATATATATATATACATATATATTTAGCGTATCTATGATTCAGAGTATTGCAAACGATACGTTCCGCGATTGTTCGCGTCGAAAATTTTAAAGTTGATTAGTGCCACTATTATGATATAGTTATCGAACTTTCTAGTCTATTGCTAGTGACTCTATTTTTTTAAAAGTATTGTACCACGTTACGTTTGCGACTATTGTCATGTCAATTACAAAGAAGTCTCGAATTATTGTGATTATAAATCAAATGTTAATGAAATAAAAGGGAGTCTAGGCGATTCAGGGGTTTTAATTACCTGTAGCTGTATATGTTTTAGGTGTAATTACGTTTAGAAAGGAACAACGGCGAAGTCGTTTTTAATGGTATTTTATTAACAACAATAAATACTGTCCATGAAAAAACTTAGCAGGCTTGATGCAAGTGTATGAGACCTGTGATTTCGTTACGTTATAATTAATTATCATTTGCGTACGAAACGGTTAATTATGCGGCACTCGTTAAACAGAAGGAGAATAGGCGTGAGACCGCCATTTCTTGATAAAAATTAAGTCTCGAGATCCGACGAACTTGCCCCTGTAGAACCGGAGACGCGTCATGACGTTAGGAGGAGACCTTTTGTACGATTTTTTACATTTTGTTCAGACATTGTTCTCGTGCAATGCATTATTTTTTTGTTTTCCTTTTTTAGAAACACGCAGATATAATTAGTTTTTGAAGTAACGCGAACGTCGCACATTTATCGTCTTCGAGTTGGATTGTGCTTCTCCATCAGTCAGAGTCCGTTTATTCTCCGGTCATCATCTCCATGAATTCTGGAACAGCAACCATAAATAATAGAGATTAGCGGAAGGAATTCAATTCTATTTTGAATATAGATAAAAGGATGCATTTGTTGACAGTCAATGCAACAATCTAATAAAAGGAATCATTAGGTTTACATTACTTGAGTGTAACTTGTTAAAATTGCTATTAAGGAGTCCACAGCTATAAATAATTCCCGGCAAACAATGTGTAAACAAATAAATTCTAGGTCGGCGGCAAATGTATATTTGAATAAGATATAATTATTGTTTGTTCTATAAATAAATAGGAACGTCCAAAGAATAAACAAGAACGGTTGCCTACAAAAGGGGCAATCATGAAATTCTGTAGAAGTTGAATGTCAAATTCCATTGGAAATTTATACGAAAGCACATTGTAAAACGTTTGGCCCTGGAGTCGGGCGATAAATCACAAGGACTTAGAAGACAATCCGCCTAAAATACGACGCGTTGAGGAAGTATTAACAAGTAGCTGTCACAACTGTCCAAGACAAACAAAAGGGAACAGTCGTATCGATGGCACGGCGAGACGCGGCTAACTTACTATTTACCGGGGCCGTCTATCCCGCTGGTATTGGCAACACTACGTGCCGGATAAATTATTGCTAATATGCGAAGCAGTTTGCAGGTTGTTCGAAAAGGAGAAATGCCAAGTGTCGTGTATCGTAGTCAGTAGTTGGACCGAGCCACCGGTGTCATCTTGCATAACTCAGAATCGTCGGCGAGCTGGACAGTACCCGCGGACACAGGAAACTTGGATTCCAACGTGATGTAATACCGAGGCGATCTTGAAAATAATCGCTACCCTGTTGCTACTTCATAAATTGGAAACAATGATCGCGACGATCCCTGTAAACTCTCGCGTTAACAGACGGTGACATGGCTACTCTATTTTTATCCAGCGAGATAAGTTTTTCATTTTACAAAATACTTTCTGAATTTATGAATTCCGCAGTCTAATTATAAGTATTAATATAATCCTGTTTATAAAATCATTCTAAACCATCGAAAAACGTTAGTCTTGGAGTCAGCGTGCGTAACTAGCAGGAAGCCACGAAAAGGCGGTCCCGATTCATCGATAACGTATAAATAAACCGAATGTATGCCGAAGGAGCACGTGCTGGCTCTCAAAAGCGATAACAAATGCTGGCGTTATTTATTACGCGACCAATGCACGAACATTGTAGTAAGAGGAGCAGCACTACTAACACATTCAAAGCCTCTCAGTGTAAATCTAGAAATTCTGCTGTTTGGGAAGATTGTTGTTTAGAGAACGCTAGCATGCAGATCAAAGGAAAAATTTACCATCAAAATCTACGGTGCCGGATCCATCGGAGTCGATCTCCTCGATCATGATGTCGAGTTCCTCGTCCGTGAGCTGGTCATCGAGTTCTCTCAGGATCTCACGCAAACACGTAGTCGGGATGTAGCCGTTTCCTGTGGAGAAAATCCGGTCGCCGTCTTGCATTATCTCGGCCCATAAATTCAATCAAAATTTCATACTAAAACTATCTAGCGCTATTTTAATATCTGTTTTTAATTGGACGTGGTGGTTCTGACGACTGAAAGTATTGTGAAAAAATCGCGTTATTCGTGGGACGCGCGTGGATGATCAATTAGCGTTCGATCGCACAACAGGATTTATAGATCCAGGAAGATTTCTGAGCGAGCGGAACCGCCGGCATTAATTCACGTCCGAAACTCTTTGGCTTAATCGTAATTCATAGAGGATTCGTGACGAAACGCGGCCGATTTTTGGCCGGCGGCCCGTCAGCCTGCTCGAATTCGGTCAGCTTTCATTCCCATGCGAGACGAGACGTCAACAACGTTTTTACTACGTGTTCCGAGAACAGTGGGCTATTTCGGTGGACCAGATATATATCATTCTCCATTCTTCTTTCGCTTTGATCTCGTCTCCCGTTCTCCAGTTGCGCGACAATAACCGTGGGACGTTTGCACGTCCCACGTAACCATTTATATAAATTCTGCTAACTTCACCGAGCCTTAGATGAGCCTACCTTCTTTGTCATAGAGCCTGAAGGCTTCCCGAAGTTCTTTCTCGAGGGCTTCAGCATCCTCCTCAACAATGAACTTTGCGGCTAGCGTAACGAATTCTTCGAATTCGAGGCGTCCCGATTCTGTAAATTACCAACAATTCTATAATCTCGGTTCACTCTACTGCAAGTTACAGGCGGGATTAATCTTTAATTTGCTTTTCTCTGGGGCTGATCGGTAGACCGTGGATTTTTATGTAAAATAAATATTGTGTAAATTGTATAACCGCCGGAAGACAATGTGTTAGAAGCGTTTCTGCGGCGTCTGACCAATGGCCGACACATACTACTTACTGTCAGCGTCGACTTCCTCGATCAGCTCGTCGAGGGTCTTCTTGTTGAAGGGCTGGCCCATCAATCTGAGGATGTCGGCGACCATGTCGGTGGGTATGCTCCCGCTCTTTTCCCTGTCGAAGCTGTCAAAAGCTTTGCGCAGAACTGCGGGGGGAAAAAATCGGATACGGTTCTGCCCGTGAAAGAATGCACGCGGATTTATAATTAGACGATCGCATCGAACCGGTCGCAGCCGAGGATTAAATATCGCGCCGGAAGGATTTTAGGCCTCACTTTCGTCGGTGCGTCGGGTTAAGAGCACTCGACGATACGGTTCAGATTTAGAATCCGATGTTAATGCCCTTCCGTACCCCCGCGATTCTGGCTCGATGCTTATTTGGCCTGGTGCACCATCGTTCATACTAGTTAGAACGTTTATTTATCGATGTCGACTGGCGGCGATCCGTGCCGTGAAATTTTACGGCAATTTACAGGCGAACAAATTCGTTATCATGCCGAAAAACAACGAACAAGGGCCAGCTGAGTTAGGGGCAAGGAGCCTAACCTTTTTCAGCAAGTGTATTACGGTTTCTCCAATCACTTTCTAGTTTAAAAACGGTTTATTGTACGACAGAGGAGTAGGATTGCTTTGAAAGCAAAGATAACAAACTGTGAATCGTGTAATTATTTAATTTGCACTATTCTGATGCTTTTATTGGGTAGACTGATGGTTGAAGAATTGAATCGAATGGTAACGTGAAAAGAAAATGAGGAGAAATGTAAGGATGATAACTATTATCAACGATCATGTAACTCTTCGTAGTTGGAAAAGAATATGTGGCTCATGTAATGTTTTCATTATAATTATTGTACAAAATACGGAAAATACTCTAGAACTACATCGAATTCTACGAAAGCTTCAGATCGGTGACGGAAGAGTTTATCAATTATTCGTTAAATAATTGCTTGAATGTGTGGTAAATGTCAGAGGTTGGTCGAGAATTTTTTTGTAAAGATGAAAGGAGGTTGCCAGAAGGATCATCCGGGATCCTCGGGTCGGAACGAAAGTCGGTGATTTTTCGGAGGCGGATTTCTATTTTTCGATGGCCGGAGAACGCTTCCCTCTGGAGAAACCTTCCTCTATTTTTACCGATCCGATTCCCGCGATCGAATCGTCACGCGATATGCGCTAACTCGGTTCCGCAGCTATACATAGGCACCCGCTGGCTGCCCTCGATCGAATCGAAGCACAAATAAACTCTGGGAACGCGGCTTGTAGAAGCGGAGATAACTTATCCGGCCCGCTCGTTCTTCGCTCTATTTTCAATTTTTTTTTTAAGCTGGGCTTTCCTCGTTCCATCCTCGAAAGAAGATCGGCTGGCTGTTGCTGAAGCCGCAACGCTTCCGGTCGCGAACTTCCAGGTCCAATCATCAATTTTCATAATAGTCGAGGGGTTTAAACAGAAATTAAACATCGAATTCTCCGATCGTTCCTGTTAAACAAATTTAATGCCATGGTAGAGCGACACATCAAGATTGAAGGAACAGAATCAACCTTTCATGTCTTTTCCGTAAACCTATCAGAACGATAGACAAATTAGAGAAGGGAAATTCGAGGAATCAGGAAAATGAAGGATGAGCTTTGATTGAAGATGTAACATCAACCCTCTGTATGCGGGAAGTTTGAACCGCTCTCATGGAACTATCAGAACTATAGAATAAAAGAAAATCTGACTATGAAGAAATTGTAAAAGCGAAGAAAAAAATGAAGAATAGAGAGAAGTGAAGGAGAGTAGCAAGATTAAAGAAGTAGAATCAACCCCTGCGTCCATATGTAACAAGCGAAGATTGAACTCCCCTTGGTAGACTATCAAAAACCAGGAGAATCCCGGAAGAAATGAAACAGAGGAGCCGAAGGGAGTCAACATAAAGTGGACGAAAGATTGGCAAGAATCTTCAGCGACCACTGGCCGAAAATCGCAGAAAATTGTTCGAGGGTCGAAACCGAAGACGGAGCACCTGGCGTAGCGAGCTTTCAGCAGGAAGCATAAATCAGCGGCGCGAGTCAACAAATAAATGTAAAACAAGCTGCATTGTTTTCGCAAAGCCGCTGCCGGGCGGCTGACAGCGTGCGTATCGCGAAAACAGCGTTTTCGAGTCGGGCCAGAGCGTGTTCCCCGCTTGCGTAAACCGGGCCGCGCGGGTTTTGAAACCGACGACAGGCTTTCTTTGTCCCGGGGATCGTGGCCTGGCACCCGAACAGAGAGCAACCCTATTCTTTTGGTCCGCGGGTTTCAGAGAGACGACGCGACGAAGGGACTAAAGATAGTCGGACGCGGCCGCGAGATCTTCCGGAACGATTGAACGGGGCTTAGCGCTGACGAAAGGGTCAGGGAGCCGTAAGGGAAACGTTCTCGTCGACGAACGCCCGACAGAAACAGAGAAAGAGAGAGAGATGATGGCTAAATTTAGTTTGCGTCCAGTAAACACGATACCGTTTCGCTTTCGACGAGTGTCGGGAGGATTGAAATACCGGAAAGCCAAGAATGGCGCGACATGTTCGACGAACATTCAATTTACGGGAGACCCGCAACTCCTTTGAATCTTTCAGTCGTTCATCTAGCTGAACATCCGCAGGGGAGCTCATGACATTCTTAAGATGGTGTTCAGTTGTCTAGATTTGTTGTAAATCGAATTTTAATGGCGCTGTTTGAGTAGTTTGTCTTGGAGACAACCCCTTGAATAGATATATATTCAATTTTTTAATACTAGTTTTTATACTGTTAACGATAAGGAACGTCGTAATGGTAGCTGTTTCGAATCTAATGTCAAATTACTTATTAGATTATTTACTCCAATAGGAAAAAAGTTTCTCATTATATTTGTTTCAGCATATCACAGCTTTTAATTATTAAAATTAATTTTTAGCCCAATCGAGGAACGTATTTTTAATTAGTATAAGAATGCAGTCACTTGAGAGAGAGAGAGAGAACCACATTTCCGTGGTCCCTCTTAATTAACCGTTAACGCTAATTTCGTTGCAATATCTAAATATAGTCGCGATCGGTAAATACGATACTTCCTTCTTCGACATCCGATCTTGTCGACCAGCGTTCTTATTTAACCTCTCGCGATGAACCGATTCGATCGACAATCGATATTAACGTCGATAATTAATGAACTGATTGTTACATACCAGCAATTTGTTCGGGGGGAAGTTCATCGGCCTGTGAACACAAAAATAATGAAACTGGAGACGTCTGTTCCGCACTCGGTGTCACTGACGGAGATACTCGTTGCAAAGATTAATTCATTAATTATTCCCATGTGAATAGAGACGTTCGAGAATATTATTTCAGAGAAGTGAGAGACTTTGTTATTCTAATTGCACAGAGTCTGCGAGCTGTTACGAATAGAGCGTCATGTCGAATTAATTTGGAGGAAATTTCGAAATGTTCGTGCAATGTTAACATCGATCCGATGGAACTCGTGCAGATTCAATTAATTAATGTTCACTGTTCGATGGCTTGCAAGTTTTATTATACGGAAAGAACACCGGAGATCGTCGATTATAGTTTTTAAAAAATAGGACTGATTCTTGCGGCGCTCGCTACTCGTTTAAGTAGAAAGAGCCGCAAGTGGTCGGACACACAGTCGCAGTCTTTCTTCCATACATTCTCTAACATTTGTAAACGAAATTTATCAACTAATCAATTGGATAATTTTTTAATGTTATATGTAAGATATATTTAGTGAAATTTCATGTCTTTTTTAATCAGGCAGGAAGGAAGACGTCTCGACAACAGAAATTCGCCATGTAAGAAACAATCACGTTTCCAGGACTTCGGCCTCTGGGACAACAGTAACCACGATTAATTTCGACCGTCGTGCACTACGTAAATAAGAAAGTGAAACAAAAAGATCACAGGCCAGAGACTAGTATGAAAAATAGTAAAATAAATGTGTGAGAGACAGAGAGTGCAGTGGATGCAGGCATTCCGTGTCAGGCAGTGTAAACGATCGCTTCTACCGTCTGGAACTAACAGTTCTCGTGCGTTAACTGTTGTCGTTATCACTGGTTCGTCCACTGTCGAGTACAGTTTGTTGAAACATACACAAAACATTGTTAAACTAAAACCGAAAGCATTCGAGTAGAACTATCAACTCAAACAAAACTTCGAACCGAAAACCAAAGTTCCTTCACTCAAAAATTTGATTACACTCCGGAGAACATGAAAACCTTTTTCTTTAGAGACATAGTCTCGAAAAATCGTAAAAATCAGAAACGAAGGGAACTCCTTTAGAAAAATTGGTCTTTAAACAGTTCAAGAAACAGTCGTTCACACTGACGCCGGAAGGATCGAATAGACAGATAGTAGAGAGACAGGCGATAAGAGAGGCGCGGTCATCAACAACGTGTATTAAGTAGAAAAAAAATACGATAAATAAATAAACAGTAGGAAAACGTGTATGTTTACCAGGGCGACGACTTACGATATCATCAATAGAACATACCATGGTGGCGCGGTCTTTTTTTCTTACTTAAAACGTTTAGAGGTTTAAAACACTGGTTATACTACTGTGCAACTGGCCTCAGGCCGGTGGGCGTTTTAGGTTTATTTCGCGAGTTACGGGTCTTTGCTTTTTAACTCGGACAGAGGATCGGTGGTTGTATATGGTTGTGGTGTTGCTGACTGTCGAGTACTGTCACGAAGAACGGCCACCGTCGCGGTAATATTTGAATTGGAGGATATAGCGGTTGCGTGGCAGACCCGGACCGCACCCCGCCCTACCTCCAGCTACCAATCCTTAGCTCTCTTCTCCTCTCTCTCCTCTCCTCACTCGGTTTCGTCCGGTCTTGTTCTAGCCGCCTCGGTTCGCTTCTCGTAGCGGGCCTTAAAGCTTTTGGAAAGGCGCTTGCGCTATTTCTGGGATGCAGACGGTGCCGCGAGAGGCTCGAAATCAGGGCCGTCTTCGAGGCTTTCAGCCTCCAGGCCATTTCCTCGTCCTCACTCTTTCACCAGGGACACGCATTCTTCGGGCGAACCCCATTGTTCATCCTCCGGAACACCCTCGGTCTCCTGAAACGATGGTAACAGGTTTTCGGCAACCGATTTGCCCACCACGACTCGATTCGAACTCCCTCTTTCACTACGATCACATTCTTCCGGCAATGTCGCAATTGTTTATGCGTTGTAACACTCCCATTCTTCTGTAACAAGAATAAAGAAAAACACGAACGTAGGCCTGTGATTCTATGATAGAAAACCGATTTTGGTCAACACGTTGACTACCGAACAATCATCCCCCAAAAAATCAAAATTGCAGAGCTTATCGAAGGGCAGAATCGACAAGATTTTCCAGTAATTTGCAAATACTTAATTTTAACAACTAACCACCTGTTTGCTTGCTGCTAAAATCCCCTGGGGATCTCACGGAAATTTACTAAACGCTCCGGATATTAAACGATCGAGAGATAATTGCTGGTCTGACGGTATCAAGTTGATGCACCCTACATCTTCACTGGGATCCAAAGTAAGAATTTTAATGGCTTCTAAGAAACCACTGCCGTCGGTAGCAGGCTGTAAAGAAGCTGGAGATATTTTTGTGAAACCAGTGGGCACCGGACGTTTGGAGAAGACAGTGCAGTTCCTTGAGCCTACGGGAAACGTTTCATCATCCACAGACTACTTTGTACTCGAACCCCAAACGAACAGGATAATGAGAACCATTGAGGACCATTAAAAAGTTGCATTGATCGCGAGAATAATGCGGAGAAAACAGATTTCGCAATTCTTGAATTAGAACAGCGAGAGAAACAAAACGAGGTAGCATAACGACTGCCGCAAGAAGTAAATATCTCCGGGCGAAAGTGTTTCTTTTTAATTTTAGATGTCCGCGGCGCGGCGGGGCTGTCCCGTTGACTCGCGGATTTCTTGAATCGTTCATTGAATCAGCGGTGTCGCGTACGTCTTCTCGGGAACGATATCCCCCGAGACGGTTACGAAAATAGAGAATGAAAATTGTACAATCCGCGTAAGCGACAGTAAAGCGGAGAAACGATCGGGACTGTAGCTGGGGCAAGAGGTGGCGGTGCCAGGAACAAAAGAAACAATTTATGTCTATGCGCCGACTGGTCACTGGCCAGTGCCAGTAATTTAGGCGCACGCCTGATCTAGAACAGAATAAGTGGGTCTATAGCGGATCCTCGAGGGACGACCTCTTACGTCGATGATGATTAAATTCTAAGCTGTTCCAGCGCGTTCTCACTCTTCAAGAGACATTTTCTCATTTTACTTGAATTGTTCCTCATTGTCCCTCGGTGGCAAATTGGGATAGTGCTAAAAGATCGATGAAATAATAAGGAAAACAGTTATTTTTGATGTTTTTTTTTATTCAAATTGATGAGTTAACAATTTACATCTTACGTTTTTCAGTTATGTGTTTCGCATTAACGAAAAAAAGATCACAAAGTTTCGGACAATTCGACCTACAAACAGCAGAACAGTATAACTTATTTCGGGAAAACTGTCACATTGACACGAGGGACGGGGATTAAATTTATTCTTTAGAGGTGTAGTCTCTTTTTGTGGCGAGGCATTGAATTTCTTCGGAGGTACTGCAATTTATATAGGGTCTCAGCGCTGACTCCAAAGTACCATGTATTGGGTAAAGCCACACAGTCTTCTTTAAATTCTTTTTGTTCTTTAAATTGACCCTGATGAGACGTTGAAAAATCTTAGCCACTCTTTTCAGGGGCGCAACCCTTTTTTCAGAGGTTCTAAGATTTTTATAGGGAATGAGCACCGAGTCCAAGGTACCATTTATTGCATCAGACATTCCTGTTTTTAGTTTGTTCCTTAAATTAATACTGACGATGCACTAAACTGTCCTATCTTCACAAGGATTTCAACCCTCTCTTCGAAGATCCTGCAATTTTTGTAGACTCCGGACAGCGAGCGCAAACTGTCATCTATTGCATAAAACATGTTTGTTTAGATTGCTCCACAGATCAAGCCTGACGGATTAGATCTAAATGGTTGTTTCACATTTCAAACCCGAGAACCCCTAATTTCGAGTAGTTTACAAGATCACTTTCAAACTCCCCAATTGATGACAGGGATCAGACAGTCTGAGGGACCGAGTAATATTACTCAACCTACTTCATCAGCACTAATGTGTGACGTTCCTTTCAACGGTAGTCAAAACAGGTGAAAAGAATAATGGGGAATATGGATCTGCATCGATGGGCCCCGCCCGTCCTTTTCAATGTTCCTATCAGAAAACTCGTCAACACAGACAAATTGCCAAGATGACGAATCCTAACAAAGAATTGTAGGTGTCGGAGTGGATTGGTGCCAAAGTGTCAATAGTGTCTTTTCCGCAGTGAATAGTCGTCGTCTCGAACAACAGTAAACAAACATTTGCGATCACACCAATTATTCTCGCTTTTCATTGCCTACCGCAACCGAGGATTCCAAAAGTGAAATCGTTATTTATAAGATAATGGTCTAATTTAAGCATGCACATTTTCGGATTCTCATAGACGCATTTTATTTGCTATATCCTCTGGCTAAATTTGTTATGCTTGAAATGTTATGGGTAATATTATTTCACGGGTTGTTTCGCGAATATTAAAACGAGGGAATAATAAATTCTGCGAACTGGAACATTTCTTACAATAAAAATAGAAGAAGCAATCTTCATTTTTCTTGATGTACAGGATTACTTGTATTTTATATGTTCACTGACCTCGCAGATGCATAAAGATCTGTCTAGATCATCGGTATAAGATCAGAAATAGGGGATCGTATAATTGTTACGACTGTATAAATCGATGCTGAACCAACGGGAGACGAGAAACAGAGGGGCCAGATCACACGTTCGTGATATGTGATCCAGGATTACCGATGGTGCGAGTAACACGGTTATTATTGATGGAACACTGCCGGATAATAAAGTGGGTCGGCAACGCGAGAATCATCGTAGCTGTTCCGTCTGGAGAATGCGGATTAACACTTTTGGAGAAGTTCCAAAACGCACCGAGCCTAAGTGCCACGGTGTACGTCGAACGTTGTAAATTATTATTTATCGGCCATCTCGATCGTCCAGCCGGACATAAGATCCTCCGAACAGTTCTAAGAGATCGCCGGCCTCCAATTCGGAATCGGCTGAATATCTGCGTAATAATCGAAGAAATTCGTCAACATCACGAGGGCTAGATAAATCAAACCAGGAAGCTGATACGCCTCTGCCAAATGCACACTTATGATTGTGCCAATGCAAATTCCTTATAATATGGAAACTCGCGACACGGTTTTCCCTAACGCAGCTGTCCCGCCCCTTTCGTTGGTGATACTTGCAAAACTCGGCGACATCGCACGCGATCAAAATACAAGAGCGAATACCGAAATGATCGAATTTAATTGCATTTGAATCGGCGCAACACGTTTCCAGAAGATAGAGAATCTTTATACCAACATTTTCTTATAAACTTCAACATTTTGCGGATATAGTTTCGCATCTAATTTCTAAACTTGCAAGTATATGATTTAGTTATTCAACACTAGGTTTGCGAGACAGTGGTCTAACATTTTTAATTTACGATTATTGAGACTGATGAATTATTCAACAAAATTTGCTCGAGCATATATTATTCATCTTCTACTCCCGTTATAAACCCGGCGCTAAATAAGTCAGTAGTAAACAAAAAGTTACTATATATATATATATGTATATGTTCCTTCTTCGCCGAAACGAGGAATTTCATAAGGAATGAAGTTACTTTCGCCGAGGTATTTCGAACACAGTAAACAAGTTAGAGTGATTAATTATTGTTTATTGTAGTCCAAATGTAATCTAATTATATGTAGTTGCGATTCAACTAACATTTGTGATACAGACTATAATGCCCGAACATCGTATAAGTAAATGTTTGTAGTTTCACTGCCGCACAGGAATAGAATATACGATTTGGCGAGGGATTTTCCTTCGGCGGGCTATATGCTGGCAGGCCTCCAATTCAAACAAACAAATAAAGCATTAGAATGACCCACGTTGCGACGCTTATAATGGATTACAATCTATGATCCGTTATAACCCGTCATCCGCGGCAGGATCGCGCCTAATTGATTCATAGTAGAATCATCGGCTGCCCGATAAAGCGTAACTCACTGACGAAAACGGATGCAGGATGTCGCTAATGCAGCCGGTCGCCGATTGCCAGGAACATGGGTTTTCTGAACGCGGAATATTTGATAATAAGCGCGGCCCGTTAATTTCCCGCCGGATCTCGCTGGGCACCGTGACAGAACCGGTAAGTGTAACACGATTAATCATTTGTCGCTCGTTTATACAGAAAACAAGCACAATCGTGACTCAAATACAACACAAATTTCTTTTCCGACTCCTATTCAACTCTAAAACCACTGATCACCAAAACTGACCAATCTACGTTGCTATACAAAGACAAAATCCGGTAGTCCTAGTGTAACAGCGTTTCAAATACAACAAGGAATCGGGACCTAATGCATTCTTCAGGACAGGGTGACTAACTAGAAAGAAGCCAGAAACGATCTGCATTGCCGTTTAAGAATCTGGGACACGTATGTAAACGTTTGAATAAAAGTGCGAGTCCAAATTTTTGAGCGGCAACGATGTCGACCGAGATTACTATAAATAGAGAAAATTTTATTACTTGTAGGCATTCATTCATATCAAAAGATCAATTACAGAATCTCGCAAAACCACCTTACACAACAAATGATTGCAGTCACATATTCTCATATCGCGTGCATTACTGGGTACCAGTCGATAATAGCGCGAGCAACGCGCTCGTCGCGCCAACGGAGAATATGTAATTAACAGCTGGAGTGAATGTCTTCAGAACGTAAAATGAGGACACGATTACTAGGGCCAGGAACAGGGCATTATTGTAGAAGATTGAGAAAGTGGTTGCCTCGTAATCTGCCACTTCGTTCTTCTTCCACAGAATTCTGCAAAAATTGTTACTTGTTAGTATTCACTGAGAATACATAGTTCAAAAGTAATTTATACAGTTACTTAGAGAAACTGTGTACCTCTCATCCTTTTCTTTCTTGCTCATCTTCTTGTCTTCAGCCAATTTCCTGCTCATCTCCTTGGTCACGGCATCTTGTCTCTTCACTGCAATCTGTGAATCAAAGGCAATTCATTTCATGAATGATCGAAACCTGGTGCTAAAATCTAACCCCAATAATCTTACCTTATGTTTAAGAATGAATTTTGTATTTTTGTATGCAAGTGCGAGTGCATATGTGCTCGTTAACGTGACTAAAACGAAGGAAATTAGATTTGCGTAAATATCAATCAAATGGATCCTCCAGAACAGCCCTGAAACAAACAGAGAGGTTATCTTCAAAGAAACTGAATTCTTCTTGCAATAATTTGCTCGTCCGTCAAGTCATGATATAAACATGGACTGAATTTCATTGAAGATTTCGTTCAAATTATTTGAGCAACGGCAAATGTATATGTGTAAAGTTTTGTGTACTCACAGATGGGTATTGCGGAAACGATGAGTGCGTTGCCATAGAAAAGCGCCGACGATTTAGTGGAAACATTGCGAGAGAAGTCTTGAAGAAGCAGCTCCTCTTCTTTGGTAAATGCTTTCGATTTTCCCGACATTGTCCGCGCCGTTTTCACAGATATTTCGAGTCCTCTCTAAACAACAAGTTGTCACAAATCGTCCACGCGAATTGTAAACCTCGCTACTGATTTAGTACGCATGCGCAGCGATGGATAGTGTGGAGGCGCGTGTGGCGACGTGTCCGTAGAAACGTCACTTCGACGGTGTGTCGCCGTGTCGCCACAGATCAGGAAATCGCAGCGACGTCTATGTACTTGAAATACAACCAAGTCGCTACGTTTTCACTAATTTATTAATAAAATAATAACATTTCTATCAAACTTGTTCAATAATTATTATACCCCCAATTTATCATGCCACGAAAGTCTCTTTTCTCATGAAACAATTACAATATTCGTATTGAGAAGCTGCTAAGGATAGCGCAAATGGTTCTTGACGCTATGCCCATAAGAAATAATGCAAATAGCGGCAAGAATCATTTGCTCCTTCCAAACTCATCAATAGAACAGAAGATTCATGCCGCTTTTGCAATGAGATGTAATGCAAATTCCGGTATGAATCATTTGCTCCTTTCAAACGTCCGTACAGCGCCATTTCCCGTAGCGGTGAAACGCTCAAACTGTTAGCCAAATGTTAGCGACAGAGCTGTCAACGTGGTACCGCCACAGATAAGGCATGTTGATAGACTAATCACTAATCACTCGATGTATTTTTCTATCGCATTCGACGTTGTGTCACAAATATATTGCTAAAATTTCATTAAAAATAAGTAAAAAATAAAGATGTTTCATTATTGCACTGGTATTGTCTCACCGATACGCTATTTTTTGTCGCGCCTTCGGCCGCGTGATCCGTGTTTACATGCTGTCTTTTTCTACGTCGGGCGCGGTCGATGCGGCCACAAAAAATAGTATCCCTTCACTATAATAAATAATAATCCCTTATAAATAATCCCTTCACTATGGTTCATGGCTAAATACTTCTTAATGGAACCTTCAACAGAAGAAAATTTCTATGTTTTCTTTCGGTACAGCACAATTACTGAAAATCCTATTAATAGGCTTTCGGTAGGTAAAGTGTTAATATTCGAGACCCTTGCAATTCTCGTATACGTTGTACACACCGACATAGCGACGTTGCGTGTGCCACACATTCTCACTCGAGCGGAGTCTACTCCTTTCAACTGAAACAAGTCTGTCGGTGTCAAAACAAACACCTAAACGTTCGAACGATAGTTCTTCCGTGCAATGTCAACTGTATGTACATGTATATAGGAACGACAACCGTTCCTCACGGTAGTTTAAACGAGGAGTAACGGCAGTGGCGTGCGTTCTTCAGACTAAAGCGATTCGTTTATTTAAGAAGTGTTGCTCCGGAAAATGCTTTGCTCTTAAGTTGTGTTAACCGGCACTATGTTGTCAACTGCAGGCGCAATGTATACGAAAACCGAATTCGCATGGTAGCGTCGTGCTTCAAGAAAATCATGCCGAAACGGAAAAGTTATGGAAAATCTGGCCGGAGGCAAGGCCACCACAAAACACCACAGGAGACGTTGCTGCAGAGATCGTGTCCAACCGATGCGATCGATAGTAATGAAAATAACAGCACCCTGTTAACAAAGAGTGGGTCGCTCGAGCAATTTTTGGAGCAACGTTCCCCGGAATCGGTGCTCTTCGAATCTCAGGAGCTGGAACTGTTGTGCTACGATCAGCTGAGCACGGAGGTTACACCTAAGCGACGGCGGAAGACATCAGAATCATCGGACGAGGATGACGACCACCGTGACGATTCATCGAAGAAAAAAGTTGTCATACCCACGGAGACTAGCGACTGTCCATTGGACAGAACTTTGTCGTTGAACCAGGAGATAAAACTGGAGATGAACAAATGCGAGTCCTTGCAGGATGGTAAGTCCTTTCCGAACTTCTTTCTTGCGAATCAATTCGAAAACGAAACGAAGAGCGCCGAACACTTTGAAAAGTGGAGCAGTCAAGGGAGCTATAGCGCAAAGTACGAGATAGTAGACGAGAAGACTTCGCAGGATTCTAGCGGCAGTTTTTTCGTTGGCAATTGGAGCGAGTGCACCAGGATTCTTTCCAAGCTGAGAAAATTCAACAGCTTCAAGGTATGGACAAGCCAGGAATACATTGCAAGCTTTTTGACAGGACACACGCATATTTTAACATCACAGAGGAACTCTGAACGCACCAATAAGCGTCCTTTCGAAGATGTTGGCAAGGTAGATGACAAGGCGGCTGGAGTTAGGCTTCCTTCTCCTACGCCGTGCAATGTTTCGCCGCCTCCTGCCAAAAGATGTAGGACTATTTTACAGTTTGACAACGAGGATGAAGCTGAAGAAGAACAGAAAACGGTTGCCACTAGCACACCCGAATCCCTCGCGGCTTCTATCGTAGATTTACCTGTTGTGTCGGACTGCGGTAGCTGTAGTAGAAGTCTGCGCGATGTAAGTCCTTACACTTACACCGTGCGGGATGCGTCTTCTCCTATTCGATAGTCAAAAGCGCTAGATAAAACATCAATCTAGGCCGTAATCGCCTTGAAAAGTCCTATTTTCACGTTTACGAGGCGTAATTTGCATTATTCGGAAGCATAAAGCTGCGACAACTACTATCGCGAGATTACAAGAAGATTCCCGGGGCAAGACTTCTGTCCCCACTACGACTTCTTCCCCTTCTACGACGCTATGCCCCACGTTTCCGCCGCGGCCGGTCACGTGATGCGCTTCGTCTCTGTCTTTCATGTGTCGATACAGACGTAGAGAGGGTACTTTCCCCTCAATTCGTGCTCCCTCCCCTTATCAAGCACTGCTGCCAGTTTGCATTGACTAATGCAAATTACGCGTCGTCAACGTAAAAATAAGACTTCTGAAAGCGACTGCGGCCTAGTTTGATCTTTTCTGAAAAACCCCATCTTTGCATTATCGAGAAATGAGAAGACGAATCCCGCGTCTTTGCAACCCTGGAGACGAGACTACCCCCTTAAACTGGCGTGCTCTTTAATTGATAGATTTTTATTGAACAAACACGTTCCGCTTTCAGGCTGAAGCGGGCCTCGGGTACTGTCAGAAATGTACTCGTTCTAGCTGGAAAGAGAGTCGTCATCAATCGTTTATGTTCTCCAGTAACATTCTAGATAAGATTATAACCTTCTGCAACTGGTTGATGAAGACGCTAGCGAATGCTTTACAAAAAGTGAGTAACCTTGCTTAGGTTTCCTACATAGCTCAGCGCAATGGTAACTATCGGATAATCGTTCTAGAACTACGTTCGGTTCAAGCAAACGATCCTAAGGTCGTCTGTAAAGGAGAACGCGAAGGAACTCAAAGAGCTCGGTGAAGCTGTTGCTAATCTGCGCTCCGAGAACGGTCGAATAATTGATAAATTCTTGGAGAAGGTGCAGTACTTGACCGAAGAAATTAATCGCGTGAGTAAATAGTTTTATACGTGTGTATGTCAAAGATCTTCCAGGACGATTAAGGTAATCCGATTGCAGATGCGCGCGGCCAACGATGCTGCGTCCGCTGCCATGACTAAAGAGATTCGAAGAATCTTGGCTGATAACAACGAGACAATGATGCAGGAGCTGAAGACACTGCATGATACATTAGAGGATAAGAAGACACATTCTCCAAAAATGTCACCACCACTGGCATCGATTCTGATTCCATCTATGTCGTGTCCTCCTCCTCCACCGCCACCGCCTCCGCCTCCTCCACCACCTCCTCCTCCACCTCCGCCTCCTCCTCCAGTTCCATTATTCCAATCGTCGATATTACCGATCACACCGACCACTCCGATGAGAAGCATCAGTAGTACACCCTCGAGAAAGTGCTCGACGCCGTTGCGTAATAGGCCAGCTATAACCGTCGAGGATTTGCTGAAGGTGACCCTGAAAAAAGCACCGCAGAATATTAAGGTAAACCGCGAGGATCGGACCCACAGTACATAATTGGTCAATAAACTCAGCGTTTTCTCTTCAAGCTTCTGGGTCTCTTCTATCGCGATAGGGTACTTATACACTCCCGTCCATAAATCACCGGACACTTACTTATCTTCAACACAATGGTAATTAGAGAATACAAGCTTCCAGCATAATTTTATTGTTTTATAAACTAAATTTGAATGCAAAATTAAATCTTATACTATTTGGGATGATTATGCGGGATGATTATGGACACCTCCAGAAGCCAAATTGGAAAACAATGACCCCACTTGAATTTTAAAATTTAGAAAATATAGGATATTTTGGTAAGATTTTTGATTTACATGTTCTGTACATTAGAAACAATTAGTAAGCACCATTTGTACTTCATAATATAGGTTCTTTAATAACAAAAAACGTCTGCATCCAAATTTCAATAAGTGTCCCGTATGACTAATGGATGGGAGGTCTTCTAGCGTGTTGTTTCAACCTGTAACTATGTTGAAGAATGAGTAAAGGGAGACGTCTGTATTTCAGGAGAATAGAAAGAATACTGTAGCTGGACCAAGGGGACCAGTGATCTCGCTAGACATGTTACGAAGCGTTAAATTAAAATCTGCCAGGCGCAGAACAACCGAAATAACAAGATCCCCAAAAAGCCCTCGCATGAAGAGGACACGCACAGCATCAAGCTTGACCTTATCTCCAATCATGGCTGAAGCGGACCACAAACTGCATCGAATCCTGAAACAGGTGGATCTTAATAGACGGCCAAGGCGTTTGATGGGCACGGCAAATTTTCGCGAGACCAGTATCAGGAGGGAGAATTATTCGCTGAATTCGGACGCGAGAGATAACAGCTCTCAGGCTTTAACTTTGGATGATTTACTCTACACACAGCACAGTACGTGATACAAAGAAAACGCTTTGATCACGCGCAACTGTCTTTTTTACAGTCTGATTAATATTATTTTAGGATATAATGTATATGATATGTACTGATTATTGGAGACAATACAATAAAGATTTTAATAAAGTGACGTATAAAGAAAGAAAATAAGTCTTGAATCTAGTTGTTGATTTCATTGTAAACCTTGTATTACTTTATTTTAAATAAATGATTCAATTAAAAATAGTAATCGCTGCACGCATTATTAGAACAGATGATTCGTGCCGCTTTTGCCGTAAGATACAATGCAAATTCCGGCAAGAATCATTTGCTCCTTTCAAACGTCCGTACAGCGCCATTTCACATAGCGGCAAAACGCTCAAACTGGTAGCCAAACGTTATCAACAGAGCGGTGAATATCTTCAACAGTCGGTAACGTACCTATCGATAACATTTTGAACGTTTTGCCGCTACGTGAAATGGCGTTGTACGGACGTTTGAAATGAGCAAATGATTCTTGCCGGAATTTACATTGTGTCTTATAGGAAAAGCGGTAAAGATCATTCACAATGAAGGAATGTGATAAATAAACAACTAGAAATGTGAAACAATTAAGTTTATTCATTAACCGACTATTTGATTCAATGGTTTATTAAAAAATTGGTTTTTCCTGTCTACTTTAGAATGATTTCACTTCCTATCAAGATAAAAAACATTGTACAAATACTTTTTTCTACTGTCTACAGTCTCCTGTAATATATCAATAATAATGATATAATTTATGTTTAGCTACAGTAAATATACTGTTCTAATAATATTTTTTCATACAGTATATTATGAATACCATAATATGAATCTAATTCAAGGAATTCCTAAATGACTGAAGGTACTGAAGACGAAGATGTCTAACGAATGTCATATGAAAAAAGAATAAGGAAAAGTTACAAAGAAATCATGGGGAGTCTGTCATTCGCACAACGTGCATTTACGTAATTTAAGAAACAAGAAGGATCTAAGAGATGATTTTCTCCGAATTTTCCCGAAGGGAGAACTAAATCTGTCGCAAACAGATACATCTGTCACCGACAGATTTCATCCCCCACGGGCTCGGCTGCATATAAAAGTATCGCGTCTTGGATGCAGTTAGCACACAGTGAGTTAAGCGTCCAACAGAAGCATTCGCAGTAGTTCTTTGGCTGAGAACAACAGGTAATTACATTACTTTTTGTCTGTAAACGGCTGCAAAACTTCAAACATTTTATTGTCCACGATTATAACTTGAAACGATTCAATTATTCATCGTTACGATTAAAAGTTGTAGGCACGGTGTATTAAGATACCACAATGGCTTCAATGAAAGGCATAATCATCCTGTTCGTTATGTTGGGAGTGTTACACGAGACGATGGGGATTGGATCACTCGAGGACACGGAGAAAAATTTTTTCGGGCTGAATTATCCATACGGCGGAGGACTGGTAAAAATGAATATAAAATGGTATAACATATCCGTAAAATGAAACAACTTTCTGTACAATGATATTCGCAGGACGATTTTCAACTCATGAGGCTTCAACTGGTTCCCCAACGTTTCTTTCACCCTAAACGCAACTCCGAACTGATTAACTCATTGCTGGCTCTACCGAAAAATGTGAACAACGCTGGAAAATGAGATACCGCGGAACCATCCCGGAAATCGTATTACGATCGCTTAGTATTATGTTGTACCAACCCATAGTTCATGAAACTTTATCTTGTACATTCTAAAGAAATTTCTGAACCTGCTAATGTATTAGACTTAATAAATGTAAAAATATACATGGCTGTTTATTTCTCCTCGATCTTCCTATATACCGATCACGACACTCAAACAAAAGGAAACATTTTTCAATAGTGATATCTGGTGATGCTTGGAAGAATTTCAACACACAATTTTAGCGTATGTTCTTTAATACTTTGTATGTACCTATTTTCGTTCAATATTTATAGCTAGTATGTGAAACTGCACGTTTCCATTTTAGTATACAATACTTAATTTATAGTAAAAAAGTTTCTTGGAGTTTCCCTCGCAGAAATTGTGGAGAATTAAAACTTTAAATGGAAACCGCCGCCGACGGGCGGTTGTCGTCCACCTTCTGTCAAACCCATGTGGAAACCGGAATTACTTAGATCAGCTTCATCGCCGTCGCCTAGTTGTTTATACTCTTTACCACCGCTTGGTGGTTTGGGGGAGGCATTCGCTGTCCTGATACCAAGTTCTGACTTGGCTGGCCACGTGGGGAACATTTGTGGGTCAATTGGTAGAGGAGCTTCTGTAAAATAGCCATGTTTCAACGCGTCCTCCGCTGTTATTCGTTGCTGAGGATCGTACGTCAAAAACCTGAAAATATATTTTCAATTTGTAAGTATTGCGGAACGGATATATTCAAACTTAAACCATAAATGATTTAAAAAGACTCACTTATTTAAGAGCTCGATACCCAAATCCGACAAAGACAAACTAAAACGCTGTCTCAAATTGTTTACAGGATAATGAGCGAATGGAATCTTCTGCACCATTGGCAGTTTACTGTATCCTGGCCATATTCGATCATTCGGCGTGCCTAGCTCCTTAAATATCCTATTTAACTGATCGACCTCCGATTTGCCTGGAAATAGTGCTTCCATTCTTAGTAATTCCGCAAAGATGCAACTGGAAAGAAAATATTATTTTTTATCGATACGATATAAAAATTCATACTGGTCGGTTTCTGTATACTTACCCCACAGACCACATATCCACAGGTGTACTATACTCTTTCCCGCTCAATAGTAGCTCAGGAGCTCTATACCAAAGCGTTACAACAATCGGAGTGTATTGTCTCAATGGTGAACCGTATTCTCGGGCTAAGCCAAAATCGCCAACCTTCAAGATACCTCGATGACTCAATAATAAATTCGACGTCTTCAGATCTCTGTGGAGGATCCAATTGTCGTGCAAGTGCGCGACTGCTCTTAGTAATTGTTGCATAAGGCACTTGACTTCACCTAGAAATAATGGAAAATATTTTCAATGTTCTATTCCCAACGTAAAATGTTTTAATACTAATACATTATTAAATCAGACAAACCTGGTATGAACACCTGTTTCTTCTGCTTCATCGTTTCCATCAGCGATTTGAGATCATGCTCCACATAATCCATTACTATAAAGATTTTATCCATGTTGCTGCCGACGACTATTTCCCGAACAGTTACTATATTCGGATGCTGCGCTTTCAACAGAGTATTAATCTCCCTAAGACTTGTGATTGGGAAACCTTCCTTCTCTTTCTCCATCTTCAATCGCTTCAGAGCAACGATTTCATCTGTACGCTTGTCACGAGCTCTGTAAACCACACCATAGGTGCCTTCTTCGATACGATTTAGACATTGGAACTCTTCTACGCTTCTGCAACCTTGAATCGCTGGCAAGTATGGAGGCAACTCGGGTTCCTCTTCTTTCTTTTCCTCTTCCTCCACGTTCTTGGGTGCACCGTTTGAATCGACATGTCCTGGCGATTCTCCATCGGAATGATCAGACTTGGCTAATCGATCTACGGACAACGGACTCGGATTATTGTAGTCAGAACCATCATTCGAGTCCGCGTTCGAGCCCTTATTCGAATCGTTGGATTCATCGTCGTCCTCGCTGCTAGACTCGGATGAATCGGATGAATGTCTATCCGATGACCTCTCACGTATACTCCTTTGACCGTCGGACGAATGTCTGGATCTGCAATAGAAATATCTCAATTAGATGCTACGTTTGGCGTAATTAAAAAAACAAAAACCGCCTGGGTCGCGGATGAAGGATTAATTTACGAAATAAATAACTTACTCCACCGACTTAGAACGAACTTCGTCGGAATGAATGGGACTAGCGCTCTCGTCAGACAATTCAACGATGGAGGGATCCTGATTGTTGTCGGGACTCAGAGGTCGTTTCTCTCCTCTCTTCATTCGTCGCGCTTCCAGCTCCATCCTAGAGACCTCCTTTCTCCTAGCCATTTCCCTATCGGCTTCCAAGAGTCTCTCCTTTCTGAGCTCTTGCTCGGTCATCTCCTTAGGATCTTTAGGCGGTATTGGCATCTCGTTCATCTCCATCTCGTCGGGCTCCTCGGAAACGATCTCCATCGCCTCGCGCAGCTGTTTCTCTCTGTGCTCTTTCTCCCGTTCCGCTTTCTCTCTGTCTCTGTCTCGAAGACGGTCGTGTTTGTGGGACCTCTTGTGACGTTTCTCACTTCTCTCCGCCCGCTCGATCAGCTCCGTTTCCGAATATTGTTCTTCCATCACTCTCATATGTCTGTGGTCCTCCATGCGGATTTCACGACGCTCCCTAACATCGTCCGTGATAGAACGAATGTCGCGACGTGTATCTCTTATGTCTTCTATTCGTATCTCCCTTCGTTCGCGAGAATCACGCAATTCGCGGGAGTCGTCTATGCGAATTTCGCGGCGAGTGTCTCCTTTGTAGTCACGAATGTCTCTGGAATCCTCTCGCCTCTCTCTTCTTTTGTCCAGCAATCTGTAAATTGTGTTGATAAATATGTAGGGTCTAGTCGAGGAAATTCGAAATCCTTACAAGGTAACTAAGCGTGCAAACGACTTGACATGATTTATGGTGTACGTGACTAGAGAAAGCTATTTTTCAGAGAATTGTTTAGTTTTGGGGTCTGGCATGATTTTAGTTTTCGTTAGTCACAGTCTCTGGTAAGTAAGGTCTAGAGGAAACCAGCGTTATTTGGTAGGAATTTTCCCTTACATTAAAAAGGACAAGGACAAAGTAGAGGAAAACGATGACGGGTCAGTTCAGAGTTAGTCGAGTCCAAGTTCAGTACGCATAGTCCGTAGTCCATAGTCTGGTATGCTAGTTAAGGTCGGTTGAAAATAAAGTCCTTACACAACCAAATACTTATGTGGTTTGTGAAAAGGCTTATGATGTTTCAGTTAAGTTTAAATTCATCGACTCAAGATTATTTCCAAGATAAAGAAAGGAAGAAAGTTTATACCTTTCTCGTAAATCCTCTAACACACGATCGCCTGTGCTCCTCTCTTTCCTGTCGTGTCTTGATTCCCTTTCCCTATGACTCTCTAATCTCTCGAGCCTATCTATACGTTCCCTGTCTCTCTTGGAACCATCAGAGCGATCCGATCTCTCTAACAGGTCTACACCGTGCCTACGATGTCTATGTTTGTCTCTATGTCTATCTTCCCCACGATCATGGTGTCTAGATTTTCGTTCTTTCTCTTCTCTACGATCCCTTCTATCCCCGTGTTTGTCTCTCCTCCTGGAGGAGTTAGATTTGTGATGCCGGACAATAGCCTGCGGCGGTTTTATATCCAAAGAATCTGCTGTGTCCCCACCATCCTCCTCTGAAAAACTTCAAGTATACTTTTCTCAAAATCACAGAGATCACACGCACAATAGAAATAACATAGTTACAAGCGAAAATAAACGTAAACAATTCACAACACAGCTGGTGCCAAACAAAGATGTAATAAAAACATTACGATCATAACATTGCAGAAATGATATAAGGGTATATACAATAAGATCACGAACGGTAATATATACTAAAAGCTTCGTTAGAGTTAGAAATCGTATGACAGTTTGTTAATTCAACATCAAGATGCAGATTAGGTGAGAAAATCGAGCATTACCTAAAGTCATCCATGTCTTTCGAAGGACTTTTCTTTATCTCTCCATCTTCACTTTGGTTATCCAGATCCATGTTGAGGAGCTGAGCAGACTTGACCTTGACGGAGTTGATCGTCACGTTGTAGTTGTGCGAACGGTCAGTAGACGAAGCTGATTAGTAAGATTTTCGACAGATAGGTGGTGTGGACCTAATTTTTTTGTGACGAGTTATCTTCTTACATCCTCGAAAATAAATTACACATTTGTAATCCGATCGAATTCGATCACTGTAATCGTAAGAGTGTTATCATTAATAAACGTTTTCGCTAAGATTATATCTATATTTTTAATCGTTAATCTACGAGATAACAAACCAAAAAAATTAATTCAAAGCATCACGTTTCACTCATTCTTCAATAACTTTTCCTTTCGCAGACTGAGAACAGCCATTGGTAAACTCAGTTGTCCAATCATCACTATCTAGTTACTATCTCGATCAATCTGGAGAGTTGCGATCTCAATTTATCACTCTAAATATATTCTAAATATATTTAGGAATACATTCTAAAATTGGCTCAAATTTGTATCCCCAAAATTATAGAAATATTCAAATATCACTCTTTATTCTTGCGCAAATAATCCTTGCCGTTTTTGCCATAAGGTACAATGCTAATTCCGGCAAGAATTATTTGCTCTTTGCAAACGTCTGTACAGCGCCACTTCACGTAGCGGCAAACCGCGCAATCTGGTAGTCAAATGTTACCGACAGATAACAATTACCGACTCCTGAATAGAACTTCGAGATTTTGCCACATGAGGCGCCACTGTCATACCATGTTGATTGCTCTGTCGGTAACGTTTGGTTAACAGTTTGAGCGTTTTGCCGCTACATGAAATGGCGCTGTACGGACGTTTAAAAGGAGAAAATAATTCTTGCCGGAATTAGCATTGTATCTTACACCAAAAGCGGCACGAATCATCTGTTCTAGTAATGCGTGTGCAGCGATTACTATTTTTAATTTAATTATCTATTTAAAATAAAGTAGTACAAGGTTTTCAATGAAATCAACAACTACTAGATTTAAGATTTATTTCATGGAATCCATCAAACTTTCGGTAACATCTTTTGTACAATGCATATAGGTCCGTTTCGTAAACCCTACGAGAGGAAAATTAATTAAATACGTGCTACAACACAGCTTTAAGTACAATCGCGGGCACTTGCATACGAAGAAACTTTATTCGAACGTTTATTCTATTCAATACCACGTACATATATTCTTGCTCCTGCCTCATGCGACGAACCTGCTTACTTATTAATTTTAAAAATGGTAACGATGGAATGTTCGTGTATAAGTCGCTACGTTAAATTACAATGAAATGCGATAGTATTAAAAACTATTGTCTGGATGGTTATCTTTATAAATTTTAAGTTCCATCGAGACATTAAAGTGTTTCAAAAGACGACAGCGATTGGCAGTACTGGAGGAGAATCGAAGGCGCAGGGAGCATTCGATTATACCTGGTTTCAAATGTAGATTTCTTCGTACGGTGCGCGCACTTAACAAAAATTCACAGAACCTCACTGCAAAATATGATGTAAGCGAGTAGCTCGGTTTAGAACGATACAAATAATTTACCTCAAACACAAAGAATATACATATATTCATTTTTTGTTTCGTTGAAAAATACATGGTAGAAATGAATATAATCGTTCATGTAGGGCCTCAATTTTATTCATTAGCCCTCAATTTTTACCAAGAACAAACAAACAATTAGTGTCGTTTAGCTATTGCTTAGCTAATAATTTTGTCTCTTGACGCGAAATAAAAATGGATCTACGAAGTTGCTATACCGAGCTGCCCCCTCAAACAAAATTAATCTTATTTGGCACCTTAGTAGAGAAAAGTAGACCGTAGAACCCCGGCCTTGTAAAAACATCTCGATAAATTCGGTTCGGACAAAGGTGTCGCGTAAAAAACGAACCAAGAGTTACAACAATGCAGAGCTCTCCGACGTTCAATATAAATAAATAGTATATAATAATACATACATATAGATATATACGTATACATTCATACACATATAAGAGTATATATCTACAACACGGTTCCGTTACGGTAAAAAGAGTGGAATATGAAACCCGTTTCGCTCGCGATGAAAATTAGATTGGATCGAAATTCGCGGGGACTCGGCGGCTGCTCGATCGAATGTCATTTATCGTTTCCGGTTTCGCAGATTCGCGCGCAAAAAAAAATACGCGCTCGCCGAGTGAACGTGCGAAACGCGACGCTAATACTCGCCGATCTGACGACTCTAATTGCAATTAAACGCGGCCGCGTTACAATTTCCCAGCGGTAAACTCGCGTGTAATTGCAATTGCAGGGCCCGACTGACTCCGTCGAACGAGATTTTTTCTATGACACGAGGAAAAAATGGTGATTTTTTATATTTTTTGTTCGCGTTCACCCTGTGAGGATACGTCGAGCGTGTCGAGGCACGTAGAAACGGCGATCGAATCGATATTAAACGGTACAATTTTCGAGTAACCATTCAAAAGAATCTGAGGACCACGACCGACGATGTCCGAGCGAGTATCGACCACCGGAAAGAGCTGCTTACGGCCAGGACCAACGATTGAGTCCACGAAATCGCCGCTTAAGCTGCCCCGCAATCGCAATCCACGGGCACGATAGTCATTTTCAATTTATCTCAAAGCTTAACCGCATCTCTATTTTCTTCATTTCGCCCCTCCACTGCCATCCACCCTCTTCTTTCTCGTAAATGCATTCGGATGTCTTCAGGAAACTCCCTGGAAACAAACTCGCTGGAAAAGGGCCCTCTCTTTGCACCTGCAATAAAAGAAATACCAGATCTTATACCATAGGTTCTTAAACTGTGATCCGCGGAACCCTGGAGATCTGCGTAGCCTTTACCGGGGGTCCGCGAAACAATTTTGACATTAACAATATTTATTATAACGTAGTGCCTATGAGGTTATTGGGCCAGAAATTAAGTCTCAAGAACGACGTAAAATGCCTAGGGTTGGGATGGGGTCCGCAAAAAAATGTTGTTCAAGAGGTGGGCCTCGGACTACATAAGTTTAAGAACCCCTGTCTTATTGTTAGACCTTTGCAATTTCTGTAGTTTCGATATAACAGGACGAAGGCTGGTACCTGACGATTCTCAGTGGCTCGCTGGATCCTGTCGCCGCTCAGGTGTTCTCCGGCTGGTTCAGGTTGCTGTTCAATAGCTCGGTGTTCGCGTTGTTCGCGTTCAGTCTCTGTTGCTCCTTCAGCTTCTTCTTCCTGCGCTTGTTCCGCTTGTGGACGCACGTGAGCCCGACGAAGAGGCTAAGAAGAAAGCCTCCGATGCAACAGGCGACGAGGATCCAAATATTCCTGACCTTCTCCGTTTGGATTCGGAGCCGCTCGATCTCCGTGCACCGATCGTACAGCTCGATGGTCCTGTTGCTGAAGACTGGGTCAGGAGGGCAGTCTCGTTTCAGCTCTTCGGAGCAGTTGAAAGCCGGTTTCACGTAGATGTTGCGCGCTTTGAACCAGTGGTTCAGCGTCTGGCATTGGCAAGCTGTCGCGTTGAACTTGATCGGGTTCTTGGTTAAATCGAGGGTCTTCAGGAAGCAAAACGGAGCCAGGTCTTCGGGCGTGACCGATTGGATCGAGTTGGAAGAGACGTTCAGTGTGTCCAAGGTAGGCACCAGGCCCAGCTGCGGAATCCTCGTCAGTCTGTTGACCGACAGCTGCAGATAGCTCAACGGGGATATCACCTTTATGTGTGTGAACTTGTCGTCCTGCAGGTCGTTCTTGCCCAAGTACATCCTCCGCAGGTAGGGGAGCTGGAACATGTTGCGCGGCAGGTTGTCACAGCCGTTCTGAGTCAGATCCAGCACCTCCAGGTAGTGCAGGTTGTTGAACGCGTCCTCGTGAATGGACCGGATGAAGTTGTCGCCTAGGTAGACGAACACTAGGTTCTTGTACGGGGCCAGGCTGTCGTTCGTCAGTTCTCGGATCCTGTTCCCCGATATGTCCAGTATCTAGAATTTAGAAATTTTTTAGAAAAAAGGGGCGCTTATCGAGGGCTGGCTTTAGAAGGCTAGTTTTAGCAGCGTACCTGAATGTCAGTCTTCAAGTTCCCAGGCACATGCGGCAAGCTGAGGTTGGCGCATCGCGCCTGGAACATTGTGTAGGTCCTGCCGTATCTGCAGGTCTTGGAGGGTATGTCCTGCTGCAGGACAAGGGTGGAAGCGGCTGAGCCCAGCAGGAAGGTGCCGAGCATGGTGGTGACCACGAATCCCATGAACGCGTTGACCAATCCCAGACCCATGTCTGTAACAGAGATGAGCAGATTTCCAGTTGAAATCGACGGTCAGGACGCGTTTCGGGCGGTTTACGATGGCATCTCGGGAATCGGCGAGTTCTCGAAGCCCACGGGCAACGTCACGGCGATCTATCGATCGTTGAGGAGCTGTCGGAAGCTTCCGTTCGGAACCGAAACGCGAACATTCTCTCGTGAGAGTTTTCATGATCGTTCACTGTTACACGATCTTCGGGGTGAGAAAAAGAGAGGGGGAGAGAGAGCGGATTGTTCGTAAAAGAAATCGTGAAAGTTGAAGATGGCCAGCGGGTCTTCGATGCATTATTTCGCGTTAGCCCCGGTTCCCGACCTTGTTCCGAACGGGAACAATGACGGGAGAATTTCTGAGAGGCATTCTCGATGCAGTCTCCGAGGGAGGAACGCGAGCGGATACCTCGCGTGAATTTTTTAACGGCTTGGAATACCTATCGCTCGTCCATGGGACTTGGGTTACCGCTATTCCCGGCGAAACTGCGATCCTATAACACCGGCGCCGATGAAATATTAGGAAGTTTGTTTTAATACGGAACGAGCACGCCCCCCCCCCGCCTTCCACCTCGATCGCTTCTCGTTCGAATCTCACGTTCGCACAATTTTATCTTGCCAACAAATTTGATTATCAGGCGCCCGCGGGAAAAATTTCCAATGAAAATCGTTAGCGTAACCGCCCGGGGAAATATTTGCGCCGATATTAAAAACGGAACATGTCGTTGAACGTGCGGGAACCAGATGGAATGGAATAGCTGACTGCATCTGAAAGGAGAATTAATAAAATCGAAAATTCTTCTTCATTTACGAGGTATCTGAATTCTATCGTGTTGTTGGTGCAGTTCAACGCTTTGATTTAATTTAGGCCCTCGGGAGCTTGAAAATTCCTGCTGGAACAGAATCTAATATCGGTGCCAATAATATCGAACAGGTTAACAATAACCCGATAACATTGGGTTCAGCTACCTTTAGGATTTGCCGTTTTTTCCTTCAAACGCAAATACATTTATCATAAAGCACGATCTTCCACCTTCAATTTGAGCCATGAAAGATCGTAGAAGAAAACATTGAATTCCTACAAAAATTCGAGAAATCGGAACAGTTTGTGACGTATTCAAAAAATATATACTGACGTTTCAGCGAGAATGTGGAGATAATGTAGCCACAGTCTAAGCTCCGCTCGCGGTTCAGGCAATAATTGGGTTCGGTTGGCGTTTGTTTGATCAACACTTCAATCCGCGCAGACTGGCGTGTTCCAGCTTGGTCCACGAAGTATTCGTTCGCGCGAAGAAATTAGTTTACCAGACACCGGTGGGACCACGGCGAGACCACGGTGTTCCTCGAGTCAGCAAGTTTCGAAAGAAGACACCAAGACCCCGGTGTTTATTGTGCCAAGCCTCTGATGAACTGCAGAGGCAGCGGCGCAGAATTTCGAGCTAACTTTATTCCCACGACCAGGCTCGGTTCGATAAATTTTCGTTCGGACACTGTGTTTTCCCAATTAACTCGGTTCCTGCGAGCCTCCGCTGATAAATAATACCGTTAAAATAATAACACAGGTTCGATAACATTTGCTTCCGACCGATTTGCTCAGCATGCAAGTTCCACAGGCACGCTGCTCTTTTGACCAGGACCTTTGTAACAGGGTTCAACGTTCGAGGAAAAAATCAAACGGAACCGAGCTCAGGGAATACAGTTGCGAAGAGATCTCTCGTCAAGTTAGTTATTAAAAGGACTGCACTGTTGCTGCAGGATTTCATCCCCTTCGGCGACGCACCGGGTTGATTCGGGCCGGGTTGAGTCCGCCGAACTTTTCCAATGAGGAAAATATTCGAAAATTGATACTGTTACTAAAATCTATATAAAATACTCGCTATTTATACGAAATATCCCTGCGTATATAGTTTTGCAGACTGGTCTACCGTGCACGTTAACCCCCAGCACTGGTCATCTAAATTTTAATCCGCGCGCTCGTCCACCAAAAATAGTTGTTCGTGACGTGGCAATCAACGTGTTACTAAAACGTTTAAAAAACCAGCCAGAATTTCTACGGTTGCCAAACTGCGAACTTTTAATAGACCGAAGGAACCTCTCGCGTTTCCAATTTCCACAAACCGTCCTATAAAAATGTTAAAGTCGCCGGTGCTCGATAAAATAAATACAAACACGAACACAACAACGGGCACGAGCAACGAAAAAATTCCAGCGAATTTGATGCGGGTGAATGGCATACAATTAGCGTACCATTCACCGCGGAAATTGTGCCACCTCTCCCGTTATGTCGCGCGCCCGTATCGAGAGCAGGGACACCGTCTCCTTGCATTTTTAATGGTAACAGGTGCCGTTTCCGAAAAGGTGCGTCCGGGATCGAACGAAAGCGATCGATTCGTCAGCTCCTGGAGCTGGCCAGGGTCCGCTTTCACGCTCGTCACGTTTTTCGGTTTCAATTTGCAGGGAGCGCACGCGCGCGTACGCGCGATCCCGTTTTATGGGAACGGTCAGCCGCAATCATTCGTAATTGTTGCCCGGAAAAAAATAACCACCGCGACACCAACCAATTCGAGGCTATTCGAGGCTACAATTGGAAATCTCTAATCTACAGTTCTCGGATCTTAGCTCTTCGGTGACGACGTACCGCGGCCCTGAATCGCATGAAGGTAGACGAAATTGGATTTTCGCGATACAGTAGCTTTTTACTATTACACTGCAAATTTATTCTATCAAATTTAGTTGCTTATTTTTAACGGTCGCATCGATATCAAAGCGACGAATGGAAATGTAATTAAATCGCCAGCGGAATTCTGAAACGAGTTCAAACATCCCGCCTTTCCGCAGATGTGTCCCGGTTTGTAGACGGCTCTATGGGGTTCGCAAAGGGTTGTAACGCCGTCCTCGAGCGGTTTTTTCCTCTCGCCGACGATGGTCTCGAAAGCACATTTAACCGGATCGTTTACCAGCCGCGTAAATATTTTCCCCGGATTCAGATGTTTTTGCTTCCCGGTTTCTCGCGACGAGTAACTCGTTAAACCTGCGTAAGAAACGGTGCGGGCGCTTCATCTCGCGCTGAAGGGGATCTAAATTGCATTCACCCCCCTGGGGAAAAAAGATTTTTGTAGCAATTATTTATACACCTCGATTACTCTCGCTCCGAGATTGAGTCCGGCGTCTTCTTGTGTTGCTCCTTTTCGAAACCGTATGCTCGGGATCTAAGCTTGCCGAAATAAATGGTTCTTGAGATGAATTTATCGTCCTCGCTTTCTTTTTTAAACCGATGGAATTAATTAAGGGATAGCTGAACGCAAGCTCTCGGCTTTAAGCCTGCAACAGAACATGCAGCCTATCATTAGGTACAGTGGTAAATGGTTCTTCGAATGAATTTATTGTCTTCACTAAATTTTTTTTTTTTTTCTTTCCAGAGTGCTGGGATTAATTAAAGGATAGGTGAACGGAATTTCTCTCGCGGCTTTGAGAGTCTGGAATAGCTTATCATCTGATAACGCTGCGTGAAACCGATAACGCATCAATTATGAGTAATACCGAATGTTTCATGAAATAGAGGATGTTCTGTCTAATCGAGGTAACCCGTGAACTTAGAACATTAATAATAGAACTGGAATTAAGTGGTTTCCAATGGTGCACTGCGCACTGCGTTCCCGTGCAGCGAAAATTGAGGTGGTTCGACGATTTTGGCCCATCCCCGACGTTTTAATTGAAAATACATACTTTAAACGTGGTTCTAGATTTATTATAGAAAAATATTTCTATCAAAAATTGATTGTTCGACGATTTGAGACTATCGGATCATCAACACTGGGAACACCGATCAAAGTGGTTTAATTTTCTAAAAATACACATTTTACTGAAAGATTGAATTACGATGATTTATAAAACCACGTGACGCAAAAATCTGTTCCCTAACAGCAGGTTTACGGAGCACTAAAACGACTATTCTAGATTGCTTTATGAAAATAACGAGAACGGGTCTATCCAAATTTTTAAACATTTTATAAACTAACCCTTCGCAGTCGGAGCTATTTTAACTCGAAAATTAAACTAATCTAACATAGACTATAGACAATAAGGCATTTGATGTGGCATGGTATATGGATGGATGGATAGAGGGATGAGTGACTTAGAGAACTGTAATCCAAGACCAATTTCTTGGCCGCGAGGCCGAAATAAATACATACTACTACTACTACTTAAACTAATCTCCCGACCTAGAATAACTCATACAATATTTAAAGGGTCATCTCTCTGACAGATGTAAATCCAAAGAAATAAGTTTGCGAAATAATTTCTCGTTGATGCATCTACAGTCCGAATAATCGTAAAATAACCGTAAACTTATGCACATAGTATTAAAAATAGAATAGCGGACATCTGAGGACCATGCACTTAAAGATTGCACATCGGCGAGTGCAGGATGAAAAAACAATGACGCTGCACTACACGATGCGCGCGATACAACGATCGTTATCTCGTTATGACAACAAGAGAGTCGAAGTCGAACGGGAGACACTGTGTTTCCTGAGTAGTCGACAAGATTACGCAGCTTTTGTGACGCGCGGTTTATCGCGTCAACGGCTCGATTCTTTCCTCGGGGAAACGCGTTATCGACTGTTTGCCCCCGGCTTCGAAACAATCCTGGCATGCTGTAAACAGTCCTGCTATCTCGACGTTTTACATTCTAGTTGATTCGTCACGGTTCACCATCCACCAAAAGACGCGAACCGATATAATACCGCACGCAATCTGTTCACCCTCGCTCGCGCCAAAGGTCGACAGACGGGGACGTTAGACTCGCGTAATATCGATGTTTGCCCGGGATCTACGTTGACTGTCGTCGCGGAAATCAAGTTTGCTACCGCGAGCAATCAATCGATCTAGTTTCACCAAGTTCGATCTCTGTTCCTGTTCCCCGGATGGAACTTTCAACGTCGGGGAGAACGTCGTTAGACCGGGAACGGAACGGGTAACGCTCGTCTTCGCGATCTCAGACCATCGTTCACATCGTTTGTTTGCAGTAGGAACGTGTATTGCACATAATTATCAGCATGACAAGACTTATGTGATTATCGCGTCGTAGTTTATCGGGAACTGTTCTTTCCGGATGGTCGCCGATCGATTATCGTCTGGTATCGCTTCTCTTCTCTTACAGCGAATTTCTTTTAGCTTCAAGTTTCGGGGAATGTTCTTTTTTTCATTACTTTAATCTGCAGAATTCAAGTATCATTCTAGCTAGACTGCGAATTTTTGTGCAAATTCGAGAGCTATAACATTTCTCATTTCCTTAATGATTTAATTTGTTAAACGTTTTTAATTCATCGTTTAGTTCATTCTTTTCATAAGCTTCCGCGCGTTACGGGGTGAAATTAAAAAAGTTTTTAAAAAGTGCCTTTTTTATTTTATCATGTAGTTCCGACCACTTGGAATTTTTTTCGAAATCTTCTTTGCACATTATTTAGTAATCGTATGCTTCTAATGAATAAAAAGAAGTTCTTACTGAATTTTGCACTTTGCTGAAAACAATCAAATTCATAAGAGGTTCAAGATACTTTGATTCTCGATGAGGTTCAGCAATAACAGAGCAATTTCAAGGATCACACACATTCTCGTGGATTTCAATTCCAATTCCCAATACCGTTCTACTCGGATGTCTCCGCTAAAAACAATAAAATTCATAATCGTCTTAAGATCCCTCGATTCCTAACGTTAAAAAGACCCTTTCAGTTGATAGCCGATTCGTATGCGGGAGATTCAGCAATAACCGAGCTACCACAAAGTTCCCATATTCTTCCGGATTTGAATTTCAACTCGCCCATATCGTCTCACTCAAATCCACCCGCTTTAAACAATCTTAATAGACTTGAGAGACTTCGATTCTTAACGTTGGTAATCTAGAAATTCGCGTTCGATTTGCGTCGGTTGACCAAATATTCGAGAACTTCGCTAATAAGGGAGCAACCCGAAAGTTCTCGTACTGTTCTAGATTCAAATACCAACTTCGGTTCAATTTCGTCGGGAAAAATAAATATGGAAAAGGAAGAAATTCGCGCATTTCATTTACACCGTTCGAAACCATGATCTCCAGCTAATGGCGATGAATGTTTCCCAATTGGCCAGCGATTAGCCGAATATTCTGCAAATCCTGGAAAAGGAGAGGCACCATGAAGCGAGTAATTCCTCGCAGAGCCGCAATCGGAATGATTTTAATCTAGAGATATTAAAAGTTCGCGCTGCGAAGCCCTTAATTCTCTGCTTATTTTTCTGGAGGAGAGTTAGCGCCATTTCCGCCGGCAGAAAAGTACAAATTAATACAAATAATAATCCCCGGGTCCGTCGAGTCCCAGTCGATATTAATTCCGAGCTTATCAAAGGCCTCGATACCTGTCCGGGTCCGCTTGAAAGGCGGAAGACTTCCGGTTATTACGGATTACCGAACGGTATATAATCGAGCGAAGTATTACGCCGCGGTGCCTGGGGCTGCGCGAAATCAAATGCACGAAGGTTCGTTATCGATCATGGGACCTGGTCTGGGTATCGAGTCTTCACAGGTACAATGAAATAATAACGATAACCCGATAGTTGCGAAACTGGAACCCTTTTCGATAAGAGAGAGGGAGCGAGATGGAGAAGGGAGAGCGTGCTCCGGCGTCTTCCGCGATCCGACAATGATCGAGCCTCGGCGAGAGGATTTCCTGGGACCAGGGTCCTCCTCATCGATCCTGTAAGCCTGAATCATTGCTGTTCCACGACAGACGGGACCCGAGATATATCCCAGTTATCCCGCATTATTGATTCGCGACGCGGAACATGCGAAAATACCGCGGCTGATAAACATTATTGCGAATCGTCGCTGCAGGCACCGTAAACAGAATTAATCCCCGACGATGGATCCAATACGGAAATGGGCGGATTGCTAGAGGACACGATCCATTATCCAGATAACTGATGGGTCGTAACCCCCACGCACGATACCTGGCAAATAATCACAAACAAATGACTAGATGAAGCTCCACGATGATTGCTGCTCGAGCTTTCACCATTCGGTATGTAGATTTTCTCTCGATGCTTTTTGTCCGGAAAAATATTTTGGTTAAAATGTATAAATTGTCAAAGCTGTTGAGGAATTTTAAGGCAGCGAACGTGGAGGTAAACGATATATTTGTTCGTAGGGTTTCAGGATGCTTTGATAGTGATCTTCGTGGATGATACGGATAGATGTTTCTATGTGCCACTATGTGTAGTTGTGCAGAGCGTTCGATTATGTGCAGTAAACGCTTCAGGGGAGGATTGTACAGGTTGGTGTTACATTAAATTCACAGCGAAATTGCAGAGTAGAGCTCGTTTTTTTCCCCACGGTTTTATTAGCTCGCTTTCTTGTCTGTCTGTTTGTCTGTTCGGTACAAATTTTGCAATTGATTTTAAACTAACTTCCCAATGAGCTAGAGACTTGGAATTTTAAACATAGCTCAGAACTGGATGACAAGGCAATATTTTAAAAAAATTTTAAAAAAGCCTATGCGTTTAGGAGATATAAACTATTAAATTTAAACGTTACACCTCCCCGCGCTTTAAATCTTATTTACAAGTATTTTCATAGCTATTCAAAATTCACAACCACAAATTTTCAGGACTGTCTGTATGGGGTTAGTAAAAAATTTATTTTTATTTAAATTATTTTATACTTTTTAGTCTGTTTTAAAAACGGGGTATTTAAAAAAAATTAATTTTTTTAATTATGAAAGAGTGAATGTCTTTCCGGGAAACCGATACATAATACCGAATGGATTTAGATTCATAAAATTAATCCCTTTTCCGGACCGTTCTAAGATGATTAAGACCGGAGAATTCTCGTGGCCCATCGATAGCAAGTTCGTTTTTAGTCATTCTCAGCCACTGATAGTTTTGAGATGATTAAGAATGAAAAATTCACTTATCCAACGCTATCGAGAGTTCACTTTTAGTTATAGTTATGAATTCGTTATTTGAATCCAGTCAATCCACTTAAATGTATCAAATTCATCTCTACCTCATGAACATTTGAAGATGGTTAAGAAGGTAACGACGAGTGTGTCAATTTAATTTAGTGTCATCAACCCTTATCCGCTAATCGTTTTAAGATGATCAAGAATTAATAATTTTCCTGAAGCATCGCTAGTGACGAATTATTGCTACTAATTCTACCATGTAGATTTTGTCAATTAATCTTGGTTTACCGAATTAACCCTTAAAATATTTGCCACGCACAGTCGAACACCCCCGCGCGCCTACAGTTTCTGCGCCGAGATAATCTAGGGCAAAAGTTATTTGCATTCCGCGTTGGCTTTAATTAATTAAACGTTGTAGTTATGTAGTCGCATGGAACTATACAGGGGAACGTAAAATAATATTTCTCCGGCGAGTCTGTCTCTCGGAGAGGGGCGCAATTTAAACTGATTACACATCGACGATGACTAGTCCGCGAATCCTTCTGCAAACTCGGAATTTTCCGAAGCAATTTAAAAAAGCAGAATTTAAACCGCAGCTTCTTCTGAAGTTTTTCACAGACTCTCCATCCCACGCGTTTTCTCCGCAAATTAATATTTCTCCAACTCACTTCCGTAACGACATACACTATACACGATGTTTTCATTATTCCTCCATTTCGAAAGAAATTGCAGACATATTACGAATTCAATTAAACGTCCAACACGGGGTTTGTCTTTCAAATGCACGAAATCCACTCTATCCGGAGAGTTACATTAAGTAATTAACAGTTAGTGTAAGTAACTTGCAACAGAAATAACAATTAAATTGCAATTATCATTTAACGTGCGACCAAATTACCTACCCGGCCAAATTCGCCATTCCTTGCTGTCCGTTCGATCCAACGGTGTGATTAACAATTAAATTCCGAATATTTATCCGTTCATAATATTCGCGAAATTTTTTGATCCTGGTGTTTATGAACAAAGGAATTCGCATTGAAAGGCGTCAATAAAATTGCCAATGGAAAACAAAGTTATCGGAACACGAAGGCCCGAATACAATGGAATTAATTAACACTAAAAACGTACATAATAATTCGAATGCTTTAAATGTTTATCGCAGGTTCGACTGCAGTTGTTTCAATATTCTTTTCACCCGTGCAGCTTTATTCGGCTTTTCAGAAAGGCTCTGAGCGCTGCGTCGAATTTTCCAGAAATGATATTGCATTAAAGGGCGGTTGATTCATTATGCAAATCACGGTGCCTCTATCCGACAGTGAAAACAAACTACCTTGAAAATCTCTTGCACCAGAGACGACGCGAGGAAGTAATGCGGTACGTTGCAAACACGCCAGAGCAGTGTTGTGCGAATTTCACGGGCGGAGTCTCGCGGAAATTGCGGGGACGACAACAGTAACATTTGCGGATCATTCGAATACACAGTGACCGTACCGTATCTCGTGCCGTTTGTTTAATAATCGGATGAAAACCCCATTGCGCCGGTCAACAACGCGTTGCGATGCTAAAACTGTTCATTTTGCTAAAAAATCAATTGATTCACATCGATATTTACCGAATTTCTACTGCTTTCGCAATACCCGTCAGTTCAAACACGATAAAAATAATCAAAATCAGGTGAAACATTTCCGAACGAACATGTCGACACCACTTTTCAAACATACAAATTCTTGTAAAATTAAAAAAAGTAATATTTGGCCAAGGGTTGTTTTGGCAGTGAAGGTATCAGAGAGTTTAAGGATACTGTCACGTTATTTTGAATTTATTAAAAGAAGAAATATATTTTTATTGTGCCTAGAGATACTTTAATTAAATGAATTAATAATCACCGTTCGGAAAATAGTAAATTTTCATATTTCATCAATTGGTTCATTAATTGGTTATTTTTATTATAATGTGAATGAAATTTCTCTAGCTTCTATTTATTAATGTAGTTAATATGAACTATTCGACATAGATGTTGTCCAAGAATAAAGGTGTTTTCCTCGCTTAAATCAACCAATGCCAAACAGTCACGCGCGCGGTACATGTACAACTTTGAGGTTACCCTGAACGTGCAATAGGTTACAAGTTATTAATATATTCAGTGTTTTCGCACAAAAAAATCGCATAAAAAAAGACCTCACAAAAACAGGTTTGATTGTAGTTCAAGAATCACGCATTTTCGATGCTCGATCAACTATAAAACAATAGAGAACTCGCTGGTTAAAGAGGCCACGGATATTTAATCAATCGTGAAATAATGGAATTCATTACCCGACACGGACCTCGCTGTTTGTAGACAAGCTTGAAAAGCAAGGTTTTAGTTCCAGATCACTGTGCAGCGGTTTCGTTCGGCGAACAGAGATCCGACAAATGTCGCGCTTTTTCCCGGGAGCATCCTCGGGTAAAACGCTCGCGAGAGTTTATTAACGATAGCCACGGACACCTGTTCATCGCGTGTGTCATCGATACCTCGTTTCCCGACCGATCGACCATTCAATCACCCGTGAAATTTACTTAAACGCTCGTTGATTCGTTCAATTCGCCCCGCGGTCGCGCTTAATCAACTTTACGCTCTCGCGCTTTTTGCCTCGGACCCGAAATGGAACCTCGTTCTCTGCATTTTGAATCATTTCTATGTTATTTCTGCTTGAAATTTCATTACACCGACGTTCATTTTGTTGTAACTCGGTGAGAAGTTAATTGTGTGCCTCCGAGAATTGTTTCGTATAACGTCGCTGATGTTCTTTCTGCTTTTTAAGTTTGACTTTTATTATTCCGGTAGAGCCATTAAATTTAAGAATTCTCTGAAAATGTTAATTATCTAGTAGGAATGTCTAGAAGTATAAAAGAAGACACGAAGAGTGTTCCTCGCATAAATACAAAAGTCTGTAGAACTCGATAATAAAATCCACCCAGAGAGAGAGACAGAAAGTAACAGAGTCCGTAAAAGTTCGAAATCATCCATCCGGAAAGGTCGTCAAAGAATCCGAAAAATTAGTTGGCAGCGGTAAAAGCGGGCCAGAAAGCGAAAGAAATTAATCTCTGGCATCCAGGAGAGTTCGAACACCTAGAAAAGGAATAAAAGTTCGGACAGTTCGTGCGGAAAATTGCGAAAGACCCCGAAAAGTTCGGGGCGATAAAAGCGGCCAGGGAAACGAAGAAAGATGGCGGACACCGGAGGACCGTTCGTGCCGCGGGAAAATTCGAATCGTTCTCCGGTAGCGGAAAAGTTTGTTCCCGGTTCTCTATCTCTGGTGGCTCGTGGCGCAGGCATCGGGAACAGATATTTTCCGAGCAAACAGCCGTAGTTCTCGCGGCGACCATTAACGGTCGGGCTCTTCACCGTGGCAGCAGTTTAAAGAGAAAATAAATTAAACGAGTGCCGGCGTGTTGGCTGTCGCGCGACGTTGACATTCGCCGTAGGAGAGCCGATCCTCTCTGGCTCTCCCGAAAGTTTTCTCGCCGGGTTCTCTTCCCTGAAATGCGAGCGATCCTATCCTCGGCCCACGTAACTCGCATATTTCCGTCGTGTCCCGGCGTTTCACCGTTTCCCTGCTCGTTTATTGCGCGCCGCGAGCGTCCCATCGCAATCCGTGGCTCCTCGTCACCCGTTCATCCCGTGGAAAACCCGGGGAATGCTCCCGGCAGACCTTTTTTACAAGCTCGGCCATCGATTTCCGTTAACGAACGGTCACTTTCTTGTCCGAGAAGCCTCCGAGACGGCCGCCTGTCCAGAAACGCGACGATCCGGACCGATCGCGCGCCTATAACGAGCGGCAGTCGCGATTCCATCGGTGACGTACACGCTGCGACACGCGGTCCCCAGATTTTCGACCTCGGAGAACACCCAACTATTATTGGCTTTCCAACTGGAAACTCTGGAATTGTATTAACGATAATTACATATCTTTGATCCCTGATCTTTGGGAAGTGTCCTGTGTGCATAGACCAAATGCGACTACGTGAATGAGGAGGAATATTCTAGTCACGGAACCCAATTTCTTGGTTATTCTTCCAAATTCAACAATTGTTTCTAATTACGTTGACCGCTTGTGGCGTGAAACGCGTAAAATTCTCGAGGCGTTCAATGTTCTAAAAACTTTTCAATCCCCTTGGACAAAACCGCGAAGAGAATTTTATTCTGAACACTCCTCGCTAAAAAGGTAGAACGTGTCACGTGTTTTTTGCCGGCCTATACAAGTGCAAAGTTTCATCAAGATTGATTGACATTCGATCGTTCTCGACGAATGTTCTACATTGGTAACAAAGACGTTCACCGCCCCGGTAAACAGCCTTTACGATCATTTTGTGGAGCAGAATCGCGACACGTGAACTTTTCCAGGAGCCAATTAGGCGTCGCTGATCACATTATCGGGATCTTCAACACCGTCGACGAAAATAAACCGAGTTTATAGATTGAACTTTCGCAATGGCCTGATCTCGCGGGAACACCGGCCGCGCCGATGAAGAATTAAAGTTTAAACGCGATGCCGCGGATAGTAACTAGAGAGCCAGCCACTAACCGAGCAGATTGAACCTCGTTCTCAATGGGCCAAAACTTTCTCGGCGAATCAGCTTCCGAAAGAGACGCTCCTCTTATTTTGTAACCTCGTGAAAGAATCATTAATCGCCGAACTGGGAGCCTTCGACCATTCTGGATCCCCTAAATGGCGCTGTTAGGTGTTCAGCCGAAAAATTGGCCGCGATAATTCGTTGATAATCTGCCCGAGTGTGATTAGACATTGGTTAGAGAAGAAGTACGCTTTCAGTTAGAAAACGTGTATTTTGTATAAAGGTCCATTGATGGGATAATCAATCAGGGATGATCAGAGTGAAGTGAACAGCTACTGCGAGCATCGGAGGATCACGGATGGTTTTTGAAAGAGTAAATTATTAACGATGCATTCGAGGACGCTGCAGACGATGCACTCTTATGTCCGAAGCCTCCTGATTGGGCGAAAGCGCTGCGAACGGATGAGGGTAGCAAGTTCTAACAAGCTGCAGCGGTGGGGCTAAACGAACTGCTAAATTTAGCTGACTTGAGAGAAGGAATCGGAAGTTCCGTCTGGCGTTCGTCGATCGATCCGTTTTGAAAATCCCGGCGAAGAAAGAGTGGCGCGCGAGACAAACTCGCAGGCATTCCGAGTTTGTGTGTGTGTGTGTGTACCGAACACGTTAACACGGTGCGCGGATCAACGGCGCGAGGCGTCGAAAAAGCCCGCTGGAGGCGAAAATGAGATCTAACCAGACGGGGACGTGATTAACACCCGAGGCAATGGCATTAGCCGGCTTTTCTAACTAGCTCTGTTGCGTATCCTCGTTTACGAGAACTCCGCGACTCTCTGCCGTCTGACGCGGATAATTTAATTTGACCGAGGTGAATAGGTCGAGCGGAACAATACGCGCCGCGAACCTTCAAATCCCTCGGCGCGTCGCGACGCTTTTCCATCACTTTGTCCGCGGAGTCTCGTCGAGAGGAGGAGCATCGACAAAAAGAAACTCGCAGACGAACCAGTCGTCGCTTCTCGACTTCCTGGGTGGTCCTCGTTCATCACCGGACATCGGGACACGTCCGGATCCACAGTCCCGGAAACACACACCTTCTGCCCAGCACGTTCTCGAGCGGACCCGACATGATGAACAACCAGAAAACGTCCTCTAATAAGATGTATGTACGCGCCGACTGTCACCGACCGATTTAACGCCCTCGCACGGATAGTTTTTACCGGAACTCCATTCGAGTAGGCGAAAGACCAGAGACACCAGAATCCGAAAAACACTACCTCTGTTCCTTGTTCTTCTGCGTTGCTTGATGAAAAATTCTGAAGTCGTGTTTCAAGGAATAAGAAGAAACATAGGGCAAAAAAGATGACGGAGGTGTAAGGCGCAACCCTGCGGGAAATTTGAGCCGGAAGCCCTCAGAAGTTCATCCCCTATCTCCGTTCTATCTCAGAAACGATGGGCGACACGGAACACAGTTCTTCCACCCTAATTTGCATTTCCGACATAATCGCAAATATCTAACGTGTCTACAAGAAATAGAAACGGTGAGTCACGAGCAGACACGTCAGCCTTGTTCATTAGCACTCGTGTTGAATAAATCTTCCAGTTCGATTATTTCGCGAACAAAGCACCGAGCGAACTATTCCACGTCCTTCGCTTATTTTTCACACTGAAGCACCGCCGTGCAACATTTTGTCGCTTCTTGTTGTCGCCTTCTTTCATTACAGAATTTAAAAAAGGAGACAACAAGAGGCGACAAAAAGTTGCTCGGTGTTGCTGCGGTGTGGACATAGCTTAACTCACCGCGCGGAATTTAACGATCTGAATACTTGATGGCCGACAAATTCGGTGATTATAAAGCTGAAAAATGTTGAAAGTTCGAAAGTTCGCGGGATTGGCGACTTAAAAAAAACCGAATTTGAATATTTGAACGCCCGGCAGCCGTCGAGTTTGAGGAATTGAAATTTGAATATTTAAACGTTCGAGCGCCGGAGAGAGAACGCGCAGAATTGAAACTTGAATGTTTAAACATTCGAAAGTTTGCTAGCTTGCAGATTCGCGGCTGCTCTAAACTTCACCGGCACCTGAAATCCTGAACTTTTTTCATTCGGATCAATTGCTCCCGAAAACTTTCCAACAGCCGATCTCGCGTAGATCGAAAATTTGCGAAATTACCAATCAATGTACGTTTTATTCGTCGTTTGAACGAAATTCCATCTCCGACCGACCAATTCCGCGATGGAAGATGAGGACGGCCGAGATCGATCCATCAAATTTCCTCTTTCGTGTGGCCGTTTCAGAAACTTTAATTACCCGGAAGTCGCCGGCGATCAAGAGGAAGTCGGTATCGATCTTCGGGAAGTTCTACAGCGATCGCACAATGGACAACAATTGTTCTGTTCTAATAGAAGCGATTTTCACAGGCTGCGACCGAGTCGGACGCATCAGAGGCAATCCGGGCAATCTCAGCGTTTTCAACGTTGGTCGCATCTTGTATAAAAATGTCTGAGAGAGTTTACATTTACCTCTGAAGCAGGACGGAAATTTAAGAGAAAATTTATAAAATTTCCACGTGTCAACTTTCGCACAGATTTTTCACTCGGACTGTTCTTTCTCTCCCGAAAACCGCTAAAAATATATCCTCGTCTTTCTCTTCGTTTGACAGTGGCGAAAGTGGGGTTCATTTTAAAAAGCGATTCGACCGGTTTTTTTTGCACGCGGGCTCTCCTTTTGTTTATTTTTCTTTCGAAGAACGGACTCGCGCGAAAACGCTCGAGGTCGGATCAGTGAAATCGTGAGCAGATTAACGCGGCCGCAGCCTCGAGAAGAGGCTCGTCAGCTCTCGTCCCGGTTTGCGATCTATCGCGCGTCGATCGCGATTGCGCGATCCCGTGAATATTTATGAGCAGCGATCGCCTTGTCCGCGTATCGCACTGCCCACGCGGCTTCCACGCGCCTCGACGTTTTTTCCTGTCCGGTGATGATCTCGGTGCTCGATTGTCTCCCGCGCATCACCGACTCGGATGCAAAAATGGAGAACGTCCGCAGAGGAGGCGAAACTTTCCAGACACCTGGGACCGAGGCTCCGTACTTCGCTCTCGGCTCTGTGTCGACGCTGCACAAAGTGTTCCCCGTTATTAATCTTCCGTAGGAATTTTCGTGTTCCGAACATCCGACGTGTTTTCCCGTTTGACGTAACTGAATTATCGATGGCGAATTAGTTAACGAGACAATTTACGTCGCGCTGTATCGCTGTCGGAAGCCAGAAATGTTTTATAGTCGATCGATCGATTTTGGAATTACTGTAATCTCTGAATGGGCGTGTGAACGCGTGTGGATTACCGTATGACGCGTAATGGACATATCGGCGAGATACTAATTCAGTGACAAAAAATTTTTCATTTTTTTGGTGATATTTTCGTAAATGTATTTGTGGAATTTGTCTGATTAAAATGAGCCCAAACACGATGTAATTTCAATGATATTTAGTAATTTAGAACTAATCAGTGAACCGTTCAACTAATCGAAATTCAGTGTAACGTGGATTAAACAAGTAAATATAATTCGAACTGTGTCGTGTTTGGTATCATTTGAATCAGAAAAATACCGACAATGCGTTCGTAAAGGTACCATGATTAAAAAATTTAAAAAAAATTTCTGTGCTGTAAAATAATTTATTTTATATTATTATTAAAATAATAAAACTACACTCGATTGACTTAACACTGAATTTTCAACTCCTGAATCACCGTCACAATCGAAGTGGGACTTACCAACATTTCAAGAATGTCTATTGAGAAATTGCATTTTGCTTTCCCAGAGATTGTTTCGTTCGTCTCGCGCGCCAATAGATTTGCTGTTTTTCCGTGATGCGGCGCGTTAAGGACACAGCTTTGTGTCTGGCTGCATGAAAGGAAAGCTTTAAACTTCGGTGAAGTTTGACCCAAAACAGGACAAATATTGGAATGAGAAAGTCTGTTCGATGTTGTAGTACAGGCTAGTGGTTCCGGGAAGTTTCCGAAGAATATGCAGATCCTGTCGGGGCAGAATATTTTCTGGAAAAAATTAACAACTTCGTTCTACCGCTATCGCGTAGTCAATTTACGAATCCATTTTCGAGAAGATCCTGGTATGTACTTAGTAAATTTGTAAATAACCTATTTTCATGAAATTCCCCGTGAATCTCGGGAAAATGTTCATCGAAACATCACCGGATTGTTTGATTTGAGAGTAGTAATTGTTAATGCACCGTTTCATTACAGAATATTGTACCGCTGTTGCGGTGTTTGATGGATGAGCCAATTAACGGATCAATACACAACCGTAAATCATAATTGCAGCGCTGGGAGAGACTCGATTGAATTAAATAAGTCTCTGTCATGTTCGATACCGAGCAGCGATGTAACGCGAGTCGTGGTTAGCGGCAATATCAAAGGGGGCAGAGGAATTCTATCCAAAATTTCGATTCGGTAATTCCTGGACGTTCTCTGACGAGCACAATCGCATAAAGACCCGCGCGACCGCTGTCGAAACGAGCCCTTTGCGCCGGCTATTTAATAAATATTTAATACGGATGCGCCTCTGCGAGAGCCGAGGCAGGAGTCGTGCTCATTATTTTCTATTTTTCTCGGTGTTGCAATTTTCATGGTATGCGGCGTGTATTCCGGGGAGGGGAGGGAGCTCGTAAAGAACAGTCGGGAAAAATCGATCGGGCTGGATGTAGCCATCGACGATCGAGTTATTAGAGTTAAAAATCAGATGAAAAGAGAGAAAAGGCGGGCGGGGCTCGCGCAGGGCTTCGCAATCGAGTTGCCTCGCAGGAGTTTCGGTAATTTCCTCTCGCCGAGGGAAAGTGAGCAAGAGAAAGAGAGGATGAACCCTCGACGTCACGCCGCGCGTTCAGACGACTCGAATCAAATAAATAAAATCGCTCGGAGAGCGCGCGAGTCGGTGCCGCAAGAGCCCGGCTCCCGGAGAAGTGGTTGTTATTTTTAGTAAGATACACGGCTGGTACACGTTCCACGAGCGTGCGTGGTTATTCCTTTTTTCCTGGGGCCGAGGGGCGGATTGTTGCGCGGATAAGTGCAACGTCGAGAAAAGTGGCCGAGGAGCGAACGCCCGTCGACGAGGCCGACGGAATGAAAGCTACTTCCGCCGGAGGACGATCGGGCTTCCCTTTCGTCGACCGAGTTCGATTTCCTACCGCAGAAAATCGGCGGACGTTGCGATGAGCTACAAACGTTTTAAGATCACGAAAATTGCAGGTTTTCGATGGCTGTCGTTTTTTTTCCAATGAAATTCTAAAAATCTACTTTAAGTATTTTCTCTGAGATTCCGACCGATCAGTCATGTGGTAATATTGAAAAAGTTGTCTTTTTAAGAGTGCCCGAATATCAATGCGAGTGACTGTACCTCCAGGAAAATCGAGGGCTAACGTTAGGTTAAAGAAGGCTGCTAAGGGCTCATAAATACAGAGCGACCAAAAAGAGGACTCCAGGGACCGCGATCAAGACGGCCGAATGGAGTTTCAGCGAAATGGCGGGAAGAAGCTACACGGTCATCGGTGCAGTCTCCGGGGGAGTAGAAAGTTAATTTTCATCGGGAATCGAGAGCGCAGGACACGGCCATTATCGGGGACGACTCAAGATGTTACGCTGATGGTCCGAACGACTCGCAGGGGAAGCAATTTCAAACCCGTTCAGCCCTGGTCCCCGTTATTCCCGGAAGTTACGCCGACTAATAACCGTTGTTCGCTCTGGCGCGCTCGCTAGTTCACTCGCTCGCACGCGGATTTCATATTGTAGATCGGCGAAACACATTCTTCCGTTAGCAATTTTTCGCGCGGCTCGCTGAGTATTTAATATCGCGAGCACGACCGGCGAATAAATCATGCTCGATTCACCGGAAGTGGGCGACACGGGGGTTGGCGAGCGCGGAGGGGGGTTGAAAACCGGGCCGCTTCGCGCGGAGGGAAGCGTTTATCGAAGCAATTGCACGCGACAGGATTTCGAGGCGGCGCATAATGGCCTCGCGACGACAAAAGCAAAGGGCCAGCCAGCACTTTTCTTTTTCCAACCGGTGGAAAACTGCTAGAAAACCACCGGCTGCTGCCGGCGACGCGACGGTCACACGGTCGCCAGTCGACGTTGCAGACGCGCGACGCGAGGGGCTTGAAAACGCCGGCCGCTCCTTGCGCAGCCGGGGCAAACGAGTTAATGGCTAGTTATGAACTTTCTTCATCTAAGTTTCGAGCACTTTTTTGCGTATAAATTGAAATTTTTATCGGACATTCCGCACCCGTAACGAGCGCGCGCGGGCGCGCGAACCCGCCCGACGTTCTCCGCGCGGGAGTTCGGGGGATACATACGTGCGCACACACGATCGGCCAAACCCCCTTCGCAGAACCGGAAATTTTACGTCGCGACGACGGGGCCTTCGCAAATCGTCGCGGCCGTTCCGTTCGGGGAATAAAAACGTCCGCAGCTTACGCCAGCGGGATTTCGATCGTTCCGCAGCTTTACTGTCACCCACACCCCTGCTCTCGCCCCTTGCAAATTTTAGGAACTCTAAATGGTTAACCGTGACCGCAGTGCTTCGCGTTCATAATTTAATGGCTTCGTACGTCATCTTGTTAACCTGTGTGCGCGACGAGTGCACTCGTCACGAAGGAATGGCAGCTCTGGGAAAATGCTGTTTGCATTTCTATTACTGTTTTTGCGAGGGCATACCCCACAAGTTTATTTACACGAGATTTTAGGGTACATATTTCGGGATGAGAAGCACGAACGAGATATGAATATATTTATTTCGAGAAGACAGAACTCTGTTGTAGAGGAGCACGCATAAATCGTGATTTTAGATTTCTCATCCGGTATAATTTTTCAGATTTAAGATCCGCGACCGACCACACAACCTTATTTCCCGCATATACCGTAAAGGACACAACACACCGTAAAAAAGTCAATACCATCAATACTTGTACACAACTCGATATTTCAATTTCTCAGTTTATGGAACGTGGGTCGCAGACGTAAACAGGATAGAACGAAGATGGCGACGCGATCAGGGGATCGATAAGCCTCGCGTAGAAAGAGCGTGCTGTGTTTTATTAGGAGCAACGTGGTCCCTATTCCATTCGCTTTGGTTCTCGGTGACTTTTTCACCTATATGTTATTCGCGTTGCCTAAATTGTCGGCGACCGGAAGAGCTCGCATACCTTGTCGTCCTGCGGCCGGACAAAGGCCGGACCCTCCGGGCGAAACCGCGTGAAAACGAAACAACGTAAAAACCCGAGCGGTTTGGAGCGGTTTGGAGCGGTTTGGAGCGGTCGGATCCGAAGGACACCGGGGCCCGGCAAGAATTACGCGCGATTAATCACGCCCTGCGAAACAGATGGACGCGCGCGAGTCCCGAGCGAAAAAATCCATCCGTGCGAAAAAAGAGGATTCGCGAGCGGAAAAAGGAGGTTCGCGTACCGGGGGAAAAAAAAAACGCTGGCGGCCGTCCTCCGCGATTTTACCAGAAGCTGCAGCCTCGACCTGTCCGGGAATCGTTAGGCAAAATTTATGGACCACCTAGTCCCCGGAACCGGGTAACAACGAGGCGCGAAAATAGCGTGGCGAGAACCAGCCGGCTCGAACAGTGTGTCTTCTTTCTCCTTCTCCTTTTTCCGGTATCGTCCCGGTAATTTCGTAAGACGGAAATCTCACCGCTTCGTATTTATTACAGCCGCCCAGGAGACGGTATTTCAAGAATGGGTCAAGTTTACCGGTTCGCACGCTGCCCGACTACATAAATCCAATGTGTCCTCCCGCTGCCGTCGTGATGACAGCCGGTTCAGGGATTAAGAACTTCAGGGTTGAGAGCGCGGCCCTCGATCTTCGCAATTAGCGCCACGGAGACGCTTATGCTTTGCCACGATCTGCTCGGTTACCCGCTAAGCTGCGATACCTTCGTTGGGAATCTAGTTGGATTTTGTTTTGGAGGGCTTCGGATTTCGGGTGGTGATTGCGGTGGAGAGGGTTCAAGAAATTGGAAACGGTGTGAGTGCTAGTTGACGCACTCAACTGTTGGAGTTTTGGAAATTTCACTAGTGGAACACTCGATCGATGCACGATTCTCATCACACAGGATTCGCCTTCAAAGAATTGAAAACGTATCGATCGGGCACCAAATACGAACGAAGAAATGTTGCACATGAGAGAACGAAAGAGTCGCTTGCGTGGATATTCTAGCACCGAGCGGACACCCTATACCTACGCTGCAGAGCTAGATCCTAGGGATAAGTCTCGGATATCTTTTCGTAAACCAATAAGCATTAGTTTCTCGTAATCCTCGTCGTGCAGGACGCGTGAAGAATAAGCAATGCAATCCTGCATCGAGGAGCAGGTGTGCGCAACCAAAAATAAATGGTAGAAAAGAGAGCTGGCTCTCGACCTCTTTCCCAAGAAAACCGTTTTCGAAAACGTGGTGTACAGATCCCGCGAGGCAAAAAGTGAACTGGACTTTCGAATAAAGTATAGAGAATAAAGGTTCATTCCTACTCTACTCGTCTACAGTCTGTTTCTCATGAACTTTTCTAGTTCCACTCATTTAATTGGTTCCTCTTTCTACTGATCTATTTTTCGTATTTAACTCATCCACACTGTTCCTCTTTCTACTGGACCGACGATGTCCGATCAAATTTAGGGGATCAGGGTTTATTGCATCTGTTGATTACATTGAACGCGTTCAGTGGCCGAGATGAGGTCCGTGTGTAATCGACGTTTCGACGGAGGCACGGAAAAAGAAACAATCGGTGGAAAATACATATATACCCGAGGCCGAAATCTTCCGTTGGCTGGAGGCTGGCCACCGTTGGATCGACCCACGCCTAATCCAGATTTAGGCCGGTAGGACACTGTCCGACGTCATCGGTTCGATCAGGGACAGAAGTCGCGCGCTCGGATTACGCGCTTTCCAGCGGCCGTCATCCGGGGAGGCGTAATCCGGAGAGAAAAATCGCGTATACCCGCGGTTCAAAGGTTCGTTCACGGTAGATAGAAGGTTCGCCGAGGCAAGGACTCTAAGTACGGATTGGTTGAAAGGTAGCGCACGCTCCTCTACCCTCCGGGATCGATGCGATACGAAGAGAGAGAGAGAGAGAGAGAGAGAGAGAGACCCGCCGGTAAGGATTTAATTCTGTCGACGAGCCGGTGATTCCACCGGCTACGGAATCCTTTGCATTCGAAAAGCGTCCGCGCGCTACCTGGCTGCCGCGTGCGACCAAGATTTACGCTGCTCAAAGACGGCCAGGTGAGCTGAACGAGGACGAAGGACGCTCTCGCTAGCTGCCTTCCTTTGCCGTGGGTCCTTTACTTCCGGCTTGGATTGTTACCGGCGATTTATACACGGTGACGCACAAAAGATTCTGCCCTGCTCTGGGCAGATTAGCCGAACGCGTTGGTTAATCGTTTCCTGTATTCTCTTACGATTAATCATTCAGCGACTGTTTGAATCACGACACGTATTGGTATATGCGAAAGAGGGTGCAAGATACCTGCTCATCATCTCAATGCATCGAAAAAACGGTGTGTACGTGCTGAATATACATAATTAGTAGAAACGGTAAGTAACGATCAGATGCATCCCTGAAGCCTCGTTTACCAAACACTCGAACGTGCAGCAGCATTTATAAAGATATCGTGCACGTTCGTTCGATCACCATAAAAAGAAATGCTACAATTTCGTTCCTCTTGTTTTTTTATATATATAAATTTACCGTACATTGTTCAAGATTATTCATTCGTGCAGCTCGTTGTGGAGCGCGACGCACAGGTCGATGAAGTTCGATACGCATTCCATATCGAGTGTACAAACTGCAATTAACGGAATAAATCGAAAAGTAAAAATCAGTCGAATAAACGAGACCATTCGGCGGATTGTTTCGCACGGTTGTTTGTTTAATAGACAGATACGCGTTGAATTTATTGAAAGTTCGCGTGATATTACATGCAGTATTTTCCGGGATAACAAACCGTTTCTGAATGAGAAAAGAATGTTATCCCTGGTTGCGCAACAAATTCGAGCGTCGCGGACAGGTTGCGAAATGTACCGAACGCGCGATGCATGAATGCATAATACATGGTGAACACGGCCGATGCAACTATGTTCGAAATATTGTATCCGTGCGGTGGTAAGCGGGGGCAAACGATCGAAAGAATCGCGAAAATTGCGGGAATCGTCCTCGACCTATTTTTCGTCCTTCGCCCACATTTTCCGGCCGATACATTCTTCTTCTTCGTTCCACGCGTCCACGTTCTCCATTCGTCCTGAATTACTCGCCGGGTAAATCACTCTTCTATTTGTCTATGGCCTCCTTATTTCTACCGATCTATTTTTACTGGTTCTACTTGGCTAGACTACTCCATTAATCTATTTTTCTACTTCCACTCATTTACAAATCCCCACTCCCCTCTTCATGCTGATCTACTACTCTTGTTCTACTCATCTATATTTTCGCACTTTCTACCGACCTACTTTTCTTCTTCTGTTCATCTACATTTTCGCAGTTTCTGCTAATCTATTTTTCTACTTCCGCTCAATTACACTCCCCCAGCTTCCCTTTCCCTCTGCTAATTTAGTTTTCTTCTTCTACTCATCTATAATACATTTTCCCTATTTCTACAAATCTATTTTTCTCCTTCTATTCGTATACACTCTACATCTATCTGCTGCTCTGCTTTCCTTCCTCTGCACACCTACTCTCCTCTGTCTCCAGCTGCATGCTTTCCCCCTTCCTAAATTTTTCAACCACCGCTTACGATTTATTTTTCTTCCACCACTCCTCCACTCTCCCATCTCTACTAATCCACTCCTCTATCCACTAGTATATTTTTATCACACTCTTAATCTACCTTCCCATCTTCTACACCCACGCAGCAATTCTACCTCGCCAACCCCTATTCCCGGTAACATCATTGCTAGGTCTTCCCACCCGTATTCGACCCTTCCATCCCCATCTACCCAACGCCAGACAACGTCGCAATGTACACAATCACCGTAGATCCAGCGGATTTCCGGTGACCCAGTATCTGCAGGGGGTTGGACGAAGAACAACATCCTCCGGCAGATCGCCTAGAACTCGTCCCAACCTGACGCGAGCAAAGAAACACCGTCTCGAAAAGCTCAAGAATTTCCCAATCCAATACCCGGGTCCGCGTAATATACAATACACGTACGTACACACCGCCATAGCGGAGACGCGCATTGTGCGTGTGCGTCGCACGCAATATTCGCAAATCGGATCGAATTTCGGGATACACAGCTCGGCGTGGCGTGGCGACTAGATCTCGCGCGCTATCGGCCCCGGAATTCGCGTGTTCGTATCGCGCCCTCGGAATTCGAGTGTGCGTATTCACGCGGAATGCGAAACGGAATCCCCTAATAGCAGTTGTCCTCTGTGTTCCGCCAACGACGAGAGCCGCTGCTCGCAATTTTTCGACGCGAGCGCCGACAAGCTGCTCCTGGTTTCGCGACCGGCGATGCGCGTCCAAGACGACGCCGTTTCTCGCTCCAATTATGGAGAACTTAGGGCGCCTTTTATCGGCGAGCACGAGCTGCTTCCACGTCTTTCGCGAACCACGAGATTCCACCCAGCTCGGCCAGTCGCGACGCTGAACGAATTTTCTACGCTCCCGACAAGATGCTCGCGACACGACGAGGATTTTGCTTCACATTATTTGTCATTTTGCAGAGGATAGCCGTGTAACGATAAGCCTAGGTTCGTTTTAAAGCTCGGAGCCTCCATTTTCACATTTATTAGGTGCGCAAATAAGTTCCTTCCCCCTTTTTTCTACGATCATAACTTCTGACTGAATTCGAATTACTTCCAGATTTTCGCTCCAAGAGTTTCCAGCCCTGTGCAACAATTTCAAGCAATATGGCGTGCGAGAAGCATCATTTGCGTCACTGCTTACTCTTTGCATTCCAGCTCAGGAAATCAGCTGTTGAAGCTACTAAAATGGTTTGTGCGGCACTGGGAGAGAACGTTGTATGTTACAGAACATGCAAAAAGTGGTACCAAAGTTTTAAAACCGGACATTTTAAGACAGATTTAAGCCAGAAAAGAGACGATCGTTTAGGTGCCCCGAGAAAGTTTGATGACGATCTGTTAGAGGAATTGCTCAACGAAAATCCGACCCAGACGCAAGAAGAAATTGGCAGAAAGATTGAGAGTCACCAGACAAGATTTTATTACATTTTACGTAGATAAAATGTAAAAAAATCTTGAATTTGGAAAAACAGGGAAAGACCTTATTTGCACACCTAATATTTGCAAGTGGACAGGGTTCGTCGAGGTGGCACGTGATTGTTGACTTTTACTTGTATGAAAGCTTTCATTAATATAAATTTTCTTCTTCTTCTATAAAATTAAGAAGGTAAATCACGTAACCGTAGAATAAATCATAGTGCGAGGGGCTATAGAGACAAATGTAATTTTCGATGTCCACCAATAGGATCATGTTTGCTGAATCTGTCTAATAGGGAGAGACGTGACTATATTAGAAAATGGACGAGGGTTTTGATAATGACAAGTGTTCGCGGGCGAAGACTTTCCCCGCGCGCGTCATCGGAACGTTGTTTATGTGGCGGGCGTAGTATTACGTGCCTCACAAATACTCATTAACAGGTAGCGGGAGATATAGTGTACAGGTGTGTTCGAGTAACGACGAAGACGCGTACAAACTACGATCGCCGATGGCAATAAATCAATGGAAAGCATCGTCGTCCGCGACGCTCTTCCCCGGAGCACAGAGCACTCGTGAGTGAATAAAGTGCACGGTGTCGAGTCGACGTTGATCCTTGCCCCGGCGATTTATCGCAACGATAGCGAGAGATCGTCGATCCGACGAGCCTCCTCCGGGGTATTGTTCCGTTAAGGGAGGAGGGCTGAGAACTCGCGCCCCTGTTGCAAACCGGTAACAGGCATCGTTATCCGGGAACGATGGAGCCGACCCCGACATGTAATCCATCGACGGCGGGAAAAAATCGTTAACCCGAGGCCTAGCTCTCTAGCTCCTAGTTCAATCGGTGGATTTCATACAAATCGATTAGTGTATCGATGTCTCCGAGAGTCCAAGGAAGAATCATTTGTCCCATTTTGTGTTCATAAAACCCTTCTTGCTTTCTAAAAACGATGGGTTCGAAGTAAACTGATAAGTGCATCAGTGTCTCCAAGTATCTGAACGACCCTTTAAAAAATTATTTGTACTATTTTAGTCACAGTCCTGAACGAATTAAAAAAATTCGATTTTTAAATTTGGAATACATCTTTCTGCACTGACAAAACAAAAATACCGCTGAAAATTGTACTTCCAGTGGTAAAATAGGGAAACTAAAAACACCGTTGCGCGGTCTGTACGCATTTGATGGAAAGTTGGACGGATGTTGAAGATTTAAGTCAAGTAATAGTTGGCTAAATTTAAATTACGTTACGGATTACAGGAATTAAATATTTGCGGAGATGAACTTTTGCACAGACACAGCAGAGCTGCAGAATCCTTCGGCGAAAGTTTTGATAAATTTTTAATTGAACATCTGGATGTGCCATCTATCTATCAAATGTATTATAACATTCGCTATAAAGAGAATCTACGATCAGAGTGTTAAAAAATAAAACACATTGCTTTCTGACATCTTCGAAAAACATTTTAGACAAAATCCTCAGGAGTTTATGAACGTGTCAAACCGCCCTGACGACTTTTTCCCTTAAACCCCACAAAAGTTTCCGCTCGCGGACGACCTGCGAAAAGAACGAGCATCGAAATAAATTACAAACTTTCTGATATCTCAATACATAAAGCGTTAATACCTTTAAATGAACCTGCTATCCGTCCAGTGGCGAAACTTTCCGAGAAACTATTGGCCGTGAGCGTCGAAACGATCGTCAAACGCGACGGTACTGGCCGGTCTCGATCGCGGACGTCCAACGAGGACGTTCGCCCCGCCCACTCGCCTCTTGACCCCGCCCTAGAGCCCCGAGTCCGTTCGATAAAAGCTACATCATGGAAAACGTGGTTTGGACGTGAGTCGATGGAAATTCCAGGGAAATTCTCTGGGAAGGGTTCGATTTCGGAGAGAATATCAAGGATCGAGGATCGTTTCGAAGGGAACCGCACCCAGAGACAACGTGCTCGTTTATCCAGACGAGCGATGGAGATCGAGAGAGGCGATCGACGGCTCCGCACGGGGAAAACAGATCGGGCTATTTACTCTGCTGGCGAGTTATTGCGCGATCGGTATCTCGATTCTCGATGCATCGACCGGGAAACGTTATCCTTGGTACGAGGAAGTAGGCAATCCGTAACAAGATCGTTCGCGAGCCTCGAGGCCTCTGCGGTCGGAAGGGCGTGTAACGTTACTGTGACACTGACTTTCATATCGGTTACGTAACAATTAGTTCGCGATTCCGGGGAAACTAGTTTCCTGGCCCAGAAACGGGTACGGGACGTCCTCGAGCAAGAAATCTAAGACGTTCGATAACATCGTAGCCGCAACCGCGTCCGTGGCCCCACCCCGCACCGCACCGCCCCGCCCACACTTCGCTAACCGCCCGACTTCATCGAATCCGCGCTCCATTCGAACGAGGGCTTAACATCGGCTTAATCAAAATTATATTAACCGTAGAACTTTGAAAGGGGCTCTCGCGAACCCGAAGGCGCGCAACTTCGAGGTGTTTGTGTAATCGCGGAACCGAACCCGCGACGAAAACGAACTGCACACCACCGAGAACGAAAGCGAGAAACGAGCTTATTGTTAACTTTGTTCGATAAATAGATTTTCAATCGTTTGGAAGACAGAGAAAGTGGAGGACTGGCTTCTTTTTCACGAAGCGAAATTAATTGTTCAATCCCCTTGGAATAATTCATCGATATATATGTATGAAGCACTTCGTTTCAGCGGATTTCATTTCAATGGCAGCGCAGACAGTGACAAAAGAGTTATTGCAGATATAAGCGGCTTAAATTCGGAATAAATTCTATAAAAAATTTTAAAACGACATTGATTGTACTACTCGCTGTTAAATGAAGTTTTACGGTAAATCAACTGCTCCATTCATAAACGCTTCTGTTTCTTTTTAAGCTGGAATTTACGATCCTCCGCTTAATTTTAGATGGCAAAGGCCTGGTAGAACAACTTTCTGCATAACTTGGCTCAATTAATACTTTGTTTGATGTTAACATATTGCAGGGGTCTACACGAGCGATGTAGTTAAATATAGTAGGCGATTTCTAGGTGAATTCACACCCGCGAAAAGCATGTTCAGACGATCGTTAATTTTCAGAAAATCTACTATATTTTTATAATATTCTGCAGTGCTACGCTACCGGAAAAAAACTGTATTCGACGCTGTTTTCGCGTCGAGTTATCTTCAGAATTGCTGAAGAAGGGATACGTTGGATCCCGAAGTCAGTGAATTTTAAATAAAGGTTGTTGTTCTTGTAAAAATTGTTGACGGTTCCACGTATCCCCAAACGCGATGTATAAACTAAAATACATAATTGTAGTCCTCTGTAGCCAAGCTTACTTAGTCGAGTGCCATTTACTGTCGAGCAGACAAGCGTTCTCTCACAAGTATTAACTCTGGAACTCCTAAAGCAGAGCTCGTCGAACTTCAAAGTCAGTGAACTTTAACCCTTTCACCCCTCTAATGGAACATATGTGTCCCGCGCAAATTCTAAAAAAAAATATAGAAAATCGTTCTGAGAATAAAATCTCGTAAAAGACAGTCTTGCGGTTCGTGTTGCAAAGAAAATTCATGCGTATCGAATAAAATGGTGGTATCTTCGGTGATTTAAATGGGGGCTCAATTAAAAATGCTTTTGCTCACAACTCAAGGGTAGAACAAGAGGTTCTTCCATGGGCGAACTTTTTTACTATCGCGACTATCTTTGAGCGGTGGTGTGCCGGCCGAGTGATTAGCATGAGAATCGAAAACTTTGTCTCGGTCGTATCGAGTAGAATCCGTCGCCATGGATAAATCGTATTGGACGGCGAACAGAAGAAACGGTCTCGCGATCAAGTCCCCGGGGGTTTTCCTTCGGTCGTTCCCGATTCCACCGTCGACGTTCGGATCGGGGTTCATTTCCGGCGATTTTCCAGCCAGTTTTCACCGGTCGGAACACCTTCGACAGCCGTTCGCTCCCGTGAGATTCCCCTTATCGCGGCCGGGATAGCGAAATCCCATTATCAAAAAGAGTTTCTCGTGACGAAAGTGAGTGAAGGGAAAAGAGGAAAGAGAGAGAGAAGGAAACGCGTGTGGCGGGATCGGAGCGCAATATCCCGAGCTACTTCGACGGAAATAATGTGGAAACGGCAAATATTATTTTAACCGTCGATTTATAGAGTGGGCCCGTCACTCTGACGAGAACCAAGCATTGTTGTTGCCGGGTGTTTCACGCGCTCCGACCGCACACAAGCCTCCTCCTCTACTCTTCTCTCCTTCTATGCTCCCTCCACGTTCCCTTTTCGAAGCCGCTAATTATAAACGGCCCCGCGATTCTGCTTTCCCTTGCAGCTACGTTTCCTTACCGGGGATCTCTGTTCGCCGATTGACCGACTCCTTCTCTCTCGAAACAAGACGAAAAAGGGCGCAAAATCAGACCAAATGTTTCCAGAGCCCGCACGTCAAGACGCGTCTTCACTGGAACGATATTCGCTGTATACTCATTTAGTACAGTATTAAACATAATAGCCAGTAGAAAATTTTATTGAAATTCAGCGGAAGATGATTTGTGGAGTGAAATCCAGGCTGAATTTCGGGGCTGGAGCACTTTTATAAGTGAATATTGCCAGTAATATTAACATTATGGAATAATTCACAATTACCGCTCGTTTGTTGCAGCCGCTTTAATCCCTTCGCACGGAAACTGCCGGTCACTAATGACCCCCATGGCGCCACTGGCAGGCCGAGTGCCGGTCATTGATCACCCCCGACCTGCTAACAGGTTAACCCACAAACGACCGGGTGCTCTGCAGATTTTCTGCTTCGCCCTCAGCATTTTATAAATACAGACACTCGTCACTAAACCCTTGTCTCCGACCAAAAAACGAGTACACTCTGTCCGTCTAAAAATTGTTCAGCTTTCCTCGCGTCTTCAAATAAAACAACATCCTACACGATTATTACCGTAATGGTGAAATGCTTCTGAAAATCGTTTCCTGAGTGGCGTAGGGAGAATAAAAATATTGGCTGAAGAGAGTGCAGACGAAGACCTTAGTGTTTGGTCACCGATCTTCGACTTCCATTTTGCCGAAGAAAGCGTCCGGTTCGAATTGACGAAGGTTGGAATGGAAACAGTGCATCGGCCGGTGGATGCACTTAATAATTCAATGAGATAGAGAGAGAGCAGAATGGACGCCGAGCTCTCGTACAAAATTCCACCGAAATCGAATCGAAGATTAAAGCCGACTCCGACGAAGATCGGACTGGTTATCAGAGGTTCGCCGCCGTGGCCAAAATTTATGTAAAAGAATGAATTATTCGTTGTCCATGCTCGCGCGATGAATTACACCCGGCTACAAATTGCTCGCGTTTCATGCAGATTTTATGCAGGCCATTTCGTTAAAGGTTTTCGGACCGGGAGAGAGGGAGCAGCCCGGGCCGCATTATTTTTATGCGCGATAAAATTTTCTTCCCTTTCCTGCGCGCTCTCGTTGGGTTGTCGTCCACCCCTTGAAAAATAACAACCGTGTTTCTTGCTCGCGGAGCCGAAATTGTCGATGCTGCGGCTTGAGAGACCGCGGGACGCGTTTTAATGCCGCGTTCACACTGTGCCGACACCAATCCACGACTTATCAGTCGAAAATTCCGCGGAACAATCATTACGGATGCCCTACATCCGATGTACGTGAAGTATAAATCATTAGATTTTAATGCAAGTAGCTTACAAACTACCGGTACCTACGGCCAGAATATTGGCGAACAGAGATTAACATGAACTTTTAAACGTGTGAATTATTTAAGCGCCCACGAGATTTAAATAGATGAATTATTCCATGTAATGCTACCAAAATAGACACGTATTCCTAAGAGAATTGAATAATAAATGTCATTAAATAATGTTCATTTATATCATGAATTCAAGAAAAACTGTTCCAACAAAGCTGGCCTTAAAATCACATCTACCACAGAAAGTGAAAAATCAAATCATAACAGTGTTCAATAATTTAGCGGAGTTTATTAATTTAGATTCGACGTTGTGCAACTAATGCATGCAATTCCCATTTCGCATAAAAATCCGCTAACGACCAGCATTCGCCGTAGAACATTATTTCTAACATTATCCCCGCATCGAAAATCGATTTACGAGAGGTTCCGACGTATTCGTACCGATTATTGCCTTCCACAGGAACAAATACGGGATCAGACGAAGCTAATGGGTTAAAGCGCAGTCGACACGCGATATTATTTCCGTTTCCGGTTGCAGGGGGTGAGGGGGCTCGGCGTGTAAACAGGAATGCAAATGAGACGGAACCAAGGTAGGTTCCGCGGGACTCCGATATAAATCGTATTGAATTCGAGTGAGGGCGGATTTCCAATGAGGCGGAGCCGCTGCTTCTCAACGCCGGAATCCGACCGAGAAACTTGTACGATTTGGAATTTCATTGATACGGTATACCGTATATTCTCGCTCTCTACAGCCAGCACCGCAGATGGATCTCCTCACCTCGACATCTGAACCGCTACTCTGATCTTTATACGGGACCGGTCGACGCCATCTTGATACGATCATCCGAGAGAGCATGACATCCAACCACCGGTCCCCTTTCTGATCCGGCCAAATCGACGTATTCCATTTTTCTGATTGCCTGGCCATTATCGTCCCGTTCAATCCTTTTAGTCTTTGCTTTCTGTCAGATTGAATTAGCAAAGTAAATTAGCTCGAATCGTTTGCAGAATTAACTTCCGCGACAGACACTGTGAACTTCGCTCTTATGGAATCAAGTCTCCCGGACCATGAATTTCATTCTGGCCCTGTTCGTAATTCTTTCTTTGGTGCTCTTACGCTGCTGGTGGAATTGGCTTTAGTTAAATAAACGCTGTTTGCTGTTGCTGTTACAATTGTATTATTGTAGCTACGATTATTGCAAACCTACGAAGAGCAATGCTTGTTGGTTCAGTTCTCAATTTCGTAAAGAGCAGCTGTGTATCGAGCGCTGAAGTTTCTTTCGAACCAACAATAATTCTTTGCAGCTATCACGGGATTGGCAAACAACAAACAATAACTGCGAAGAAACAACTATTTCTCCGGCGATTCCATTTCGGCTTTTCAGCACAAGTTGGTCCAGTTATTAAGAGGGCAGGGGGCTGGAAGAGCCCGGGTAAACATACGAATGGCGCAAAATGGATCTCGGCAGTCTTCGATTACAAGAAAGTCCGAACGAAACTGTTCCTCCGGATGCTTCAGCAAAAAGAGGATCGCGGGTGGCGGGAATTAATAAGAATCACCGGGGCTGAATGGCGCTACAAAGTTCGATCCTCGAAAGTTTAAAAGCCACGCTGAAGAAGAAGAAGAAGAAGCGGGTCGAAGTAGCACGAGGGTAGGGGGTGCAAACTTGTTCAGGCCGAGTCCATGCGGCTCTGGTGGGAGTATATCGAGGGAAACACATCGAATCATCGTCCCGGGCTAATAAGCCGGCCGAGTGAAAGGGAATAACGAGCAATTAGACCGTATCCGCGTGCCTGTTGTTCGACAAATCGTCCGTGGAACGAAGAATCCAAGAAACTGGCCAATTATTCCCTCGATCGCGACGGGAGCCTTTTAACTATGCATTAGGAACGCATTACGCTAACAACTCTCCAAACGAGCGATAAGATTCAGCTTGGCTCCGCCCACTGGAGTGGTTAGCGCCAGAGAACACGCGTCATTGGTCACTCGACAGCGCTCGAGCCCCGTGATCGAGCGTTTATCGAGAAACCACTATTTATCGGTTGTTAAGGAACGCTGAGCGTTGACGCAAAGAGGAATTCTCGTGGTAGTAAGTTCGCAGGTCTGGCAGGCTCCGTATTAACGTCTCGAGACACGCAGTACAAAATTTGAACGCAGTTATGGGAAATATCAAAAAGTCAGTTGTCCTCGGAAGGTGTAGCTAACAACTCTTTAAACGGGCGCTTAGCTCCGCCCACTAAACCACCAAGGACCGGAGAACGCGCGTGATTAGTCGCTCGATAGTCCCAAAATCGAGAGCATATCGAGAAACCATTATTTGTCGGTTGTTGCCGAGCGTTGAGCGTTGACGCGAAGAGAAATTCGCGTGATACTAAGTTTCTCGGACTAGCAGGCTCCATTTGAACGTTTCTCGAGGCGCGCGGCCCGTCGAGTGTCTAATAACGCCTACTTTACTGCTTTCATTTCAGTTCGCTGGAAATTGCCCGGCGCGACGTTGTCCGACACGAACGATTTGATTTTTCTTACACGTTCTCCGACGCCCCCGCGGGAAAAACTGCGACACGCTCTCCCTGCCGGTAATAATTGCGATATTACGGCGACGGAGATGAACGATCGCGAGGAGAAACCTTTCTCTCGAGGATCTCGTAATCTGTGATCGACGAGGTGAACGTCTTGTCGCGCGCGCGGGCCGGGATCCGATCGATCCCGTCCTTCTCCACCCTGTTTAGGGATAGTAAAAGTTTTATTCCTCCACCTTGGCGAAAAAGCGTACGAGCTGTTACTGCGGGCGTATTTCGTCGCTTTAATGAACAATGAAATCGCGCGCGGTGACTTATTGCGGTTATAAGGCTGACCCGCTATTATCCACCATTCGCTATTCTTTTCTGTTTTTCGTGGTCTGCTGATACATATAGTAGTTTTGTGGAACTGGAGATCAAGCCTGGTATAGCTATCTCGTTAGACTCCGGCTAGTGTATCTGTCATTTGTGGAGGGCGGATTTTATGTATTCATCAAAAAATAGGTCGCCGCAATTTCAAACAGTAGAGAGACTAAACAAATGTACGAATATCGACAGCCTTTTTACAACTGAATGCAACTGCAAAAAAGAGACATAAACTTCTATATGGCTCCTGTGTCCTACAATTTATGCAGACCATTGTTATTTTTCATAGAGATTTTAAAAAATTATTAAAACTAATTTTGAAACATTATTAGAAGAAGTTCTTAAGAGTATCGCATCTTCCTTGAACGGAACATTCGGACGTTGATTAAACGCGAATGGTAATTGTTTGTTTGTATCGATGTCTGGTATTTATAATACGGTCGATATCGGTGGTAACGGACACCGGAAGCGAGACCGCGGACTACTCAATGGAATCCGATGAGATTCCTCGAGGTACGAGTGCATTGTACGTGTTCGTGTACTGTGCAAAGGGACTCGGCCGTCGAAACGACGGAGCTGAGGACGCATTCTTCGACGGGCTCCTTTTTGCGTTCGTTACCGCGATCCTCTCGGGCTGTAACTGCGCTTTCTTATGAATATTAAGGCGGGGCCCAGTCTCTGTTATCGTTACCATCGTTATTAACGTTAGCCGATCGAAGACTCGATTATACTGCCATTCCCGTTCGGCACCAAGGCCCTCGGGTTAATCGATATTCCTCCCTGCATATTGGAAAGAATGCTCTAGCGGGCCGATCTTCTTGCATCTTTAATTAGAACGATTATTCCCGTGGATCGTGTGTACCGTTTTCTCTCCTACCTTCTTCTTCTTCCTCCGTGAGAGCGGCAGGAAATTCCTGTTTCTCTCGACGTTCACGGCTAACAGCCACGGTGGGAGCCGGCGATAGCTTATCTATAATTTAACGTAATTAGAAGCAGACACTCTAAATCTCCGGCCGTCACTGCCAATCCCACGGTCCCATCTTCGCGGATCCATTTTCGCGCGTTTACTCTTTCACGGGCCAACGGCTCCTCCGAGCGGGCACTTCCGGTACCCTCTCATCACATGAATCTGGCGAAACTATACTTGCTCGCGAGATTGTTGGGATAGTCAGGCAGTTTCACTTTTCGACGGTGTAATTGTTCATCGCGATCAACGTTTTTCTCTCGTGAAGCTGCGTTAAAAAAATGATTGTTGATTGATTCTCTGCGATGCGTTTGCTGTCTCCATCGTTTTATTCGTAAACCGTCGGAGCAGATTGAGGAATATTATCTGTTAATTTCTTTCGACATTATAAATTATGCAGGAAAAATATTAAACAAAGTTTCGCTAGAAGTGAATATTAAACGGATTGTTGGAATATCTGGAAAACTAAGTCGAGTGTTGAAGGATACTAATTGTAAGAATGTCCCGGAATATTTTAACGGTCCTCGGGTCTTTGTCATTGACTTCGGTCAGAAGTGGAAGGCCTGCAACCTTCAAATACAAAGAGGCCCTGAGTAATAAATTAAGGGACCTCCCACATCTGTTTTTCCCGAGTGGACCCAACAGGGGTTTTCCTTTCCCTTAAAACTTTCTCTGTAGCTTCACTTCAGTTTCGGCTCGCTAACGATACAGACTTCTTCTGACCAGTTCTTCTTCGGTTAAATAAAGAACAGACAGTTTGAATTCTTGTGCGTTATTTCTGTATTATAAATACCCATTTCCATTACGGATCCTCTCGCAATTAGGCAAAAAGTTAGGTGTAGTCGATCCAAATATTTTTGAAAGTAACCATGGTTGCTAACCGAACCGGCTACTTCAAATTCCTGATTGCTGAATCGTCGACTGTGAGATACGTAAGGATTCCGCCTTCCACCTTTCAACCGGAAGCGAAGCCTTGGAACTGTTGGCTTCATTGTTACCGGAAGAGTTCACTGCGGACGCTGATAATTAGCAAATGAAAGCGTTCGCTCGCTTTTCCGACGAATAATCTCAATTTAATTGTGTGCCAACAATTATGCTGCCCTTGCGAATAACAAAACTATGTCCCATCTTTTTTCCATTTGCGTCGGATGTAAAGCAGCAGTTGCATCGTTAGTGAACTGACGCTATGAAGATTTCAGTAAAATAACAGTGTCTCACGTCGACTGCGACGAAACGAGACATTAATAGAACTTACTTTAAACCTTCCATTTCTTTCTGTATATTGTCTTGTGGAGGACAGAATAAATGAAAAAAATTTTACGATTCCTTAAGGTTAAAATAAAATAAAAATTTCTGCGAGCTGCAAATACAGAAAAATCCGCAGCCTGCTGTAGAATCACCAGGTACAGCAACGTTTAAACGTCATTAAAAAAACAAACGAGATAGAAGCGAGCATTTACACATTCGGTGGTGAAAAGTACCGAGTACATTTTTATTTCGAAGTCAATTTTTTGTTTCGTTCTTTTTCGAGCGTTTCGAGGATTTGTCGGGTCGGGATCAACAATGGCGACCAGGTGCACGTGATCCAGCTCATTCGTCCAGAGGCCACCAGATCCCACCGCAGATTTCAACAAGGTAGAAAGAGAAGGAGAGCGGAAAAAGGAAGAGGGGAAAAAACTAACGCAACAGTTGCGAGTCTGTGGAGGCAGGCGGTTTTAAAATATTCACGCTTTCGAAATCTCGACTGAATCTCGAAAAGGTAGTGCGCCTCGCATAGGTCTATCCGTTTCTATCCGCTGGTGGATGCGTACGAGGTTGTTGCAATTCCGCGGGTTCATTTGTCCAAGTCGGACGAGCCCCTGGTAATGGATACGTCGCGCGCAATATCCACCGAGCTCGCGAATATTTATGAAGCATCGTCGAAGATGAACGAGAAACCGCTCGCGGAAACCTTTGTGATCTCGTCTGTGGAGCCAACAGCGCAGCCGGGGCTCTGCTCATCGGGGACGCGTCAAACTCGGGGACGTTGTTTCGTCAGGTCGCGATGATGTATCTTGCCAGCGGCGACGTCCTCCGTGACGTCGGGTCCAACAGGATCCCGACCAAACCCACGGCCAAAAGAAAAACTGAAATCCCTGGATTGGGTTGCGGGATCTCGGGAAATTAGATACCTTGCCAAATTCGACGTGGAAGCCTGAAAGAATCTGTTGCTTCGTCTTTGTTTTAGTCGAATCGAGGCACTGGACCCAAATTGAAGAGAATGCTGAAGCAGGGACTTTTAGAAATAGACTGCAAAGTATACTGGTTTTTACGAAAATGTGAGAGATGGGTCTTATAAAAATATCCCTTATCGACCACCGTCTACGTTGAAGGGGTAAAAACTACCCTTTAAATTGACCGCTAAAAATACATTTGATCCACTTCAGTTGTTTCATCCTGTGAGGACATTACGAAAGTAGGGGTCCGGCGAGTTTAGAGAATGAACCAAAACTCCACGGATTTCATTTTATTGATTGTAAAGTTTTCATTGCCCCAAAGTGGAAGATAATCGAATAGAAGAACAGTGCCAGTTTGATAGCTAGCTCGAAGTCCATCTCTAATTCGATTAAAAACATCCTGGCTGCTAACTTCGAATCTTTATGCAATCATAATAAAAATAAATTAATGTAAAAGAAAATTGTGCAGACATTAGAAGAACTTGAGAATATTGTTGCCTTCTTCCCAACTTACCATAATCACTAAAAGAAGAAATACATTTGCGTTCGTCTTCCATTTCTTACGATCCACTTGGAAAATATTTACTTTGCATAAAGACTCGCAGTCCATTACGTCCTCATTAGAAGACAACTACGTAGCAGACCAAAGACAGCGCAGAGGAACAAAAGGATCAAATCGGAAGAAGAAGAGAGGGCAACGGTTGATCCCCATCAAAGTCTGCGACCCAACATCACGAGGGTCACTCGTGGCGTCCAAATTGTCAGCGAACATGGGGTCCCCAGGTGGGAAGAAGGAGCAATCTCCCCAAAAAATGTCACGGGGCCCCATAACTTTCTCATCTGGCCGTTGATGTCGGATCAGCCGACCTCGATAGACTCGTCAGCGTCGAGCCAGCAATTCCGAACTTCGAGGGAAGTTCGGAACAAGTTGGAAGCATAGCCAGGCGAGACTCGTTCCTGGCGGACAGGAAGAAACGCCACGCGATGAGAACGTCCCGTGGCGAGACGTGCCTCTGGATTATGGTTTGACGTCTCTATTTATGTACTCTGCCCGAGCCTGCCCTCGGAACCGGAGAGAGCTGTTAAGGGTCCGCCAGGATAACAGATACCGGGCCACTGTCTTACACCGTCTGAACTCGTTCGAACTGTCTCATCGTTGGCCTGGCTAAGCAAACAGGAAGAACCTCTCTCTCTCTCTCTCTCGATATGCTGCCAGCCTACGGCTTGAGGTAGTCTTCTGGTTAAAACCTTGGAAAAAATCGAATTCTCTCTTTTTTTCCATTTTCTTAACCCTTCAGTAAATAACCAAATTTTCTACGATATTCAATGATGATGCACTAAGTCTACAATAATGTTACGTAATTCCGCCAATAAGGCAGAGCCGATAAGGAACTATGACTTCTACAATGTTAAGTATTTTCGACTTCAGAAAATTACATTGTTCAGTCCGAACGATAGAATATATGTATGAAAGGCTCGATATAAACTGGCAGTCTCATTTCTCTACGAAAATATCGAAACAAGGCCTAAGAAATGACGCTCTAGACCAGGAGGCCCCCTTAAGCCGGATGATCTTCGAGCAGCCACTCAGCTCTCGGCGAAGTTTCGCTGTGCCGCCCCCCGGGGGACACTTTAAAAATTAATTCCAAGTTCGAGCCAAGGTATCTAATGATAAGGGGCCGAGCCTCGTCGCGTCTCGCCCCCGTTTCTTCGAACTTTCGCCCTTCTTATTCGATACCCTATTTTAATTTCGAGCGAATGCCGAGCCATCGCGGTTAATTAAAGTTTCGCCCTGGTGCCCCTCCACCTTTCCTTCATGTACCCCATCGAGCAAAAGTTTTCCGGTTCGCATCGTTCCGGAGACCTCTTCCGAGAGATCCTCACGCAACGAGACGGCGACGACGAAGCAGCACGTTTCGACGTTCAAGACGAGAAAAAGCCGCGATATCCAACGCGCGCGGGAACGGTCCGCAACGCGTTTCTGCCTAGGTAGCGACGAGCAGAAACAGCGGAAGAGATAAATAGCCTCCCGGTTACGAACTTCTTTAAGATACATGGCGGTGTCGGCGCAACTTCGCAACTTGGACCGCACGCGGAGCTATTTGTAATAGTGTTCCTTCCGTCATCGTTTTTTTAACCCTGTTTGCCTCGTCGCTGCTGTAAAAGTAAGTTACGCCACTCGAAAAGACGCGACAGTTTTCGTCGCTAATGAAATTCGCAGCTTCCAGGGAGATTGACGAACTTTTAGATAATAAATGAACTTACTGTCTCGGCATCTGCAATAACTCAACCCGGGAATATCTACTTTAAGACCTGTCCATCTCTGTATTAATTTAAACAAGTACAGCAAATGGAAATGGAAGGGAGGAGCTTATTGGCGCCGCCCACTGGTCACGTGACCTGTAATTAAATACAATCTAAACAGTGTCGTGTTTGCTATCAAATGAATCGGAAAAGTATCGCGTTTCGTAAATAAATATTCAAAAACAAAGAAGTTGTAACACTATTTATGTACGTTCAACTCTGGCGTCGAGGGGTCGAGAAACGTTTGTACGCGATGCAAGTAACATTTCGAATATTTCACATAAATGAAGACCTTACTGTATATCGATTCTGAATAGGTAAATCTTGATTTGAGGCCACTGTGTACAGCGTAAAGCGACGAAACGAGGGGAAACTTGGCCGATGCTCGTTTCGGTCCGAGATGATTGCCGGAGGATCGTGTACCTGGCTTCAGTGAGCCTCCTTGTGTCGACTTTGTTAATGCCCGGCCGCAAATTTTGGAAGCCAGGGGATCAGGTATCGGGACTTTAGGTGCGCCCGGATGGGCGACGGAACGGAAACTGGCTCGAGCGTGCACTTCGGCAATATTGCGCGCTTTCGGCTATGCGCTCCGGGGTCTCCATCGTATTGGAAATTAATTTTCCTCCGGGAATGCATTCGATAGCTACCGGTGCTGCATGTTGTTCTAAAATATCTTTCCATCGGGCGCGTCCATATCCCTCTCTGTTTGGCCGCGGACGATACTCGAACCCATTTCATGGCTGGTGGAGCTTCCATTAGCGGCACAGTTTCCGATAGAAATCTTATTATTAATATTTCACGTGTCACGGTGACCTACCTCATCCCCACACACCCTCTGGCCACCGAAAAACAGACTTTAAACGTCCCTCTCGATGGATTTTCCGCTTTCCTAAATCGCAATCAACTTGACCGTGCAGCCGCCAACCTTTCTCGCGCCGAAAGTCGATTTTATTTAAATCGCGCACAAAAGCCGGGAAAACGGTCGACGATAATTTCGTTTATATAATGACTCTGCTTTCTTGATTAAGGAAAATTGGAAACACTATGTCGCTTCCGGCCCGAAGAATTAGTTCCATGTGCAGAATGCGCTTCGTTTCGTTCTCTCGCGATTTTTCGACGACCCGAGATAACCGAGCTATCTGCGGACGTCGTTACCAAACAGTCGCGAAAATTACGCGAATTGGAAACACGAGTTCGATCGAATTTATTTTCGAACAACAGTAGACCAACAATATTTATAGTAATATAATATGGCCGAGTTGAAAATAAAATTCAATGGTTAGATTTTAAAGATTTGGTTAACGATTGGTTAAATTTTCTACAATTGGAAAAGAATGGTGGCTATATGTATAATTGATTAATAAAGTTGTATTCTCTAAACTTTAACCATTGAATTTTATTTTCAAATCGGGCACAAACTTACACAATCATCTAATATCTAAATATTTTAAATATTTTCAGCTCGTACATATCGTTTACCAAAGAACAAGCATTTATGTTTCTTGAAGAGATTAGATGACCGTTGCTTGAAACAGGAAGATTGAGAGAATTTCAAGGGACAAGGTGTTTCCGGTATCTCGTAGTACGCATGAGACGTCCTCGTGTCCTAGAATAAGAAAAATCGTCGAGGAGATCGCGAACCCGTCGACCTTCCATTCGCGCGTTCCGAGAGATACTCGACACCGCGGAGCTTCTGTTGCACCGACATCCGATATTAATAATGTATTTCATATTGGATTGGTAATCAATCGGATCAGGTGGACCGCGATAGAATGCGAGGCGTTCCTGCGCTGTGCCGAGCGACACGTCGAACAAAACGTGCCATCGATCCCCCAACGAAGTTGCGTGACCCTGATCTGTCGTCCCGCATCCTTGCAATAGTAATGACGACGCGTCTCCGCGGACCGATCAGTTAGAAAATTAAGGGAACGAATGACGAAGCTCCGTCACGCCAAACCGCGAATAAATAATAACCGGTGCTTCGCGATTCTATACATTTTGATTGCGCGCTGATGATTCGCGGCGTTATCGGCGAACGTCCCTCCACTACATCAGACCTACCTACATTTTATACAATGGTACTCTGTAAACAAGTAATCTCTGAATTAGAAAAATTGATTATAGATTATTGTTCCCTCGTCAACGTATCTAGTGCTATATACCACGTTTCTGGGCTTCTGAGGTCCTCGAGAAGTGAACTCCGCGGTATTGAGGATGAGTTTGAGCAAAGTCGATGACCTGAGAAAAGTTTCCAACTGCGAAGAATTAATGGATATTCGTACTTCGTCGAGCAAGTTCGAATGCATTTATAGAGTCGCGTTTTATCGGCGGACAAGTTGATTTCCTGGCATTTGTGGATCGATTGTCGTGCCTCGGGGCCCATTAATAATCGCTTTCCTGTCCGAGATTTGAGCGAGGGATAGGAAATCCCGGTTTTGGGTCAAGAAGAACGAATTAAATTGAAGGACGCGCCAGCTGGCTAAATTTAGGCAAGCCCGAGGAACAGATCGAGCCGGCCCAGGCTTGTAACTTCCGCTTACACGACTAGCCCGAGCCTCGCAAAGCCTGGATTCCTTTCGATTTGATTTACAACCGATCCCGAACGTTACGAGCGGTCTCCAGGGGGCTGCAGGACACTTCCGCCGGAAGAAACCATCGTTGCGTACACGCTAAGCTGTTTGTACGGTTCAGTCGAAGGACTCTGGTAAGCCTGGGCCTCGGTGACAGCCTTCAGTTTATGGATTCTTACTCGAAACCGAAATTTTTATTTCGCCGTCAAGCAAGAATTGTAGAAGATCAGAGATAAAATCACGCAGTTGTGTCATAACAAAAATTAATTTTGAAAGCAGAAATTGTGTATTATACGAGAAAAACGTTTTTCCTCGTCGCTTTTTCCGCTTGAATAATCATAATTATATGTGGTAATCACTATTATTAATTATTATTATTGTTATTATAATGGATGTTTGAGTATGTGTACGCAGAGTTATTCAGATAAAATGTAATATATGAGCGTGATTCGTATGCGGAAAAACGTGCCAAAACTACAGTGGTCTGTTTTTTGTGTTCCGTGAGCGACGAGGAGATTGATTTTACAATGCAAATATTTGCCCGCACACAGACACATATACAGTACAAAAGCATGCATGGCTACTACAATGTTTATATCATAAAATTACTGCCACGCATTACGAAACGGGACGTGCCTGCCGAAGAATTAAACCAAAATTGATGAATTTTTATCGAAAATTCGAACACAAGAGGAGCAATCTACCAAAATCGTTATCAACAATCCTATAAACAATAGAGCATCAGTTAAACATTTTCTCCCAATAATTCGGAGCAAAACACAGAATAATCGCAGGCAGTAAAAGAACCTCCCAGGGAAGCTGTGCATATGAAACTTTATATCGAATCGGTTTCCGGGAGTGTATTTCGATTCGCGAATGGACAAACATCGAGTCAAACAAATGGCTAAAAATGCCTCTAAAAATATTTCTTGTCCATTCCATTTCACTCGCATTATTCGCGTAAAATCCATTCCCGGGGAAGTTTAATTGCCGGAGCGACTAGCGCCTGGCGATATTCGAGTCGAGTAAAGACGCGGGTGCGCAGCTGTTTATTTACTGGGGAAAATCAAACGAAAGCTTGGTGTAACAAACGCGTTCGGGCGAGACTCTCGGGCCGGGGTCGGGCCGACAGGGTTCGCGTAACCTGGCTTCTTTCTTTCGATTTGATTTACGCTCGCGATCCGCCTGTTCTGAGTTCTGAAACCCCCCGGGACACTTCCGGCACGAGTAACCCCCTGGCTACACCCTGGCGCCGCCATTCAAATTCGAAAGTTAATCCCGAACAGCGTAACAGAACGATCTCTACCTCGCGGAACAGGCCCGCCGCTAGTAAGATTACTTGCGCCGTTGTTACTCGATATACAAAAGCCCCATCGTCTGCGTGTATTCTGAAGTTTGCATTATTACTCTCCCGGAATCGCGAAGTTCACATTCGACGGGCGCACGCACCTGCCGCGGCGGATTTCGTTGCTATTCTTCTGTTGCAATTTTTTTCATAAAGTTATCTTTCTCTAAGAAATCAATATGTCTTATTGCATGGTGTTTGAGTAATATTTGCTGAAACATTCGGCTAAATATCTCGAACAGGAAGAACATGATTTTTATCCAATGCAAAAATTGATGTTTTAATTTTAGACTACGTTAGTCAGAAAACCAGCTAGACCTCGCCATAATCTGCATAATTCTCTGCTATTCCGCATCGAAGATTGCACCCGCCGCAGCAAATAATTTTTCTCCGCCGGTTCCGTGAAACATTGCGCGTCCGTATCGCGCAAGAATCTATTGAGAATCGCGCGGTGTAAAGTTTCATAGAATTTGATACCGCCCTCGCGAGGAAAACGTTCGCTCGGATCACGGTTTCTTTATATCTACCTAGGAAAATGTTTCTCCGCGAACCTTCGCGGGTGTGCATCGAACACGCTTTAAAAATTTCCGAGGCGCGTGCCCCTCGATTTCATGTTGTTCTCGTCTTCAATGAATAATTACTGCGACGGCTCCCATAAATGCGTGTTTCTTCAAGCTGCAGAGCTATACAAAATTTTGTTCCCGTTTAATAGTTTCGTTCGAAGGATAACTGCGCGAAACTTGAATGTCGCATGTTCTTAACGGAGCAATTACATACATATATATTTGCGATCTCGCGTCGACACATTTCCTCGTTTCTTGGAGGAAACATAATCTTTATCCTCATCGTCGAAGTCGACGATCAAGTCAGGTTAAGGCGGATTTTTATTCTATTTCGACTACAGCGTATCTTGAAAACATAGTTGATGTTGCCATTAAGACTTTGAGCGGAGCACCTGCCAGGAATTGAAGGCGGAATTAATTATTCTCGTTTACATAAATTATTGAATGAATTTTCCACGAGAATATATTCACTATCGGGTTCAACTGGAGTCTGCAAAATGCAAGAGAGTTGGAGAGCATTTTAATCCAATAAATAAATTACATACTTCGATCGCAAGGGGTGTTTAAAGATGCTTGGTTTACACACAGGATGTTTCGTTAACAAGTAATTGCTCCTTAAAAATATGAAAATAGTGGAAATACTGATACTATCTGAATATATCGTACTATGGATTAGAATATTACAGAAGTACATACATGCATAAAATTCATTACATATTCATTACAGTAAAATACAAAACGGTGTCAGTCAGACACGTGTGCACATGGTTCAAGAAGAGATTTCTCGATTCTGCCCACAAGAGGTACAACTAAAAATACGATCATCCATAATTCTTAAGATAGAAAGGACCTCTGAACCAGAGACAGACCAGAATCGATTCGAATTATCCCGGAGCGGTGTCAACAGCCGTTTCAGTGAAGTGTCCTCGTCTTAATCGAACCCGTCCTCGAATCGATAAAAATATCGTCGGATTGAATCACGAGGGTCTTCTTAGGATCGCTAATTACACAGCTGGAGGCAAGGTGTCTAGCAGGTGTGTTCGTCGTCGTCTAATAACGATCGATCAATCGACCAGAGCACTGCCTGTGGATATACAATCTGGATCGCGATTCATTCGAAATGTGCACCAAGCTTGAAACCGGCGATTGCGCGTTCATCCGACTATCGCAAACAGATTCCCCCTCTACGGTAGCGCCGTTTGCATATCTCTTTATAAGCGCGTCGTCATCCCCGCGTAATCTTTTTTGGAACGAATCAAGATGTCTCTCTCTCTCTATTTCGAATCAAGGAAATCTCCCTTCGTGTTCTAAGCCAGTCTCTGATTGGTAATCGCATTTCTGTTGGTACCCAAGGTACGTTTACTCGACGAAAACCGAGGAAAAATCTGTTTCCTTTGGATCCGAGCTGAAATAATATCACTCGCCGGCCCGAGACTCGTGCCCCGCATCCGTGAAGCCCAGCCACTCAGCCTTTCTTTGTAGAGAAACTCGAAGACCGGATTGATTAGAGGTTCTTCCAGCAACACTGAAATTGTATCACCCGTAATTTAACCCTTTGCGAGCTGGCGTTCCCAGAAACGATGGACGTTTGCGTCGCGATCTAAATATTCCTAACAAGTTCACGAAGTAATTGCTTCGAAGAATCTCTGAAATAATTGCGGGTGTGGAGAATTTTCTTGTATTCCGTTAATAAGTATTTTTTGTTAGTAAGATACACAACGGAACTTAATCGAGTACACGTTGACAATAATATTGTAAGACGGTCGAACGAAATGAGTATGTACTTCGGAGAACAGAGAATCTGCCCTGTTGAGGGAAAACGGGGAATTCTAACTAGAATGGTGGGGGTTAAGGAATTGTAAGGACTAGAATGGTAAGGTCAGAGTTTGGAAAATGACGTGGCCAGGCAAAGGTTCGAATATGATGCGGCAAGGACAGAGGACTAGGATGCGACAGGGTTTGAGGATGAGTCAAGAATGAAATCATGAGTTGGTATAGTATTTTGGGTAAAAAACAATAAGCCGGATATCGATGTACAAGGAAATGACGTTGGTACACAACTATTTTTTTACTGCAATATATTGTAGTTTCCTCGACTTCAATTCAAGTTGTATATTGCCGAGTATACCCTGTTAAAAACAATGCGACGACATTTAATGGAAAATAATTCTTCATTCAAAACAACATCGCTGAATCGCTCTCTAATTTCGTTGGGGGTCTCCACAAATTAATTTTCCGCTGGCAGCAGTTTTTTGCAACGACGAACCCCATCCACAATAAGCGGAAACAAGATACATAGTACAGCGATGCTAAAAATTACATCGATGCAGATCAAATAACATTCGGGAAGACGATGCTATGTGGAACGAGATACAATTTCGTTGTCCAACAGGAAAAAGCAGAATTTATAAACGGATTCAATTCTAAATAGAATCGCAGCCCGTCCTAAATGGAGTTCAATAAAACAGGGTTTTCTTTTGTTGCCTCCCGCGAATTTATATTTCCCGAGCGTTTCCGTGAAACATTTTCGGATTTGTTCTCTGTATTGCTGGGAACGGGGACCGAAGTTTTCGGGATGCTTTCCCAAAAGGACAATTTCCTGGGATGGGAGTAATCGAGAGATTATTCGATTCTATCTGCCGATGCAAGACAGAATAAGGCTGCGGTCTCGCTGGATTCAGTGGGTTTGTAATACATTTGAATCGTTCGTGCAACAATGAATGAGGTCGCACGGTTGGATCGCATTCGGACGAATGAAATGAACGCGTTGTCGCGCGAAAATACCCAAATGAATTGAAAGAACTGCGCGTGCGAACGAAAACGGACGATACATATCTCATTTTTCTGAATGCGGTAGAGCCATTTGGCTGAATGCGTTTTCGCGAGGACGGTCCGAACGTATTAAAAACGCGAAAAACACTGCGAATTGTTGTTGAGCTATGTCCGCTGTGTTCCATCGAATAGTTCGGATAATCGAGGTTCCATTCTATCGTGGATTACACAAGTAAACACGATGCAAACTGTATCGTGTTTGGTATCGTTTCAATCAGAAAAGTGCCACGAATGTGCTGCTAAAAGTTTCATAGAAAAGTAATTAAAAAGAAAACAATTGTAATGTAAAAATTGCCTCAATTCTTCACAGATCTCGAGGCGTCACTGTAACAATACTACAGTTTTAAAAAAATGGAATGTAGTTGATCGCTCTCGCTGATAAACGAGCCATAAGACCTACGGTACGAGGTCAAAGGTGGCCCGCGCGTCGAGAGGTTTAATCAAACATCGCTACATTTCGCGCGGCGTTTCCCAAACGCATTATTCGAGCTGGTAAAAGGGCGAGCACACGGGTTTTGCTCGATCGAATCGCGACCAGCCGGAGAGTATCGCGTATTGCGATCCCAGTACACACTCGGCCCGGATCGGCCCGGCCCGGCCCGCTTCGGCTCGGTTCGAACCGATAAAACCTGTTCCCAGTTCGACACGAATTTCGAGTGGCACGATATTTCCAGCGCTCGTGAGAGCGCATCTGGGGAACATATCGTCGAGGCTCTTCTGTACGACCGGGTGTCCCGTTCCCTCGATACGGGAATAAAAATCGCAATTCCGCGGGAACGGTGCCGATGGAAGGAAATCGGTAACGATTCGCGAGGGCCATCCCACTTTTCCCCGGGAGCAAACTCGATACACACACAACTCGTTATCTACCCCGGATCGCGAATTCTACTTCCGCGATGAAATTCACCGCTAATTTCAGAAAGAAGCCCGATGTCCTCGAAAATTGCGGTTTGAATTGAATCCTGAATAATGGTAAGAGGTACTTACATGAATAACACAACCCCTAAATAGTAATTAGTCCAGTGCAAATTCTAATATGATAGAATAATCTGACAAATATTAATTACAGCAAAAGGCGACAGAAATTTATCTCGAACTTCTTCCTACAACAAATTACAAAAACAATCCACTCCCGGTACCTAAGGTGAAGACATTGCAGACGTGCAAATAATATATTAATTTCAATTTCCCGAGCGAATATTTAACAACTAAGTACTTCGTTGAGGAATTATAAATATTTATAAACGAGACCGAGATGAAATGGCAGTTCCAACGAGTAAGGTATGTAGAGCACGGTCGCAGCGGTTGGAAAATACGAAACGCATTTTTATTTGCGGTAAAAATTGGAACATTGAGAGGCGAAAAAGTTAGCAGACCTCGGTTTCTTGAATGTTATAACGATCGCTCGTAAACATTAGCACCGTAAACCGGGCAAGAACTTATATACACGACTCATCCTCGGCAGGTTTCCTCCCTTTTCGCCGTTTTCGCTCCTCCCTTTCACCGTCACTCTTTCATTAACGCTCGTTAACGTGTCGTGCACGCAGCTTTAACTAGACCATCGATTTGCGAGAACCCGCGGTTTCGAGACAGCTCTGTACCTAGAAATTTCCGAACGAAATAACGAATTTCGTTCCGTCGAAGGGCGGACCTTTTCGAGGACCCTTCATCCGTGAGCTCGACTATCCTCGACTCTTGGTGTCGGGGCTCGCGGTAACATACAATGGAGAGCACTCGGCGAAAAACTTTTCTGATTGTACTTCTTTTTTTCGACGAGTTAAAAAAATATCCCGAATAGGTTTTACAACAGCAGCCCGCACTCTCGTTCGCCTCGACTCTCGCTCTCGCAATTATTTTGCTTCTACTGTCGGTCCCCGATTTCCTGTTATCTCGCATATTATTCTGATTTTTTAGAACCTCTTATTTTCGACGTGCTGTTCCTTTTGTTTCTGTTTGTTAATAGACACCGTCAATCAGGTGATTCTAGAACTTCAGATCTTGAGGAATGGTAATTTATAATTTTACATTATTATTAGACTGCGGATCTTTATGCAAATTATGGCTTTTGAAAATTCTCAATAAATGCTAGGATATAATATATGACAGAATTTAGTACGATTTTAACTTATTTCAGATCTAAACAGATTACTACCACGGAAAATGAGATTCTATTTTATTCCACTTTCTTAAAATCCGTCTACAAAAATTGAAAATTTCATAAACATCCGCAGTCGGATTATTACATTTATTTTGACGAACTGTTTTACTTGAAAGTACCAATTTTATTAGAATTTATTCATTAAGCCAAACTGTTCTGATTTTGTCTGAAAGAAGCAAGTTCCTATACCACATCTAATAAATGACAAGAGATTCATTGAGCAGCGCTGGTCGCAAACTTCGATGAACTTTTCCACAAAAATGGACTACCGAAAGCCATTACACCGGTGCACTTTTTATCACTTGAGGTTAACGTAGTAGCGACGAAAACAGGCTTCGAAAGTTAGTGGTGTAAAGCCTGTATTCTCGAATGGCTGGGAAATGATTAATCGTGGTGAAACGAAATACTGAAGACAATGTTGAGCGAGGGGGTGAGATTCAGGGAACGAGCTCTGTGATCACACTTTGCTAAGGTGTTACCAAAGAGGACGACGACGGGAGTAGCGAAAGAAAGGAAAAAGTGTAATAGTTTATCTCAACTATCCTGACTTTGGTTGTAACCAGGGCGCCGGAGAATATTCGAGGGTGGTTCGTGGATTGCAAAGTTATAGAATTCTATCTCTCGTTAAAAATAATAAATTATATGAAAATATTACTAATTTTAGATTTTCCACTTTATCCATGAAATAAATCTACCAGTACATACCTTCAACATTACCTGCAATAAATAGCGAGCAACCTTCTCGCTGCAGGATTTATTTTACATAAATCCACCTAATATCGGCTTCAAACGAACGTAGAGATCGAACCATAACTGACGATAGAGATTGAATTAAACGTTAAATGGCAGCGCGACATTTCCGCTTTCAAACGTTATATTGACAATAAATTAAAAAATATCTGGCGTACCAACGGTCGCGTACAATAAATTACAAAACTGCAATTTATTTTAACATGAGTGTGTTACGGATGTAGCCGGTTTCGAAACTAGCCCTGCAGCGCGCGGATTGGGTCTTTGAGGTCCACGAATTCAATTAATAGATGCTGTGACAATGTTCTCTAAATTAGACTGACATTCGTCAACGAATTCTTGCTTAACTAGGAGTGACATCAGACAATATAACAACAATAGCATTATGCAGGGTATTTCACCTAACTTTACCACTGTGAATATCTTTGTTGTTTTTAAAGTTACGTCAAATGTCTGAAGGACAAAGTTGAATGGTAAAATGGAGCTCATACAATACCAAAAAATTACATAAAAACAAAAATTTTTGGTATAGTATGAGCCCTATTTTACCATTCAACTTTGTCCTTCAGACATTTGACGTAACTTTAAAAACAACAAAGATATTCAAAGTGGTAAAGTTAGGTGAAATACCCTGTATAAGAACTTAAATTGATAGTGTTGACCCGTGCACTGGAGGGTTAACTAACCCATATAAAATGCGATGTTTTTGATGGAAAATGTTTTTGGCGAACGCAAAGGTACCAAGAGACGCCGCGCGGGACGTCAAAGAGAAATGTTTTGGTTAAGACGGGAAAATGCGGCGGATGGAATCAGTGGTTCGAAACTGGAAAACTGTGTCATCGCGGGGCCGGTAAAGGGTTGTGAGGGATTTCTGGCAGCCGCGAAAGGCTCTTGGCAACGATAAACGCGGTGCATCTGTGCAACAAGCCAGCAACAGCTTAATTCTCGCCGGTTCGGGCCATTCGGGTTGCAAGTGAATTTACGGCTCATCGAAAATCCTCGCGCGCAACCCTCATTACAGGGTTCCCCGGTTTAACGACATGGTCCCCCGGTTATAATGGCGGTGGACTCGTTTATCGGCCGAATATATACGAACCTACACCAGACCAGCTCCCACGGAATTAACGTCGGCGGCTAACGTTCTGGCAATAAGTGGATCTCTCGCCGTTTTCACCGCTGTCGATCGCGCCCTGAGAAACCGGCCGCGCACGATTATAAAATAATAACGCGGAACGATTTCAATTCCAGGCACCCCGGTAATAACCGTGATTAATCAAGCGGCCGCGACCGTACCGCTGCGAAATTAATATCCAGTAATTAACAAACGAATGGATCCATCCCCGCCCAACGCACCCGCGGCTCGAGTGACACCGAAATCGGTTGAAATCTGCTCGACCGTGGACAAATCCGTGGTTCAAAACGATTTATGGGCCGCCCACGCGGTTCCTGCTTTATTCCAATCCGTGCTGGGTCTGTGCCGACCCGGGATATGATGGCAATTTAATTTGGTTGTGATTAGATTAAGGAGTTTCAGGCGAAGTTCGAATTTGATACATTGGGTGAGTGAAACTAGGATTCATTCGATACTTGCTTCATCCCTTAGTATTTTACAGCCGACATTTTTTTCTGCTCTTTATTTTATTGTTTAATTACGGCTCCCTCTTTCGTTAATATTCGTACTTAAACTTCAGTCTGTAGTGTATGCTACTTGAAATTACGAAATGCTTAATACTGTAATTAAAAGGTACAATAGAAACATACGGATTTGCCCCAGTCGTTAGCAGGACCGTCACTATTACGACTGTAAAATGCGTAAAATGAGAGAGTAAATAACTCATTTATTTTCCCCGAGTCTTGAGAAAGTTCGTCCGGAATGATTACGCTAAGTAGCTGCAAATAATTGCACTCGTTACCGGAAGTTAAGAGCTAAGAGGTTCGGTGATAGGCGTTAACCCTCAACCAGCGAGATAGGTAGTCCCGAGGCTCCATAGAACTTTTTAAATGAATGGTATACGGCTTCGTTTGTTACAAATGAAATTTTAACGGCGTTGCTTGTTTCGTTGCATAAAATCAACGAAAAATATCGCGCCGCAAACATAACGAACGAAAGAAACTCGTTATATTGTTCAGAACTACTTACTGTACATTGTTAAACTGATTACGTGTTGTTTATTGTGTACGCTGGTTATGTTTCACTTTATGGCTTTGGTAGAGGATTAAAAAATATTTGCTGTAATTAGAACGTGCACTTTTATTTAAACTTTTATAATTCCCACCGCGAACCACTCTCAGTTTAATACCGTACTATGTATAAAAAAATATTCTTTTGTAAGTTACTGTCTGTGTTAATTTTATTATGAGTTTATTTTCGGATCGTCTTACTTAATCGTAATTGTATTTGCAATGACAATACTTTCTTGATATATTAAGAAAGAAATGTGATTTGTAGATATGTATTCGTTTCTGGAAAAAGTAATGGCGTGTTGATCAGTGTAAAATCGTCTTTGCGTTGAACGAGTGACATTTAGTCAAAAATAAGTTCTTTTAAAAGTTCATTGACAGAATCTTCGTGACCTTTTTACTACAGTTAATCCAGCCCCGAGAACTCATGCTCGGAGTGCAACGTCTTTAGGAAAACAGCTTCCAAGAGTAGCTGTTTTTAAGATGCTTATAATTTAAGCGTTTTTAAATACAACTAATGTACCTTCAAAGATATTTTATTTAAAAGGAAGTCCATTCAATTTCCCAGAAAAATTCCTAAAAATTTCTTTCAGGCAGGTTGCTTTCAGCGTTCGGCTCTGTTCCACTACGTCACTTTCTAAGACATATACTTACCTTATCGCCTAAGCAGAAAATCACGACTAGCAGAAAAACCAGGCGAAAGTTAGAGCTGGAAAGCGTCGTCTCCGGAATCGGAACTTAATTACGGTCACATTATCGGCTTAGCCGGGGAACTAAGTTGAACTAATAAATCATGGATCCGTAAATAGACTTTGAAACGGGGACAGAAAAGTTTCCGTAGTTGCGCGTTATCCAGGAAGGGTTCACGTTCGAAAATTAGCGGAAGTGGATCGGTCCTGTTTGACGAGCCGGAAGCGATCCAATTTCGGGTTGGAATGAAATCTTTCCGGGCCGTTGATCGAATTTTAATGGAACGAACATATTGTTGATAATTAAACGGCATATTTCAAAACCCCTGCCGTCGGCTGGAGGATGCGGCGACGCGCGAATATATGTACCTATGTATATGGGGTGGTCCACCGTAAACCTCCGATTGTTCGTAATTCGCTTTCTTCCCGCAACGATTTTTCCGCGCGCGCAGCGATGCTCCACTGGAAATTTCGCCTCCGCAACCGAAAATGACGGAGGGAAGCCCGTCATTCAACATGGAGAACCGATGACGCGCGATCGTTATGAATTATTGAAAAATCGAGCGCGTAACCATTAATTGGCACGCAGTTTGCAATACGTGTGGTGAACGAAATATTCTTTCATATTGTTTATATTGAATATCTTCAAAGGATCTCATAAAATCAGGAATCACCTATTTTAACCGCAGAGAAGCGAGATTTTACGCACAGCCATAATCGCTGGCAAATAAATCGCAGCGCGAGGGGTCAGGCGAAAAACGGTGGCCGTTGGAGAGTCGAAAAAGAGATTCGAACCGGTGGAAACGCTCGCCGGTATTTGAACGAGGGCCGTTCACGGCGTTCGCCCATTGCTCCCATTCAATATTTAAATGTTAAATATCCCGGATAAGAGGAGCACGGGCGCAGTGCGATTAAAGACAGCTTTTTATGGGGTATCAATTACCGTGGAACGCAGGGGAAACTGCGCTTCGGTTCTGTATCGATTGTCCGATTGCCGAGCGCGCAAAACGACGGGAGCCCGTCGACGACGACAACGACAACGACAACGACAACGGCAATGGCGCCGAGGCGAATGCACCGGGGCCACACCGATATGCAATTATCAAAAATATCGCTAACAACCGTGAAACGGAGCGAACGGAGCTACCGGCCGGAATTCCATTTCCGCGCTACGGGGGAAAGTTTCCTCCACCCCCGTTATGTTCGCCCAGTTTCGATACAGAATTTAACGACACGCCACGCCGCGCCGCCGGCACACCGCCGAGGACAACTTGCCTGCACGCGACACAAAAGGATTCATTTATCGTTACGCTCGCCGTGACACGCCCTCTCGTTAGAAGGGATGCGATCTATTCTTTCCTCGAACGGGGTGCTGCACGCCGCTATCCAAAGACGCGGTTAACGGAGACATGAAAAGTCCCATCTTCACCCTCGGGGCAATGATTCATCGCTTGCTGCCCTGTAGAAGCGCGCCTCGGGTTGATGCGTTCGATGGCTGAAACGATCAACCCCGGCTTGGGTACATTCTCGATGGACGTTCCGTTGAAATTCTAATTTTCTAATGGCCAGCTCGAATCCTCAGCTGTCTGTATTAGATCCACTAAGATCGACGCTGACCACTAGACTGCGGATTCTATGCATTTGCGGATCAAATGAGTAGGTGAAATTGAACCCCTTGCTAACTGGAGAGAATTGGAAGACACAGATTTTCTTCAAGAAACATATATACATATGTACAGGGTGACTCACCTAACGTTGCCACCTCAAATATCTTTGTTGTTTTGAAAGCCTAAGTATGAAGTCTACAGATAAGGGGCTTCGAAAATTAGTGAGTGATTAACGAGTAGACTGCGAATATTTTTGTCAATACAAAATAATAATTTTCTGTGTCTGTTATATGGACTAGGAGCTACTTAGAAAGTTTATACGTGCATGGGTAATTATAGTCACTGAATTTCTAATGAAAGGGACTATCATTGTAGGTGTTTAAAAAAGGGTGCTTCCACTTAAAGAAATGAAGGTGACCTTGATATCTCTAAAAAAAATCACATAAAAACAAAAATATTTTTTGTATCGTGTGAGCCCCACTGAACCATTCAACTTTGTCTTTCAGACATTTGACGTATCTTTAAAAACAACAAAGATATTTGAGGTGGCAACGTTAGGTGACTCACCCTGTATGTATATGAATATTTATCCCCTTCGATCAAGGAGAAGAGAAGGATTAGGACAGACACAAAAAAGACCTAATTCTAAATTGGTAGCATTGTAACGATCAATTTCTCCGACTTCCAACTCCTCTATTTTACGAACATCCCAACAGCCACCGAGAAATGTAGCACACATTTTCACAGTCTCCGGAGTCCTTGCCGTTGCAGAAGCACGGTGACCTAAAATTTCCGTTCTTTTGTCACCGTCTGCCTGAGCACGTGTACACCAGATCCCTGTTTGGTCCGTGCAATTATTGAATTCATTCATAAATCGTGTCTCCCCGGAACAATCCTCGATAACGAATATAAAACTCCCTTTTCGTTCTCCCATTGCCGGAGACCGTGCTAAATTCTTGCTCCAGATCTCCCGTCATCGCCAACATCCATATCCATCCTCTCTCTAAGATTACGTAGAAGTGGAAAAGAGCATAATTGTATCTGGAAGAAAATCGTGGAGGAAAAAGTATCTTTGGTGCTACAGCCCTTTGGGCCACAGGAGCTTTTGAAGCTCCTTAGCTTCGAAAATCGAGTCTCGAGGTTCGCGTGGCCCATTGGCCGGAATCAGATTTTAATAAAAATGTCTTGCGTCTTGTCCTTTTATCAGCGCTGTGTTCGCTCGCAACCCGATTCGTCATTGAAATTTCCATAAGACGAAACACGCTGCACACGTCACAGAGCTTTTCCTCGGTGAAAGGGCTTCCGCGGCTCGTCAAAGGACGTAATAATACGTCGAGCTTCACGGTTCGGCTCGAACCCGGAGAGTCGAACGCGGCTCCCGGCTGGAAATAAGGAACGGCCTCGAAGAAAAGCACGGCTTCCGGTGGTGACAGCGACGAAACAAAGATGACAGTCGCGAGAGAAAGATGACAACGGTGGAACGAGAAAGATGGATAGCAACAAAACAAAGATGTCTCCAGCTACAAGCTGAAACGCGTGCCGACGCTCACGCGTTACACAATGAAGCAAAAGCAATTATTCTCTTGTACTGTCCCTACCCCGCGAATGGGGACGCGGCGAATGCACAAGGATTATTGCAATTTACCCATGATGCAACTCGGTTTAATTATGCGTTTAAATACGCGGACAAGCGGTGCGTGCCTATATACGCGCCGTCCCTTTTCCGTTCTCGCGAACCCTCGCGCGGCGAACGCTGGGTCCGCACGGACCCGTGTCGTACTACGAAACAACGGATGCTTATAAATCATGCGTTTTGGCCCGAGGAGTGTGCAGGGTGATTTTAGCAACTGGCCCGGGCTATAACTCTGTTTTTATTGCAGATAGGAGAAGAATTGCCGAGCACATTTTGCGTTGTTTATCAAACTCTATCGTCGAACTGTTCGATTTTTTTGCTGAAGCAGTATTGTGGTAGTGGTACAGCGAACTCTGCGTAGCAGGTATGGAATTGTGTATTCATTTGTCAATGCGCGAGCAAGATTTTGAAATCTAAATTTTTCGAAAATGCAGCTTCTCTTGCCTTGAAACAACATTCTATCTAAAAGATCAGTTTCAATAATATGGATTGCAACTTGTCCATGTTGGGTCACAATGGACCCAGCAACCACCGGGGAGAGTTTGAGAGTTAATCAAAGGGGCACCGACCACGTGGATTCGACAGATAAGCAAAACAAACTGGCGTCGAGGATGATGTCCGCGCCACAATGGTTTCAACTTTATATCGGTTTATTTTGCCGTTTCACTGCGAAATATCGACGAGCATATCGTCTAACGCTCGAGTCTAACTATACTTGAAATAAATCGATGGCACGTGATTGGTTTATCGAATTTCGTTTGGACACGGCGCGCCCACTGCGGAGAAAGGTGTCCAGCTAAAAGTAACGGTCGTGATTCGTTAAAAAAAAAGACTGAAAACGAAGACGAAGAATGAAGGAAACCAAAAAATATGTATACAGTATACATATCGGGAATAAAATCCTCCAAACCCCGCTCGAAGTACATAATATTTACAGGAAATTCATGAATATATTCCGGCCAACGAAACCGAAAACCGAGCGCGGCAGAAAGGAAGAACGCGGAAAAATTCCGTGCGCGGGTTCTCGTTTTTCAACAGCGGAATAGCGAGGCAGAGAGATGGCGGATAAAAGTTAACGAATCCCTCCTGCGCCCGCGAATGCGTGCCGGGACTATAATATTTAATACGCGAAAAGGGGCGAGCCGTTCGGACTGAATTCAAAGCGATGGAAATTTTAATTACGCGCGCGAATATTCGGCCCCGTGGAGCCGCGCCGCGCGAACCGACCGAAAGAACGCATCGCTCGCGATTTTCGCAGCGAAGTATTATTTTAATTAAACGCTGCTTTGCTCGCATTCTTTCCGGGTCTTCGCACGGCGAAAGCTGCCGCCCCGATTTCCCGAAGTGCCGATTACTCAAGGCGGTCGCGGCCGACAAGCCCTGCGAAGCCTTGCGATGCTCCGGGAATGCCCCCGATTGCCCCTCGGAGCCACGCCCGGGCCAACTCAGAAAAGAATCTCCTTCGTACCACTACCAATCAAATAAACATAAACTTTCAAGAAAAAATTCAATATGCTTGGTTAAAATTTTGTACGTTTCAGTAGATTAAAAATGAAACCTATGGATAGTGGGCGTGGTTTTGGTGCTCCCGATTTGAACATACTCATCCTAGTGCTCCACGGAGCAATCTGCATATGGCCTACGCTCCACACTCCCCAAAAATCCACAGGCTCTAAAGATTATAATTACTCCCCGTTCTAAATTCTCTGCTCATTATAAAAGAGAAAGAGTCGGTGTCTCGGATGACGAGACCACTATAATAACAGCCAGCGACGAGCCTTCAAGATGTATCGCTTTCAAGATGGCTGACGACAATTTTTATCGTGGCAGTATTTGTGTCTGTCCACGAAATAACCGTGTGTTTACATAACAAACGGCTCCGTTCCCGAAGACAACCGTTGTCTCGTCTGGGTCGTACACGTACGGAAAAACTGTCGTCGGAGAACGATTTATCAACGTGCTCGAAAGAAGATTAGCTCTCCCGAGACGATAAGGACGCCCGTTTGTCCCTCGCTCAAGGAAATGTAATTCTACTCGCTCTTAATACGATCTTCTCTGTTCCGTTCACACAAAAATCCCCTAAGGGACCGCCATTTTCCTGGCCCTGGATGACGCAACCCGAAGGGTTAGAGCAATGATGGCGAATACATTGCAGAAACGAGCAAACACTGATGCTCTCCTGGCAACGGACCTCTCCGAACAAACAAGTCCTGGTCGCAACAATTATTCAAGTGAAAGTCTCTACGGTTTCATTGACTATTTAGTTGTTCCATTATTTGACCATTTAAGGCCAGTAGTCCGCCATCTTAAACGATGTTACATATTATGAATATGCTCTTTTCTAAATATTTTATAATATACATAGTTCGTTATTCTTAAGGATTTCGTTTTCAGAAAGATTGACTACTGGATTGGTGCTGAAATAAAGCACGTTCTCCCTATGTCTCAAAAATGAACTTTAGCAGCCAGGACGACGCGAGACATAAATATTTAAACACACTGTCAGTCTTCATGACGTAGTCCGTTAGACTACACTAAACGTCATTCCGTTCCGTCCCGAAAATGTCATTCTTTCAATTTCACTCGTCTTGTTAAAATGTTTTATATATTCTCTTGTAAAACACGGTACAAAAGTTCTTCGAAATGACGAATAAATCCAAGATGTCGGCCACCGTGTCGAAACGTGATGAATCGACGGACTCGACTGTTTCAAAATTATTCAGGTCGCGACATTCGAGATATGAAATTGAAACGAGACGTTACGCGAAAATTCTTATTCATAGGTGACACTTGTTTTTTCCCGGTACAACGAACAGTATATTGAATGGCGATGTTTACAACGTTCGATCGCATGACTCACTCGGTTAGAATCGATATTGTAACGCGTCGAGCGTCTAAGCATAATACATACATACAATGATCGTAGAATCCTTTCACGATCAAGCTTTCTAGAAGGAATCGATATTTCCCAGGACGAAAGGAGAGTCTAGCGGTACGGGTAATCGGTAATTGCGCGTCGATGCAAGGGGAAAACCGCCGAGCCGAATCGTTTAAGAACCAGGTGTCCTTGGACCGAAAATATCGGCCGAAATCCGCCGGGCTGGGTCCCTACTAAGCGGATTTGCAAGAACAAAATCGCTAAGATAAACGAGCGTTGCTGAGAGAGAAAACGACCGTGAACGATTACGAAACGCGACGCGCGATCAATTTTTCAGGAAACGAAGTCGCAATTCCGTTCGCGTCGAAACTCGTTCGTTTGAAACGTCACGGGACGTCATGGATCTCGTTCGTGTAATACCGAAATATTCGGGGAATAACGCGGAGACACACGGATCTCCATAGAAATAGAACGTGTCGATGGGGATTTCGAATAGTTGAAATCCAATTATCGAAACATTATTTCACGCCACTGTCGAGGTAATGAAACGGACATAAACATTGGGGACAATAGAGTGGGTCAGAAAAGAATTTGCACGTCTATGGATTTGTATGCGAGATGAAAATTGTCGGAATCGGTTACAAGAAATTTCTCTCTTTATTGATTTTAATAAGCTGAAACGAATATATACATTGGTTTCTTTTCATCGACAAATTAATTTTATACACTTCGTCGTTCTAAGTCATATTATTCGGAGAATTCATAATTCCCTTTTACTAAATTGTTTTATTTCGCAAAGGTGGTGTGTACATGTCTTTTAAAAAACATTTTAATCTATATCTACTCATTAAAAGAAGCAGTTTTGAATACCTCATCGAACACAGAATTATGACACGCAAATACTTCTCTGGACTATGTACTATACAGTAGACACCGATGGATGTGGCAGTAAGTGTACCACAAATGTATGAAAAAAAAATGTACGGCTTTGAAATAAGTTTTCGATCGCGGGAGTCTATTTTGCCTGGCTAGAATGGCTAGATCAATGGGGCGATATCGATTACCTCTTCGAGCGAATAATAATCTGTAACGATTCTGGCAACAGACTTACCCATCTTCTTAGCGCGCGGTCCCGGCGAAAAACACCGCATGATCCGGCTTGGTGGTGGATTCCCGTGTCTCGAATTAGGCGAATTCCTATCTTGCGAAGTCCCCAGAGAAAAGTTTCACAGTGTATCGTTCGTAGAGTCGTTCGAGCGACGCGTTTTCGAGCACAGTGTGGTCATGTTGCACCGTTCGCGGAACCAAGCAGTAAACATCGCACAAACCACAACATAGGAAAGAGAGAGCCCAAGGGACGAGACAGGCCCGTCAGAGCATCGTGCGTTATATCCTTGCCCGGAACGAGGAGCAGGTTCCACACTATATCATGATTATACCATTCCCGAGAAAACTGCTCTTCCAGAGTTCCTGAGCACGAGTGGTTTTTACCGTTCCCACATGACTAACAGGTTGACCGTGAACGCCGAGAGACCGAAACTTTCGTCGATACACTATACAACAACACTGCGAAACGCTTGTGAACGCTCGCTCAGCTATAACGGAACAGCTAATTGCACCGTGAAAGGGTAACGCGGGTGAAACAATGGCTAAGTGTCCGAGGACTTGTTGCGGAATGCGTCCGGTTTGAGGATTCGAAGAAATCCTGCGTTGCACGCCGTTCCTTGTATCTCGGAGAGCCTGCTCTGACAAACGTGCCCGCCGGTCCTTTGGAGAAGGAACAAATGCTGGACAGATGCGCGCTTGCAACGCTTGCAACGCTACCCCGGTTTATGGCCAATTCCCGCGCAAATTCGGCTCGACGGGTTTTCGCACGAGTTTCCCCTCGTCCAACGAGAAGCGGCCCCTTGTGCGTGGTTTTTCGGAAACGCTTCGAACGTGCGATCGATCGGAACGAATCGGGAGATCGTAGAAGATCGTGACGTGTCGGACACGATGCTACTTCCGCGACGTCTCGCGCTAGACTGCAGCCCGCTCGCCGAGTCCCAAGTCCCAAGACCGATTTAAAGCACCGCCATAGGCTGCTGAGCGTATCTCGAGCAACGGTGATTTTCCTGCCACTTTTCACTGTGATTGGACCTCAAATCGAACCACGCTATCTGATATTGAGTGATACACGATGACGAACATTATTGTCCACGTTTTTTCACAATGTAAGTTACCACGTTACTGTTTTAATGGTCCTTGTTAATTCGAACATTCAGCGTCTCTTGAGAAATTGACAATAGCAATTTCATTCATTACTGATTCATTACGATCTTTATAACCTATGAAATTTTTGTAAGGTTATTATCTATGTAAAGACAGTTGTCAAGCTTCCTTTCATTCGGGAAGTTGTCGGGCTTCTTTTCATTAAAAAATTTATTGATACTGATTAGACTCCGAATTATTAATGAAAAATATATTTAGCTCTTGTGTCTTGCAATTGATGCACAAAATTTTTATTTTGCATGAAGATCCGGAATCTATTAATGACTAACGACCTGCTTGATAATTTATGTACACGTGTACTTATTAGTGATTTCGCATTATAACACAGCTACTGATTTGCGTAGTAACTGCACATCAAATTGTAGCGCGAAAATTTTTTCAATTAAATGGGGTCAAAATTAACATCTTATTCAGATGAATATTTGATTACATTTTCAATGCCAACTGTCTGCTAGATGTTAAATGGAAGTCGCTTGCCTTATCTGGAGATTATTTCAGCGGAAGCTTGAATTAATTAACGATAAAGTTGTGAAATATTAATGTCTTTGGTTATACTTTATTTATAAGTACCTCTTTTGAGACAAAAGACTTGATAGTGAAATCTTCTTTTAATGCTCGAATTAATTATCTACGAAGTTGCGAAATATTAATGTCTTCATTAATGTTTTATTGTGGGTGAAGTTTTATTTGTTTTCTTCACCCTTAGGGGTTTGAGTCAATTTTGATGATTAAATTAAGCGAGCTGCTATTAAATTAGGAACAACTAAAAGATTAACGCGTCTACAACAAAAAATTGATAAATCAAGCAGTGAATAGTTCTAAACACCCAAAATTATATAGTTGCTAGAATTGTCCGCCGTCTGTGGGTTAAAAGGGGGAACAAGGGTAACGGGAAATGATTTTGTCCACCATATTCTCATAGGCCCCGCGTGGCGGTTAAATTTTGAAAACCTCGAACGTCACGATTGGACGAAAGGGGTCTCGGGTATCGCTGAGCAGAGATGAATAGCAGAATCGATAAATTCTGCTCTCGTTCGACCGAATCTGGCATACCGGCTCAGGAAACGTTTTAAGTTCCGTTAAATCGCTGGAAGTATCTTGGCCACTAAGTGCTTTTATCTGAGAAACAGAGATTATATCCTGCAACGAACAGTAATCGATGAATCAGTATTTAGAGTGATATCTTCTTTATTTTATATCTCGCAAGATCATACGACCTTCGAGTAGAACCATATGTTTCCTATCGAACGTGCAATAATGCACTGACACATATTTCTTGCGGAATATTGCCAATCATTTTATCTAAGAAGTACGATTACTTACAATACACTATCTAGCTCTTTAAAAATTAGTTCCAACACGCAAGAATTAATTGCAACACGTCGATTAGTGCCTTTTTTAAAACAAAGCCTTACATAAACGATATCTCGTATCAGTGGATCATGCTATTATAGTGATGTCATATGATATAATATGTACAGACTATTAACCTGAACAGGAAATTTTCGAGTCGTCATTAGCTACATACAATTTTTTAGAGAGCTATTGAAAATATAAACAAAATCCTTCACATGTGACCTGGTAGAACCTCCTTTGTAGAACGTAATTAAAACCGAAAAAATTGTTTGAGGCTCGTCAGCGAAATTTGGTCACGCGCCTGTTGAATTAACATTGTTTTCTATTCAAACGTCCCAGTGTTCCACTTGAGGCCACGTATTCCGGACGAATAGAGACGAAACAAATTTTTTTGCAATTTTCACATGGCGGTTTAATTAGTCCCGTGATAATCGCTATTAACTCCGCCTGCTTCTCTATTTTCTTCTTTTTTTTATCATCGTTCCCAGTGAAAAATGCACGTACATGTATACCTGTAACGCCCTTTGTATTCCCAGTTCAAAGGCCCGTCCCCTCGGCTGCCTATTGTTCGTTATCTCTGTCTGCTACGCATAGGGGGCGATCTTATATATTTTCGAGGGGTTCAGAACTATAATGGCGTGAAAACAAAGGACATCGACGTCCGGAACACCTGGAGCCTTTTTTCCCTTTAAAAGACTTTCGCGTGCCGCTTCCGAGTTTACCTGAGATGGTGAGAATTTTGGTGCTGCGTGGGTGTGCGGCGCGCGCGTTATATTGGAAAACGGGGCTGAGGAAAATGATTAACGGAAATATCCTTTCCTTTTCTCTCTCTCTCTCTCTTTCTTGCACGGAAATACGAATTCCCGCGAATATTTCTTTTCTTCCCGTACCGTGCCCATGCCCCGTCTGACAACGTGCCGGACGCTCGCTTTGTCCGGCTACCGACACGAAATAACATTCCTTCTGACAGAACTACTTTGCAGTTATTAATTTTTCATTCACAGAGGAGTTCTGTTCCCAATATCCGCGACCGGAACTGCGCGAACCCGCTCCTTGCTTAGACGCAACCCTCAAAGGACAATCTCATCGCAATAAGAGATTATGAGATACACGAAACACCCTTTGAAACGTCTGCGTTACTGTTCTGGCCAATTTATTTCTCCTAACAGGAAAATGTAACGTTGGTGTTTACTCGGACAGGAAATGGTATTCATAGAACGTGGATGGATTTTTCTGAGACTACCTTATATTACTTGGGAATCGCGTTTTTAAATATTCAAGAATTCATGAGGCACATCTTTTTCAGCCAATGTAATTTATATATTACAAATGATTATAAGTATAGATATAATCATTTAGAATGAGATAATGTATCTACACAATTTTGTTACAAAATAATAAAAAAGATACAGAATAAACCTTAGAAAATGTATACATATAACATAATATACAACAGGGTAGACTGAAAGATCGTAACCAGGAGAACATTTTATAAATATGTATTTTATAAATTATTTACATTCGTTATAATAATAATGCTAATACATCATTCGCTGAATTATGTCTATTTATCTGGGATTGTTTCCAGGCCCTGCAAAATACCAATGAATGCATTAGACAAACTCTTTCGATAAAGACTAATCAACAATTTAATGTCATGAGAGCTCAAACAAATTTATCGTTACTGAATGCTGTACTAAAATCACTTACTGATCTTATCCAAGAAGCCCCATTTATATTACCATCTCTCTCATTCATGTTGATATCCCATTCGGTTTCCATATATCTACGCATTGGCTGCAATGCAAAAATAAAGTTTAACTATTACGTGAAATACGAGAAAAAACAATTTATCAGTTAGAGGAGAAACATAAATGAAACATTTTGAGGATTATTTGTTACGTGAAATGTTAGGAGGTTATGTTGCGCACAGTTCGTGTATTTAGTACTCACGTTCCCAAATTGCCATTTTGATATGTAATAAGCAGCTTGTTGTGGAACTGACAATGCAACTCCTATTATAGCTACACTTGGAAGTATTTCGAGCCACCACATTTTAAAGAACTATTTTTTAACTTAAACCTGTCGATTGCAGCTCCAAAATGTCCTCTGTCCGAGTGTACTGTGGGTACACTAAAAGCGTAAACGCGCGCTTGCGTTTACCATCTTTTAAATTACAATGTATTTCTTTTAGCAATTTTGAAATTGAACGATAACGCTGGGATTACAGCATACAAATTTACGATGTAATAAAACGATGGCACGTTGGTTTCAAATGTGTACATGTATACAACTGAAATTAAACAATTTGTAATGCCATTTATTCGTCAGCTGCGAATTAAACGGTACCCTCTTTTCGAAATTTCAATCTTCCGTTTCAATGACCTTCAACTTAACCGGATTTATAACGAATGTTTGTGTCCCATAACAGACATTCAGTTAAAGGTTTGCGAACGGTACGCGTGACAGCGCGCATGGTTTTAGATTTTTGTGAAATCCTCATTTATACATTTCGATTCTCGTTATGAAACATTGGACTGACAATTTGATGAAAATCTTGGATAAATTATCCTCATAACGACACGATACATTATCTTAAAGCTCAAGACGATAATTAATGCAAGATATACATAGACTCCCTTCTTCCGATTGATTAATTCAAATTATTTCCTGATACATTTGAGCTTGCATATTTTCAAGAAAATGGTATGTATATCGCGACAAGTGTTTGTATTCCATAGAAAAAGCGGCATTCAGTGATTATGAATGCTTGAAGTTAATGTGTTATCAGATCCACATCATAATATCAGAAATCAGAGAGAGATCTCATCTAGATTATTATATTTTTTAATGAAATGTACATTCATTTTTCAGGAGGGTCTATGGGAAAGTTTTAGACTACCAAACATACTACTCAGAACATATTCTCTCTCTATCCTTATGATGGATATAATAGAATTTTTTTTTAAGATCTATTTTGAAATTTTAATGTCAATATACAGAACATTCAATCCTGCACCACTGAAAAGTCTACATGGAGAAGTTGCAATGGTAATAGACCCATTCAAACTATTTGAAAATTATATGCATGTATTTTAAATCATTTATTTATCCTAGGTTGTTGGTGCTGGACGTGGGGTAGGCAAAGAACTGGCGATTCATTTATCTAAATTGGGTGCTAGCGTTGCTTGTGTAGACATTGATATAATAAATTGTAATCTCACAGCACAACATGCTTACAGAGCATCAGGTGTAGCAAAACCATATTGTTGTAATATCACTGACAAGGAAGATGCAAGTTCATTATAAATAACATTGTAATATGAGGTAAATTATTATAATAATGAAATTACAAATCAATTACAGGTGGCTCGCATTGCACTTGATATTCAAGACGAATTAGGTAGTGTTACAATGCTCTTTCATTGTTGTGGTGTACCAAGTCCTAGATTGTTGCTTGATGACCAACCTGACCCAGAGGAGATAATTAAAGTGACAGTTCTCAGCCACTTTTGGGTAACTATATCTTACTGTACAATGAACATGTAATAATTTGTAAATTTAAACCATGCATATTTGTAGTTATCGGAATATATTTTACCTCAAATGAAACAAGCCGGCAAGGGTCACATAGTACTTCTGTCTTCTGTGGCTGGTTTATCGGTTGCTGCTACTGGAGTTCCAACATCTACTGCACAGTTTGCTGTTCAAGGATTCGCTGAATCACTTCGTACTAAATTAAGATATACTCAAAGCAACAACATTGCAGTTACCTTAGTCCATATTTACCCATTTATTATAGGTGTAGAAGCAGCTAGCGATATTCGTTTTAGGTATGACTTTGTATTGATAAAAACAGCGATCAAAACAATAATACCTTTTTACTTTTCGTATAGAATACCGAGCTTTTTCGGCACGATACCTGCCGTGGAAGCAGCTAAGAAAATTGTGGACGGAGTTCGTCGAAATTATATGGAGTTCAGCATACCTGCGTATTTGCTGTTTATGGGACACGTCTTGAGGTAAGAATACACTTGATATATAATCAATTATCTTGCATGCATCTAACATTTCTTATTTTCAGAATTCTTCCGAAAAAGGCATCGTTCATGTTGCGTGAATTACTAGATACTGGAGTTGATTTTGTATAATGTTTTATCGATTTTGCATTGTAAGGAAATGTAGGCAAGAAATTTCAGATTTGTATAACAAAGAAAATTTTATTTGTTTTTTTTTACATCGTTCGATTTCTGAAGTGCCTTCCAGTAATGTAATGTTTAAAAATTTCTGTTTCGTAATTCAGTATCGTATACGAGAGTATTTACAGAAGACACACATGTGGAGTAATTACGAGTCGATAGAATAGCTCACTAATTAATGCAGGAACAAACAAACACACACACACACAATGTATAAAACATGATAAACGCATTGATGGCACTTCATATTTTGGTATAAATCAGAAACTAAAAGATAGTCGTCATACTTACTGTTTGAGACTGACATCTGTAAAATCGAATGTAGCTCTAAGTTAATAGTAAGCAATTTGGGTATGTACACAACGTAAATCACATATATTTTGTGCAATAGATAGAAAATTTTATCACACTTTGTATCGAAAGAATGGTCTATGTACATGATATTACGACAATTCAACGTGACAAAATATTTATTGTTTTTTGTTCGATATATAGTGTACGATACTTTTAACTGTGTATCCAGTGCTGTGTACAAAATATGTACAAATTTGTAATTTCTTAATAACATCTGCATTTGTTCTAACAATATTTATATATATTTCATGAAAGTATTAATAAATATATTTTTACAAATATAAATTTTCGATTATTAGCAATCCTGTATGATCCCTGTTGAAATGAAAAAAAAACAAATTATGTTTGTACAAATATTGATTGTGGCGCTCGCAAAGCCAAAAAATGATCTTCGATACAATTACTTTTTATATGTAATGAAGAATGTACTATACCGTGAGATTATAATTATAATTATAGGTGTGTTATAACACACCTATATATGAACATTGACTCATGATGATCTATTTACAAAACCAACTTAAATCAACTCGATTCTCAAGAAAAGAACTGTAAATCCGAGAGTTATGTACATTCTGCGAGCGAGCCCAAGAATACGTGAATCTAATGTTTTAGATATACCACGGTCTATAAACAAAAATATTTATGATTTACAGTGTGAATTCGTTAAAGTTGGGGCAATCTGTCGATGATGATTCAGATCCCAACACTGGAATAAGTTTATGCTAATCTAAACCAGGTGGTGCTGGTTCTGAAACATCAGTTTCCATCGATTCTGGTTTTTGTTCGATCGGATAATCACCGGGTGGTGCCTGCAAGAAATTCGAGGAAAGCTGTTTGGATCAGTTCATATATTTATTTTGTTTTTACGATAATATAAAGATTTAATTCTTTATATACAAGCATTTTTACTCACAATATCAAATTCATCATGCATGTCGCAAGGCGATTTACCCTGAATAACGTCCATAATCGATTGTGGAATGTGCGCTTTCTATAAAACAATTCAATTTTTTTTACATATATACACAGGTCAACTTTCATGATTGATAAAATATTGAAAACGTAAAAATAAAATTACCTGATTCTCGGCAAAGGCTTCAACGTGCGCTAACAACGGAGCGCGCAAATTACTGGCCATCTTTAACGCTTCAGCCAACTGCGTTGGAGGAAGCTGTAAAATGACAGCGAAACTTTGTGGTTGCGTTCGTTCACAGCACTTGACAAAACCTTCCCAAACTTTTGGCTGCTTCCAAACTTGTTTGAGAATCAATCGCTGAAGTATGTTCATAACGAACCCGCTTAATCTTGGGTACAATGCTAAACTTTGTATCACTGTGCGCATTAACAATGTTGGTAGCGGTGTCATCTCCATCAAATGTTGCATGACAACGGCCACTGTTTCTTGCGTGTACACTTGCTTCTCTGCGAAGCAGAGCGATGTTGCTGGAAAACAATATCGTCAAAAAAATGTTGCACCGAAAACCGTTGTTTTCTAGCAATCAACAGTGAACATTATCACACCTTTTATAATTGTTTTTAATTCTGCTTTACTTGAATCTATATTATGCAGGGCAATTAATAATTCAGCGGGTGTAATGGGGGACGTATGAGGTACACCACTGTCATTATTATGCGTTCCCAGTAACCTGTTGAACACCTGTGAAAGGATCACCAAACCATTAGCATTCGATCTTGAGTTAAATTTGCATATGCAAGTTCCACCATGAACGAAACGGTTACCTCTTTCACAACAATGGGATTTAATTTTATTAGTTTTGGGAGGGCGGCTATAACTTCTTTCTTTGTCAAACCGTTTAAGACCGGTATCAGGAATCGAACATCGGACACCCTGGTCTGATAAAGCTCTCGCACCCTTGCGACCAACTCTGCGCTTGGTGCAGCTAAATGTAAAATAATACGGTAAAATATCGCAAGACTGACGCATTACGTGAAATTATAAAGTTACATACACTTCTCTGTAAGTATATGGATAATCCTCGTAACCAGCGTCTCTGCTCCTTTCGGACAATTCTCAACTAACGCCAGTAACTGTGGACTGCCCATTCCTAGAGACCTCACTGGTCCTTCGACTAATCGCAGAACTATGCGCTTCACATCTGCGCTCATCGACGTGTAAACTCTCGCCAACCTAAAAGGGTTAAAAGAGTTGTTAACAAAAATTCACTGTTATGTTCAATATATTATTTACCACTCACTCATGGATCAAATCTTGATGTTCGCTCAGTAATGCGAGATACAATCCCAGACAAGCTCTTGTAGTCGACTCTGTCCACAGTGTTTCTACTTGCGGTCTACCTCGATCCTGCCCAAACACTATTTCCGGTGGGGTGTGAAGTCGTAAGAAACCCAAATACAGAACTGCATACTCCTCTATAAGTTTGCTCAACTCAGGACGGCTGTATAGCTCGCAAACTAATTGTATTGCAGCTTCCCTTATCTAAATGTAAACAGAAGATTAAGAGCTGGAAACTGTTTCAAACAGTGTTCTCTAAAGATTGCTTACAGTGTTGTTTTCGTGTCCAGTATGGCACAATAGGACATTCAAGAAGACTAATTGCTTCGTAGGTCTACGAATAACCATTTCCTTCAGCAACTGCAACGGCGCCAGTCCTCTGGTCTCATCGGAAGACACCATTTTTAAGGCCTCTACGGCGTCTTCCGTAATTAGGGGAGCTTCCAGATATAGCCTACTCTCAAACACGCAAACAATCAATATTTACTGATAAATATATACCAAATAATGATCAATGCATCTGTTACCTGTTTAACAACGTATCCCGATCTTTCCCTTGAACCAAATCAATCGCCGACACCAAAGTGCACAACAGGAAGTTGTACGCTTGATGCGGCGCTTCTTGAGGCTTCGTGCATAGTGTGGTCCTTCTCTGGAAACCTTGAAGTAACGCATACTCTTCGTACAACCAGCCTAAAGCTAAATCTAAACGATTTCTCATGTCGTCGGTGATGTATCGTAGCACAGCCTCCTTAATATAGGGGTTAAACGTTGCGGCTAAAGTTGTTAAAATCTTGGACCTATCACGAAATAATAGTAATTAAATTCCAGTTTATAAATATTTTTTAACAAAATTGATTTACCGTATGGCTGCGACACCACCAAATACAGCTGTTTTCTCGGACGAGAGGATTCTGTTAACCGCCATTAGTAACATTTTCTCTTTCACTTCTTTCGACAATGGTTTCGTAATTTCGGATAACTTCAAAGCTTTTAGACGGTTTCTCGCTTTAGCCAGCGACTTTTCGTGAGCCTCCAGAGAAGCTTTTGCTTCTTTCTCTTTCTCCCTGTCTTTCTCGCGCTTTCTTTCACGCTTCGCCTCTGCTACGCTGATAGTAGGATTCTTTATCAAATCCTCCATAACCGCATCTTCGTCCTTAGCTTCTTTCTTCTTTTTCGCTTTCGCTTGCTTGATCTGTGCGGATAACAATTTAGCGATTGTTTGCCGCTGAATGCTGATGTCGGTTGTCGAGGTCGGTTGATATTCTCTTTGGAAGATCGTTGTCATCGAGTCTGGCACCCAGGCCTGCAAATAAAATATATTTTAACAGGAACGACTCTAAGCTAATGATCTTCGTAAGAGAAACGTTCTTTACCATGCTATCCATTACTAAATCTGTAGCGATCTCTACACTTAATCTGTCAGAAATAAAACTCTCTGATAGTTCTAACAACTCCGGTAATTTCGGGGGTGGTACAGGGGTGGGAACAACTTCCGGTTCATCCGGTATTAAGGGAGCTTCAACTTTAAGGCGTTTCGCAGCAGAAGCAGCAGCCGCTTCCTAAAAATGATATGCGTTACTACCGAAGATTCTTGATTGTCACTCCTGATTCGTGTTAATAACGAATTTACTTGTTGCCGCTTTTTCATGCGCCGGATGTCCTCCGGTTTCGGATAGGACTTGATTATCTCTTGTTCTTTCGCTCCCAGTTGAGTCAATTGTTTAGCTATAGTAGACGCGAATTCTATACTAGCGGGGTGCTTCATTAGACCTAATAAAGTTAATTTTAGTTGCTTCTGTACACTAGTTACTTGAGAGTCGGACAACGTCGGAGGTAAGTCATTTTGCAGTCTTTGCAGAGCTGTAAATTGAACGTGTGAGTCACCAGATCTATACAAGAAAATAACTATTGCCTATGTCGTATAGGTACCTTGTATTACTCCCGGCATAAATTGGGGCCTTGTTTTAGCAATGAATGCCAGGGAGCCCATACATGTCATTAAATTAACGCTGCTAACGTGAGGAGATCCGTGAAATTTAATTAACAAATCCATCACGTCGTTAGCTTCCTCTTCTAGCTTTCGTCTACGGGCTATCTTTAAAGTTAATGGAATATCTTCTAAAGAAAAATCGTCTGGCTTCTTCTGCGAATCTGGATCCGGGTATGTTTGTATTAAAACAACACCCTCGAGAAACTTGACAGCTTGCGTCCTAATACTGAAATATAAAACAAGTTAATAATTGAAACTGACAGAGTCGATCGAAATAACAATAAGAAAATCGTTTTACCCATCATTGTCACTATCTATCATATTTATAATTTGTATTTTGAGTGCACTGAGTTGACCCCAAGCTACTTCCATTTCTGGAGTAACTGTAGTGGCAACAGATATCCATTTCAACGCCGATCTCAGTATTCTACCACTGGCTCTCAGAGCTCGTTTAGCCACAGCCGACGAATCGTCAGAAACTAGTCTTAAAAGTATTTGAACTACACGCGGAATTATTTCTGGTTGTTTTACTCTGCAAATTAAACAATCACACAGTCAATAAATCCCACATGTTATAATGATTACATTTAATAAAAAATTACCCTGCTTCTTCTATGAAGCCTGTCACTGTTTTTCTAACTTCCGCATTTCTATCTAAGGAGAATTGCAAGGCCTCGTCCAAGTATAAAGGAAGTAACTGCGGTTCCTTGTTTATTAAGATCTCTTGGACTTTACATAAATTTGAGACTTTCACGTCCTCCGCTGGACTCAAGGAAGCCTCGTTTAACCATTCGACTATCTGCAATTGTTAATGCAAAATAAAATAAACAATTTTGATATTTCAGAGTAACTGTTCGTAAACAGCTTGTCGTGTAGAGGAACTCAAAGATTCTTTCCAATAAGTAAGTCGAACATTTTGAAGGCGATCGTTACAAATGCATAAAATATATGAATTGATTGTTTGTGTATTCATAAGAAAAAAACATCTCTTAGAGGTTATGACACTAACCAAATCACCCGGTCCCTTTTCCGACTCTGATCTTCTATGTAATCGAGGATCCATATTATATTTCTATATGAACACGTCAAAATGAAACGTGTACAAAGATTATCGTAAAAAAAAGCTGTCAGGCGATTCGTGTGCCGCAGCTCCGGTACGCTATGGCTATATGGCTTACGCGTATGTATCGCATATGTTAGGCCTATTTCGGAGACTAAGAATTTTCCCTATAATGAAACAAAAGCCTGCGTTGTCTTTACGAGAGTTTTACCGATATCCTGTTCGGAATTCTAAGTCAACAAACTATAAAAGTTGTCTCGACATCCGACAAAATCGTTTCCGTTGCCGTCTTGACATTTTTAGTTTTTACCATAGAGTATAGCTGAGTATAGCAGAGTAAATATATAGTTTGGTTTTAGTAGTCTAATAATAGTCTACACTGTAGGCTCTACAGTTTATCGGCGAGCGCTACAGAGTGGCTCAAAAATGTTGTACTTCTTTGAAAGGGATGATTCCTGAGATCATTTGTATATAAATATTAATTTTTTCCTTTACGAAAATGTTTTCCGCGGTTTTTGAGGGTCCTGTTGAGCGTTGCGTTGCCATTGGCTGGGCCAGAATCTGCCCGCTGCAGCCACGCTCTGATTGGTCCGTGTTTTTCTTAAATAACCCTGAATAACCCCTACAATATATAACTTCAGGAATCAGTCCTTCCAAAGTAGTACGACATTTCTAAGACACCCTGTATAATCTTTTTGCGTCTGAGAAGTGGGAAATTGAATTTCGTATTGCTAATTTCGAGTCCCTTCAATGACTTCAGAAATTAGCACCTCCAAAGCAGTATGACATTTTTGGGACGCCCTGTATAATCTTTTCGCGTCCGAGAAGCGGGAAATTGAATTTCGTATCGTCAATTTCGAGTTTTAGATCGTAAAAACACGAAATAACTTCGTCGCAAACGGTTTTACGTAACGCTGCTTTTGCAATAATGGCAGATAAAAACTTGTACTGGAATCAAGAATTTTTATTTATCGTATAATTTGAGTTTGTTGATGTCGCACAAGGTACACTATATTGTTTAAGCTATAAAGTAGTGGTGTTGATGCTTCGCGATGTCACCTGTATGTCAGCTGTCATCCTATTTTTAATGAGATTCATTATCGTTATTTTTGGCATAAAAGCTGCATCGAGTTAAGAAGTTATCGATGTTGCTCTATGCGATGTGTTAAAGGTCGAGTGGATCCAATCATCTCTTACGCGTAATCTGACCGATAACGGGGGAATGTTGTATAAACGAAACGAAAGTACAGGGTACGCATTATCAGTACATAAAATTTTGTTTTGTGTGTGTACGGTGATTAGTCAGGATCCGTCGCCTGCCTGGCAGAAATTTGATGCGATTTTAGTGCTTTTGGACAGCAGTTGACATGATTTCAAGTTTCTATCAGAAAATTGTTGCAATGTCCTCTGCTGCGGTGCCGAGCCAACAAAAGATTGTCTGCATCGGGTTAACTTGTTTAGACATCGTCCAAACCTGCAAGCACTACCCCGCGGAGGATTCTGATCAAAGGTGAGATTTTTCTTTCGCGTGCGATTGCGCAATGTCATCTTTCGCCTCTCATTTCCGTTCATCAGCTGATATTTGAAGATAACATTTCGGATGATCTGAATTCATGAATGTGTTAGAAAATCATGGTTGACTGATAGTCGTGACAAATTTAGAGAGAATTACCGTTCCAATAAATACAATTTAACAACTGAAATTTAACAACTCTCCTTTCTGAGCCAAAATAGAACAAAAATTGTAAGTATACCCATTAACCCCTTGCCACACAATATGGAGTCAGACTCGTGCAATTCTATGTCTTTGTTATCAATATTTAATCATTGACACGTTCGCTACCATCATTTTATCGTTACCTACCTCCACTATGAAAATGTTTTATTGAATATAGTGCATCTATATAGTCATAAAGTCTTTGTATGTAAATAGCAATGTGTATAAAATTAATCTAATCGAAATTATGAGAGGAGTAGAGAATGTGTTAATGTAGACATACATTGTATACAAATGTTCTGTTTCTTCTAGAGGATTAATAGAGACAAATATGACCTAATTGTTGTAGCCGTGAACAAAATCATACAGCAAGGGGTTAAAGAGATTTAGAGTACATTTTACTGTAATCGTTACCATCATGCATAATGTATGTAGAATAATAGTCAAGAATACTGTACCATTGGAGAACTTTCTAGTTTTATCTTATTGTTCTTATTTCCCATGTTTCAGATCTGTGGAATACAGATGGCAAAGAGGAGGCAACGCGTCCAACACCTGCACAGTCCTTTCTTTGTTGGGAACCTCGTGCGAGTTCTTTGGTACTTTGAGCATGGATGAGCACATCAATTTCCTACAGAACGATATGAAAAAGTACAACATTGACTTCTCTCACTGTCCCATGGTACAAGGAATAGGCTGTCCAACGTCTACGGTTATTCTGAGCCAGAGTACCGGTTCACGCACAATATTACATCACAATCCCTGCATGCCTGAATTGACGCTGAAGAATTTCGAGCAACTGCATCTGCAAGACTACAGTTGGATTCATTTCGAAGGCAGAAACTTGGCTGAAGTATTGTCCATGTTGCAGTGTATAGAAAATTATAATGATATGTTGAGTTGCTTTCAAGATTCCACAGATAAGGAAAAGGATTGGAACCTAGTGCCGATCACAGTTAGCGTGGAGCTAGAACGTCCCAGGCAGGAATTGTTAGATTTACTACCGTACGTCGACGTGGCATTTATATCTAAGGATTTTGCTCAAAGTAGGGGCTACGATAATATGAGTGAAACGCTGAAGAACATTAGCGACGATGCTAAGTCTGGGTAAGTGGTAAAGATCAAGGGTTCTTATAAATTATATACAATGTAGAAATATTTGATTGATTTTATATTTTCCAGGGCAACTTTGATCTGTGCTTGGGGAGATCGAGGTGCTATGGCAAGAACTCCTGATAACATCACAGTACAATCTCCTGCTTTCTCGCCACACAAAGTTGTGGACACTTTGGGTGCCGGCGATACGTTCAATGCAGCTGTGCTGCACTATTTAAACAAAGCGAAATTAAATTATGTTAAAAAGAGAATGTCCGAGTCGATTGAATCGAATAACGAGGACTACCAACGGAACATCAAAAGGAATTATAACATAGAAAGCACAGAATGGAGCCATACCGAATTTATTACGCAAAGTGTTTTACAAGCAGCTGTGAGCTTCGGTTGTCGAGTGGCCGGCGCTAAGGTTGGCTTGAAGGGTTATAGCAAACTGGAAGAGATGTTGAAAAACACGTTGGACAGTAGTCAGAACAATATACCGAGTGATATGTAAATATTTTAAGACTCAATTTGTATCTATTTTAACGGCATTTTATACAATTGTTACCTGTTTTCCAATGTTTATCGACCTTATCTAAAAATATGCTTCGATAATCTTTGATATTTATCTTAGGAAGAAAAATCCGCTGTGTGTCTCGATTAGATTAAGATAAAATAAATTATATTGATGTTATTACACATGTTTGCACGTTAATCGATCGTTCGGAGGATACGGATTACAATCAAAAGAAAAACAGAGACAGGTATCAGGCAACATTCATTTAATATGAATCGTTAGAAAATGATAAAAGAAAAGAACTTCAGTAAATACAAGTTTCTTTCTTGCACATCAAGGAATACTTTCTTCAGTTTTACACACATTATGCATAACTCCTTATGAAATACCGACAACAAGTAAGAGAGAAAATTAGAAATGTGTTCGAAGATAATGGTGAATGGTGAACGGAATATTCCAAGGAGTTCCATTCCCTAATCGATAACTTATCCGCAAGTTTATGAACAGAATTATTGTGCACACAATAATACTAGAAAACCGCTCAGATATGTAAATAGCCCGCTTTTTTCGTTTTGTGTTTAATAGTTCATAAGCGTTGGCGTGGATCGTCGACAAGACTTCTTCTTTGTCGTTTGTTAGGATAGGTGTCCCAGGAACATTAGTTAACTGTCCGCCTCGACGCCCGAAGCGAGGAAGTCTATCACGCCAACCAAGCCCGTTTCAGGGAGGCATCTGGAAGAAACAGACCGTGTCGATTCATCGAAGATCACTATCGAACTGCCGCCGTCGACGCTTACCTTAAGAAAGAGTTGACATAGATCCAGATCGCGGGAATGGACAATTCTCGGATGTTCCGCCTCTGCGCCTTAACTATTTCAACAACTGCCTCTTTCGGTGAAACCAGTGCCATGATGCTCGGGAACCTGAATAAAAAACAAAATCATGTGTGTTAAATGGAAATCATTTCACGCAAATTCTATCCGGACCAGAACTCTAATTCGAACTCAGATACTCAATTTCAGTATACTTGGTGAACATTTACACAGAAACTTCATCTTTCAGTAATCGCGAAAGGAAGCTCTGGTAACGAGTCGAATATGCGAGTAGCAAGAGCTCTAATTGGGACGGCATACAGGCCACTCGATTCCCAAAATTATAATCATTATCTCGTTGCGCAATGTTCTTCATTTTAATCGCGTCGTTTTTTAAAATACAAAATCAATGTTATTCCTGATCTCGAGACTGATTTATTGACTTTTTAGGACCTTTTGGTTGCTTTATCGCGTCCGTACGCTAGCTTTACTTTTTCACACAATTTCATTTTGTACGCTGTTTGGGAATAGAGCAGCTTGTAGCCTCGCTACATTTAATAGTTGATTGGTTCGTTTTAAAAAGTGTGCCCACCTCTGGTCCAATAATCGAGCCTGCATGCGAACACACGTTATGCGATTAACTTTAAGCAATTGTTTGAACATTAGGCACAGTTACGTGAGATCAAAGAAACTAAACCAGCTCAGAGAGTCCTACCTGATCTTTGGGTTCTTGCAGAGTCCTGTGTCCACCATGTACGGATAGATGGTGGTGAATTTGATTTGGGAAGGGTTGTCCTTAGGGCTCGCGGTTCGAAGCTCCTCCTGCAGACTCTCCATCAACCCTGCGTTTATTAGAAGAAACAGACTCGGATGATGAAAGATATTCGGTGGAAGATAAACGAAAATTTCTCACCTCTCACAGCGAATTTCGAGGCACAGTATGGCACCAGGTTCGCCAGACCGACGATTCCGGCCATCGACGACAGGGCAACGACGTGCCCATGGTTCTTCTGGATCATGGAAGGCAGGAAAGCTTGCAGAGTCTGTGGAGAATTAAGGAGATACGAACAAATTTACCCAGAGGTGTACTATTGTTTTACAAGTTTACCCAGAGGTGTGCTAACACGTTGATGTTGAATATTCGCTCGATTTCTTCCTGCGAGTGGTCCATGAACGTACGGCAAGGCATGATGCCGGCGTTATTGACTAGGATCGTGACATCGCCAACTTCCTCCTTGACCTTCTGCGCCACTTTGAACACCTCATCTCTTTTCGATACGTCGCATCTGACACAGAAAAATATTTGTACATTAGGTTTGTAACACACGCAAGCTCGCCGAAAAGTATAAACACATGTTATTCGAACATTTAAATTATAGCTCATTACAGATTAACAGAATGTCATGGTAAAATCGGTGCATATGAAATGTCATGTATGGGATTAGTACTACACGTGTTATTAGCTTTTTTAGACTTAGTTTTAGAATTAATTTACATATGTCGATTCGAATACGAACTTGTAGCCGTAGGCCTTAACCCCGCCCAGTTGCTTAATTTCCTCTACAGTCTCATCGTTTCCTTGTTGATTCAGATCCCAGCAAACAACTGTTGCTCCCAGCGATGCGTATTTCAGCGCTAATTCCTTGCCAATTCCGTGTCCTGCGCCCGTCACCTATGCAGTGGGCATACAGACATTTGATTAGCATGTGGTCGCATCAGTCAATCTCAGGACCGCTTATGTAAATGAGGTAAGCAAAAAGTATTACAAGAAATATAGGATACTTCATTAGAATGAATATGCAGTTACTTTGCTGGATGATTCAACAGCATTTAAAAACTGGCTATCTACATGTGGCGTGGAAACAAAGAAATTTATATGCAATTTCGATAGACGAATACGCACATTTAAAATTCTGCAAAATGTAAATGAAAAAATTCGATCTTCTGGACGTAGATTTAACGTTAAAAGATGCAAAATACGTTGTGTATTATTATAATTAGACTGCGGATCTTTATGCAAAATAAAAACGGGCTGCATCATTTTTAAGAAACAGGTGCCACACGAAAATGTCATGGCTAAAATACCAAAACAGTCTCTCCAGCGACGCTCTTCTCCTCAACAGGCACGAATAGCCTGTAGATCCCTTCTCCGATGTAGTAGAAGATCTTCAGGAGTATCATAAAGATGTCGACGGCGATTAACGCCCCTCCGTACGCCTTCACCATGTTTTCTCGGAGCGTTCCCCTGTAAAACGAAAATCCCAGGCTCGCTGATGAAAAGGACCAGTCACTCTGTCTCGTTCACCAATTAACTCGGTTTGTCAAAGCAAAGTACGAACTTCATGACTCGCGGCTACCCGAATTGGTTCCCCTCGGAATCTTCCGGTGTATTGGAGTTGGCAAACACGGCACACCAGTCGAACGCGATTATGTAAAATCCCCAGTGCACCGAGCCAACCTTCAATTTCACCGTTTGCGAAATGCGTCGCACGGGGATGGACGTGGAAGCACACAGCTATGTAATTCTGCCTTTTGGAGGCGCGTTTACGTCGTATTCGCGGCAAACCGGTATTTCAAAGACGATCGAACGGATCCCAAACACACCGTATCGTTTATACAAGAAATAACGCTATTAACGATTTATCGTTTGCCGAGATTGCAATCTAAAAATAAATTTCGCTAATAAAAGTCTCGTTTACGGTCTTGTTTACCATCCTTTATGTAAGACGAGATAAGACAATGCGTTTGCGAAATTGAAACGAGCTTCGACAAACGATTATTTTTATTCTATCTTGATCGGGCGGGAGTTCAAACGAGAACGATATAACTAATCGCGATTGTTGATACAGGTCTCGAAGAATGAGGCACTTCGGGAGTTTCGGAGAATCTGGAGCGACTGGTGCTGCAGCGATTGACACAACAACGATTCGATTGATCCCTGGCTGCGTCATCGACTAAAATTTGCGAGCGATCCTTTTGTTTGCGTGATGAGTCGAAAACGATGTCAAGCCGGCAAACACACAGCTCTCCCGGCGTTACATAAAAATAGCTTTCGAACACCCCCTCGGTCAGAAGTTGTCGTCATCGAAGAAAGCGTCAACTTGTCGCGCGCATTAACGAGCCTAATTACAAACATTTACTGCCAATTCGGCCGATGCGTGAAAAGCACTCGAGCTAAATCAGCTTCAAGGCGATGCCAATTAAGAACTGTCACGGGGAATGCCGAAGAAGAAATCGGGATCACGGTGCATGGAAATCGCCTGCCGCAAAAACTGACTGCGAGGAAGCAAAAAGACGATTAAAATCTAATTGGAGAGCATTGTGCAAAAGTTTTTGCTAGTTAAGTCAGGAAACATCTGCAGGGTATTCTCGCGGTTCGCAAATAGACTATGCACTGTGCTCGATGATTAACGGCCACATGTATCAAACAACATATACGTAATTGTGTCATACGCCGCAGATGAACGTTTTCCTAAGGAGAACGTTGAAAGGCACTAAATCCTGTCGAGGATGACGGCGATACTGAAAGGAAGCCTCACCGAGTCAGCGTGGATCGATCAGGTACAAAATCGGCGAGAACTGACGAACCGGTTCCGTTCGTCTTCGACTCGCGACTGAACCGAGCGCTTGTAATGCCACTCTGACCAGCACGGACGGGAATGTTCATGCCACTAGACTATAGGATGATTCAGAATATCGGCTGGAATAGTAACAGGGTGGGTGGTAGTTGCTGCGTGTCGATTTTGCCGGGAAATTGTCGCTGGGGTGCAGGCCACCGTTGAGAAAATTGTATACTTTGCCGGCATTGGTTCAGTGGCCGAAGACACTAGAAACCAGACTTCAAAACACGCTTCAGAACTGGTTCAGGTATTCGCACTGCAGTAAACACCGTCTAAGCTAACCAACATGGTTCCAAACAACCAGATCGCCATAGGTATTTATCTTGGTAAATATATAAATAGGTAAATCTATACTGATTTACATATTGTAATTGGACATTACTTGATACTGTCACTTTGATGTAAGTCTTAAAACATCAGGATTTAGATAGTACGTTCCTAACTCTGAGTGGAAATGGACCCAAGTCAACATCTCCGCATTCGTCCGCAAAGGGTTAGACTCGTCACGCAAATAGAACGGAGTACTCCTTCAAGACCGATCCGGACGATCTGAATTTTCTCTAGTACCTAAATGGATTAGATCACTATACGATGCGTAAGCGATAGTTTTTACAATTATAAAAAAAACACGATTTGTATGCACGTACATATACTACGTCGATCCTGCTTCTAAGAAAAGCTAACTCCGTTCTGTTCAATTTCAAAGCAAACCGAAAGCATGTTATTTATCTCCCCTCTTCGTCACCGACAACACGCAATATCAAATGGAAACATCGTAACATCATTATCATCCAAACGATGGGATAGGACGAGTCATTCTCGACCTCCAGCACATCTCAGTCACGAAATCATGGTTTCCTCGAATAATTCGAGCAGATCTGGTCACGGATTCACTCGGAGTTTATCAGCGTGTGTATTCAGTTATCACGAGAAAGGCTTGGAGAGCGCGCGACGCAGTTTTGTTGTCTCGAGAATATTCGACGAACCAATTTCTACCTGCGATCGTGCTGATTTCGCGATCATTTCGAGGAAGTTAAGAGAGAGAGAGAGAGAGAGAGAGAGAGAGAGAGAGAGAGAGAGAGAGAGAGAGAGAGAGAGAGAGAGAGAGAGAGAGAGAGAGAGAGAAAGACTTTTGTCCCCGACCTTCGTGTTTCTTCCTACAGCTACGAATGTTCTATAGGAAGAAAATACCGCTAACCACCGGATGAGGAGAGAGAGAGAGAGAGATAACGTTACGACTGTGTAGAAAGAGTAAGAACTTTTCGTTTCGAGAATATATGAGGCACGCACGCTCTCTTCACTTTCGCTGTTCGCTGTCCTGGCAACAGCATCTCTCGCGCGAAACTGCGGGCACTTCTGCCTTTATTGCACGAACGAACTTCTCGCGACGATATATTCCGGCTTTTATACGTGGCTTACACAATCACTTTCGTTTCACGATACACGTCTCGTACACGGCCCGGCCGAGTTTTACCCGTAAAACGGGTCCACGGCCGGTTCTCCTTCGAATATGGGTCATCCGCGGTCGTAAACTCTCGATATTGCGACATTTTCTCGGACCCCCTTTCCCAAAAATTGGTAAAATTTCATCGGTATTCGCTTCGATAACTGTCGCTAATTTCGCAGAAACAGTCTCCCCTCACATTGTACTTACGCCATTTTTACCGCGATATCGTTACTCGGTATCAGCTGCGAAGTCGTGTCGGGCCGCCGCAGTGAGACGATCACGACTAAGCCATCATGTGCCCGGCGATAATATAAATATGCTCGTAGAGGGAGAGCATACCGGTGATAAAAAGTACGTGGAAACCGAGGCGACTCGAATGGGATTTTCGTTGGACACATGACCGCGACCCGATCTCTTTCGATCGGATTCGATCCAAACAATCAATCACTCGTGTTAATCCGACGCGGCCAGCAACATCTGTAGATCTCAAGCGTGCGAGAGGATCGTTTTCGATTTTTCACGATGAAAATGGAGTTCGCGCGACTATAGCCGCCCATGGGTCAATGCACCAATTCATCGATCCCCCCATACGTACGCCTTCGGGTGAAATTTTAATTTCACGTAGCTACGATCGTTGTGTGAGAGACACGGGTGCAATCCGCGTTGGAGAACCTCTGGAGCGTATTTTAAGAAACACAACACACGCGCGCGCGTACACTACGCGAACTGAAAAGTCGCCGTTCTTGGGAAGCGTTAAAGGTCGATTTATACTATCCGCACAGTTTCGTTTCCGTATCGTCACCCTTCCGACACAGACAGACAGACAGTAGTATTCGTCAAATGGTCCGCATCCGATCGGTCAGGTTAAGACCAATTATGCCTTTCGAAAATTTTCAAAAATGTTAGGATATAAAATACAACAGAACTTAGTATGATTTTAATTGATTTCAGATCTAAAACGGCTACTACCACGGACAATAAGATTTTATTTTATTCCACTTTCTTAAAGTTCGTCTACAAAAATTGCAAACTGCATAAACATCCGCATTCTAATTATTAGATATTAATATTTGTCTGGTCGGAAACGTTCCGTGTCTGTGCGGATAGTGTAAATCGACCTCAACGCGTTTTGCTTTATAGTCTTCGCTACCGTTCTCTTGTACAAGTTGGACCGATTAGAACCTCTTTCGCGAGTAATTGGTCCGTGGAATGGAGACACGGTTCCTTTGTGATCCACGACGATTCGCGGTGACGTTAATTGCAACCTCGGTGGACGACTTAGAGCGACAAATGTGCACAGAAATCGAAAGAATCGCGGTTTCACCCTTGCAAGGAGGACGCTGCTGACGATTGAAATCCTTATGCACTCATTTTCGTGTCTAATTCTTTGAGATCAACATTAATTTATTATTAAATTAATTTATTATTAAATTAATTTATTTATTACAAAATACAATTTGTACGCATCAAAATTGGAAGCTAAGAAAAAATTGATTTCCCTAATTAATAATTTTATCGTGTCGACGATAGTATATCGATTTTCTTAAATTCTTGTTATCTCTTTGCTATCCTAGATTGCGCCTATTCATGTTTGTTATGAATGCATGATATCCGCAGTGTAGTAATCAGTCCAACTGGGAGAATCTAGGTCTGGGTTATGTTTGAATGATCTTGTAACCTCGGAGTGATTATATTTGAATATATAGCATTATATAAAATCATTCAGTTGGAGATCAGCTATGAACGTAATCCGCGGACATTCTATAGACATAAGAACCTACTATAAGTATACCAGTTTGAGTTTTATTAGCATGGTTGAGGTCCATAGAAGGTTTACGAAAGACCTTTCGATTCGGAGTCAATGTACATCTTACGAGTCACATGGTACTGATCGATGTGTGTTCACTTTCCTCGCGTTTAGACTTTAAAAGAACGGTTCAAAATGTCGTGACATATTGTTCCATTGTTGTAATATTCTTTTTGTTCTGCTACGAGCAGCAACAATAGAAGTTGTTGGCGTCAAATAGCACCGGAAACGCAGGGCGTAGAAAAATCATATGTCGTGGCTTCAGGGGGCGAAGCTACCTCGTTGAATCGTTAGACATTCGTAGAAAGAACTGTCCCGAAGACCCGTTTATAATAACGAATATTTCTAATAAATTTTTGCACCGCAGTATTAAAAGTAATTAATTTTATATGCAAGAATCAGCCCCATGGCTGAGGTATCAACGATATAATGATGTGGTTCGAGACCATTGGCAGTTGAAAGGACAAAAGACATTGTATTTTTATAACGTTCCTTGTACTTTTTTTATTTTATGCAATTTCTATGTGTATAATTATATTTTGGCAACGAACAACATTTTACTATATATAAAGATATTAAAATTCTGTCATTTTTCACAGTTTCTAAATATAGTTGATCAAGGTTCTATCATATCTTTCGAACGTGCAATTGTTCTCTGCAATTCCTCCGATAAACAATTTTTATGTATTTTCTTGCACAGAGCCTGTGCAAATCGTCGAACTCATTATTCCGCGATGACCGTGAACGGCAACTTAAATGAATGAGCAAAAAGTTGATGCCGGAAGAACTTCCGCGTCGGTTGAACTTTTTCCTCGATGCATTCTTCATCGTTCGAATCGTTCCGCGCTCTAAAGGAGGTTCGTGAACCCAAGATATCGATCTCACTATTCCTAGAGACGACGAGGAACGGTCAATGGACTGTCTTTTGCATGCAACAGTCGGTCTAACAATAGTTCGTGGCTCGAAACGTTCTTGCTGGCAGCCTGGCATCTCGGAAGCATTTCGCAGACTTCCGTTCTTCAGTTCCACGTCCGCGGTACATTGCCTGCAATCGTGATTTCCTAATCGGGAAAACGTGCTAATCGTTGCGTATACTGCTCGCACGTCACCCGTTTGTGTAAACCCCGACAACTTTGAATAAATCCTCGGTGAGCTTTACTGCGAGCCTGGAATGCAAAGGGCTTTGATTATCACGAGAAACTCGTTCGACCCCTTTAATGCAACGCGGAACAATTTCGCGTGAACGTAGGGCAATTAACGCTCCGTTCGCTGACATTTTGCGCGCTTCGATTACGCGATTAGGCGCGAGGATGTTGCCCGAGGAGCTAAACGCTTCAACCGTTGTAGATCATGCGAGCGATCCGCGTGGGTGGCAATAAACGCTCCCGGTCGCTCCAAATACAACACAGACTCACTCGCGAATTATTACGCGTCTGTTTACGGATCTATTGCGCAGCTTCGCGAACTGCACATACTGGTTGGCCTTAGTTGGTTAGTCATAGCAAAATAGTCATTAGTCAAAACTTTTTGATTAATTAGTGAAAACTAATTAATAATATTAATGTACATGTGTTAATCGCACAATAGTGACTGATGACTAAAGAATGATGACTGATCATCTACTACTAATTCACTAATAAGCAATAGCTAACGATTACATAGAGCTGTGACTACCTATTGGCCATTTAGTTATCACTAACTCATCAAAAAGTTTTGACTAATGACTATTTTGCTATGATCAACATTCAAGAAGACTATTACATAGTCATTTTTAAATATTAGTTGATTATTGCCCTACTCTGATTTCAGCCCACTCTTGACATAGCCGAAAACCAGATGTCCTCGCCAGTGACCATCGTTTCATTACCAACTTTCACTTTCCCTCCCCAACAATTCCCCTACTCCAGGCCTGGGCGACGTTGGCTCAAAGAACACATGTTGCTGCTACTCCTCTGTCGGAGTGGACGTGATGGGGACTGTCTTACCGAGTAAGAAAATGAGAGCTTACCGAGCAAGAGAAGGAGAGATGCAGCAACATGTGTTTTTCGAGCCAGCGTCGTCCATGCCTGCCCTACCAGTCCCTTCCAATTTTCCTGATCATCCTAGCACCATTCCTCTGGTACAAAATAAAGACTTTCCACCAAATTTCCGGGATTACGACTGTTTAGATATGTATATTGTATAAGCGTTCGGTTAGAACAAGGAACCCCTGTTTGGTCGTGTCTGGATTTTCCAGATTTCGGCCAGGCGCCGAAATTCTACCCGTAGTCAGTGTTGGGCAATAAATAAATAAAGTTATTTGTGTGGTGTATGTATGATTGAGTGAGTGAGTGAGAAAGGAAGTTGAGTGAGGAAAGACGAGAGAATGTGTGAGAGAATGAGAGAGAGAGAGTTCGCGAAGCGAATTCGGCGACAGCCGCGTCGAGACAGATTCAGGCAGATTGGGAACAACAGTCAAAGTAGGCAGATGTACTATTGGTTGTGTGGCAAATCGTGAGGATTGTTTAAATGTATCGAGCTGTTCAATAAAAGTTACAAGATTTGTTATTTGGATATTCAAATAAAAAGTAAAAATAATTATTTATTATTTGAGCAAGTCTAAATAGAATTAAAATAGAACTAAATAAAATTATTCCTTTCAAATAATATTAATCCTATATAAATTTACTTAAATTTTATTAGTAATATTATTCCTCTCAAATAATATTAATCCTATATAAATTTACTTAAATTTTATTAGTAATATTATTCCTCTCAAATAATATTTAATTATTTATTATTTACAATAAAATTTGCTCAACACTGCCCGTAGTTTATTCCCTGGGACACCACGTGCTACATATCCTCGACTGTATATGTCATGTCTTCGAGTGTCGTCTTGTCGTCGCCCCAGCGCCGAAATTCGAACCCTATTTATTTTCTGGGGTCCACTCGTTGGCCAGTTACTCGAAGATATTTTTGTGGTTGTCAGGAAGAACGCCGCATGTCACACACTTTCACTTTCGAGATATAGCCGTTTAAAGTTTCGATCACTAATGCTTCGACATAGGACATCGGTTAAATTGTATTATTTTATCGAGCCTTTCGAATTTGTTTTCATGACTTTTTTCTGGTAAATACGTCAATTCTATACTACGAAGCTCAATGAATGCATAAACTCAATTTTTTTTAAATTGGGACATGCGGCGTTTTTTCTTGCAACCACAGATTCATCTTGCGACTCGCCCCTCTTCTCCATCGATACCCCCACGCGTTGAAAATTGTAAAGGAGAGGGAAGGATTATGTTTTCCTTATCCTGGTCCTGTGTGCCCCACATCAGATTCTTTCCGACTGTCGGCTTAGTAACTTCAAAACCTAGACATCTTGTACCGACAGTCGAGTCTCTCGTAGACATTAGTTTTGAATAAAGTATTGTTTGAAAATCTTGCAATGTTGTTCTTCTCATTGAGGGAAGTGGTCCTTCGAGAACTTAGTCACAGACATGTTAGCGTCAACGTGTTTTAAGATTGCAAGGATTATGTGTACCTGGGTGTACGTGACATCCTGAATAGTGATGCATGAGATAAACAGAACCGTCGTCGGACGATGGCGAGTGGGCACTGGGCCATTCAGCTATCGTTCAGGAAGGTCATGTTTATGAGGATGTGACAAGTGAAACTTGCCGAGGGTATGCAACCCAAGGCCACACTGCCCTAAAGAATTGGGACTTTGTTCCAAGAGGATCTGACCACGGAGTGGCGAAGGGAAGAGTGCCTTTTGGTGAGAGGACTGTGTCACGGCACTTACTGGCACTTACCCCAGAACCTTCGAAGGGCAGACATATAGTTAGTCGGCACACCACGTGCAAGTTTACGAGTAGTGCGAACAATTATATTATTGGTCCAACCAAGAAACTACTCAACAACGACACTTGGTTCCAAAGGAAATTTTTGCAAAGAAAAGAACATTGGTAAGTGCGTAAGAATCCATCCGGCAGTCAAGACAGCATGAATGTGGATAATGTCCACATAGCATCGGTATATACATAGATAACTTCAGAGTTATCACTGCAGCAAATAGACTACAGATTTGATGCATCTATAGCAGACATGGATGAGTGCGAAACGAAAGTGTAGAGACATTATTGTTTCGGTAGTCATTAAGGGTTGAAATGTCACGTGACGCTACGGTGGGGTCAACGGATATTCGACCGTTAATATCAATGCTCTGACGAGGCAGTTTACATGCAGATGATACGCTTGTTTGTGCGGAGTTAAAAATAATTTATGATAATCCTTGACTTCTGGCACTTATATAAGTTTATTTGGTCATTAACTATGCTAACAACCTCAGCCAAATGAAGTTTTTCTGTTACCAGTCGCAGACTTTTGTGTTCATTACGCTTCGCTGTCGATATTAACTCAATTACAGTAAAATATATTTCAATACGCTTAAAGTTTACAGTATTCTATTAGGTCGGAAAGAAACTTCTTGCGGTTTTTATTATAGAATCAAAATAACAAAAACCGTAAGAACTTTCTTTCCGACCTAATGTTTGCATTTCAAGAGTTGCTTACGAATAAAGCATGTGTTCGAAGAAACATTCGGTAGCAGTTTTGTTTTTTGACGATTAACAATCGTTGGAGTTGATCAATCCGATTGATTGTGCCTGCTTTTGACGGATAAAGAGATCTTTATCGTCGATAAAGATCGAAAACAAACCTGAAATAATATCTTTTTAATTATCTGTGGTCGACACCCTGCATAAAAAACTGACAATGCATTATCATACTCATTATCAAGAGTCGTTCTTAATAATGAAAAATACTTTGAACTTTGACAATACTCACCAACGAAACAAAAACGATTCAGTCATGTTAGTCATAAGTTAATGAGCATGGACGTCGTAAACTGTAAACGTCTTACTTAACGATACATATTTTAAAAGATAATGAAGGTCAGATAAAATACGACTTTGATTTCGAAAAAGAATTGACAACAACAGTATAATAAACCTACAAGTAACAAGGCCCATTAGCTCAGTTGGTTAGAGCGTCGTGCTAATAACGCGAAGGTCGTGGGTTCGATCCCCCCATGGGCCAAATTTTTTCTTTTTAATCATCATACATCCATTTTTTAAATAAAACATCAGCACCATCCTTTCCAATTATTTTTGCAGCATCGCTTATAGCATAAGCATAAAACTGTCATTAAAATGGATTGAGTTGACTTCAGTTGTGTAATAATCCGTAATAGTTGTGCATAATGTACGATTATGTATTACGGAGGCATCTGATGGATATCGAACCACGTCTGTATGTCAGACGAATCAAGCCAGGTTCGCGTGCTTTAGTATATGCAGGAAGTAGAATTGGTTGATCGTGATCAGACGTGGTCAGACGATCCCTATGCAATAGCACGTGTATTCGTTGCATTTCCAAACTCGATTTTCTCGAAAATGAAGATCCGGATAAAAAAATGTTACTTGTACCGAATTTTCTTCTTACTTTTTTATATAGAATCACCCCCTGCCCGACTGTACTACGATTTCCGGCCCTCCCTGTATTTTATAAGATTCTACGATTGCAATCAATTATTGCAACGGGGGTACCACCGTTGGTAATCGAGATCTCGTCGGTGCCTCGTCTCTGCTGGTACTGCTGACAGACAAATGTTACCGACAGATAGGTTACAGAAATAGTTAGTGGCGCCATCGTGTAGCGAATCACTTTTACCACCTGTCGGTAATTGTGTCTACCAGTTTCGTCGTTTTACTGCTACGTGAAGTGGCCCTAAATTTTGCTTTTCGGAGCAGATGATTCATGTCGCTGTCAGCTTTGCTCCTTATGGGCAGAGTGGTAAGAATCGTCTGTTCCTATAAATAGTGTTCATCAGTGACTAAAGATTATGATTTTCGGGATCGGAAATGTACCTACTCGCATTTCTATAGAAGTTAAACTATTCCTCCCAATTTTTAAGTGTATTGAGGGCTTCGGGAACTCTAGAAAAATTGATCTAGAGATCCTTGAAATCTTCAGAATACCTTAGAAGGACTTTCATTATTAGAAAACTTCCAGCATCTGAGGAAATCCAATATTGAAAGATCTGTACGAGTCCTTCCCATCTTGTAAATAAAAACAATTGTTCGCTACTTCATTGAGGCATGTTCTTTAAGAGAAAGAAAACAGCCTGTTCGTTTCATTTCCTGTTGGACGTACCTGTCCGCGGGATAATATGCGTGGATCACGCGAGAACAGGGCGGCTGCATACAAATCATCAAACGCGAGTGCAGCGCGTTCGGATGTTCCGCTATGTTAACGCTTTGTGTGTCAAGTAGCTGTAATGGATATTCTAATCAAGAAGGTTACACGGTTAGAAGATTCTTCGACAGGTCATAATCGAAATTTATTAGTAAAGGGCTGCCTCAAGTCTAGACAACTGACACATGCATCCTATCTCTCGAAGTTCACAAACAAATCGTTACATAAATGTTCGTTTTCATGAATGTATTATTTTCTATACATTCATTTAATTTTTTGCTAACATTTATTTAATGTTTAACTACACATCTACGTGAAAATTTAGCTGAACTTTCATTATTTTACTGTTTCAGATGCGATCATGTGGAATTTATTGCCACTTCTGTCTTCCAGAGTCTTGTAGTCAGCATCCAACGGTGCTTATGGTTTTCTTCGTAGTTTATCCTGCATTATCATCGTTGACTCACCCAACCAGGGCTGTAGTAAGATAAAAGATAACAATCTCCGGTCAGAAATAAGTAGAAGGAGCGGCACAGAACAGAAAATGACGGGTTCACGCTCGTTGGTATGTCGATGCATTTCTGTGTCAGTGGTAAAGGTCTAATAGCGGTCCCGATGCTATCTATTCCTTTCGGCTTTATTATAGACGGAAGAGCATTGATTATTTCTTCGGGATCGGTCGCAAGGAACGAGTCTGGCGTTCCTCGGCGTTCTTCCTAAGTTCATAGAACAGTGCTTAACCTAGAAACTCGTCAAACGGAGGGACCTCCTTCTATGGTAGCCGAGTTGCTAGACCCATTTCGTTGCCGTAAAATATTCGACAATTTCGTCCATACATTCTTCTTCATCTGCAGCCCTGTCCGCTCTGGATGACATTGATGAAAACGCTTTTCTTACGACTTTCTGTTCGACGTTGGAGAACTATCCTAATTAGAGGATCAGGCAGAGGATCAAAGATGATACATTTTGAAGATTCATATCTTGAATCGTGAAATATACGCTTACCATTCGATGAGCAATGTAAATTATGTGTTCAGAACGTCACATACTTTTAACATCTAATGCTTCCAGCCTCGTGTCAATGATCGGATAACAACCTACTCACTTCGAACCGGCATTCAAGTATTCGTGCCTGTAAGAAAATCCTCGTTTTAGAAGAGAATTACACCGTTCCCCATTCGTAGAGTAAGAGTACGTTCTAGTAGATCTGCATAGGAGACTTCGAACCCGTTCAGTACCGTAACTAACTTTCATTATTGACATAACGGTGATCCTCGGACTTCGCAGACTCACGGGACATTTCGACAAGTCTATCTGTACCGATTGCAAAAATGCAAGCGGCTCGTTCCGGCATGCTTACGTGAGCCGATCGTTCTTCACCCGTTAGTTTTCGACGCCGGCTGTACTTTTATTTTCGATGACCCGAAATTTTCGAGGATGCTCTCGGAACCGTCGTAAACCGAGGAAATGCACCATGTAGGGCGCACTCCTTTAATTATAAGCAACCGGTCTCCAACGTTACGACGGGCTAACGCGGCAATTCGACTCCGCAAGTGTGTCAAGCTTGGTCAACGGCATTCGTGCCTTCCTTTTTGATTTTTTCTTCCACCGTGGTCACCGTCGTTCCCGATCGATCCTTTATTTTTCGACAGGATGCTTCTGACTGACGCGGAAAGGAGAATTAGATCGGCAAATACGTTGAACGGAGGTTCGGCCGACGATCTCCTGGGATCCCAGGTCGTTTCAGGCACGCGGCGATTAGCGAGATCCTCCTAATAAGAAGACACACCACACCAGCGTCCCGCTACTGAAACAGTTATGATGGATCGTGATCGCCTGGACTGCATCGATCGGCTGAACCTTCAAGAAGAAAAGGAAAGCCTCGATAGATCCCCCGATCGAACCTTCGCGATCTCTGCTGATCGAGCTCGCTGTTTTGCCAAATTTTTCCTTCAAGGTGAAGGGGATAGTCTGGCGCTAGTGTTGCAGAAAATCGTTTTTATCAGCTATTGGCAGATTGCAGATTTTATACATTTATGGGAAGATGAGTAGGAAGAAATTTAAAACGGTAGAAAGATTAAAAAACTGTTAAACAACATTTTATGCATTTTACGCATTTATGACAGACATGAGTAGATCAAATTCAGAACAGTGAATATATCCCAAGGATTTAGAAATATTTATTATTGTTGACTTATCAAAACGGTTAGGAAATAAATGCATATTTTGTAGACGATTTGTAGACTAGCTCCATCCTCTGGGAGCCTTCCGGGTCAAAATACTCAAAGTTTGTTGATTCTCAAAATTATTTGTCTCACCTCTATGTACCTTAAACCCATTTCTAATGGAGAGCGGCCATCATTTTTTGAGTAGAGGATCAAAAGCACGTACGTAGATGACTTGCTCGAAGCCTCGAGAGTTTTGTACCCAGAAAACGAACGAGAAACGTGACTTTTTGCGAAAGACTTTTGGCACAAGAATTCGGTCGCAACTCGACCGCGAGAACGGGGGACATAAAGAAACTCTGTTTCAAAACTGGATCTTCGGGGTCCGTGGCGGCCAGTGGCGGAAGATTGGTCAGTGCCATTGAAAATAGTGCCAAAGGCGTGTGGTCATTGGCCGCGCGGTCTGCCCCCCACGTAAGTGCGCAAGCTATATAGAAGGCCTCGCGAGGAATTTCATCTTCAGAGTCGAGAGTCAGTGTCAAGGAAGTCCAGCTGAAAGTAACCGAAGTGAGTAAGTCCACAAGGTGTTAGCCGCAAGAGCCTCTAGACTATCCTCGCAAACCAATCTCACCCTCGCTGTGTTTCCTCTTGTAGATATACGATCTACACCGAGCTACTGATCTACTCTTCTTCGGGAACCTTTCACGAAGATCCTCGATCTTCTCCCGATTTCATTCTCTTCGTTTGACCTTGTATTCACTTGAAGCAGTTCTCTTCACAGACGATTTAATAAATACTGGGATTAGACTTTATAATATTGACGGGCTAGAAACGTTGATGACACCGATCTCTTCGACGTCCAGAACCTTTCACGAAGAAACTCTTCGTCCCCTTCACGTCTTTCTGCCTTCTATTTGTTTCCATTGAAACAGTCTTTTGTACAGAGCATTTAATAAATGCTGGGATTAGACTTTGTAATATTGGCGGGCTAGAAACGTTGATGACACCGATCACTTCGATGTCGAGAGCTTTTCGAGAATTGCTTCATGAATACTAGGATTAGGGTTTATAAAATTGGCGGGCTGGAAACATTACTAATATTGTTCAACACTGCATCCATTTCTAAAGAAACAATGTATTCTGTGTCGAATCCCAGGACATTGTCCTAACCTTTTCTGTTCTGTCGATTGTTTGACATTATCAGTGAATTCTCAGCAAGTTCGTTGTAGAATTGAGAGAATTTTCGAAGCTTACAAGAGGCAGAATTGATTTACTGTGATCGAAGGTGTATCCACGTGCTATGAACTGGTCGCCACTACCATTTTTCCTCAGTTGATCGGTCCGAGCAAGGGCGACAGTACATCGCGGCCGCGTTTCCCTGTAACGGTACCGTTCGAGTTCAACAAACTGGCAGCATCTACCAAGAAGTGGGCTAGCTGGTGCTGCCAAGGCGACCTTAGCCGTTCTGACACACTTTTCGCCAGCTGCGCGAGTCGCGTCCACTGTTTACCGTTCTCGGTTTTACTTTTTCTCGGTTTTCGTATGGGGGTCAAGGTCCAGCCGCAGGAAACCCCTAGAGACCGGACGAATCGGAAGAGCCATCATCTTCCGACGTTTGCGGTCTCGTTGTTACGTAGATCTTGATGCCTTATCACAGAACACGGTGCAAACAATATCATAACAATAACAGCCGATGCCAACGAAATAACAAATGAGACACTTCATCTCATCTTAACTTCTTCAGCTTCCTACAAAAATTCTCCTGAAATTCTGTTACCATTACGCAGCTCGTTATGAGCATGATAAACTGTAAATTCTATTTCAATTTTATATTTTTATTTTGCATATAAAGACCCGTAGTCCACTAATAACATTTGACTCCAACTCCTAAAACCTTCAGAGTAAAATAAATTTGTTTGGAAGACTGATCTTGCTGATCTATTCTTGCAGAATGTATTCCAAACAGTACGTGGCGTTGTGCATGGTGGCTCTGGTGCTGGGACAGGTGGCAGCGCTGCCACAGAGTCCTCAGTACCCTCAGCAGAGCCAGCAACGGGTCAGGGACGACCGGAAGTTCGCGGAGAAACCGAACGCCATGAAGAAGGTCGGCATCGACGACTTGAACGAAGTGAACACCAATCAGATTCAGGTGAGAGGAAAGGAACAATGTACACTCAGCTACAATTAGTTGAATAATTAGCTTGATTTTATTCTAAAGAATGAGACACTCAATTGTTTAATTCATTTCAGGAGACTACCAGCAACACCAGCTTCTCCTGGTCGAACATGCTGGGAGTGCTGATGAGACTATTGTTGGGGCGCGTAGCCGGTGATAACGAGGCCAGTAAAAATGAAATTGAAGATGGCGCACCTGCTAGTCCCTGGGCAAATGCAGTCGCAGTGGGTCTGAGAGTGATCACTGCTTTCCTTGGTGGTCCTCAGCATGGCGACATCGAGGGCGTTGACAAGGTCAACAACGACGGAAGTCCTATGCAGGTAACTTACACGATCCAAATGTTCAACAATGTATATTGTCATGTATAATGTACAAAAGTGACTCAATTCATTCGAGCAGTTCATCAACATCGTGGTGAACCTACTGGACGCCTTGAAGACCTCTTTCTCCCATCGATCGTTCACTGCTAGGTCCGCAGGAAGACGAGACACTATTTCGGAGGCGGCTGTCGCGTCCATCACTATGTTGAAGGTACAATTTACAAAATACAAAGTATACAGTATTCCAGTATTTACAATTCTAATTAGCTGGAAACAACATAACAGTACATACTGCTAAGTAATACTTCCGACGTTCTCGTCGTGTTATACTTTATCCACTCAAGTTGGTTTCAAAAGCGTATACATAAGAAATATCCTCGGTAATTGCAGCTCACTTCGCTAATTGAGCTAATTTCTCAAACATTCGAACATCACTGCTGCTTCAACAAACACATTTAATTTCGAAAATAACACCACGAGTTACACTAAATTTTCACGCACCGCGAGTTCCACACGGCTTTCGCAAAAAGAGCAACACCTGTTCGCAAACTAACGCTTCACGCTTCCGTGACTCCGGCCGATAACTGCCGGCAGAACGAGGTTACGCACGCGTGATACCGGCCGTTAGGAATGAACGCGCGAACACAGCTGTTCGCTATTATTTTTCGTAATTAAATATTCGGTTACAGGGCTACATGAGGTCCTTGAAGAGCTTCAATCATGTTGGCCGAGCGGAGGACGAGGGCCAGCAAGGTTGTGCTGAGAGAGCTCTTTGCGAGGCTAGCGCTGAGTGTGTCGCGGATGCTCAGGGGACTTCGTCCATCTTCTGTCAACTTGGATCGTAAGTGTCTAGATTATTACTACCCAATTTAATTGAGAACCTCCTTTACTTTTTCTCAAATGGACAACGTGATAATTTCTACTGCTAAGCCAATTCTTATGGGCCATTCGTTTAATTGATCGCCATCTTCTTCAAGGTACACGACCAGCTACATCCTCCAAAGGCAAAGCGGAGTCGGTCTCGAGGCTCTTTACGAAGCAGGACGACGAGGACGCGCTGGACAGGACTGCAGGACCCTCTTCATGGACTGCAACGCAGTCTGAAAGGTCCCAGTTCGATGATCGATGGATTCACAGACTGACTCGGTCGCCTAAAACAAACGAAGACCCTAGGAAAGAATCGGGTTCACGCCAACTAGTTACAGTTTTCCCTTTTTAGCACGGTTTGGAGGGTACAGCGAGCCTCTATCGAATAGAGGACGCTGTTTCCTATTGGCTGGCTTGTTCGGTTAGGCCTCCCGCCCGAAATAATTTTGTAGGAGTGGGGATAAAAGCGAGACGCTAACGAGGGAAAGCTGCAACTGCGGCTCGCTGCGATTATTGGTTGACGATAAGTTAGGTAACCAAGAAAGATCATCTTCTAAATCAGCGGAAACGAATGGTCTCGTCGGTTTTGAAATTGTCAATTTTGTGAATGACCATTTAGTTAATTAAGTTAGTCAAGTTCCCCGTCAAATAAGCTTTCACTCAACATACTTGACATCGTACTGTGTTCACGCTGACACACTTCAAATTAACAATTTACGCAGGTTCAGACTTTACACAGTGTGATCACAGCAAAGTATAGAAGTACGAACTTTCTTGGTTACCGGTGAAAATCGCTGAAGTTTAGAAGACCTCTCGGTGTCCACGGGACCTGCAAGATGTCCCGTGGACACTGACAGTCATCGAACAAGTGGCAAACACTTGTCCAAGTAGACTGAAGAAGATTCGAGGCCCGAACGAACGGCGCCTCGGGGATCGTCACGATACTATATCTATCTTTGTTAACTATATCGACGGTAGAGTTAGTGCGGACTTCGTTAGCAATGTCCGTTGCATTGTACCCTCGCGCTTTTTATTATATCGCAGTTTTATTCAGACAGATCGGTGCAAGTAGCGTATCGAGCGGGAGAACAGTAGGCGAAAATGGAAAAATTAGCAGCAGTCGCCGTTATGTGCATTCGAGAACGCTTGGTGGTTGTTGCTATTTATGACTGTAAATAATGACTGTATGCGTTTGTAAATAAATGTAAATGAAACTAGCCCTGGGAGAAATGGTACTGTTCACCTTCCAGCCCTTCCTTCTGTGAAAAGAACTATGAAACGTTGATTGCCCTCGAGTTCTTCTTCACTTGAGCAGTATTAATTAATGAGCAGAAGATTATATTTTTGTTGCTGGCTCGCAATCAGAAGAAAGTCTTCAGTCTCTATCGAAATAGAAGTGACGCTGCAAGATCGACAGCGGGTCGAATATGAACAGGATCTTCAGCACTCTCGTCAGCTTTCTAAGCAGCCACAGAAGTATGATCTAGACGGAGAAAAATACGTCGCAACCATCAGGGACCGTAAAGCTCCCGATGAAAAGTGTTTTAAAAGTAGACCTTCAACCGATCGGTGACACAGGATTGGTCAGTTCCATTGAAAATAGTGCCAAAGCCGCGTAGTCATTGGCTGCGAGGCCTACCCCCACGTGGCACCGCAAGCTATATAGCAGGCCCCGCGAGGAATTTCATCTTCAGAGCTGAGAGTCAGTGTCAAGGAAGTCTACCTGGAAGTGAGCAAGTGAGTACTCCGCCAGGCGAACCGGAAGTCCTCGTTTTCATTCAGAACTGTCGTGACACCCCTTCCCTAATTTCTTCCCTTGGATTTGGGCACGTAAGTAGAGCGAAAGTCAACGAAAACTTTTCCTTTCCAGTGGCTCTAGCTTCGGTAGAGCATTTTGCTTTCGTACTTCATTCGATTAGCCTCTTCGCAAGAGGAACGTGTGCGGAAAACGCAAATTTTACGTGAACTGTAGAAAATTTTAACGATTCGGTCCTGAAACGACGAGGACATTTTATTTGGATAGTTTAGAAGAGGTAATGATACCTTGTTAATTAATTGTTTGCAAGTGTTTTATAGTGAGTAGCACACTCTGGTGATAATTTCAGAGTGCAAAGATTTGAAAGTTTTAGTCGTTTGCTTTTAAAGTTTTGGTGGTACGAGGGAAGTGTGTAGAATTACTGTTGTTAGAGAACGTGCGATCTTCCCAGCTCGCCAATTGCGTCGAGAGCAACGTTCACAAAAGGCCAAGCCGGGGAACGAGCCCGGAACAGCTAGAAAATACCTTTCGCAGGTGTCAGGGTACAGTTAGAAATCGTTCGTGATTTTTCCGGCACGCGTGTACCGTTTTCGAGAGGCGCGTCGCTCTTTGAGCTACGCCTCCAGTCTTCTAATACGGTTCTAATAACGTTCCATTACAGTCGCAGGCAAAAACTTCAAAGCGATATTAACTGTTTCACTTTTGAACACCTCAGTCTATCCATAAAAATTATTTCGTGGCCGTATCACCATTATTAAGTCATCAGGGGCTCGCCGAACTCCAAATTTTCTATTATTCGTAGAAAAATTACACTGAAATTGGTTCATCAATATTTGTTGGCTATAGGTACTTCAAAATTCAATTTCCCTTCGAATCTTTTTGCTCTTGCAAATTTTAATAGCTATGTATAGCAATTTCGAAATAAAATACTTCAATCTCGAGTCTTTCTACAAAAATGATTCTAGAATTGTGTGTTACCATTAATAATTCACTACCAGCAATCTTGAAAGGATTAGACTGAAACACTTCAATTTCTAACGTTTTGATCTCTTGGCAAAAATTTTTAAAAAATTCTGTCGCCATTGTCAACTCATTACAGGCTCGTCAAATTAATTGGGCTCGTTCCGGGAAATCTGGGCGATTACCAAAGCCGAATACTTAGTCCTCAAAGCGGAACGTTTTCGCCGACTAACAATGCAGCAATTCCATTATCTTCGAAGCGTGAAGCCTTTTTCATCCGTTTTCCCGGAACAGTCTTCTTCCAGTGAGTGGACTTTTTCGGTCCGAAATCGTTTCCTCACGAGGTTCCATCGAAGTCTGGAAGATTTCCAGAATCTTCGTTGGTTCTCGATGCTTTCTTTCCCCGCCGGTCGTCCATCGTCGTCTCTCAGCGATCGCAGACGAAGAAGACGCTGACGACAGTAGGTCGCGACCGCGTTTTCAGGTAACGGTACCTGTCGGGTTCAACAAACCGGTAGCTACGACCGAGAAGTGGGCTACCTGGTGCTGGCAGGGTGACCTTAACCGCTCTGACACACTTTCCAGCCTTTCCAGCCGTTCCTCCGGTTCAAGCGACTCATTCGTTCGGCTTTATTCGTTCCGTGCTAGGTCGCTCGCATTTTCCGGACTGCCAAGGCCAGGCTCTACGACGATCAAGGTCAGAAATTACCAAGTCCTTCCTCTTCCACGAAATTAGTACCTCTGGTACATTTATCTGGCTCCAGGAAGCCGCTCGAAGTCAAGATCGCGACATTCAAATGTCAAATCTAACACTTCTTCGCTCTAATCTCACACTAAGACTGACAGGACCATTTTTGACATTGGGTCTGTGTCTTCAACGATCAAGATCAGATTGTAAATTCATTGTAAAATCAAACACCCGACGTCATTATCGTTATAATCGTTATAAAACAAGGTTCAGTTTTCCTTAAAAAATGATTATACAATCGTGTTACCATTATTCGCTCTTTACGAGCTCGTCGTGTTCGATAAGATTTGAACATTTTAAGACAACAAACATCAAAATACTTCAATCTTCGAAAGATTTTTTGATAATGCTAGTGAGAAAATGTCGTCGAGTGTGCTCCTAGTAGAAAGGATTGCTCATAAATGCGTGGTTTAGTATAGTCGACATCGAATCGCATGAATTCCGCGCGTGACACATTCGAGACCAGATTTTCTCCCGGACAAGTCCTCGATCCTCCACTCTTGTTTTCTCTTTTGACTCATTGTCGTCGCGAGGGGAGAGAAAGATAGAGAGAGCAACCATAAAGCTTGCTTTTCACGCGTCCACGGTTGAGATAGCATCCGAGGCGCGGACACCTTCTCTTTTCGCGAATCTTCCTCGGTTTCCGGCAGCTTGCGATTTTTGTTTTCAGGATGTTGAAGTATAATCAATACGTGTCGCTGTTCTTCGTGGCGCTTGTTCTTGGACAAGCTGCCGCCTTGCCACAGCATCCGGTGTACTCGCAGCAGGTCCAGCCTCAGCAGGTCAGGGAGGACAGGAAGTTCGCTGAGAAACCGAACGCTATGAAGAAGGTCGCTCTGGATGACTTGGATGACGTCAGTACCAACCAGATTCAAGTGAGTCGAGCAACAAGATTTGTATTGGCTTGTAACTAGGTTTTTATGCAAAATAATCTTGAAAATAATACATTGGTTTTCTTCCATCATTTTAATCAGGGATCACAAATAACAGTTATTCTAAAATTTTCTACGATAAAAATCATTAATAAAAAGTTGATTATTATTGAAATTTAAGATAATGTACGCAAAATATAAAGAAAAAAATTCGAAGAACAAAATCGTCAAAAAATATCGATTTTTATATTTTTGGTTACAAATAACAGTTATTATACCATAAGAACAACACAAAATCTGTTTGTTTGTCACATTAAATTGATTTTCTACCATTTGAAAGTTGACTATTACAAATTTCCTTCATCAATAACTGTAATGAGCGATCGAAATCAACTTCTCTAATTGATAACTGATATAAGTGATCGAAATGAATTTCTCTCAACGATAACATTTACTAACAAGAGAAACAATTTTCGGTTACTTATAATTCTTATTTGTAACCAATACGATTTTAGTCGATGAAATGATTATGATTCTATGACTTTTTTTTTGGTTATAACGGTTATGGTCTCTGATTTTAATCTTTCATGTAATCATTTAACCACTTGCCGTGAAATTTTCTTTACGGTTACGGTGAGTTAAAACGTCTTTGTCCCCAAAAATGTCGTAGAAGAGAAAATACAATTTATATTTAATGCTTAAAAAGAAAAGCATAACATTCATATTTGTTAGACTTTGTTGAAAACTTCATCTCGAGTCTGAGTCTACATAACTGGTTACTCAGACATTTGGGGGTATATTCTAAGTAACTTGCAGTCGAATTTTATTTAGAACGAGACTCTGAATTCAGATTAGTCGAAACAGTAACAACTTTCAGGGACATCTTGCTACCTTGATGTTCTGGCATGTTTCTATGGCACATTTTTTAGTCAAACTCATTAGACAGCACAGCTCCTCAATTTTTTCGGAAATTCAAAATAGCAAAATACACTTTTAGAAAAATGTCAAAAGTTTTGTTTCGAGCCGTGGATCGTTTTGTTCCGTCAGGAAGGTAGCAGTAGCGGTTTCTCCTGGTCGAACATGTTGAGCATGGTGATGCAAATGTTGTTGGGTCAAACTGGTGGCATAGCTGGGCCCAGTAAAAATGATATCGATGATGGAGCACCTGCCAGTCCATGGGCCAACCTGTTATCTGTGGGTTTGAGACTGCTCACCGCTTTGCTCGGTGGACCTCAACAACCCGTCGACGGCATCGACAAGGTTGACAATCAGAGCAGCACGATGCAGGTAGGTCAACGCGCGACTTGATCATACGATCCACTCGATTGACATTGTCTCAGATGTCAGAATCCGGAGAAATCCATGATTCCAACGGAATCGTTCCATAGCAAATTCACTGACATTTTCTGATGTTTGTCTTCATCAAACGAAATCGTCCTCATCAAATATTTGTATTCAGCAAACGAATACTATGGAATTGTTCTGCAAACTGCTTAGAGTACACAAGACACGCTGTACAGATTGTCCCCGTTTAATTGACACCAACTGTATTAACAGTGAATGAGCGTGTCAATTAAACGGGGACTGCTGCAATTAATAGATTGCGGATTCATTAAGGTCTTCAAGAATTGCTGAGAATTGCTTTGTCAAGAATTTGGGAATTGTACATTTCGATAAATTAATTCACGATTGTGAGAAAATTGTAAATTGGTCATTTTACGAAGAAGTTGAACATGAAGTTGAAGAAGCGGTTTGAAAACTGCAAGAAATTGTTCGGCAACGGAAATTCCCTGAAACTGCAGATCCGCATTTTATTAATTTCGATCGGTAGCACTCGCAGTAGATTGTACATGGCTGAGCATGAAGTAGTCAGTTCAAGGATCACTTCTCGTCGGTTGTCTCGTTGCCGATTGTATTCGCGTATACGAGAGAAGATGTAAAAATGTAATGACGTCGTTAAAGAAGTCACAACGGTGTACGAAATCGGTTCTCGTCGCGAACGGTTGCCCACCTTAACGACGACGTCGCGCGAGCAATTACGGTGGCCATCATTATTCTCGCACGGGGCGTGGTTACGTTAACGATCGTCACGTTTTCTAAACGATATAATTCGTCGCTGCGAGATTCGATCTGTCATTTGAAAGTCGAGAAGCGTTGTATAATTAGAGAATCGAAAGTGCATCGTTGTGGCTGCTCGTTTCGCGACACAGGCATGCAAACTTTGCTCTGCGCGGTGTGGAATTGGGGGCCAATAGGCCACGCCTGCTCATGCCCACTCGGAGCCACGCCTACTCAGAGCACTCAAGAGCAAGCTCAGTGGCTGTCAGGGTAAATTCGATCATGCCTATGTCGTAGACTTTCTTTGCTTGGGATTCGAGCTCCACCTCCCTTGTAAATAATCGTAAGAACTTTAACTTAGAGCACACGGCTGGTGTCGGTTGTTTAGGATATTTTGGCTGCGATGCTGGGCGCGTTTCTAGGACAAGGCAGAGATCCTAGTCAGATAAATTCCATGGCTAAGAACGCTTCCGAGGTTAGTACGCAAACGAACCAAATTGTAAAAAGACAAATCCAGACTGGCTCTGGACGCTTTGCTGGGCGGACTGTATGCTCGAAAAAACAAATGAAAAAAATAATTTTTTTGTTCACCGAACAAAATTTTACACGGTGATTGCAGTATGATTATTATTATCATTATTGATAAATGACTGTAAAGATCGCGCGGAGATGATTTTTTCCGAGAAAGCAGGCTACAGCGGCCGCAGCGTCGACCATCTTGTCGACCCGGATAATTCGATCTGTTCCAAAGTAACCCAGTAAAGCGTCCAGGACCATAGTAATAGAAACTTACGCTTTCCTCGTGTAGAATGCTTTTACTGTGTTGACACTGCACTCTTAGCTCTCGGGGCGAGGACCCTTTCATCTCGAATTAAAACAATTGTACAGAGTGTTCGGCGATCAAAGGGTCCATGGGCGGAGGTCCTCAGATCCTCGTACTAATTCGATTCCTCTTAAATAGTTCATTAACATAGTGGTGAACCTTCTGGATGCCTTGAAGACTTCGTTCTCTCACCGTTCGCTCACCGCCAGATCCATGGGGAAACGTGACACCATTTCCGAAGCTGCGGTCACCACTCTCACCATGCTCAAGGTAAACGTTAAAACGTGTGCATAATTTCTTTACTCGTTCAGTTTTATCACAAATTGCTTGGAACAATTCTCCACATGGTACGTTATTAGATCCATAGACAGTTTTTACTAATTTTATGAAACAGAAGACATATTCCCTTCGATAGTCGAATGATCGTAATAAATTGAAAATAATATTTGTTTGAATTTCTTCATACTTTTACGTCGCACCAATTCTCGTTTTAAATCAATGCATAAAAATCTTGTCGCCAGGGCTACGTAAGATCTCTGAAGTCCTTCAACAACGTGGGTCGCTCCGAGGACGAAGGACACCGAGGCTGCGCAGAGCGAGCACTCTGCGAGGCAAGCGCCGAGTGTGTCGCAAAATCCCAGGGCACCTCTTCCGTCTTCTGTCAATTCGGATCGTAAGTGACCTGCCAATTAGTCTAATTAGAAGACTCCAAAAACCGCGAGCTAATGTTCTTTATTCTTGAAGGTACGCGACGAGCTATCTTCTGCAGAGGCAGAGCGGCGTGGCGTTCGATGCACTTTACGAGGCGAGTCGACGTGGTCGCAGCGGCGAGGACTGCAGGACCGTTTTCCTGAACTGCAACGCCGTCTGAGGGGTCCTAATCCCAATTCGCTGAGTACGATTTAGGCTGTGAGGGACCTGAACAGCTCCGGGACTCGATCGCTCGGACCCTCGAACGAATCCAACAAAAAATCACCCGTCTCGACGCTTCGCTACCCTTTGACAAGTTCGAAACCCTTCGTGACCGGGTTCTTCAGGGTCCCGAAGCTTAGATCGCACTCAGAACGGCGAAGTAGCTTTATACGCGACGTGGAACATGCGGAAAATCGTGTAGAAATCGCCGGACTCGGCTGATTCCCTCGACTGATTTGATAATTACTTTGGCGATCTAATTTATCTGAAATTGTTCAACGGGTTCGTCCCGGCCGGGAAAAATAATGCTCACGCGAATAGGCTGAGTTCCGAGTCTCGGCATAGCGAGTCCTTGTTTTTCTTCGTTCATTTTGGAGAAAACCGGAGAGGACGTTCAGAGAACACGCCGAAGACCTGAACGAACACGAGGAACGTTCGCACGGGTCTATCACCCACGATATTTATTTCTATTTATTGATTCTAACTAAACATAGAGGTAGACACCACTCGAAACTCGACCGGCTACGATGCGAGATGGGAGACGGAGCTCTTGTGCGCTTGGAAGGGTTATGGTTGTCGACGATGAAGATTGAGCGTCGATCTGTACAGCTAATTTGTTTGCTGATGGCTGGTGAAACTGTTGGCTTGAATTTTGTTAATGTACGCATTGTAACGCAGAGATTATGATCACAATTCTTGGCTCTTATTTCTTACAATAATGACTGATCACTCGACTCTTAGAAAAGAATTGGAAACGATTATTTAAAAATTAATATCTTAACTAAGACACTCTCTTCTCATTCGAGTTTTGTAAAAGGGCCTACAAAAATGCATTAAAAAATCCCAATTGTGCCTTAGGAATTATCTCGAGACAAGCATGATCGCAGTCTCCCTGAATCGACGAAAGCGTCGCGTCGCGACAGCTCGAGTTATCCTTTCGTATTTAATCTTTAGTTAGTTCGCGGTTTGCGAGAGAGAAATTCACTTTCGGGGAGGAAGACGAGCTTAGGGCAGCTGGATAATTGAGGATCGGTATTGTTAGTGCGCTCGGTGGATCTCTGGTTCGATTCTTTTCGACTTCCTCTGAGTGGGAAGATGTTGAAGAGGTTGATCGAAACGAGATTCGTCGTTTGAATGACCCTCCCTCGGATTCGAACGAGTTAGCGTCTCAGGATACTATATTCGTTTCCCGCCACCCGTTGTGAAACGATCGATTGTATATAGGCAATTATATACGCAGAGACGGGTGGACCCTTATCGCAATAGCCCACGTTCTATTTAGCTCAGTTAGCGTTATCATTTAGATCGTAAGCTGTATTTATGCGCGGATTGTACTTCAATCAAGCTAATAAAAACGGTCTCGTTCGCAGACGATGTTGATCCTCTTCTCTGATCCTCTTTCCTGAAATTATTTAACCAATTATGGGTGGAGCACACTTTAATTTTCCACCAATGGATTAGCTTTTAAGCACCTGTGGTCTTATGGGAGTTTTTAGTAAAACGTGCATATTGACGATAATTATTCGCGTTATTATTCTGGAATTATCACTAGCAATTTTCTGACTGGTGTAATACATTTTCTCCTTTTTTAAGGATGGAATTATTGTATACAAATCAAAAAAGATTAGTATGAATGTAAATAAAAACAGAGCAGAAAAATAAATACAGGACCGACGTATTGTTAAGATAAAATATAATGTTCATTATCATTAAATAATCGAATTGGTAACACGTTCACTAAGAAATCTTCGCCTTCAAAATCACGATTATAATTCTCTCATTAAGACGAAAATTATGAACAACAATTTACCACATTTTCTAACCCTTTCGAAACACAGTTTATTTAAAATTGTTCTGTAGAAAGCCATTTTTAGCCGCACGCAAGAGTCTCGACATCCTCTCGTGCAATAAACCAGCAGTTTCGTTTGCTCTGAGGCTTCAGCTAATGTCTGTAACTGTCGCACACAATTAAAAACAGATTAGTTTAGCCGGACACCTGGGGAAACAATGGAACAACCACCATTGACCAAAATTCGCGGCGACCTCGTTGATCGTCAGCATTAAGTAAGCCAACGAGGACAACGAGTGTTTAAACGGTGCAAACAGCGTAAAGGTGAACAAAGTGGCAGTAGGAAACGACAAGGGAGCTACGGGCTGTAACAGAGAGCAGAAGGAACTGGCAGTTTGTTGAGAACAGTCCAGGAAAACGCGTTCCGAGGACGGGTGTCGAAAAGTTTGCGAAATAGTTTGTATTTATCGCGGCCGAGGCGAGACAACGACCGTGACCCTTTTGTATCAAGCAAAGTTTCGTTATCGAGATGACGTTCAAGTCCTTGATGAATTTTGGGAACTTGGCTAAGGATTACTATACTCCAGTCGATCGGTACCACAGTGCTTCCAGGGGATATCATCATAGTGGATCGGGAGGGTGGCATGGCTCCCGAGGGTAATTATGGCTGCAGTTCTCTGCTGTAATTTCTAATGCTTCTTAATCCTTCATTTTATGCATCCTGTCTTGTATTTGTTGGTAATGAATAGACAGCGGATTTTGTCGCTAATTTAAAACAATAGAGACATTAGAAGAATTTAAAGAGACTGTTATATTATTTTCAACCAATTCAACATATTAAGAAAGAAAATGAATTTCTATTTCCCTCCAGTTTGTTGCAATGTAGGCAGAAAATTTTTATTTTGACAAATAATAAAATAGTAGATTTCTTAGTGAGAAAACTAATAAAATCAACAAAATTTTTACAGAAGTTCCAAGGGTAAAGATGGAACCGGAGCTGCACTGAGCGCGTTGACCTTGCTTGCTTTTTTATTCCTGATAAACGTCATGCAGGTAACTCCAACAATCAACTAACATCAATAAATTCAACAGTGTAATTATCTCAAATTGCGATATATTGATTTTTAGTGGTCCCTTGAGGGGTTGAAAATTGCACAGAAAGAAAAATCGCGCAAGCAAACGATACTTACGCATAATTTTTTTCAGCAATCACTGCAAGATACTAACTCAACGATGCCAACGTCGCCAACAACAGTGTTTCTTCGCGACGGTGAACTTCCGGTGGTGCTCGACACGAAAGAAGAAAAGGAGGTGAAGAAGCAGGACGAGGCTAGGCAGAGGACGCCAGCGAAATCCAAGATTCAAAGGCTTAACAATCAGTATATTAAATAAAACGAATCGGTACATAATGATTGATACACGATAGTAGTCGAAAAAGGATGGAGAAAATCAACACGGATCGATCGGATTGGAAGCTGCTTCGCGCTCGTTAACAATCCATCCTTGACGCCGCCCTTTTACATCTGTACTTCTTAAGATAATATTTATTTGAATCATTCTGTAACAATTCCTTAAACGAATGTGCTTTCTCGAAATACCGTATAGAATTACCGTACCGCTTTTTTATTCTTTCATAATGCACTCTCTCTTTCTCTCTCTCTCTTTCTGTGTACTCGCCTCTTCGCCATTTATTCGTCCACTTTTCTATGCTTTTTGCCCTTCGTCAACGGTGAATTCGTAGTCTCTATATTTATATATACATATATAATTTGTATTTTTGTTCTGTTCTCAATGGAATCAATATAATTAGCCGTATTATTTCTTTTAAGAATAAACAGACATATATACAGCGAAAAATCTTGATCTCTCTCTCTTCGTTCACTCGTTCATTTTCATCATCTTTCATTGTTTGTTCACGATTTTTTTTTTGTTTCACAGCGCGCTCGAACCTCGGGCGCGTGATCGAACGGACACTTCCGGTGGTCGACGCGGGAACTCAGTCGAAAGATTATTTATAAGAATAGACTCTATAGGAATAATTAATGCTGTTCCTCAGAAAATAACAGGCTATTAGAGCCGTCCACGACGAAGCTTCTCGCTTTGTTTCTACGCGACGCACTTCTTTTAAACCGCCTCGCTCTCTTTCTTTTTTACTTTTGTCTCCCGTATCTTCTTTTTACCTTTTTTGTGGTGTTTCTCGTTTCGCCCCGGTCGGTTGCAGTGTTTTAATTAATAATACACCGCGACCTCGTGTTTTTCCCGTAAATCCTCCGACCGTAAACATGGCGCCGCTCGTAGCGACGAACAACAAAATGGCGTGCGAGACTTCCGGCTCTGACGAGGACTCGATCGAACCTCGTGTCGAGAACTTCTCCATAACAATCTTCCCCTTTTATATTCCCGTACGATTTGGAAATCTTCTTTATCTATTGTGGATTTTTGAGAGACGAAAGATACAATTGTCGCCATCGGAGTTCTCGACCCGTGGCCGATCACCAGCCTCGAATTTGTACGTAACGTTACCAGCTAAGCTTCTGCGCTAATTAATTAGCTCTTTACAATTTTTCCGAAGGCGAGAGAGCATTCTAGAGTCTAGAGGAACGCGATTTGAAATGATTGAGCCACCCGTCGGTATACGCAAACATTTATTCTCTTTCTCTGGTTGTTTTGTTTCTCGCTCTTTCTCTCCGACTCTCTCATTCACACATACTCATTCTTTCTTGTTCTTCCGTTCTTTCCCTCCCTCTCACACCTCGTCTCACACCGTTCTCACGATATGCGCTCTCCGATGCTTTATTTACACAACGGTAGAAACATTTAAACACTCTTTTAGACATCGTCGAGTAGTCGAGTCCCTTAAAAGTAATCGTGAATGCTAAGGGGAGGGCTGGATCGTGTTTACGAGGGTGAATCCCCCAACAAGGTACTCCTCGTTCTCCCCTTTCTTTCCTAAACGAAGGCCGGAAAGGGGTCATCTCCTGTTACCTGTGCGACACGGGGTCGTGGAGTGACGAGAACTCGAAGATAAAACGCGGTGGAACAACGATGTGATGATTCTTGCGTGGAAGATTCTAAGTGGCTTAGATGCCCCCAAGGGCAATCCGAGCCCCTCATGAAAATTGCAGGAATTGTTTAGTTGACCCAATCGCTGGTTGCACAGTGTTCACCTTCGATCGAGAAAGATCTTGGAGAATAATAAGGGTTCGTCTGCCAAACAGACGATCTCCAGAAGACTTGTCGAGTTCATCATTCCAAGCCGCGCGTCGCAAAGATGGCGGCGATGAGTGTGGTTCCCGGATGAACAATCGACAAAGAGATGAAGCTACGCACACCGATATTCAAGGAAAAAACACTACTAATTACGCGCGGCTAACGATCGAAGGTCCCTCGGTCCACCACCCGTTTCTAGCTATTATTCTCTTTGTCCGAGGGCCAAGATAAAAAGTAGAACAATTACTCAATTCCTAGCACGCGGGAGAGCTCGAGAGGAATCCTGTGAATTTTGAAGAAGACTGCAACAGAAACAGCCTTGAGGAAGATCTGATTAAGCTCCGTCTGCAATGACTTTGTTAAATAGCATCCTCAGATCTTGAATACAATAACGAAAAGAAGATTTTGAACGTCACAAACCCGAGAAGATAAGTGAACAATATCGATTAAATCCACGAAATTCGAGTGGAGATTCCTCGAGAGATTCCCGACAAAATGGAGCCGTTTCCGGCGTCGACGTGCGCCGACTTCCGGTGCGTCAGGACGACACGCGTTTCCCCTGCGGTTTAATTCCATTTTGAACACAGTATTTTTGTTGTACACAGAGCTAACGTAGTCGAAGAAACGCAATTGTTGAGCAGAAATTGTTAAACACGACGGTCCTCGTTACTTTCTCGCGATCGAGCGGGGCGCGCAGATCCCTTCATCGAGGAGAGTTCGCCTAAACGCGAGAAGGACACCCTCTAGGGTAGCCCCGCCGACTTTCGACCTCTACTGGATCCTCCTACTGCGATCGGCAAACGGAAAAAGCACGGAACAGCGATCCGCCGGAAACATTCACCGTTTTACGATGATCATCATTTCTCGCGATGATCGCTGATTCTTTTCGCTCCTGGGACGCCGCGAGATTCGCATTTATCCTCGTCGCCTAATTTACCCTAAACCGTACAGCGGATACACCGTAGCTCGCTCGCGCAGCTAAATTAACAAGATCCCTATCGACCATACGATCTCCATTAAACTTTACAATTACCGCTACTACCTTGTACTCTTTAGGTCAACTTCCACCGAGCGGAGTCGATCTCTCCCGAAAGAACACGACCGACACTGTCAACCTGTTAACAAGTGATTCCTTGAAAACAAAACTTTCACAGGAAAATGTAACAGTTTCATGTCAACAGACATTTAATGTCCAGACCCGAGGTGTAATTTATAGTTAACGAATACCACGGTTAATACTAAAATTGCTTGTCTTTTCAAGATCTTTGGCTAGGTTCGAACTATTTCATAGTTCTCATTTCATACAAATAACACTAAAAATGTTTGTCGTTTGCAAGATTTTTGGCTGGCTTTGGCCTGGTCCATCACACAGGTATGACGTCCACGATTTGGCAGTTTACGTAAAGTTAATCGATCAAGTAAAATTAATTTTGTTGCTTAAAGACACCGTACACACAGCATAGCGTTCAAGAAATCCACTATGTTGCTAAATTATTCTAGTAAATAGTCAAAGAGGTACATTTCAACAGCGAAGACATCAAGAGATAGGGCAAAATAAATGGTTCGATGTAAAAGCTGATTTAAGTTCGACAATCTTTTTCAACTTTCTTAATTAATCAAGATTCTTTCATGAGAAGGATTAACAGAATCAAATGCCAGTTTGCTCCTTCTTCTGGAAGCAGGATCGATCGACTCCGACCGTTCGTGGTTGTTTGATTCTGTCTTGCGCCTAAGCTCGCTAACTAATCGCTGCCTTCGAGTTCCGTTCTCGTGGCAAACCGTTCCTGATCGCTCGCTATCGGCGAACGGTGGCTCGCGACCGACAAAATGGCGATACCTAGAGAAAAAACACTCGAATTCGAAGGATATGACGTGCACACGATTCCTCGGTCACCCGCGATACTCTTAAGTAATACTGGTAGAACGAGCTATCGATCGCGCGCGACCATCGACTGCGGAACGCGTGCGGAATTCCTCGACCTCCGCAAGCCTGACACATTTTGCAAAAATCAGCAATTTTCCTCGTACCTTTCCTTTAATTCTGAATTTTCAAACAAAATTTTAGTGTGTGGTAAAATGACATGTTTCAAATGTTTGATATTGTTGTGGTATGTTCGAGATAAAGTATTAAATAAAGTTCAGAAAGTTAGTGAAATTAAGGACGAATTACTTTTACAGCAGGATATTTCCAGAGTCGAATGTTGCAATGAACCACCGGCGGCAATATTGGAAAGTCGTCGAAAAGCGACCAAGTTGAGAATTCAATTGCTTCTCGAAGATCAATGAATTATTCACGGTGATCTTTAGGAAATTAATTTCGAAGGAACTTGTATGATTTAGTAAACGCTGGAGTACGTTCCGAATTTTTAAGACCGGAAGTCGAGTTTGGCTGGAAGTCGCTGGAACGATTCCAAGCGACATGGCGCCGATAACGATCGTATATATACATACTTTCAACATTCGATAAATTTTACAGCTCGACGGAAAAAACACTTACAGAGCTAAGTTCTACCTACATGATATGAAGCTGGTCGATGATAGAGAGTCGATCCATCGCGAGCCACCGTACGCTGCCATTTGCGGATGTCGCTTGTGTACACTGCCTTTTCTACCGTAAGGAAGCATTTTTGGTCATCACGCGCGCGCGCGCGCTCATACACACACACACGAGCAAGCATGCTTCTGTCCGTAAAAGGTAACGTGGAATCTAGATAACGAGGAAACGAACGAGTTCTCGTGGAAGGTACGCTCTTAGACTAAAAATGTCGCGAGTATGGCCACGTTCTGCTATTACAACGTATTTACAACTGTTCAATCGCGCGAGAGATAGCAAAAGAGACGTCGGAACGAACAGTCCGGCAGGAATTCCCTTGAAATCGACTGATTGCACACGTTGTTAAAGTTTTTAAACGTGGGCGTCGGTCGTTTGCAAGGAAACAGACAGGATCGTTGATCGTTGCGGTCAACGATGTAAGAAATCGGAGAGAAGTGATAACACCGCCTCGAGACGTCGAACGACTCTGTACTGTGTTTGATTGGATACGCCAGGCATGGACAGGAAACGTAATATTAAGTTGTTCTATCTCTGGAGCTAATGTAAAACGAGCAGGAGCGTCAGACTCGAGTCAGAGTCACTCAGACTCGAGCGTCGCGACCCCACCACTGTACCCTCGCGATGCCACGCCTATAACCCCGCCCTAAAAGACTTTAAGTGACGAAGAGAAGTTAACCCTCCTATGTCGATCTGCTTCTGCGACAAAGTTTCCGACCATGCCTGAAGTATACTGATCAAAGGGCAGCCGGAATGGTTCGGTCCAGGTGACCAGAACGCCGCCGAAACGGAAATCGAATGATGGGGAGAGCGAGACAGGGAGAGGAGTGCGAAGAGCTTGACGAGAACTCGGCCGAAGGAGTCTCAACGAGGAGGAGAGAAAAATCTGTTGAACAGGGGAAAGAAGTAAGGCGTGGGAGGCGTGCCGTGAAATGAATTATTGGTGCTGGATCTCGTCAGTCTCGTCCTGGGACACGATGCTGGACCTATTCGACCGTACGTCGAGGTCCATGCCGAAAGGTCTCGACGAGGAGTCCGCCGCGAGAAGGGTTTGCGTGCCCTCCTCGATGCTCAGGCTACACTCCAGCGAGCTGTCACTGAAAGTACAGAAACAGACTTCTACTCATCACTAGCGTCTTCGACGTGTGTCCTACGGAACGGTGCCGTTGTGATCGACGATCGTACCCGGGCGCGTTTACCTGACGATGCTGGCACGATCCACCGATCCGGACGCCGGCATCGTGCAGTTGTCGCCGTTGCACGATCGTTCGCCGTTGCTGCTGCACGAGGACGATGTCCTGGTCGGCGCGGCTTCCCTCAGCGACGCTCGACGAGATTCTTTGTGACACTCGCACCTGCCGATCGATTTTGCACCTGGTCAGTTAGCTGTTCACATGACACGGTCGGTGAGAATCATTAGGCTCTTGCATACATGAAATGTTACAGTACTCTCTCCGTAACTGTCGAGAAGATCTCTACCGTAACTGTTACAATTTCATCCCCACCAGTAGTGGAGCCAAGTGGTACACTGTCTCCAGTGGTGGAGATAACATTTTCACAGTTGCGGTGGAAAACTCCGCGACAGTTACAGAGAGAGTACTGCAATTATAAGAATAGTCCGCTGTCCGAGGGTTGAGGACCGAAAAGTTTCGTGATGGAAGTACTAGAATCAAGATTTGGTAGACTCGACATGAGTAAATGGAAGTAGCGTCATGAGTCCATTCGGACAGCTAATGAATTCGTATAAATCGTACCTGCACTCTTCTGGCTGCACGTAGCTGTACCCGCCGGATTTCGGCTCGTCCTCAGTCCGCGGGACCGTTTGGATCCTCTTCGGCGCTTTCCTCTTCTCCGGTATCTCCTCGAAGTTGATCCAATTGCTTGGTCTAGCTGGTGCTCTCGGTGGCAGTGGCGGTGGACTCGGTGACTTGCCCGCAGCCTTCCGACTCGCGTCGGTCACTTTACCCGCGAACTCAGAAAAAGTATTCGCGGCATGCTTCCGCGGGCTCTTCAACTTGCGACTGTCCTCCCGCGGAAGCGAGATCTTCATCTTCTCGATGCGGCGCTCGTCGAGCGACGTCTGCATCACGAACTCGTCGAGCAGCGTCGGGTTTATGGGCGTCGTGGATCGCGGCCTCTCGATTGGTATCGTTCTAAACATCGTTCACAAACCATTGTTGCTATCATGATTACCGCATAATGGCTAGACTGCGGATCTTTATGCAAAATAAAAATGGTGAAATGAAAATGTGTCTTCGCTTTTCTTAATCTTAATGCCACATGTTTATCGTTGACGCATAAAATCCGCAGACTAGTAATGGCTACTGCCACAAGTTACTTTCTATTGCACGAACTGGGCAGTTACACTGTCTAACATCAATTTTGGGGTTGTTAGACAGTGAAATAAAAGTGAAGTGAACATTTTTTGAAATATGTTCTCAAGGTCAAAGTTATGCTACTATTCAGTCTGAACGACGTAGGAGGGTTAAGTGTACCGACTGTGCAGAAGTTGAGTCACCTAACATTTTGTCACTCCACGGTCTCGTTTCAAAAAGATCACGACCCTAGGAAAGTTAGGCGACTCATTCGCACCAGTCGGACTCAAGTCAATAAACCCAAATAAAACAGTTAGTGAAACTCCGAAAAAAACTCCGAATCCCCACCGTCCAGTGGTCGACGTTCTTCGTCATTGGGACCTACCTAATTTCTTGAAGTCGTTGTTTGACAGGCAGGATCGGCACAGCCACGCTTTTCTCTAAAGGTAGGGTGGTCGGTACGTAGGGTAGATCCTCCTCGAAGCTCTCCTCGTAAAACAATCCTTTCCTCTCGTCGGGCAGCTCCTGCACGATCTTCTCGGCTTTGTTCCTGATGAACTCGATCTCGGAGTCCCGTTCCGATTCGGAGCTGTTGTGATCGAGATCGGAGATAACGCTGGGCGCTTTCACGAGGCCATCTTCAGGTTTGAGTCCGTCGTCTAGGGTCTCTGTCCTCTTGGTCTCCTTGGCCTGCTCCTTGGGCTGTTCCTTCGCACGTTCCTTGGAGGGTTCTTTAGGATATTCCTTGGGGAGTTCTTTGGGATGTTCTTTGGGGTGTTCTTTGGGGTGTTCCTTGGGCTGTTGCTTCTGTCGGGGCACGTTCTCGTCGATCCTCTCCGGTGGCTCTATCGGATGGACCTCTTTGCTCTTTCTCTTCGGTTTGGTGATCTCCTTCTTCCCAACAGAGTCTCTGGATGAGCTGCTGGACACTCTGTGCTCCGAGGGAGGCCTGCTATCCGACGATTTAACCTCCACAATCTTGCTCTGGGAGCTAAGCTTGGAGTCCTTCGAAGAGCTCCTCGAGATCTCCGAGTCCTTCGAGACGCTTTTAGGCAGCTGCACGCTGTCCCGCGAGTACCTCGAGGTGGTCTCGATTTGGGCCTCTGTCTTGATCTTCATAGGCACAGGATGATGCTCGATGGACACCTGGGTCACTATGCTACCCGTTCGAGGCTCAGATTCATACTCGTCCAACAACTTCGTCGGCGTTTCCAGAGGAATCGAGACGCTTTCCGACGGCAATGCTTCCTCGTAGTTCCTGTCGTCCGCGTGCAGGCTAATGAAGATCGAGTCGTCCTTTCTGCTCTCTCTTTCCGTGTTGAACCGGAACTCTAAGTTCCCTATGCTCTCCAACGAAGGATGACCACCGCTGTCGTCCAATTCCGTTCCGCAGGCGGCTGCAATCGCCTCGTCGTAACTCTTCTTCCTCTCGCGTTTCTTGAACAGGCTCAACGTCGACGAGAACACGCCCTTGTTCTTCGAGTCTTTCTTCAGGCTCGAGCCTTTCTCCGCCGACACGCGCTCGCGCGATTTCGATCTGCTGCGCAGACTCTCCGTGGTGTCCTTTATCTTCGAGGTCAGACTACGTCGCGGTTTCGTGCTCGGCGATGGTGAATCTGGGCTCAACACACTGCTGTCTGTTCGGCCCTTAAAAGTTGAACACGCGGATCGTCAAGAACATGCAGTGTTATGCGACACACTCTTCTCGAAAAAGCTAGCGGGTCTTCTACAAAGACAAAGCAAGGAATCCATGTGCGGGTGAATCAAGCGGGCCAAGCGTCAAGCGGGACGCAGTGCGAGCCTCCTTCGAGCTGATCCATCGATCGCGATCAATGCAATAAGTAGCCTAGGAGGACTGAGGATCGATAGCATTAAACTACACATAATGTTCGAGCGCTATCTGATAATTAATCAACGCTCTATTCGACGATGGTGAAAAAACCACAAAATGGAAATAAAATCCTCCAACAAAACATTCTAACTTTGATGGACCATCAATCCTCCTAGCATTAAGATCCAGCGAACGATAAATGTCTACGATGACGTTGGAAAAGCGACCTAGAGGCTCGCGAACCTGCGCCGAACACTACAGCAGTCGCGGACGACGAACAGTACCTTGAAGAGGGAGGCGAAGCTGCTTTTCCTGGATACGGATGAGGGGCTTGGTGTCCGGGAGCCCTCGAGCTCCCGAACTTTCTGATGCCTCGGCAATTTCGGGCTGCCGGTTACGCTACTCGTTGTTGGAGTCGTTTGCACGATTTCCTTGAAGTTCTGCGATTTCTTCCTCTTGTCGTTGAAGTCGAGGCTAACCGGTTTCTGGAGCTCTGAAGGCAGACTCCGGCTAGAAGATTGCTGCGGTGTCGTTGTACTCTGCGGGTCCGCTGGCTTCTTCACGATCGGCACCTGAAGAGTTAAACTGATGAAGAGGATGCCGAAGAAAGTCTTCTTATTGTGTACATTGAGGTGTTTTTACGAAAATGACTAGCTTTCCTATGATAATAGTTTCGTTTGTATAGTCGTGCATACGTGACGATAATAATTCCACAATTTACGTGATCACGTGAATCCAAACACAGTGAAAATTAACCTCGGTTAAACATGTACTGTAATCACGAACCTCTATGTTGACCCTCTCCAGATATCTCTTGGTGATTTCCACTTCCCTCTTGAAGATCTCCTTCCGCTCCTCGCGTCCTCTTCTTCGCGGCTTGTCGAGAGGATCCGGCTTCAGGTTCCCATCGATCATGGACACCTTTATGCTCTCCGGTATCAACGCTTTCGTGGTGTCCGCTTCACGTTTCAACAGGATCTTCTCCAAGTCGTCGGTCTCTGGCTTCGACGGTTCTATCAGGTTGTCAGCCAGCGTCGGCTTGCTTCCGCAGAACGAGGTCTCCAGCAGGCATTTGTGCGGACTCGGTGACCTAACAGGGAGCCCGATTCATCGTCAAATTAACTCTTCATCCATTATTCAAGTGGTTGCCGCGATTAACTCGAATTTGTAACATTCACAACAGGCCTCTGAAATTTAAATCTGAATCGTTCCCTGCGTAATTCAAGATAGAATCCTACCTCGACGAAGTGGCCGAGACGACAGACAGCTTGCCAGAGGCTCCTGACCCCTGGCTGCCAACCGACGACAGCCTGGACGTCCTGCCACTGATGTTCAACAGCACGATCTCGGAGCAGTTGCTGTCCTTGCGTTCCCTCTCGAGCTTGCTGCTGTAATCGGATAACGAGCCATCTTCTTTCTTCCTTTTGGCTAACTTCTTCGACTCTCTTCTCAGATCCTGCTCGTGTATAGGATCCTGCAGGTCCAGCTCCTCCGTGGACGATCTCAAGTCTTGAGCGTCCTCTTTGTAACCCAGCGTCAGCTTGCATCCAGGTGGAGGCTCTCCACCTGAAACGTTCACCGGAAACACACCTGAACCCGATCGAGAAGACGATGAAAACTTGTCTGATCTACAGGTAACAAGTGTCTAGACGCAACTGCGGCTACTTTCTGTGTTCCCGGTTCTCCAACCTACTTCTACGGCCGACTATTATAGTCTACAATCGATACAAAACACTCTTTGATACACCGTGCTTGGATGGAACCTTAGGCATCATGCACCGCGCACTCTCGTCGCTTCATAAGAAAAGAGATACACCTCGCAGGTATAGATCGCGACCTCAAACGAGCGAATCAATTCCCCGCTAATGATTACCGCGTTTACCCTTCGCGTTCGTCGCAGCACACAAAGTGGGGAAATTTGTCGACTAGCTACGCCTAATGACTCTGGTAAACAACTTCTTTTTAGATAGTTTGCCGAGGTGTCACGTGAACAATGTTGCTCCTCGTTGAGTAGCAAATGCTGTTAACCCCTTGCCGTATTTTAACGAGTCACACTCGTCATGAAGAATTTGAACAAAGTGTAAGAAATATGAATGTTACGCGTTTCTTTTTAGATGAATTAAAATTTGACTCGCTTGTAATCAATATTTAAGTATTAAAATAAATGTAGCCATACAAAAAATATAAATTTTCTATTCCCTTCTAATCACTGTGAAGAAAATGGTACGGCAAGGGGTTAAAGAGAATAATCGAATGTTTTCGCCCGTGAAGTTTAAATAGAAAAAATACTCTTCTATTTAAGGGGGTAACCTTGTGTAAATGGCCTGTTTTCAAGAATTTTTTTTGAAAAATGTAATGCGTAGTTTGATTTAAAATTTGAGGTATCATTTATTGATGTTATAATGTAACAAAAAATATTTTTTATAAATTTTAATTGGTCAGTATCAATGGTGCAATGGCGGCTTAAAAATGGCATTCTGTAAATGCGCCGTGCAGCGCATAATGCACAAAAATGATAAGAAACAAAAAAATCGAAATGGAATTGTTAGTTTATGCGAAAACGCTCAGCATGACGTAACAACGCTTAGAAAGAAATCGGATGCTGAGGCCAATTATTTATAGAATATTGTATATACCAAGTTTCATGTAGATCGAGTAATCAGTTTTTGAGCTACGTTGCACAGCATGCGAAATGTGTTGCATTTCGAGAAAAATGCGTTTAAAGTTCGAGCATCCGACAAGCGTCCAACTTAAACCGCTCCGCTCAATACAACCGTTTACTTTATTTTGAACATAACGTACAAGAACGCCTCTGATCACTTTCTCACTTTTTTTATCGATTTAAGCAAAAAAAGATGCTCAAAAATTTCATTTTACACAAGGTCCCCCCTTTAAATCGACAGAGTATGGTTGCAACATTGTTCATGCAACCACCCGAAAAGAGTATACTTGCACCACAGTTACAGAATAGGATTACAGAGTAGAATTACAGAGTAGCTAAGCCTAAGATTCAACAGACAGCGATCTACGGAAGTCGAACGAGGACCTGATCTACTTCCCTCGTGATCAACTGACAGATTGTCAGCACCTGACGTCACAATGTGAACATCAGGAAAATTGTCCACTGTTAAACAAGGGCCAGTTGACACGAGTGACAGAGGAACGTGTTGCTTCTTCCTGCAGGACCGTGTTTGTGTGTCAGCGCGTGACAATGGCGAATATAGGACGGAACTTCCGTTAAACTCGCTTCGCGACCTGTATTAATTCGTGGTCGAGTATGCAGAAACGGGAATCGAGGCTCGCGTTATCTCCGGAGACCATTTAAACGGCACCGTCTCGATCGATTCTAGTCCGCTCGTTCTTCGACGCGAACTCGCGGTTTGTGCACGAGGCGATATGGAAGCGAGATCAACGGGAAAAATACTAGGGTTTGCTGGAGGGTTGTTTTGTCCGGATTGTGGTTGTTATACCTGTAGAACGGTGACGCGGAATACAGCAGATTCTGCGTGACAAGGTCGAAGCGAAGTGGGAAATGCAATTTTTTAAATAAGATTTCTGTTTCCGGAGAATTGAATCGGAGAATTTTGCATAGGGGAGATAGACAATGGCCATTTCTCAACTTTTCCGCAGTGTTTTCATCTGTATTGTCCATTTCGTTCAATTTGTCTATACAAAGTGGAGGATTTCAAAGATTTTTTTTCGTAAAAATTAACAGCCTTAAATGTATTTATTCAGAATTTCATGCAAAAACTTTCAAAATTCTGTAATTGTTAATGGCATAAAGACTAGAGTGCTTCACTGTCAACGAAACGATCAGTGGTTCGAATCCAGGTGAGGGGTGCTTTCATATAAAATCATTTTTCATCAATTTCTTCATTGCTATTCGAAAGTGTCCAGTCTGCCCACTAACTCTATCCAGGATCACGAAGCTCAAGTATCCCCCCAAGGGTTCGTAAAAATGCAAATGATCAATTTTCCCTAGGGGTGTCAGCCAAAGGGTTAAAAAATTTCAAGGGCCCACGTGTCAGTATTCCCAAAGGGCAATTCATTAGAATGTAAAAGGTGCTTTGGTATTCCTAAAGGGTTCTCTTAGGAATGTAAGGGCCAGTATTCCTAAGGTTCTTAGGAATGTCAAGACCTAGCAGCGCCCGCTCTAGCGGTTACGTCGCCCCGGACAAAAAGACAAATTGCCGCCCCTTAAGAATATATATATATATATTTTTCAAATAAAGGTACATATTTTTTATTTTTATTTTATTTATAAAAGCATTTATTTTAATAAAAGCAAATTTTCTATTAATTTGGTATTTAACACATCAATATTTTTCTCACACTTACAGCCAAAATGGCGCCCCGGACAAATGTCCGGGTTGCCCGCCCCTACAGCGGGCCCTGGGCCCAGTATTTTACCTACAACTTCTGCGAATTGAAAGAACATCAGTTCAAAGGGTCGCGAAGATGAAACGTGCTGCCTGATAAAAAATGAAAAAGTAAACCATCAAAAATATTGATCCAAATGATTTAATACGTCGGGATAGAAAAAACCAGTACGAGCCCATTGTTGTCGCAACGCTTGTTAAAAGTAACAAGCGGCTCTTTAGAAGTAAAAAAGCATTGTGTTACATATATCGAATGCATAGCTGCTACGCCGCTGTACGGATTAAACTACGTATTGTGTATCTCGTGACATTCAAACAACATTGTAAAATGTACAAGTGCATTCAATTCTTTATACATGATGCACGACGTTCGGGGTGGTTTGAGGTCGACGAGGCAGCAAGAAGGTATAATAAACCCAATGGGACCATAAACAGGAGCATAACTCTCCCGTCGGACATATTTCGAAAAATTTCTAGAACTGGTCTGCGAAGCGGAGAATAATTTCGCTTTGCATCTTCCGCTGTCTGCCGCGGTTGAACCTCTTTTTACAGCTTCGCGTTTACTATCTCCACTGTGCAGTTACCTCTCAGTTTTCCTCGTTTTACAATCCTATCGCGGTAAACTTTCCCGTCACTTTTTCTACAATGGACAGTCGACATTATTGAAAGTGACCAAGGTAGGCTTACCCCGACAATCACGCCGATATATAGTCATTTTCTGCTACGAGCAAAATGGGAAATGGGAGAAACCCGGGAAGTGGATCGTTATTTTCGAAATTGGAAAAGGCAACGCGAGCAACGGATATTTTTCAAGAAACCCTCGGGGAGACCGAGCCACGGAAACAAAGGCTCGCAGCTTCTAGCATCAAGCTGTCGTTGTTTGATTGCCACGTCCGACTCGGAAATTTCCAGACGACTTGGGCAAACCGCCGAGAGACGGACGTGAACCGTCTAGCGCGCTATAATTGAATTTTGTCACACGCCCGACGCGTCGGCAATTCAATTTTCTCGCGGGAACGGCGCTATCTACGTGAAAACCTCTCCGGCGGGCCGGCAACTTGCTTCTTTCCAACCTGTACAAATATATTAGACGCCGGAGTGGCGTTCTACGCGGATACACTGGCCATCGAGACGGGAACTCTTGGCGAGTTGATTCGAAACAACAGCTTAGGAGGTTTTGGAAAGGTTTTGGATGAGTTGTAAAAATTTGTGCTGCTACTTCTACGATATTGTAGATTGCAGGGTTGAATTATTTTCTTGAAGTAAACTGAATATTGTTAGACTAGTCTCGCAGAACTTCCCAATACCTCCTCTAGCTAGCTGTTCATGTCGATACGGAATGATCTGGATACAAAGCTTCAGTAGATCCTCTAGGAAAGACGGGAGTACAGACGTCCCCGTAGGGTTGGCTCTGTGGGATTCGGGAGCAGTTGTCCACGTCTGTTGTTCGCTTAGAGGAAAAGACAGACGGTCTATCTTTTTTTTCCCGTGGAGTTGGAGATCCTCGGGGGGCAATGCAGGACCAGATTGCCGGACAGGCTAGTCGGGAAAGGTAAAGGTGTTCCATGGTTGAGAGATGTTACCTGCGAGAAGCTCCCTCTCGGGCGTCGAGTCCCTGGAGTTACTGTCCTCATGGTGGGAGGAACTGCTAGCCCTGCTGATGTCAATTCGCGGTGTGCTGGGTGTCTTTAGCGAACTGCCAGGCGTAGCCGGCGTGGTGACCTCGACGATGCCTGGCATTCGCGCAGCCGGTTCCCCCTGCATTCAAATTCGTAACGCTGGTTTTTCGCTTCGGGTCACAGTCACTGAGGGTGTGGTTGTGGTGGTGGTTGGTGGTTGGTGGTTGGTGGTTGGTGGTGGTGGTGGTGGTGGTGGTTGGTTGGTGGTTGGTTGGTTGATTGGTTGGTTGGTGGACGCAGGTCAGCCTGCTCCGGGGACGCGGAGAGCTTCGAGACTTTTTCGATAGACGGGGGAAGCGAGCGGTCCGCACGCATATATGTGTACGCACGCACGTAACGCACGGCAACAGAGATCGCAGAAATCGCCGAGATCCTCGACGAAGGACGAGGCGGCCGATTTTTAGAGAGGAACTCAGGGAGGACACAGGGAAGGACTCACGTTTTCCACCTCGTCGGACAGGTCTTCGAAGGATGCTATCGGCGCTGGTCCAAGCTTCCTCTGATGGGCGCCCGGTATCCCTGACGCCATATTTTCCGATAGCTCAGCCCTCGATGATGCTGCAAAACACCCTTCATTTTAATCATTTGAACGACATCGTGGCTACTGGTGCTGGCACCTCACGACGTGCAACTGGAAATTAACTCCAGACAATAGTCAACTATTCCGTCGCATTGTTCTACAGAATTTATTGGGCGAGCTCCACCTGCCAAACATTGTTCGTATCAGAGTTTACGACCTGGGATTTATGTTAGTGTGGAGTTACGGTGCTAGAATTTAGTTCAGACGTTGGTTAATTATTTGTCCGGGCTGCTTAATAGAATTTATCGGACGAACTCTAGCTGCATAAAATTGTTTGAATCAAACTTTACGACCTGCTGCAGGGTTCATGTTGCGGTGCATAAACATTGTGCAAGCATCGAACTTGTTCCGAACGTTCGTTAACTCACCCTGTCTAGTCGAATTTATTAATCGACCTCCACCCATGGATAATTATATGAATTACGCTCTTACAATCCTATCGTCGACTTTGTTAGTGGGCGTCCATCTACGAGCGATTATTTAAATCAGCGTTTTAAACGAAGGTTTTAAGGTCAACGAGGATCGAGTCAATGTCACTCACGTTTAGCTCACGAGTTTCACGAAATTGCAACGTGGTATCAAGTCAGAGAACGTATGTGATCACCATTGTCACTGCTTTTTAGTATGCGAAGGCTACTTCTGCTGGGTAACTAGTGCCATCCGCGATCGAGGACCGGTCACCGGAGCAAAGAAGCTAATCAGAGCCGAAGTTAGAACATTTAACCGAAGGACGAACTGATTAACTCGCGCCACGTCGCGTCGCTCAGAATGAGGGATATTGAGAGCCTCTCGTCATCCGTCGCTGCTGATCGAGCACCTCACCTCCAATTTACCGACAAACCATCTCTGAATACCGGGTGACCGAAATCTTCGGACCTGTCGCGTCCTAATTCGACCGAGATCTGAAAAATCATATCTAGACCATCAATTCTATGCATTTATAGCGACACGATTTTTACAAGGACTTTCACAAGGAACCGCAGTGGATTGATCGTGTTTTTAAACGTTCGCGAAGTATGAAGAGCCAGTATTAAATTTCCTGAAGGTAGTTTCGATATTTCCGAGCGGTCTTTTTACAGAATCTTCAACCAGGGTCCTTGAACTCGGCTCGAGGAAACTTCTGGATGGGAACGTTCGGGATTTCCGCGGAGCTCGGGCCGAGGATTTTTAACGAAGACCGTTGCGGAAAGCCCGCAACTTTTCCCACCGCTGGCGACGCACAGCCGTTCCATTTCTCGAAAGTCTGGCGAAATTTTGTAATTTCAGAGCTGCAAAATTAAGAATAGAAGAAGCTATTTTCTGTCAGAATGTAGGGCTTAATATGTATACATATACTCATCGTGAAATATTACATGGTATGGAATGACAAAACATTCTTGTTTCTAATTAGTTTTTTTGTGAAACTTCTACCAACATTTTGAAATGAGTCCTGACACGACACAGATTGGATTATTTCGATATGTTTAATCCACGACTAAGTGGATTATTTTAATCAGCACTCATTTTAATCAGTAAAATATGAGGAATATGTTGGTCAGAGTTTCATAGAAAAATAATTAAAAACAATATGCTGCAGTCGATGTTGTTCCCGACGCCACTGGTAAGAGATGAGGAAATACTGTCTGTATAAATTACATTAGACAGAATATCAAGGCATTACAGTATACAAAAAGTCTACTATGGTAAACCTACTCTATTTTTCAATAAATGGCACCTCCGTGCGACGTTGACTCTCGTCGAGCAGCCGACGCCGCGGCTGAAACCGTAGGAAACCGTGGCTCTCCTGTGAGCTAAAGCAAACATTCCGACAAGTTGACGGTGCAAACAAGCCTGGCCTGGCAAGATTTATGCATTATAATTGGACGCAACAGCGGCCGAGTGAACTACGCTTCAGGATTTTCTTGTTGTTCTTGTACGCCTCGATAACGGGGATCGAAACACACTGTTGTTTCTAATTTTTAAATAAGTTCACTTCCCAGAATTGTGTTACCTTTGTTCCTATTCGAACTTATAAACTGAAGACGTATTCCAAAAAATTCTGCAGTCTACGTCTGATATAGAACCCATCAGAATGTTCTCCTACTTTTCAATTCCTGGAGAAAAATGCAAGTCAGGAACGTCTTCGATCGTGCTTCCGAGTAGAATCGTAGCCATTCCATTCGATGAGACCGAAGCTCGACCCTGTTTCAAGTTAGGGATTCGTATTGTGTTACCAACGCGCGGCTCGAGGAAGTTGACAATATTCGAAGTTTACGGAGACGATGGCAAGGACGACGCTGGGAAAACGCGAACGGCGATCGTTTTCGGGTCGCCATGCAATTCCTTTCCCGTTGTTCCGTTTGAAAATGGAATGCGCGGACAATCGGACGACCGGCTTTCCCGTCGCCGCGCCGGCCCTGGGAATGCAGTTTGCTCGAGAAAGCTAAAAAAGTATATCTGGAGCAGAAAAGAGGAGAAAATATTGCGCGAGTAGAAAACGCGCCGCACGGTTCTCCGATTAATGAGAGCCGGCGCTGGATCTTGCGGAACTTTTACTGTCGATGGCTCTCGAAACCTTCGATCGGTCGCTATTGACCAACTGTAGTTGCTTTTCACTGAATTTAGACGAACATGTCAGCCAAACATCTTCTCAGACATGTGAGTCAAACATGTTCTTGGATATGTAAGTCCAATATGTTCTGAAGAACGTGAGTCAAACATGTTTTCTAATATGTCAGTAAAACATGTTCTCAAGCATGTGTGTCAAATATGCTCTAAAGCATATGAGTTAAACATGTTCTCAAACATGTGAGTTACACATGTGAGCCAAACATGTTCTTTAAAGTTTGAGTCAACCATGTTCTTGGACATGTGAGTCCAACTTGTTCTCAAGCCTGTGAGACAAACATGTTCTCTAATATGTCAGTCAAACATGTTTTCAAGCATGTGCATCAAACATGCTCTAAAGCATATGAGTTACACATGCTAGTCAAACATGTTCTCAAACATGTCCCCAAACATGTGAGACTGGTTTCCGAGAAGCCAAACAATGGTATAATAAAACCATTTTATAACAATACGATATATGACCAGGCATACCATCTCTGTCAAAAAATGAGAGAGGAATTTCTGCCGGACCATATGCTGTTTTTCACTGAATTCCATCAAACAATTTAATAAAAATACTATATACGACCTCGTCAAAATTATTTTAAATTGGATACTGCGCTTAATCTGTACCAAAAAACGTGACAGCAATTTCTAATGGACCACGGTTGTTTTCCAATGAATTTAGTTAATCCATTCCATAAAAATACCACGCCTGTAGCATTGTTAAAATTGTTTCAAAGTGGACCATGCATTTAATCTCTGCCAACAAGAATTTCTGATGAGTACAATTGGACCACTGTCCAAAACCAACAAGTTTAACTTCGTTGAATTAGCAGTGTCAGAATGAATGATAATTTTGGAGACATAAGTGAAATACGAGAGCGTGACGAGTACGTTGGAGCAGAAATAGTAGTAACGTCTAAATGGGTACCGTGGCTTATGGGTTAATTATAAAGACGAGCAGAGGGAACGGCGATTTCGCGGAGCGCGGTCGCGTTAAGAAGAAGCTTCGCATGGAAAAAGGAAACTCCCGATGTAAGAAAGGTCGTTGATACGCTGAGTCAATTAGCAACGAAGTCTCGAGGGGCTCAGACGGAATCTCGTGCTTCAACGTGTTAAACACACCGTGCCTCAGCCAGTCGCTTCTTCGACGAAAGAACGGCGACGCCTCTTGCTGCGAGGCAACGACCGATCGAACTTGATAGAGAGCGGCTATCGGGACAGGAAGACAGAGATAAACGACAATATTCCTTGCACAACATTTTAACCGAACACATGAGACCGTCAGTCAAAAGACTAGGCCTTCACGTCGACTGTAATCGATGAATCAATATGAATAATAATCCATTTTCGACATCATCAAAATAGTCTTCAAGTATACAATGCTTTAAACTTTGAAACATATCATAGATAGCATTCCTAGATGGTCTTTGGAAATTTTCTAGGTATTATTTTAGGAGTTTTTATTATATTATATTTATTATAATATATTATTAATTTAGATATTTATTACATTATATTATTATATTAGCCTGCGGTGAATTTATACTGTGTACACAGAGAGTAGGTTAACACTAAACCTACCGTGCACTAAAAGCGATTAACGTGTTTTAGTTTGCAAAAATGACAAGGCTCTATCTATTTAGATTTTCTGCAAATTTTACAAGAATATGTGCTTGGACACAGAATCTTGTCGAATCAATTTCCACGTAAGCAACTCCATAATTTTGATAATTATGAAATTAAATTTATAAAGTCGGTCATTTGACCGGCAGTGGTAGCGGTTTAGTGTTAAATGATCTTCGGAGAATCGTGTGGGTATAGTCTACTGAAGATTCACCGAAAGCTTTCCAGATAGAAGATTATTTTCAAAACTTCCCAGAACTTCATTTAAAACAGCCAGAGAGATTTCCTCGCTCTCCATTCTCCTATTTTAAGCGAGCACATCGCCTAACAAAAGCAGCATACGCAAGAAGAACACGCTGTCTGTCAAGCATCCGATCGATCCCAAATAAACCGGCCCGGTAGAATTGCTATTCCACGCTCGGTAAAACACTAAATACCATCAGGCTTCAATTTCTGTTCATTGGTAGATGATCGAGCATTTCCGCGCAGCAGTGCATCAACTTCGGACATCAAATAGAAACGCGGTGTTGAAACGAACGTGAAGAATGTCTTCTTTCCCCGACACAGAAAATCGTAGTTTCCTCTCTACAGAATCCTGCAGTTCAATTCTTTGGAAATGTCTCTGTAAAATTTTAAGTCGGAACTCCCATTTCCGGAATTGTGGATCGCTGAGTTGCACGTGGCTCGGTATTTCGAGCTTCAACTTCAAACTTTAGACGCCATTGGACGTGATTAAGAAGAAACTGGCTCAGCAATCGACTTAGAATTTTAACTGCAACTCAGGAAAGAGCTGCGCTATTATTTAATGAACTATTAAAGCGTGATGTAGATTTTTTTACATTATAACATGGACAATTTTTGTTATCATTTTACCACGCTTATATTAACTTGCCGTGTTGTTGTTGTATGCGTTACATCTTGTAATCGAATTTTAAACCTCTTCTCATAGTTCAATCTTGCTGAAATTTTGTATTCAGACTTGCTTCCGATGACAATAAAAGTAGAAAATATAATATGTAAAAAATTTTTTTGAAAACCACGCCTATATTAAAATGCACTAGAAAGGAGAAAATAATATTTTTCCCCAAAATTTTAAGCAATTAGTTCAAATAGATAGAAAAATTTAATATAAATTTAAATAAAATCATGACATTAGTGATTATAAAAAATGTGTATAATAAAAGTGCTCCACGCTTTTATTTTTATAATCACTAATGTCATGATTTTATTTAAATTTATATTAAATTTTTCTATCTATTCCGACACTGATTTTATAACAGAAGAAATTTTGAACTAATTGCTTAAAATTTTGGGGAAAAATATTATTAATCATTTAACTGGATTCGGTATTTCATGGAGAACCAGAAAAAAAATTATTTTCTCTTTTTTAGTGCATTTTAATATAAAGGTGGTTTTTGAACAGTATTTTAAATATATTTTTAGGTGGAATTGAACAGGTTGCAAATACGAGTATGGTTCCAGGCCAACATTTTAGTTGAGAGTAGTAGGTCAGACGATAATTGTAATTGTACAAAAGTTAACATAATTGAAATTGTTGTACATTACAAATTGTAGACGACTGTATTTATGAACAAAGCGACCCAGAAAAAATTGTACAACTCAACGAATGTAACAAGAACGTATGCAGAGTTTCGGATGAGTTGTATCTGAGAGTTTTGAAAAAAAGAATGCAGATATCGGTATTTTTCGCCGGGAAAAAAGTAATTTCGTTCGAGTAGACAAACAAGCACGAAGGCCGACCGAAACTTTGCGAAAGGTGATCCATCCATCGGGCTGGTAATATCCTTAAAGTTGGAGAATTTGGCTGAAAGCCGAGCGAGACTAGTATAGATTTAGAATAGATTCGCTGGAAAGTGGCACCGTCCTCGAAGTTTCTATCCGATTCGGCTAGCAACTCGCGAATGATTTACGTTCCACGGCCTCGGGCTCTCTCGGATAGCGATCATTGACTCGATTAACCGATCCGGCGAATGAATCATTAATTAACTGCGATCACCGGGATCGTTATAAACGATGAAAACTGCTCGTGGAAAACCGCTCCAGACTCGTTAACGCGTTTTTCTGACCAGAAAACGATGCGTCCGATTAAAACGCTCGTCCAAATGCTTTTCTCTTTTTTTTTTTTTTGTTTTATCTGCCTAAAAGCAATTGGCGGAAAGCTCGCGGATTTATTTAATAATTAACAACGGGATTCTCCAGCAATCCCTCTCTATTGGTTTTTCAGTTATTAGAGATTTTATTTGGGAATTTGTAATAACGGAACGTAATAAAGGGTGGGAACGATGTTTGTCGGCGGTATACATGCATTGTTTTCCTTTTAATCGATGGGGAAAAATTTACTCTGCAGCTTAATTTCCGGGATGGGCTCGAGACCGTTCGACGTTTACCGATAACAGGCTCGCGGAATGATAAAATTCATGTTTGCGCGGAATCGGGTCGATGTTAACTGAATTAATGAAGTGTGATCGGCCGTACGTGAAATGTGGAGGATTCGTAACGAAGTATTCAATCGAAAAATTGAGTGACGTTCGCGTCCGATGAAAGAGGCAACAAAAAATTGCACTTGTTGTCAAGAGGAAGCTTCAAATCCGTGGTAGATTCGATCTCAAAGAAATTTCCGAACGGTTCTACAAACGTGTGAATTAATACGTTCTCGAAGCAGAACATAAAATATTGGGTTAGCAAGAAAGTAATTTCAGTATTTTGTGCTGAAATTTTTAAAAACCACGCTTATATTAAAATGCACTGAAAAGGAGGAAAAATAATTTTTTCAGACATTAGTGACTATAAAAATAAATGCGTGGAGCACCTACGAAGATTACGTCAATATAGTTCAGCGCTCCACGCTTTCAAATATAGTCACTAATGTCTAAAAAAATTATTTTCTCCTTTTTAGTGCATTTCAATATAAGCGTGGTTTTTAAAAAGTTTTTTTTATATATTGTTTTTACAGGTTAAAGTTCATTGCTTGAATAAAAACATTGGCTTTCACTTCACCTTAAAATACCAAAATTACTTTCGTGCCAACTCAATATTAATCAACTGAGGAACGATCACATAATTTTCCACGGGAAGTTCCAGCTAAATTTTTGAAAGAGCACCGACGTCATCGTGAGAACGTGGTAAACGATTCGGAACTCACGTGTGTCGCTCGATAAATTCGCGTCTTCCGGCGGGGTCGCCTAGCCACCGACGGACTTATACTACTTGACCGGTTCTTGGCGAAGGGGATCGGTCCTTTGGCCGCTGGGAACGCAATTTCGTGGTCCGTTTGACTCGTCGACGAGCGTTTGCACATCGTGCGACGCAGGATCGGCTCTTCGGCCGTTGAAAAATGCTGGAAACCCGGGGCCCCGGGTGTTTGCGGACTCCGTTCTTCCGGCCGACAGGCTCAAAGAGATTAGCTCACGGTCTGCGGCCCCTGTTTTCGGTTACATTTGTCTAGACCCGTTAAAACGGTCTTTGTATCGCTCCCACCGGCTTTGTACAGCTGACAGCCCCGTGCCCGCCACCTGGCTCAACCCTTTCTGCACCCTTTTCCTTGTTTTCGATAAAACGCGCGACGGCGCGAGTCCATCCGGTTCCCATCCGCCCCCTCGCCGCTTTATGGTTTCTAAAGTGATCCTGATCTCTCACCGGAACCTGCATTAACATCGTTTTGACGCACATGCACTTTAATCTGCTCCCCTTTGTCGAATATCTTGCTCAGGGGCGATCGAATGTTAGTTAACGCTGGAACTATCGAGCATTAAATGCTCAGATTGATTATAATGATTTGTAATCAATTCTTATCGTTTACATTGGAATGTGAAAAAGTTTTGGAAAAATTTCTCATGAAGATATTTTTAATAATAAATAAATGGGGAGGAAGAAACCAGAAGAATATCATTTCGATCCGTAGAGTAGTTCTAGTTTTAAATGTTTCCATCTAAAAGGAAAAAATCGATTTCCTTTATTGGATGTTCTTAAAGAGTAATGCTTCAAGAACGTGCTCCTTCAATTTTATGCTTCGGTTCAGAGAAATGGCGAAGTTACACTGATTTTATCAATGCCATGCACTCTTGGAAATGTTATAGATCCTGAAAGTTTTACGGCGCTTTTCTTGAGAGTGTAGCTTGACAATTTAAAGCAGCTTTAAACGAAAATTTTACGCATGAGATGTATGTACATGAACCTAACAATGTTTTAGAAATCATCGCGCGACAATGCCCCCAAAGCACAAGCTGGTTAATTAAATATCTTGTGGTCAGCGTAAATGGAATACCTTGTGAATGAAGAATAAAATTGATTTTCTTTGAGGTGCGTGGGGGCGTTCAAGAAACGCTGTTTATAAAATAACAGGTAAAATATAAATATATAAATATTTCCATGAATATTTATAGCCTCCGTGCCAGACTCCTTTGAAACTCGTTCGACCAGTGTTGCGTTGACGAAGACACTTCAGTCTCTTCTTCGCGGGTGAAAAATTCGCGAAACTATCTGAAAAGCCTGGGAGGGTTCTAGAATCGTTAGCAACAGTGGCGGAGTAGTTAACAAACCGCTGAAGTTCGCCGGGAATTTACATTTTTCTAATGAAATTCGGGGAGTCGGATGCAAAGTAGAATTCTACGATCCGCAATGGAAGTTTTAATGGACTGGAAGTGGAAGACAGGCGTATGGAAACACCTAAATGTGACATTTTTCAAGACTTGAAGCGCACCCTTTAAGAACGAGCGTTCATTTTGTTATAGCATTCATCATGTTCCTAAAGTTATACGTTCAATAAGAAAATTAACGTCAGTTTCAATTCAAGAAGTGAGTTGAAAAATATTTAAACTGAAATTGTGCGAGCTGTTAAAGAATTGATCCTATTGTTCGACAAATTGACTAGAAAATTGATGATTCTTCCGAGATCGGTCGTTCGTATCGACAAGAAATCCTCGATTTTTCAATCGACAACGTGATTTAACGACTCCTGCGGGCGAGATAGACAGTGGTTAATGCATGGGAGTGGCTGCAGGAGCATGGAATCCTGCCAATATCTGCGAAATGTCTATTCCGGGAGGGTTGTACGAGGTGCACGCAGGAAAGAGAGTAAGAAAGCGAGGTAAAAATATAACACGATAGAAAATATGGTCGTCGAGACAGAATTTACATTTTTCTAATCAAATTCAGAGTGCCTGGCGCAAAATAAAATTCCGGAACACCCATTATCAATTTTAATGAACCTAAATGAAAAGAGAAGCAGACAGATACTTGAATTCGACATTTTCGGGAAATTGAACGATTAACATCCTCGAAGAACAATCATTTCAAGAGGACTATCAACTTTCTTGTTATTTGAGGAACGTACCAGAAAGACAAGAAGAAGGAGAAGTGGATAGAATTTACATTTCTGTAATAAAAATTCCGGAACCTCCATTACCAATTTTAATGAACCTACAAGAAAAGAGAAGCAGACAGATGCTTGAATTCGACATTTTTCAGGATTCGAGTCGACATGTTCGGGAAAGGAAGCTCGAAGAAGAAGATTCGATTATGGTTGCAGGAACGTGCCTGAAGGTTCGTTGCTGATTCTGCGGGGATTGCTCGCGCGTTTCGAAAAGCTGCCGGGCATCGATTAAGAAATCCTTGATTTTTCACTCGGCGGGGAGGTTTAACGACTCCTGCAGGCAGGGTAGACGGTGGTTAATGCGTGGAAGTGGCTGCAGGAGCATGGAATCCTGCCAATATCTGCGAAGTGTCTATTCCCGAAGGATTGTACGTGGCACACGCAGAGAGGAGAACGAGCGAGACAGAGGGATGAGAAAGGAAAACAGGAAGAGAAATAGGGTCGTTGAGATAGAGGAGAGCAGCCAAGAGAAACTAATAGTGCCCCGGAAAAGCTTCTAGACGGCCGCGATTCACGCTGCGTTCCCTGATAACGGCGAAACGGCACAATCACTCGCGCGCGGCTTATCGGCCGGATCTGCTCTTAACGCGGCCTCCAATTTCACCGGGAAGACAATCGATGATGGGACACCGAGTGCACTTTCCCTCTTTCGTGGGGAGAGACTGGTCAATCTGGAGAATCTCCAGTTTTACAATTCACCGGTTTGTTAACCCTCGAACGTTCAGACACTTTCTTTCTTCGGATACTGTGAGATATTCGATCTTGACCTGTTTGTGCGTAAGAATATGTTTTTATTGGCCCTTTATTGTTGAAATTATGTGAACAACAACTGAATCAAGTTCCTTATTGGAACATATTGTAACAATCTGTTTGTATTGTACAAACAAATCAATTTTTTGTTACTATAAATCAAATTAAAAAGAAACTGTACATCGAGTTGGATTTGATTTTGCCATTTCTACAAGCTAACAACAATGTCCCTCACCCTTCAGCGAAAACATGTGCCACCGTTAGATGCACGAACAAGACAGATGTAAAGAATTCGACTTTGCCATTTCCACAAGCCAACAACAATGTCACTTTTGTGATCCTTAAAAAGAATGACCCACCGTTAGATGCACGAACAAGACAGATGTAAAGAATTCAACGTTTCAACGAGTGTTGGAGAAGAACGCGTGACGAGGGTGAGATCGTTGTCGGTGTCGTGATCGATGAAAAATGTAAACGGGACCCGTGGGTCAGCGAGGGGATGAAAGTTGAGCAGGTTAACGGGCTTATAAATCGCGGCGAGGCGCGGGGCCGGTGTCGTTTAATTATCCGCCACGCTCGCGGCTGTTTATTTGCTCGTGGAAAACGATTATCGGCCGGCCAGAGCTCCTTCTCCGGTTAAAAAAAGATGGGAATTGTGTGTCCGCCTTGTCTACCCGCGTCTACCGCGTCTACCGTCGCTGTACCTACGTGCGAGAGCTCGACGTCTAACCGCTAACAAGGCTCCTCTATTTATAGCACGCAGCGTTGTATCGTACAACGCTTCGAGAACAAGCTCGCTCCGAAGCCTCGGCAATTTTCCCATTTTGATTAAAAACTATCGAAATTACATGGGTTACATATTTTCCCGGTTTGGAAATCGTGGGTTGCGTCTTTCACTGGTCCGGAACAAAAAATTATTTATTATATTAACACTGCTACCGAGCTCTAAAAATGGCTCTCATGTGTTGCATGCCATTGTGTATAATCATTTCCAGTATAGGACATGCATAGCATAGCTACATGCTGCCGAATAATGCAAAATAGGACTTTTGAGGGCGATAGCGCCCCAGATCGATCTTTTATCTAGTGTTTTTGACTACTGAAAACCGCCATTTTTGTATTATCGAGAAATGAGAAGGCGAATCCCGCACCCTTGCAATCCTGAAAACGAGTCTCCCGTGTTGACCCCTTGCGATTGTGATTTCAATCAGAATTTAAATAAAATAATCACTCCGTAAATCTTCCTTTGTCTTCTTCTAAAGAATTATGAACGTTAAAGAAGTTCTAATCACTGCAACCATAAAGCCAATCGTAGGGCCAGGGGTTAATCAGTATGAATGCACTTTTATGTGGATCAAACGGTCCTCGGTGTTTTAGTAGACGTCAGTTGCCGTTTGGCAGCTCATCGTTGTGTCTCAACACTCTCAACAGGTCACCGCACACGTTCGTCGCACAGGTATACATAGTTTGTTCCGATCATCGAACATCTTCACAGTTGAGTCACAGCACATGTGTAGTTATAGTATTAGCAACGGCTGCGGATCATCTCGATGGACGTGTTTGCGTCAGTGTTCGCGGGAGCCAGAACCATTTTCGAAGCGTGACTGACACACTTATGCACTCGACGCCACTGGAAATATTCGTTGCGTCACCCTCGAATTTACGCGCGAGATCATTGATAAAATAAAATCATGCGATTCGGTTACGACGCCAAGTATGACCACTGAATTCTTCGCATACAGTCACGCGATATTTTCCTTAGATCTGTCAACGTGCGCGATTATGGCTTATCCGGGGAACCCGCGGCACGCTGAAGAAAACTGACCTTGGCATTCACTGTCATTCAATTTCAAGATGGTTTCTGGGAGTTTCAAATCGTTACGTGCACGAGATAATGTGATTGTCAGTATACGAATTAATTCCAAGAAAAAATTCTTATGTATTTTATATACACCCTCTGTCTCGTAATAATAGTAGCGGTTGATGAATTTAATTTGTCTCAAAATAGTAGTAGCAAAAGAAAATAAATATAGAACGCAACATTTATTATCAAAAAACTAGATTACATTAAACAATAAATTAAAAATATTACTCCTAATTTTTATTTTGAGTGTTCAGATAGTTTCTGAATTTTTCAATAATTTCGTTACTGCATTTTAAACTTGTAGGTAGGATCCCTTATCTGCGAAGCTTTGCTTTCCCGATTCCCTATTCCCTATACCAGCTTAAAATTATTGGAGCCATCGTTCTTCATTGCTTTCAGCATAACTTATTTTTTTTTCATCTTACTTTTACAATGGGTTGATATCGGACTGAAATAAAACAGTTGATTTCGATCAGCGGATGAAATTAGAAGACTAGTTATAATTTGTAATAATTAGGTTAACCTAAAAATTGAGAGATGTGTTAAAACAAATGACAGATGTCATGAAACATTGATTTTGACTGAAGGCTTCGCAATTTTGCGCTACAACATAACTTGCAGCTGCATTCGCCAATAATTCCCGTTTAAATATTCACTTGGTACTATTATTATGGGACAGAGTGAGTATATTTAATTAAAAATATATAATATTCCTGTTACATTTCAATTTTATTAAAAATTGTTGTGCATAAAAATCGGGCACGAACTTTTGCACTGATTTTTGAACTTTGGCTAGTATTCTCAATGTTCATTAACGTGCAAATTGTTTGTACACAAATTGCTTAAGCACAATTAATTGTTCACATATGAGTACAACATATTGTAAACACTTGAATAATTGCTCGAAGCGAAGGATTTGGTGTCGAATCAATAATTAAACAAATAGCACAGCCAGACAAATTATGTTACAATTATTAGCGTTCATTTACAACATGCGCCCGGGTATTCGATAACGGAACGAACGCGTTCAATGTAAATTAGCCTATAATTATTGTATTTGATGAATGAGGGATGCACTGCGCTCTTTACCGTGTCCAAATGAATTATTTTGTTGTGCTTCGACCGAATGAATAACTTTGCTTTACCGGGTCGTGATTATTGGATTTTATACGTTTATGACAATTTCAGTGGATATTGTTTAAAACAAAAGAAAGATTAACCCTTAAGTGAACTGTTAAGGCTGATGAAATTAATGAAATTCTGTCTGAAACATTCTCTATCATTTTTTGAAAATTTTCGGAAACCATAAACGCGTAAAGATCCGCAGCATAGTGATCATCGTGGGTTAGCGGAGGCCAACAATTCCTGCGGACTGTTTCGAGTTTAATTAGACCAGAGAGAAAATTTCTTTGCTAATTCCAGCTGCTCTGAAGCGGTAAGCTTCGGTGTTTGGAATTTGAATGTTTCAGCGAACAAATATTCCCAGTACCGTACATAGCGACGATTTCGTGAAACTTACGGATCGATGGGTCCCGTGGAATCCGACGAGGATGTCGTTCCCACAGGGGAGGCACGTCGAGAGAGAAAATTCAAGTTTTTCTCCGGGATATTAGAGCACGCAGCGACGATTTAGCTATCCAGAACGTCCCGTGTATTTATAAACGTCCTTTTCATCGGACGACTTTCCGAAATTCCGATCCCGTCTGGATATTTGCTATCGCGACCGCGAAAATCAATATTGGCCGCCGGCTTTCCTAAAACTTCGTCGAAACATCTATCGCATTTTCCTTTTAAGCGTATTTCAAACACACGACTGCAAACGGACACACGTGTAAAATTAAAGGGCACTCAATTTTCGGTGAAAGTTGCCATAGCTGCGTAACGAATGGTCATACTGCAATCATTCTTGGCTCGTTCTGAGGCCTGAAGCCTCTGCTTTCGAATCACTCAGTCAGTTTTTCAAAAATGTTTCTATATTCCATGAAATAATGGAAAAACAAGTTTTGTCACTTCAAAATTCAATAAAACGGAATCAAAAAATCGTACAATAATTTTTCTCAGCTCCATTTATGTCCTGAAGTACAATGATAAAAAAGCGGAGGTACCCTCCCCGTCCGAACAATGCTTGCCACCAGCAGATTATTCAATAAAACGGAAACAAAAAATCGTACAATAATTTTTTCTAGCTCCATTTATGTTCTGAAGTACAATGATAATAAAGCGGAGGTACCGTCTCCGTCCGAACAATGTCTGCCACGTTTGATTATTCAGTAAAACGGAAACAAAAACTGACACATCAAAATTTTAAGGATTGTTGCAAAGAGGAGACTCTAATGTTTAAAGTCGCGGTGGTTTTAGTCCCCAAGAAAATTTTTTAATGCCGCTAGACTCCTTCGAACTTTATAATTGCCGAGCATTAAGTCCTAGAAGAAGCGAACTCCGAGAGTAAACAAAGCGTGGAGGCGTGCAATTGTTTGTAACACGATTCGCAAGTTCTCGGAGTCCAATTAAATCTTTAGGTAATTAAGCGGACCGGTAACGAACCAGTGCGACGTCGGGAGACGAGGCGGAACAGCAGGAACGACGCAGGAGACTGAAAAGATGGATACCCGGCTCGAGGACACGCTGTTCGCGAGGATGATAGATGGCGATCGATTGTTTGCAAATTCCCGTGGCTTCCCATCAGACGCGATCACGAGGAAACGCGGCTTTCGACTGGTTACCTCGAGATGCTAGCGAATCGTCGAAGCGACGGAACGTCGACGACTTACAAATGAGTCATGGCAGCGCGGAAAATTTTGAAATTCCGCAGGCACTTGCAATTTTCTCGTGGTTCTTATATTGGAGGTCTCATTATAATTCCGAGGTCATTCTAATTGTCAGTTCCTGCTTTAAAAAGATGTCATGTCAATTCTGATATATTTTTTTTGCTGTGTAAACAGCGAATTTTCTGTGAAGTTATGAGAATTGTTATAAACTTTACGAGCACAATATGTTACGTAACTTGATAAAGGCTGGTTTTTATTTTCTTCTCTTCTTTCATTCCATACTTCTGGAAAATGTTACGTATTTTTGAACATCATACGCGAAAACCTTGTTGTTATTGTATAAAAAAACGCTAGAAAAATATCAAAACATGAGAATGACGTCAGTGTTCTCCCTCTTTTTATTTTCGTTTTCAGACGTTGTAAGTTGTTTTTGTTAACCGACTTCGAAAAAGGAGGAGGTTACTGAATTCGATCTGAATGTGCCTTTTTTTCGCTTTTTCTTCTATGTATGTTCACCGATTACGCCGAGATGGATGGACCAATCAGGACGAAACCTTCAGCATTTTGTAGGGTATGTCTCCCGATTGGTCCCTTGAATACAATTTTTGCATTTTTTCATTCTTTGCGGTTTTTATTGAAAATAACCAATAAGACCGAAAAACTATCCTACGGTGTTCTACAACTTCTGCTCGTTCCACTAAAAAGATTTCATAAAAAAAAATTAAACCAACCGAAAAAAAGGCACTAAAGAAATGCACTAAAAAGTATGAAATAATTTTCATTTAATTTATGTGAATACACACGAACTTGAATACAATAGAATCTTTTCGGAGGCGGCGCAAAATTGAAAATTGTCAAATGTGAAAAATGTGCAAAATTGAATATGGTGGACTTGGAAATCAGTAGATGGGAAGAGAAGATTATTAATATGTGAAAGCATGTAGAAGAATTTAAGGATTTTCGTAATTTCCAGTGTCGAAAAATTTTCAGTTTTGCGCCGCCTCCGAAAAGATTGTATTGTATTTAAGTTCGTGTGTATTCACATAAATTAAATGGAAATTATTTCATACTTTTTAGTGCATTTTTTCGAAGTCGGTTTAATTATTTTTTATATTTTCGCGTGGCATAAACTTTCGCGAGAAATGGTAAAATAGATGAATGTGGGGGTTGAACGTATCAGTTTCTCGGATCCAAGTCTGGATGCCAGATTTCTTGCTGATACCCCCCTTTTGAGATGCTTAATTAATAAGGTCTGAGATAGCTAATGGATCGAGAGCTGTGTCCTCAGGTAAGCCTTTGAGTGGCTTCCGTTCGGAACTTCGGCAAACAATAGGTACAATCTACTGTCTCCTAACCTCTTGCGTACATACACACTGTTCTCCTCTGTTGACACAAGCCCTCTAACACAATCTACACGGCGAAATAACGAGACGAAAATTACAAGGAGAGTTTTGTATAACGATGCTTTGAACGTTCAAATATCGAATTACAAGTGGTTCGAGGGATTTTTATCCCGCTGCTAAAATCACAAAACGAACTCCGCCAGAACTTGCAAAGTTATAACGAGAGCTCCTTCGCCAATTATAAAGCTGACCTCACTCCGTTCATCGAGCAAACAGTCCAATCGGTTACACACCCCTCGGGGAAATCGATATTCCAAATTTACAAAGATTCTCGAACACCCCGTCGAAATTGCAACAAAATGAGCAGCATCGATTCCAGAGATAAATGCATTATAGGAAAATTATTTCCATTAGGAGATCTTAAAATACTCTACCGTAAATCGATAATCCAAATCCACGAAGGTGAAAACTGGTTCAGCTGAAATAGCATCCCCCAAACATTGTAACGAGAGACTAAAGCGATCAAAGAAATTAAACGTTTCTTTGATTATTAAAAGGCATCTAGAAAAAAAGGCAAACTAGAAAAATTCCACCAAGTCCTAAAAGAACTTCTACCAAATCAATCTTCTAACTTCGCAAAAATTGTCAAGTTCATTTTTAAATCATCCCTCAGGAATCGCATCGAAACAAATTCGATTACACTCGAGCGAAACCGAATGACCCACAAATCCTTTGATTAGAAATTCAGAAACACCCCTTAAATCAATATTTCAAATACTCGAGCGATTCTCAATGCGCTATTTAAAACCAACCCTTAAAACCGCAATAAAACTACCGATATCATTCGCACGTGCAAAATGATAAATCCTTTGATTACAGGTCGGAAAGAAATATCCAGTGAACCGTTCACGAACAAAAATCGTGGTCGACCATCGACTCCGCGCCCCTTCGGGTAAAAATCCGCGGGGTTGCTGAAGTATTTCAATTTCAACCCTGAGGGAGTGCATTTCGTGTCGCGGAATTCCCCCCGGAAAGCGAAAGTATTCGTGGAAAGACAGGGGGTTGGATTCTTTCAGTGGTTCGCAGCTTAATCGATCCACACCCTTTAAAAGATCTCTCGGTATCGTGCTTTAAACCACCCCCGCGCCCCTTTACGCTCCTGCAACCAGCCCCTTTCGCCCCTACAACCGCTTTTCTCCCACTATGCACCGCGTGCACCGAAACCCATGCACTCTCGATCCATATTCAGCTGTGTCCACATGTTTCGTTCTATCGTCACGGCCTGGTCCGGAAGAGCAGGGGATTGGAGGGGGTCCGAGGGGGTGGAGCAGCGAAAATAGGAGGAGAAAGCTGCCGGTGGTGGGGGAAAAAGAGAGTAACAGACCTGGAGAGAAAGAGACCAGATTCGCCGGCCCGTTCCGCGCAATTGATCGGGTATATTTATCGCACGGTGGGAAAATTAGCTTTGTTATTTTTACGAGAGCGGAGCCCTAATTTCCCGTCACCCCCGCCACGTTTACCACCCTCGCGCTCCACCCAGTCCCGTCATCCTGAAAATGAACGCGGTTAGCCGGCGCTAATTAATCGAGTTCAAGGCAGCGATACGACCTGGAGTTACCGTAACCGCGCCTAGTTCCAGAAAACCGGACTGTTCATTCTTTAAATGGATTTCATTATGCTCAGGGAGATCGATGCCGATGGGGCGCTACCACTTTCGGCAGTGATATCGATTCCATTTTCTCTGGAACTGCGATTGGTTCGCGGATTTTGTTATTCCCTTGACACTTGCTCGCCGGAGCCGGTCGCGTGACTATAGCGAGCCGGGGGGCCGCGATTTTCAGGTTGATCACTGGCTCGTGCTTCTATTTGCCATGCATCTGTTGGCGATCGTATTTTTGATTTTATGAGGACGATCGCCAAGGATTTTATGGATTTTTAATAAAAACGGGCTGGCGCGATTTAATTGGATTTTTGATTAAAGTGTGTTGATTAAAGTGGTTGAATTAAAAATTTTGTCTTTGTTTTAGTGAAATTCTTCAGACGAAATGTAGACTTCTATTTAATTCCTGGTTCTATTTTAACAACCGAAAACAGTAAATTAAGATGTTCATTGGGTACATCGCCTGACATTTGGTCTTTCTCGTCGTCGAGTCCTTTGGGTTTCGGTGTGTACACAGCTCAGCGATTTAGTTGATTATCCCTATTTCTCGCCAGCGATACCGAACACTCTAACACCAACACTCTCGAAACTGGTCCCTAAACTGAGCTCAAACTTTCTGCGCCCGGAAGTCATAGTGTACACAGATAGATTTGGGATCCTTAACCCCTTCTGACACGTTTGCAGGATCGTTCCTCTAGTGGGAACGTTCTGTCTCCCGATCGATCCGGATGATCCGAGCGTTAAGTGGGTCAAAGTACGTCGGGCGATAGGTATTCTTACAAATACTGGCTGGCTTTAAGTTTGTGCTTCACCCATTGACGCATTTGGACCAAAGGACACTGACCCAGACCGAAAACTGTTTATTTAAAAGCCTGGACATATATAACAGAGTTGGGCATTAATCGATTAATATTTTAATCAAGATTGATTGATTAATGTGTACGATTAAAAAAGGTAATCATTGAAAAATCGACGATTGATTCAATCGATTGATGATGATAATCGTCTCAACTCAGTTTACATTTTTTTCAGCATTCATATAGTTTTGATTTCGTATTTCATTTCGAAATTTCAACAGTTAATCATTAATCAATTATCCGATTGACGATCACAATTGAAAGGAGTGTAATCGTTAATCGCAATTAACGACTAAACTAGGAGATTAATTGTTAACTACGATTAACGATTGAAGTAGATATTTATTCGTCAATCGATGATTAAATTTTTGCCCAATTCTGATGTATAATACAATATTGGGTTGGAACGAAAGTTCGTAGCGTTTGTAAAATAAAATTGAAAGCTAACATTCAGATATTTATTCATAGATTTATTCAATAACATGTTTTCCATTTTATTCTATTACTTTTTGCCATTTTCGAGGTACCTTCTCGTGTTATTGCATAAACTTATGAATAAATACCTTACATTATCTTCGATTCTTAATTTGAAAACGCTACGAACTTTCTTTCCAACCCAATACATATTCAGATTAAACGAATTTCAGAATATTGTCACGCAATGGCCCAATTCAAATTCCCGAAGGAAGACATTTTTATTTTGCATAAAGATCTGCATTCTTTTTATGACAAGAAACATCAAAGGCAATTTAATTCTGTATCCCCAGTCAACAGATAAAATGCTTATTCCAATTTCAATTTTTATGTCCTATTTTTATCGCTCTCAAAACTGATGGACGTTTATACATATAAATTGAATAAATATTTTTCCTTCTCGATTTTCCAGCAAACGACCAGCTAAATCCCAGTGCCAGCTCAAGCCCATCAACCCTCTCGGTCGATTCCGTGCGCTTTCGACATAGAGAAAAGTCTTCAGACAAGTCAAGAGACTCGTTTCGTTTTTCCACCCGAATCTGGAACGACGTCGACAGCATTGAGCAGCGCAGATATGAGGAACACCGGACAGTTAACGAGAAAGCTTTCCTCATGACACTGTTCCCTAAAATAGAGGACGCGCAAAATCGCGAGTGTAGATTATTCCCCCTTTTCCTGTCGATGTGTCTCAGCTCTAAATCGGTCGGAAAATATTTTTCTTCGATCCTCCGACACCCTATGACCTCTCACCTATAACGATCAAGTTAAATTGACCTCCATTTTGTTCAGGAAACAACACTCTGCGGATACCGGAGAACAATGATGTTTTACACTTCCCAGAAATATTACGTTGCTGCCAAAATAAATTGCACATGCTTAACGAACATTAAAAAATTATTTTAACAATCGCATACTTAACCCCTTGCCTTACAATATCGTGTCCGACTCGTGATGAAGATTCTGAACAGAGTCTAATAAATATATGTATGTTATTAATTCCCTTTAAACCGAGATGAAATTCTATTTTGGTTTCGTTAATGTATAGTTATCGGAGAACATATGTAAACGTACAATAGATATAAATTTTCTCCTTTTTTAGAAAATTACTATGGGCTTGAAGTACGGATGATGTATGTATGTGTGTGTGTGTGTGTGTGTATTAACAGGCAACCCTATATATAACTAAATTCATAAAAACAGAGAATCATAAATAATAGAAAAATTGTAAAATTACGATCGCCAACGAATTACAAAAAGAAGAGAGATAGAAACGGGCGCGCCCGCGACAAACACGTCTGTCGTTAACATTTGGTTATCCGTGTGCCCGAATACATTAATAACCCCGCTTTTCCTTACATTACGAATTACAAAGAAAGTTGTAATCACTGAAACTTATCTTAATCGTTAAAATTAAACTCGCCTGCTATAACATTACTGTGAACAATCCCAAGCGTAATCAACAATTCTAAAAGAAGCTCGAGGGTCGAAGAATATCTTGCAGATCCCAGACTCAAACATCGAAGAACAGCAGAAGCTAAAAAAATCGCCAGGCCAGTTGCTATCTACGACCATTACGAGCATTAGACTCGACTCTGTGTGCTACAAAAAGTTCCATAAACCGGGGACGATTATTTATGCAGGCCAGATAAGAAAGAGCGTGCAACTTCTGAAACGAGTTGGTATCTTTCTGGCGGCGAGCAGGGTTGTAGGTTGCAATCGACGTTCCCCGTCGCTTTTGGAGCTACCCCCGGGGTCGCCGGTGACCCCGAAACGCAACGTCTCAGTCAACTTTCTTCGGAGAGACGGTTCGCAGAGACGATCGGAGACCGTTCACCGCAGACGTTCTTTGGTTGGAAGCATTCCAACGTTAATAGAGTCGCACCTTCCTACCCCGGAGCGCGAAAAAGTTGTTAGGAGCCATTTACCTGAGGGCTCTAACCGACCCCTACAGTTTTCGAGCTCGTGGAAAGCTTGAACACGGACGCCGAGCCGCTTTCTGACGTTCGCCGAGGCCTACGTGTTCTCGTTTAGACCCTCGTGCTGTCTAATTCGCCCATAGGGCCCCGGATAAAGAATCGTTAAAACGGAGAGGCCTTCACTCCTCGGATCATTTTGGGGCCACTCGCTTTTAATGGCGACGTTAGTATGTTGCAGATTTTATGCGTAAATGACGAAAATGACTTGGTGCAATTCAATGCCCAAAATGGAGACAACAATCCTGTACGCGAAAAATGTCAACGACCAGAAATTCAATTTTTACCGTAATACAACGTTGATTACAATGGCGCTTACTTTAGTCGATACCTAATAGACGCAACAGAGAGTCGACGATGTGAGCACGATAATCGTAATAAAATATTAAACAGATAATTATACACCCTAGTTCGTAACTCGTTTTTAAAATGACAGCGAAGGGAAACGACTATCTACGAACGCACGAGATTCGCATAAATTTTGTCCTGAACGCTATTAAGTTTTAATATAGAAGCAACATTTATTCAAGCACCACGCTAATAACGATATTGTGATCGTTCGATAATAACGATATTATCATTGGATCGCGAGAGTCTCTTCAATCGAATTTAAAATAGCTTCTATCAAACATGTTCCTTACTTCGAATATTCGAAGAAGGTAAAGTGGAAGAAGCACTTCTTTTACGGAGAAACAATAAATTTTACAGAGAAATAGCAACTTTTGCACAGTGTGTAAAGCAGAGCATGGGTGTAGTCGAGCTCGCGGAACTTGCGGGAGTTAAATCTTTTGAAAGAGAGAAGACACCGCGAAAGGGTGAACGATAACAGTTTCCCGTGGAAATAGTGGACGCGCGACGCTTGAAAAATCCACCCCCTGATTTCCCAGTGTTTCCTCATTCAATAAGCGTCCTGATAACGATGCACGGAAGCTCCCCGTTTATCTCGTTCGCGGTTCTCCGCGATTTACATTTAGATTTTCCGTGGAGCGAGCGACGCGACGTTCTCTTCACGGGGAGACTCTATGGAGGTGGGTTTCGCGACGAGACGGCCAACCCCCTCCGTGGTAGCTTCTTCAACGGGGTTCGCTGCACAACCACTCTGCCATGAATAGTTCACTTCAAACAATTTCCATATCTGATTAAAAATTCATCCCGCGTATTGGTAATCCAAAGGGGAACCCCCCATTCGAGTCCCGTTTCGCACTGAGTTTACACTGGGAATTTTGAAAAAGAAAAATTGTTACAAAATATTGTACTTGTATAATAATCAAACTACCCTTGGTTCAACTCGCTGTATATATATATATATATATATATATATATATATATATATATATATAAGCAGGGAAAATAGAAGAAAATTATTTTCGATGAAGGGTTGACTATTTCCAAATAATACACTAACCCAGAAAATAAGAAAAAATCATTTTCATACCTAAAAAAGCAGCATGACTCAACACGGTATCGCATTTACTGACAACATCTCTGCACCCCCTTCGTTTTTCCGTAACAACTTTCCCATTACTACCCGCAAATCGAAACCTCTGTGACTAAATAATCTTCTGTAGAAAATTCTAAACTACAAACTTCTGTACTGACCCTAACAATTTTCACGTGATCCTACTTGAAAGTCGAACGATTTCACTTTCCACCCCAACACCAAGCAGTTCGCACCAGCTTCTATCAATAGCTCCTAGCACGACTGTTAAGATTGTTCACAGATAACCCTCACCGAGAGCCCTCGCGACACGCGAAACCACCTCTAACAATCGTTCGTCTGAATGGATTCCAGGTGAGCGTGTTCGGTTAAGAGAAAAGCCATCGAAGCATTAAGCAAGCGGCGAATACAACGGGGTTCGAACAAAGGGTCGAACAAGACAATGGGGGTCAGTGGCGTGGGCACGGGGGTTGCTGAATCTCTCGCACAGCGACTCCACTCTCTTTCCAGGTTCGTAGAGATCCGCGGAAACGAGGCCACAGGGGCATATCTCCATCGGTGATTGGGGGTGAGAGTGATTTCGCACGCGGAATCACATCGACTGGAATAAGGGACGCATGGGCTTTCGCAACTGGCCGACGATCGATACGTTATCGATTGAGAAACACTTCCCGCTTTATCCGCCACATTCGTCACGGAGTGGATAGATCACGCGGATCAGGTAGATCGGACAGATATCGGACAGATAGATCGACCCTCGAATCCTAGTTACGGAACGCACCCCTTTAAAGCGGACCATGGCAGGCCCCCGGTGTCTCACTTACCCCAGTGCCGTGTCCTCCATGCCAACTATCGGGAAGCAATCGATCCCCCAGGTTCCCGCTACACCATCCTCCCTGATCGGCCCAGTTTGATCGCCCCTAGTCGTCACCACTTTCCCCTTGAAGCGAGCTCCACTCCTTCTTCTTCTTCCTCTTCAGCTTCTTCTTCAGCTTCTTCTTCGTCGTCTGCTTCTCCTTCTAGGTCGCCCAGGTACCTATTACTCCGTTCTTGTTCGTTCTTCTTTCTATTTTCTGGGCTCTTCCTGCTTTCTGAACTCTTTCTTCTCGTTCTGCTCTCTTGCTCTCTCTCTCTCTCCCTCTCTCGTGCACGTTCTCTCGGCCTGGGCCAGCGGCTACCGTGGACACGTCTCTCTGCCGACAGCTTACATCTTGACGGTCCGTGCCAGCTGTGTTCCGCAGGAGACACGCTCTCTCGGCCCTCTGCACCGACGCACGGCGACCCACGTCCTACTCATGCTCGCTGTCTCTCGAACGCGCACTCGCCACCCTTACCAACGAACCAATGAACACCAGGGGTGCACGATCGCGTCCGAGGGCCACGGGACTACCCTTGCCCGCCATCTTTCAAATTGGTTCAACCAATGCGACGGCGAAGTTTCAGGTTTGAATCGACCCACAGTGGAGATTAAACGCAATATTTCTGAAATTTTTATTGCATATCATCTAAGAAAGAGTAATCCATCCAGTTTGGCAGAATAATTGAAATTTTTTGGCTCATTCGTTAAAAAGTTATTGCGATTTTAAGCGCGTGCCATCAATTATAAGACTAACAGTATATCTGGATTGCACCAAATTTAATTTTTTGTATTATTTGTGATTTGGAGACTGAGGGATAATTACTAGAATTGGGTTATAGGTTTTTCGAGGGAGAAAGTTCTGGGGTGTGGAGAGGTTGTAGGTGAGTGGGCTGAAATTTGATTTGGCGAATTTGAGGGAGGTTGGGAAAGTTTTGGTGGGTTTGTAATTGTATTTGTGAAGGAAATGGTTAAATTGATTTGTGTGCTTGCGGGGATGTTGGGATCGGAGGATTTTTTGTGATATCGAAAGGGTTGCTTTTGGTCGTAATTGTTGAGTTAGTATTTCTGAAGAAAATTATTGAATAAATTAGCGCGTTCTCGAGCAAATTTTTATTCATTGTTATTCATAATTGTGAAAATTATTAAATGCATTCAAGCATTCATGGATTCATCAGCATTGAAAAATGGGATTATAATTTAAACCATTAATCCTCATTTCGCTGCACACTCTTTGTCTTTATAAATATATTCCTGTGGGAAATTATTAAGTAAATTGATGCATTGGTGAATATATTAAAATTGTAGTGAATTAAGGTTTTGATAAATGCGGTATGCAATTTTATCTGTCTAATTGGATCAAAGCCATTCAGAATTTTGATTTAAAAATTGCTGGGAATTGGAAGGTGACTTTGTAGAAGGTATTAATGCTCTCCAGCGATTTAATAAACATTCAGACTGCCGGAGGCACATGTTGCTGAACAACGTGAGCATTTTATAATTATTGAGAATGTCAAAGTTCTGGGGCAAATACATAAATCCATGCATTTACGATTATATTTAATTCGAAGAATCTTAAATTGTGACGTAAATTCGCGTATTAATAAATCCATTGAAATTGAAGGACCTTATTAAAAGTATAAAAAATCACTAATTTTCTTTAAATTGTATAAATGATTTTGTTATAAAATAATGACGATGCTACACGAAAACGATATCGCATAAAATTGTTAAATAAAATAAGTTACTGTTGTCAAAATGAACGAAACCTCGATAAGCACGCTGCATCAATATCTCAAGGATTAAAACTGTCAGAAAGATAACAAATGTCCACTTCTTTAGACAAATTGTCAATCAATATCTCGATAAATGCACTGGTAATTTGTTGTTCTAAAAAAGTTTCTGTTGCAGAATTATTCAGCACATGTTGATGCTACAGCGTAAAATTATTAAACATATCGATTGATTCGTGCGTGTGCAGCAGTGAGAATCAATCGAAGCCTCAATAAATGCACTTTAAAAATTTGCATAAAGAAATTGCTGCATACGATTACTTGAACCGCTCTGTTCGAGCATTCACGATATTCAAAAGAATTTCTAAGTACTACATATTTTAATAACACGCTTGCACAAACTTAATGAAAAGATTTAAATCTCTCGAGGGCATTGTTATTAAATCATTATTCCCTGTTCATAAGCTGTAATACTAAACAGTATGTCTTCCGCTTAATGAAAACGGTATTGTCGCCTTAATCATGCTGGGTTCGCACGTTCGGTAAACTGTACTAAGGTGAATGACCCTGTTACCGACGACACGAGAACGCTATTGTTTCATAATGCATACTTTTCGAGTCAAGATTAAACCGCGTTGGCTATATATAATATTTTGCCGTGAAAGCCTGGATTGTTTATTTTCTTAATTGCGTTCTGAGTATGACACGGTATTTTTATTAGAAGTTTATAACGAAGAACACATTCGATCCAATGTCCCCTTTATTGACCCACTTGTGCCTGCCACGAGAATTTCCAAGCAAATGAATGCAAAATACTGTCCCCTTTCTATTCAACTGCTAATCGAATCTTTCTCGCTAATCGTTGCATAATCCTCCAGGTATGGAAAACCCCTTCCACGAAGTTTGCTACCCTTACGGAAACAACTATATTCACTTCCTTCTCTTGGTTGATGCAATTTTTATAGCCAATCAAATATTAAATTCTCTTTTTATTGAACACTGTTCTACCTTTCTACCATTCATTCACTTACAGTTGCTCATCATCTTTCCAGTCCAAAATCTTCATTTCTCCTTAAAAATATGTCCAGGACCATTTCATACAAATACCAAGAAGCCTTAACAATTAGACTTACCACATCTAGTCTAGAATACATGGTTAACAAATAGGGGTTGTTTATTTCTTAGAAAATCGCTTCCAATTGGCCGCTAAAACTCTCACCATTATTCCAAAATGTCTGCTTGTCCGGTCAAATATCTCTGAATGCTTGTCAATGGTAAATGCATGAATGAAATGAAGTAACGCCAAGGAAAATTCGCAAACGGCTTAAGACACGGGGTTCCCCGACCACAGTGTTCGCCTCTGCGGACTTAGCGTGGTAGTAGGGGCGCACGCTCCCCCAGGGTGGGATTAGTCACGATCCCACTCGGTCGTAAAGTTTCAAAGGTAAAAGGAAAAAGGTGGCGGCCCGTAACGAGCTGTCACCTCGCGCCGCTCTATTATTCCGGGTCGGATGATGTGCCATGTAATTGAACAGAATTTCGCGGCACTTGTTAATTGTTTACCCGGACGACGACGTGGACGTGGCGTCACGCCGATCGATCCCTCGTTGCTGCTACCACTGAAAAAAAAAAAAATGAAAACAGAGAACGGACATTGACGATGAGGATCCAGGGGGTAGGTCGGGGATGGGTTTGCAATTAGAAAGATTGACTGTTGGTGACTTGCAGTGCGGAGGTTCGAGATCGATTCGAATGGGATTGGAGGCCTGTTTGCTCTTTGATTTGCGAGAGAGCCTAACGAACCTACACGAACTATACATAGATATTCTTCGGGGTCGGGAGAAAGAACAGTCTTCCTCATTGAAGAGATCTTCTGTGATCGTTTTCCCTACTTTGCGCTTTGGGCTGCAAAAGAAAATCGTGTTGTAAGCAAATGTGTAATAGGGGGAGCCTTGATGCACGGGGCGATGGGCGTCAGGTGTTCGCCTCTGTTTCAGGGGTGGAGCTAGTTCTCCGAGCACCCTGTGCTATTTTAGAGACACGAATCGGGGAATAAAAACGCGGCTGTCGTTTGTAGGAAATTTAAATTTGCTTGTTCCTTTACGGTCTACGGTAGATTCATGATTTAGCTCGGAGATTTCGTTGTCGACCTGAATAATAAAAAGCCCACGGCCTCGGCCAATCAGAGAGACGACTCCCTTAGGGCCGTCGCGACGCTAGTCGTCGCGATCGATGCTCGCTCGGTCATTCTCGCGGAAAAGCCAGCCCCATTCAACCAGTTGCGAAATAATATGCATCCAACAAAGGGCGACTAATCGCTTGACCTTTATTATTTAAGCTTGGTCGACGTTGATTCGTTTTGGTGTACCGGAGGGAGCTTGCAACACACGCACACACGCACAAGCAGTGTCATATAAAGATTTTATTTCGTTAGTACGTACACGTTTGCGCCAGCACAAAAAAGGATCGTTATTATATAAAATCAGAATGATGCAGAGGTCCTTTTCCGAGACTAGACACATATAGACACCGGTCGAGGGATCTCACGGTTGTTTAGGGGATGCATCGATCAAACAGACCTTGAGATCCGACGCCAACAACGGTCGCGATGCAGCGTGCGATTTTTTTGAGGAACACGTCTCGGCCGACTCTTCCAACCCTTGAACAACCAATCGTTTTATTCTGGAATCTTGTGATGGAATATTCGAAATTTTAGGCTGCTTTATTCTCGTATGTTCCTCGGAGTACAAATTTATTCTTGTTTTTTGTTTTGATACTGCGACACATTGGTCTCTTTGTTTGTTTTGGAGGGTGTATTTTTTAACCCTCGTTCAGGGATGTTTCTTACGATTTTTTAATGACCTACATACATTAAGATTCTGACGATTGAATCTGTAGGTTAAAAAATATTTAAAGAATACTTCTTTGAGATCAAAGTTGATTTTGTCATTCTGACAGTCGTAGCAATATATTAAAGAAAGAATGTATACGTAGCCCCTGCATCTTGCAATCAATACAGACAATTTTTAGTTTGCACAAAAACTCACAGTCTGGGTAGAACATTTAACCAGAAGCAATGTATTCTCTTGTAGAACATAAAGAACAATATATTCACTGAAAACATACAAATTCTCTGCCTAGCATGTTACCCTTTTCAATTTTAAATAACGACGTACGTAATAACAATTTCATTTTCTTTATATGAAGTATCAAGTCTGAGGATCGTACGAGAACAAATATTTCCACAAATCGTAACAATTATTTGAGATCCATGATCAATGAATATTCCAAGGTCAGATCCGACGCACTTGAAGAGTCGACAAAGCTGCGTCGCATTACGGAACCTTTCGGTTCCGTGTCAATGGTATTTACAAGGGCAGTGTTAGAAGTATCCGAGTTTATGCTAGTAAAAGGCAGGCACTAAGTGACTCTTCAAGGTCCCCCGTTTGTTTGTCGTCTCGCGGAACACGCGACAACACGTTGCCGTTCTTCGTCCCTAGTGTCTTCGCTAACGACCGGCCATGGCATCGTCGAGAAACTGATTCTGCACACTCTCCGAATCCCAAAGAAAAACAACATATACACCACGAAGTGAAAGACGGCTGTAAATTATTGGCTAAAAGTATAGAAAGTTGGCGGTACACCGTGTCGTCGGCAACCGATTCATCGTCACCGATTGTCTCGGAGCTTAAGTACACACCGAAAATGCATGAGACTGCGACCGAAACTGTTTGATGGTACCGGGACTCGTCTCACGCTGGGTATCAATGTTTAAAAAAATTCTATCATTCTCGCTTGTTCAGCAATTTCACCCAGCGCGAGAGCAGTCCTCGGAGATAAACGAAAGATTCGGTGTATTCGCGTGTGAACGATACAAAGCGGTATACCGTGTACACTTTTTATCAACGCCCAGCCATAGTTTTCGGGAAACTGTCCCGAACGACGGCTGCGGTCTACAAAAATAGTTCACTCTCTCTCTCTCTCTCTTCTCTTTTGCTTTCTCTTTTTCTTAAAAATCCGCAACTCGCTCGCATTTCGACCAAGTCCTCTTAATCGTTACAGAACATCAACAAACTGGAGTCAACATCTCACTACTCAACATCCACCACGTAACACTAGAAGTCCGCCCACATGTCGGTGATTCGATGGTCTAATTTTTGACCAACTCGCACACTCACTGTTCATTCGTCTCTAGGTCGACAAGGTCTACGATGATTTTTGATATCTCTCTTCCATCGAGACGCTTATCAACGGCTAAGGTTCCTTGCTTCACTGTATAGTAGCAAAGTATTAACTGTGGCGGCCCAGAGGGTGCCGGCTAACCCGGTGGACGCTCGATAAGCACGCGAGCTGGCGCTGCGTCGAGACAGCCACGTTTGTTAATGTTTTAAAACAGAATAGTTTTATTAAACTAGAACAAGATGGTTTGAAGATTTGATCTTCAACCTTGACCTTCAAATCTCTGAAGATCCTCTTCCAACAATAAAATAATCACTGTGAAATCGTCCTCTAGATAACATAAGACCCTTCTCTTCACCCAGATATTTTCATCAAAAAATTATAAGCAATGTTTCAGCGTTTCAGCAGAAAATCACGTGACACCAACGCAGTGGGCGTTCCCAACGGCTACTTATCGAGTTTCCACGGCACTCGGAAAGGAAACCGCGAGCGGAGTACTACTTCAACTAAGTACTTTACTGATTTTTTTTCTCTCATAGGCTGCTGTAATCTACTCTAACGATTATTGCGAAGCTTCGCGGCAGGGTCGCTGATCCGTCAGCAAGTCTCGTGTAAAAATGAAAATTTTCTTAGCGCCCCCCGCGAAAGATCTACATCAAGTATCAAACGTGGGTCAAACGATCTACCTAAGTTCAATCGATCGGTTCCTTTCGACCTCTCCAAATTCTGAAGAATCGACGATGAATACACAAGTGTCGCTAGAAAAACAACTTTACTCGGAGAATGTATATATAAAAAGGATCGTCGCCGATCGAGGCGGCTTCTCTCTCTCTTCGGTTTCTTTCTCTTCTACTCTCTTTCTTCGGGTCGTCAGCTCTTTACTGGAGATCAGACCCTGACGATCGTCAGGTGAGTTTAGCGTCGTCCGACGACTCGCTGGTGAACCTTCTTCAGGAACGTATCGTCGGAGTGCCTGAAGATGCCGAAACGCAGCGGTTCAGCTTGCTGTCGATGATGATCTCGTCACCGTTCCGGATGTTGTATCGGTACAGCTGCTTGTTTGGGTAGAGCATCTCTTCAGGGCCGTACTGCGCCTTCATCACCTAGACGCAGCGATCAGAGTCGTTAAAAAAGCAATGAAGATGCCTATAATCGCAGGGTATCCGGCGTGAGTGCACACTATTCGAGAGATACAAGAAAGATTTTTTTCTGGGGCTCTCTGACAACTTAATTTTTCACCTGCATTCTTGTATCTCGAACAATTTCAAAGACTGCGTACACATACACGGGACACCCCGTGCACACGCACACACGCACAAAAGAGAAGAGGAAAAAAGAATTTGTTACGCCAGCCGAAGCGTCGCAGAAACTTCATTGTATAATTTACCTCGTGGCTCTCGTGTTCGCTAATCGTGCAAAATTTTCGCCGAGATTCGTGAGAATGCGATGGGAGGGGTGTGTGTGTGGTCGGGTTTTTTCTATATCGTGATTTCGTGCTTTTTAAGGGGACTCTCGAGGAACCAAACGTTCTGTAAAACAGAAGAAACAAAAGATAAAGTAACGTCGCACGGGGTCGCTCACCTGGTCCACGTAGAATAGACGCATCCGGTTCGCTGGAATTTTCACCATCGTCTCCAGCTTGGTTTTCAGCTCGAAAACCGTCCTGTACACGTCCACGGACCGTACCTACAATTTCCCATCGATATTTAACATGTATGTACTAGCATGTCGGGCCTATGGGGAGCCGTGAATCTCCTACGAGCTTTTTTGCGGTAGCAATGGTTTGGGTCAGCTAGGGCGTCAAAGTTAAATTTAACATGTTCATTGCTATTTTGGATTTTACGCAGTTATGACAAAAATGGGCAGCTGTTTGAGACAGTAGGAAGTTCGACAATGAACGTGTCAGCTACGGTGGACTATTGTCGGTTTCGGAGAAGATGGAATTACCTCGACTAGATCGCCGTATGTGAACGTGACCTTGACCCTCTTCTCTGGCGTCAGGTCAACGTGTACCAGCGGATCCAGCTTGCCATGAATAGCCACCAGCTCCGAGTACCTGAAAACGGAAAAACAGGGTCAAGTTAGGGTTCGGACGTAGCGGCGACAACGCCGCCCGTGAAACTAGAATAGCTTTATGGTTTCTGGTTCGACTAGAATAGAAACGATGAATGCGGAGACCAAGAGGAACACGGTAGTTAATTCCCGACCAAATTAGCCTCTGTACTTTGGCCAAATTCGACGTGCACAAACGCGCCATTCAAGGATTTCAACTCGCACACGCCGGAACAATGGCAACCGTTTCTACCTAGGTGCCAGTAACTCTAGACAGGTGAATGAGTATAATATGCTAGAAGCCTGCAATTGTTAGAGATATTGTTCTGGGCAGTTGCTAAGATTAATCTTTCTGTAACGAACACTGGTCCTGGGCTTGGAAAAATATCTTCTATTTTTTAAAAATTGCTAGTTGAGAAATTTGTTGTTCATTTTTGAAACATTGAGCAATATATTTGCGGCATTCCTAATACATCCAAGAATCCTTGAAGAGCGTACACGTGGCGGCCGATCCTCGAGATGGCTTGCGAAAGATGCTGATACGATCAAGAACAGAGCTACTACGAATTAGTAGGCCAGCGTGTTGATTAAAAACGGAGAGACAGGAACCAGACGCGAACGGATCTAAATCGAGGGACGAACGATTGAAAAGCGAGCTGCGAAACCGAGTTTTGCCGCACCTTTCAGGCCTGTCCGCTTCCGGTTTGTCCATGTAGTAGCGGATGAAGGCCCTCTCGGCGTCCTCGCGTTCCTGAGACGATATTACACCGCCGCCGTTCAATGTCTCGACGTTCGGCAGTCTCGCAATCAGCAGCTGCCGCCTCTCGTGCTCCGTGTACTCTCGAGGACTCTGAAAAATCAATCGTTAACTTCTTATTGTTCTTACATTCACCTTCGACCTGTAGGTCTTCAAAGGGAGAACTGTTTCACCTCGAATAGCGGGCATCCCTGGATCCTCAGCGACTTTAGGACAGGGAATCTGGCGAGCCTCTCGACGTCATCCCAGGTGGACAGCAAGGTACCATTCACATTTAAGAATCGTAGCTTCCTGAAGGGATCGTGGGAGGATTTGATGGTAGTCCCGCTGGATTCCGACTCAGACTCGGACCTGTCATAATTCGCCTTGCCCTCCGCGTATATTCTGTTCCCTTTTCCATCAACAGACCCATTCTCATCCACCTCCAGATTGTTCATATTCTCGTTATCCTGGCAGAGACTCTCCTGCTCCTTTTTCTGGCAATTAGTGGTCTCCTCATCGTTCGAGTTCCTATTGTCAGTCAAAGCTAGCGATCTGAGAGGACACTCTGCAAGGACCAAGCTCTCCAAATTGGGGAAGATGTGTCCCAGCTTGGAAATCTCGTTCCAGACCTCTATGGGGTTCCCGGTGAAGTGTAGCTTCTTCACCGAAGCATTCCCGTTTTCCGGCTTCTGGTACTCGATGTCCACGGTCTTGTACTCGTTCAGGGAGAGGTGCAGCTCCTCCAGGTTCCGTAGGAGACGTATGAGACCTTGAACCGTGGACCAGGACACCCTGGTGCCATTGAGGACCAGGTTCTTCAGCAGGTCGTAGCTGCCGTGCTTGACTTCGAGCACCTCTGCTAGACAGTTGAAGCTCAGATTGACGAACTTGATCTTAGGCATGTGCTGCAGGATCCCGAACACCTCCGTCCATTGCGAGAGCTTGTTCTGCGCCAGGTCGAGCTCCTCGACATTCTTGCACTTGCTGCGCAGCTTCTCGTCGTCGTTACCGGCCGATTCGATGTCGCAGTCCTGAAGGACCAACAACGCGGGTACCGTGTGCCGCGGAGACTTCTTCGGGATGAAGATGCTGACAGAGAGGGCGGCCTTCGGGGAGCTGGACTCTGTCTCCTCGTCGGTCAGCGAACAGTCGGTCGTTGAACTACCGTACTTCAGCTCCAGCGCTTCCAGCAACGACGGCATGATTACTGCATTCTGAAAGGAGACAGAGGACGCCATTGTAGTCGCTTGGTGATTCGCGCTCGAAAAATGGATTTCTACGGGGATAATGCAAAAAATTACGTTTAACACGTTCGCTATCAGCACTTGCTTCGCTGCTTTTCTTTGTTAAAATTTTGCATTAAATGCTACGCTACTACATTGTGAAATATTAGGACATTTTAGCAGAAGAAAGGCGTGGATTATTAATTTTTGGCATAAAAGCATAAGACACGCTAGTGGTAAGAAAAGCAGGGTAGAAACGTCTCGGAAGAAGCTCGCAAGGTAGGCCAGAGCACATGTTTCAGAATGAGAGACAAAGGGCTGAAGAACACGGCGCAAAGTGGCTTTCGACGCCGGAAAAAGAAAGACAGGGGCATCATCGAGGAAAGAGCCGCGTGACCGGGCATCCTCGAGGAATACCTGGTCTGACCATATCCGCTAAGGTCGCAGCATTGTCTTTTTGCGCGACGGAAAACCGGTACCGGTTCTCTTCTCGTCGCTGGAAAACGATTCCTACGATCGAGCAAGTATTCGCCCACGCAATTCAACTACTTCGCGTTACCAACGCGATATCTTCTTACATTTCACTCTCTGCGTATACGCAAAAGACTACGACACATCGTTATCTTCAATGACTTTTTCATGAAACCTTTAGCAACGTGTTCCTGACATTTTTCTTATTATACTGAGTCCAAATATGGCACAATTCGGGGCAGATTTGAATGTGTGCAGATTAAAATGTGAGTATGCTTGGATTAAACGAGCAAATACGATCAGTATCGTTCTCGGACTCGTTTTAATCAGAAAAATGTTTCAAGTCTGTTGGCAAAAGTTCTATAAATAAATAATTATAAGAGTTAAATTTCTGATCCCTTCAAGAGGTACGCATATACTCTTTCCCGTGTATCGAGACGCTACTGCAGCAACTAGAGCACTATCAAAGGAAGGGTTAGACAGTATGTACGAGAATATAGTGGAGCGCCGAGGTGAGCGTAGCGTAGAGGAGAGCGGTAGTTTTTGTTTCTACGTGCACCGCTATTCTCTCGTCACCGCTGCATTTAATTACATTGATTTGATTTTGCCGTGATGTTCACTATATGTACCCTTAGAATGGGCAGTCGCGCGTTTCTCGAGGACATCGCTAGTCGCCTAACGCTCGAGCGTGCCGCTCGCTTCTAGCAGGCTTCTCGTTGCCAGACCCGCACCGGAGAAAGTTAATTTCGCATGGCCGTTGAACCGATATCGCGATTACGTAGGGGAAGCCAGGGAATAATGCAATGACTATTATGCCGGCCCCGTCCACTCCTCTCGCCGTGTCGTCCGGAGCGTGTCGCCCGTTTTTTCTCGGGCCCGTGCACAATTTCCCCGTACGTACGGTCAGGGGGATGAAAACACCCTTCATGCGAAGATCGGCAGCCTTTTTCTCTTTTTATTTCCGCCCGGCGGCACGGTCTCTCCGTTTTCTTCTATCGTCGTATACATATAACCCGAACGATACCGAGACAGAGAGACCACCGCGGTAACCGAATTAGAAAGCGGGAGACGGAAAGGAGGAGCGGTGTCGCGTCAAAGTTTCGCGTAAATGGAAACGACACAGTTTGGACGGTTTCCAAGGCTTGCGGCCGCGTTCCTACGCCACCTCGGGATCTTCGCCAAATTGACGTAACGCTCCTCCGCCGCATAGTGCGACGAGTAATCGGCAAATGTCAGAAAACGAAAGTCTAAAGTTGCCTGTTTAACCCCTTTCCACCGCGAGGAAAATTAAAGACCTCTTTATAAATCGTCGTTTTGCAATGGCTCACCCTCGTTCCACCCACTTGATTCAAGCCTCAAGGTCACATTGACTTCGTGATAAATAAACGCGATCGACAGATAAATAAATTGACTCTGTAAATTCATTCATCGGCCGAGCAGTCAGGACTGTTCCGTAACAGCGTTCACCGCGATTTTCATTTTCAGTCGAATTCTGTTCGAACGCGAAATTTCCGATCGGATTTGCTGCCGCATTCCATTCGTCGGCCTGCTCGAGACTCGAACACCGAGCGCCAGCCTAATCGGTTTAGGATGATACGGTAGAGAGCACCGATCGCCGAGAAACGGCCGAACTGTGCTATCTTGGACCGAATCTTAACATTTTTCTGCACGGAAGGAAAACGTTTCAACACTCTGCCGGAGGAGTCAGGGAAGAATTTGCTACATTGCTGCGAGAACACGAAAAACATTCGAAATGGAAGCATCGATTTTTGGTAGAGAAATGCAGCGAAACTCTCGGAAGGTGGTCGATCAAAATGGTTGTTGAAGGTCTGAACTGGGACTGAGAAGGAAGAGTAACTGTTTTGGTAGATCTTGAAGCGTCCAATGGTCTGCGATCATGAATCAGGTTCTGGAAAGCTTGATTCTTGTATAGGAGGCCATCTCAGGCGGGTGTTCGCGACAACAGGTCGTCGGGGTATTAGTCACGGAATACACTGGGTGGCATGGAAACACGGAAGGTCCTTTCGATTCCTTTCCGGTCGAGGACGGAGATGGGAAGGTATTCCAGGGACAAAGAGAACTGTCGCCTGAAAACTGGAAAAATCGATCGGTTAAACAATGAAAGAGCGCCGCGGAATCGTAAAACTCGCTTCTGTGACGCGGTCCGCGATGATAATGAGCATGCAAAACGATCCTAATGAAATTACACAACGTGTGGAGTTGCATCACGCGATGTTTGCTGCTCGATCCAATGCTGGACAACGGTGCAACCGGCAAGCCGAGTTAGACTGCCACGCTACTTTCTCCTCGGGCAATGATTTTCCGCGCGCACAATGCTCGCGGCCGTAAATCAAACCGAGCAAATTGGAATGGCGATCGAGGCGGAAACCGGCACGCCGAGGAAACGATTAATAGGAGCAACGGATGCCTTCAACTCCGTGCGTTGCGTTCAACGGACGGCTATTCATGCTACCGTCGCATGAGAACTTCATTCGAGCTGCGCTAATGTCCCGATGTATGAGAAAGAGATGTCCATGAACAATTTATCCTCGTCAACTTAGATGATCGATCGCCGAGAAGGGTAACATCATAGGAGAAATAATTGTTATCATTGGAAACACTCGAATGGACTTCGTTGCTCCACCGATAGGATTTCCATTAAGGTAATAACGCAACGTCTTCGCACTGGATGATTCAGATCACTGTGGATCGTTTCTATCCGCTCTCTTTAACATATTCTCACAGTTCTGTTAATAAACTTTGCGGTTGGGTGAAAGTTTTATCAAACTGTCTATGACTGCGACTGCACTGTTAATCGCGTGCGTGCTCGTTTCAGATGTTCTAAACGTTCCAAGATTTATGCTAATCGTTGCTTTCCTTCTGTTTATAGGATTGTAACGTTAGATCTAGAAATAAACTTCGAATGACCCATTTCAGGATTCTTAGCCCATATGTTCCTCAAGATTAACATTCACGCATCCTCTACTTTGCTGCTCTTCATTCCTTTCTCTTGATGCTGCAAGATGTGCTCGATTAAAATGTGAAACTGCAGATAAAATATTGTGTTGAATTATTTTTGAGGAACATATGCTAGTTCGAAATACCTGTGAAAATTCTGCGAGGATCCATTCAGTAGATTCAGTCATCCATACGAAGACCACCATAAAAATACAATTTCTACAATAAAATGGAGACAGTTTGACTGTAGTCATGGAGGTTGGAATATTTACGAAGACGCAGCAAGTAGCCATAGAACAGCTGACTACCAGCCAGGCTACGAATTCGTCGTTAGGGTGCTTTTGCAACACGCTCCCGAGCCTCGAAATTCGTCGGGGACTGTGTTTCCTCAAGGAAATAAGTAAAAGCGTTCCCGTTTTGATGCGGCTATACAGATAGGGCTTTCCGATGAATAGCCCGGTCCTCTGAATGTCTAATAATTCTGAAAGAGCGCCGCGGTGGCGCGGTGCAAAATCACCATAAAAGCTCGCTTTTGTTCGAATCGTAGCGTCGCTCCCGCGAGCAACAGCGCGGAGCTAAATATAAGTCGTCGGTGGCTGTTACGAAATGTCAAGCCGAAGCTGCCGAGTACTGGGTCAGTCGGAGACGACTGCTCTAGAGATAGTGCTGATTCTGATCGGACCTCGCGGAAACATCCTGTTAAAACCGCTACACTAGGTCCGGGGCTAAAGGATGATCAGTTCGATCTTCGAGATATTGGAAACGCTGGGAAGTTATGCAATGACTGCAATGTGGATCATCATGTACAAAACTATCCCCGAAATCTTTTCAAACATTGAACACTAGCATTCGTGTTAAAGCTTTTCAAAGGAAGCATCCTGTACACAACCAAAGTGAAATTCGACGATAACATATTATGCCTTTGAAGAATTGCAAAAGTTAGATGTTTATAGTTCTCCAGCAAGTGAACCGTGCCGGCCAAAGGAGTCTTAGGATCCTCCAGGTACCAGGACACGATCGCATTGCGGAGCCCAAGGCCTTAGAAAGCTGCAGAAAAGAGCGCGGACCGTTCCCCCGTAGCGGAGCTACCATTTTCTACTATAATTTTCCCGTAATGCTTTTGGTCCAGGTCCGCGGAGAGCAACAAAAACTGATAGACGATACTTTCTAACCGTCGACTCGATGGAGCAGCGAGGCTGCACAATTTCCTTTGCGATGCACAGGACTATCTGAATCCACAAAGCAGTACAAAATACTTTCCGACTGAATACATGCATTCATACATACATATGTTCGTCATGTTTTCATTGGGAGATACATTTATTATATTCCCTTTATCTCTTCATCTACATACACAATATCACGTTCTGTACGATCAAATTCTGAATTTTTTAACATTTCAATGGTAAAAATTCTTAACAATTGCCTTTAGAAGGTTCTTCCTTGTTATATCTAAGAAAGGCGCTTCTCAAGAAATGCACTTCTTCTGTTTCACTTTTTTTTTTATTTAAGTGAATTATACCAGTAAAACGTTAATAATTCAGAGGCACGCATAGAGCAAGGTTTGCACATCATAAAATTGCTATAGTTGGAAGAGAGGACTATCTCCAGAAACGATTCGAATACGTTCGCTTCCAGCGTCATACACGTGTGGCGACCACAATCTTCTATATCGCGTAAAGAACATACAGTTAGGAGCATAACTCATCACACACACTTTAAATCAGAATACTTTCTTATAAATCTACCGAACGACTTCAATTTCACTGTACGGCTAGAACAATTAGTTTAGTAAATGACGTCTAAAAGATATGTTGAAAAAATGCATTTGGTCGGAATTGTGAAAAACAATAATAAAAATGGATTTTTACAACTTTTTTACCTGGGCCAATAACAAAAATTTAAGAGATGTGTGTGGTCAACTCGTATAAACTATATATGTACGTTCTGAAAAATTCATTGAAATTGGTTAACTGGTTTACGAGTTATAAACGATGAAACGTGGTAAAAACGCCGAAAATCATGAAAAACTGCAATTTTTACCACTTTCGATCGTTTATAACTCGTAAATCAATTAACTAATTCCAATGAAATTTTCAGAACGTATACAATTTATACGAGTCGACCAAACACATCGGTTAAATTTTCTTTATTGGCCCAGGTAAAAAAGTTGTAAAAATTGTGTTTCACAATTCCGACCAAATGCATTTTTTCAACATTTTTGTTTTACACGTCATTTACTAAATTAATTGTCGTTTGGTCCAGTCATGTAAAAGTTATTCTGATTTAAACTATGCTCCTAAGTGTACATTAGGAGAACTTCTCTACAACAATATTTTCGTTTGTATTTCACAAGAGGCTATTGCATTTGATAGAATATTGTAACAACTAAATTCTAGCCCTTAAAATGGAACAAATACAATGGAATTATTCTAGGTCGGAAGAGATGTTTAATTATCCAAGTTAGAATAGCTTCGACTGTAAAGGGTTAATATTGAACATGTTAATCCAGAGAGCTCGTCAAATGTTTCGTACGGCGTTCTGCGGGTACGAGGAGCGAGGAATTGTTCGGAGGTTTCGAGAGAAAAATTTAAGGGGGAAAAAATTGTTTTGATGGCAACGGCACGGTCGATGCGAGAAGGAACTATCGACGAAGGTCCGGCTGCTCGTGGTGTGCTGCGCAAATGCTCTCCCGTCTCGGAATATTACTCGGTTAGCCAAGGTTGCCGTTCGCTGAGCTCACGACCCGAGCATTATACACGTGTGCAGATATATCTGCCACGCAGTTACAAAGAGACACACACCTCTACAGGGACACCTATTTACGATACACGCGAGGATCCGCGCCTCTAACAGCCGCGCGCACAGCTCTCTCGCTCGCGAGCCGTGTGTCGAACGCGACGGGGATCAGCGTCTCCCAGCCTTTTGTCTCTATTCTTAAACCGATTACCGGCGAATACGCGTCCTTCCTCGTTTCGTTAGGCTAATCGCGAACACCCTCCGCCACCCCTTTCAGCGTAATGCATCGGATGATTTCGCGCGGTTCAAGGTCGATCCACCGCGCCCCCATTTTCCGCCGGTAATTTCGGATCCGGCGCGAGGAACGAGCCTGGGAGATTCAATTTACTGTTGCGATTGCACATGATCGTTTCCAATGATAGCTAACACAACGTTGTACTACAATCCTGAAAAATCTCGCGAGATCCAACTAATTCAGCCAATTCCTTGACGAACGAATTTATTCACGACTGCAACCATCGCAATTCATCGCCATCACCGGTCAAATGAACGGTTTGAAATAATAGAAATGATTTCATAAGAAATGATTGTATAGATATCTTTAGTAGAGCGCGTATCACCGTAGGAACCGCACAAAGTCTAAATAAAATCAATCTTGTCGTTTTCATAAGGGAACATGTACCAGTTACTTTTAATGGTCGATAGGTTTAGTATTAAGTAATAACTATTGGGTTGGTAAGAAAGTAATTTCGATATTTTAAGGTGAAGTAAAACCTAATTTTTTTATTTATTTTATTTAAGCGATGAACAATAGTGTAATGTAATGATGTAATCAATAAAATATTTTCTTATTTATTCTTTTTGACAAACGATCATCGATCAAAATGGAAAATATCTTATTTATTAAAGTTCATTGCTTGAATAAAAAAATTAGGCTTTATTTCTCCTTATAATCCGAAATTACTTTCTTGCCAACCCAATTAAATAACAAAATCTAAATATAAATTGACTCTTATTTCAATTCTCATAATGCAGTACGTGACCGTCGCTTTTAGTGTTCGGTAGGATTAATATATTACCTATTCATTACAAAAGAGAAGAAATATATAATATTCGAATTTAGTAGAGAGAGTGAGAGCCTGCTTGAAAGACGAAGAATTGTGTCACTCACGTATCGACGTGGCAGTCAACGTGTTAAAGAAGATTATGATGAGAGAAGATAGCTATGTATCCTCCGAGTGCATCGGAAATTGCGTGGGACTCTTGGAATATTTAATGTAATGAGTCTCTTGTACTGAAAGATCAATGGTAATCGATTATGTTAATTGTTTGCTTCATGGAAAGCAACAATTAGGGACTTCGACTGATTCGATGGGCCTGATATGAAAAACAAAGCTGGAGTTCAGATCTTGATGCTATATCAACCCTCTAGCACCCTGAAAGTCCTGATAAAATTCTATACTATTGGGTTGGCAAAAAAGTAATTTCGGTATTTTAAGGTGAAACAGAGCCTAATTTTTTTTATTCAAGCAATGAACTTTAATGAACAAGATATTTTCTCTTTTGTTCGATGATCTTTTCCCAAGAAGAATAAATAAGAAAATATTTTATTGATTAAAGTTCATCGCTTGAATAAAGAAATTCGGTTTAATATCACCTTGAAATACCGAAATTACTTTCTTGCCAACCCGATATACAATTCTACACTACAGCACTGTTTTATTTCCGAGCCGAATAAACAGCAATTTCGATCGCAAAGTCGTTCGCCAACGACCGGAGCGACGGAAAAGTCGAGGGAAGGCGTTCTCGCGGCAAAAATACCAGAAGTGCAACGGGTTCAAATGACTCGCGGAGCATTGCGGTATCGATAGTGGATCGGTTGAATGATTTTCGCGAGCCTCGGACAGAATAGAAACCGCGCCGACCGATCGAAAGTAAAGGACAAGAGATTGGGAAACGCTGTGTGCGCGCCACTGCGCGCTTCTACACGTACATACATGTACGCTTTGTTCGTTTCTCGGCTTTTAAGAGCGTGTCTCGCATCGGTGCACGGCAATTATATCGACGTGTGTGTGAAAGCCGACAAGAGAGATACATCGGGCACCGTTCGCTGTGCATGTCTCCCGATTGGTACCGAGCCTGTAGCCTGGCTTACAAAGGTTTCCTAGTGTGTCGCGCGAGGCGAGACGAAATTTTCTTTTGAGAAAACTGAGACACGCAGACCGAAACTGAGAAACAGAGACAAGAACCGAGACACACAGACGAAGATTTCTGTGGGAAGATTGACCACTTTGGCTGTTTAACGTTCCTGCATTCTGCCAAGGACAAAAGCATTCTTCTAGTTTTTGCGAGGAGTCTGGAGTCGACAATATGTGGATCAGTAGAATTGGTGGTGTCATGATCAGACTGTGAGCTAGAAGCTGAGGCGTTGTTAGTGAGAAATATGAAAAACTCTGTATATTTTTAAATATTAGAAACAGATTCGTTCAGTCGCAGAAAATCCCCAAGTTCTTAATCCTCAATGGAACAAAGCAGGAAGTAATTAACAAGGTCCGAGAGCCACGTTAACGTAAACGTTACGGACAGTTTGATCGTCACTTCTTATCGACGGATCTTCTGAAGCAACCGACAACTTCCTGCGATCATCTCCGATCTTTCTCTCTCTTATTCTCTCGAGTCGCGAGGAAAGTAGTTTCTTGGAACGAGGCTCTCCTCTCGCGTGATCTATGAGGTTCGTCGCGGTAATCGAGAGAAACCGTTCTCCTCGTACAGATCTATGGATCACGGATTCTAGAGTCGGTCCGATTGATGTTCTCCGGTCGTTCGATTCTCCTGTTAGTGAAATTGTGGAATGAAAGAGATAAAACGAGAATGTTGGTGCTCGGAGCGGATTTTGGAACGTACTCTGTGGGGCAATGTGTTCGCCCCAGTCGAGAACGCATTCACTGCTAGATTGAAGGTAGCAATGGCAATTGATTTTTCTTTTGAACGAAAACTGAGGCTTTGTTCTGTCCAACAAGACCGAAACGAACCCGGAATCCCACCGTGCAACTGTTAAAATAAACAAGCTGTAATTCCAAAAATATCAGAGGCACTAAAACGGAGTTACTAAAATCAATGTATGGTAACCTACAATCGTGATTGTACACGTGTCCAGATTCTGTTATCGGCTTGAACTTATCTGTTCGATACATTTTGCTCGGTGGAAAATGAAGGTGGCTAAAAAGTTGCTCGTCGTTGCTCCAGTGTGGACGTAGCTTTACGCGCAACTACAGAGAAAGTCTGGAATGTTGGAATTTTGAGAATTTGTGTGAACTCTCCGACGACGATCAACCGCAACGTGCAAAGTAGGAATTTGCGAGATAAAAATTTGCAGATGGTTAAAGATATCGGCCGAATTGATTGACGCGATTCGAGTCAGCGGAATCGTGATTACAGCCAGCGTCCGATTCCGCATAAATTTCGCGCTTCCTTATGTCCGAGCGAACGTGTCGGAGTACAGTTTCTCTTCTGAATTGCATCGGCCTTGAGGTAGACAAGGAACGGCGCAGTTCTCACGAACCGGAGGCTCTTTGTTCGAGCCTCCTTCATCGACCATTATCGTCGCAAAACGAAGACGGTTCAACTTTTCGTCGTACGAAATGCAACAATGACTCCGATTAACCTCTCGACTCTTTACTATGCTGTTTTGATGCGTAACGCCGCGTCTTATCAGGTGATGATGAATGAATCGCTATGTTTACAGTCGAGAGTTTTATCAAAATAATTGACGCCGTAAACGATTAGTCGACTTTTCCGCCTGTGACAAACTCTCTTTGTATGAACCTTTGAATACCATCAACTTCGCTTTAGACTTTAGTGTTCGGCATAATTTTATTATCTATATACTTGCAGATTCCTGCTTCGAATGGTATCTTAATGTCTGCAAAGTAAACTGTAATTATATTTGTCGTGCGACAAAAGTTAATTATACCTTTTACCGTAGGATATACCTAATTATACCTCATTAGACTCCTGACAACATGGATTTATCAAGTGAAAGAAACTTGGAGAATATAAACTCTACTACAACCTGTTATACTAATTTTCAGATAAGTTAAAATATAATGGCTAATTAAAATTTGTGTATACGATAATTCTACCAACCGATCTGAAAATAATAAATCGACATTATCAGTCTCCATATGGGTGTCAACGATGTAGAAATTTCTCGATTAATAGATTAAAGCCACTGATTCGAACAGACGTTCATTAAACATCGAGATCGTGTGGGATAATTGACTCGTCAGTTCGAATCACCGAGCCCAGCTCGTTATTTTGGCCAAATGGCTGAACCGCGACATCAATCATCGATTCTCTTTAATTACCCGCCGATAGATCCTCGTTTTAAATGACCTAAGTCGGTGAGTCGCTAGCCGCAATCCAGTTAAAACGAGATTTCTCAATGAAATTCACGATCGCGATAAGAGGCACGATTGCAACAGAGGATACTGGTTCGAGGAAACGACGTCGCGATGAAAATACGACGCAGAGCAGCTGTCAAAGCGTGCCTGCCGCCTAAGCGCGCACAGCTGATTGCGATTACGTAAGTCCTCGAACGCTTAGCTCAACGCACTGCGTCGCAGACCGTCGATAATGGACAACCGGACACCTGAACAACGTCCGTTCGTGAAAACATCGAAAATACTCTACCCTACAACGCATTAAAACCTGTCTCAGAACAGCTTCTAGCAATTTTACAGTTAGCATCATGCTTTCAGCATCGACTCTCAGAGATCAAAGCTCAGAGCCATTGCTATTCAATCTACAGTCATGGTACGAGCAAACGATGATTTTACATGTAAAAGTAAGAGGACTTTTATGCAAATTAAAAACTCAACTCATCAAATTAAAAACATTTTCCAAAATAAGATAAACAGTCTCCCACTCCTCTCCATCAAACCAGACTTAAACAACACAGTGAACAGAGTCCTAACCCGCTCCAAATACAACCCCATCTACAACCCCTGCTAGATTCAAGTAGCCGCAACACCCACCCACCGAATGAGCCAGACCCATCTCATGATTTACTCTAGCAAGATGTTAGCAGCATCAGCAGGGTCGGGAGGCTGTATTCGGGAAGGAGTCGAAGTTGGCCTGGCGAGCGGTGGGCCGATTCCAAAACAAACAGACGGCAGCGAGGTGGCTAGCGGCAATCTGCGCAAGCTGAGGGGTCAGAGAAGTAGAAACACGACTCTGTTCCGCGTTCAGGTTCGCTAGACCGTGCTGGAGCATCGCGTAGCATAGCATCGCAAGGATAGAAGGGAAAACGCGACTACGTTCTGGCCGGTGGATCGATCGAGCACGGAAAGCCGTCTCGGAAAGAACGGATTGAACGGGAACAGACTTAAGACGGGTACAAGAATATCGCTGGGGTAATCGGGTCAAGGATTCGCGTTGGACCACAGAGAGCAGACAGACGGTGTATATCGGGGTGGAGATGTTACTCACTGTTTTCCTCGTCCTATATACCCGTTCCCCGAGATCTCTGCAGACCGGATCTATCCCTGGATACGGCCGATCGACCTGGCTGCTCTCGCAGACCACACACCGATTGCTATCTCTCCGTCCTCTAGCCTCTCCCTCTTTCTCTCTCGAGTCGCACACTCGCGCGATTTCTATCCGCGCGATATCATCAAGCCAGATGGGACCGACTCGGACTCGACTCGGGGTTAGAGTGTGTAAAAAAAAAAGGAACCAGTGGTGTGCCACGCGCACCCGACACACAAACGTGCCGCCTCGCCGTCCACCGTTGAACTGATTTCTGGCTCCTTTGTTTAGTAAACAGAAACAGCTGAGCCGCGCTACTGGTTACGCTGCTCGCGGAGGTGGCGGGAGCCAGGGCCTCTCTTCGACCACTGCACCGCGCAAGCACGCCTCTTGACAGATCACGTGGCCTACGAACACCAGCCAATCGGATCTGATCAAGCCCCAGGAACGTATCTTCCAGCGCCCCGCGATTGTTCGATCGGAGAAGCGAAAGCGTCTCGAGCCCTGCAACTTTTCATTCAACGATTGTGCTGCACCTTGCGGTTCGCGATTGACAATATCATGCTGTTTTCCTTTTTTCCTCCAATGGATGTACCAATCGGATTCTTTCGCATGTTGTGGAGAATGTTTTCTCTTTAGTGTGAAATAGAACCTACTGGCTTGAGCGATTGTAACTCCAATTATAAAATGAGGCGAGTATGAAAAAGAGAAATGTATGATTTAGCTTCGTATAATTTGGCGAAAGGAAAGAATTAATATCGAGAATAAAGCAAATAGTATACTCACATCAGCCTGGGTTCTTGTCCATGCTAACGAGATATAAGTTGAGCTCTCGTCCGTTCGATGCAGCACTGTTGTTTAAACAAAAGTTGTGGTCACAGGAACCCCAAGGTGCCGACATTTTTATTTTCTCCCTGACTTAATTTTTTTCGCGGAACCAAAGAACTTTCTATTTGAAATAAAATAACAGATGATTAGCCAGTTGTGTATACCTCGCTCAGAGGTTTGAGTAAACTTAAACAAAAATAATGGGTTAGAATCATGAATTGTTTCAATTTATGATTTTTATTTAATATTCAGAATCCTTTTGAAACGCTGTCCTGTTCGATGCTAAACATTAAACATTTTATACCTAACAAGAATTTCTTGAATGCTTCCTCTTTCAACAGTTCCTTGTACTAATTTTTTGGTATTACATATTGTTATCTAACAGAAGAGTTTGAAGATTTTCATTGATACAAGACAGTCACTCAGAAGCCTGTTATTACCTTCCGGCAATTAAAATGATATTAAAGTTGTTACCTTGCATTTTACAAGTCTGCACACGCCATGCCTGCATAAAGATTCGCAATCTACTGATAAGGATGACCGTTCACTAACCTATGCACTCCTCAGTTCCTCGTTGCCTAGATTGAGAGTCCCTGCCACTTTAATGACTCCTGGAGATGACGACATTCTACGAAATTGCATGATCTAGCCCGACAGATAACAAACTAGACTTTAGAATGAACCTTTCATCAACATTGTCTCTGACTAGCCAAGATAAACAAGCTAGAAAATTCGATTCCTGCTTTGATGTCCTATCAACTAGTCCAGTGGTTCTCCAGGGCGTTCCACGCATTTCTGATCGAGTGATGGAATTAGAACGCAGCAGGAATTTCAGTGTCACGGAGAAAGAAGTCGCAGATTTCATGAATACGATTGCAAAACCGCGAATCTGTAATTCATCGATGGCGCATAACAGAAATTATGTAACCTGACCAAGGAATGCCGTTAGACACGGTGTTAGGCGCGAAAACGCTCGATGACGCTGCATTGCTGCAACCTGTTTTACCGTTACGAAACTTACCGAATCGTCAAATGACTTCCACGGTCCGCTAGCGTGTTTTCATTTTCACAGGAATTACGGATGATTTCTGGTGGATGGCATACCTGATGCTTCGATATTTCGTGAGCCTAAAAACATCGACGTGGTCAACCCGATTTCGTCCCTTAAACAATGTTATATTATTTATTGATACATAGAATTGATCAATAATACCATTCGCTAACAGTATTACACTTGTTCCTGTCTCGTTCCCCGAAGGTTCTCGTTTTTCTCGTTTGCGAAATTATAATACATATACATGTGTCGGGTGGCTCGCCCCCTCAATCTACGCTCCTTTCTCTCTTGCTTTCTTTCTCACTCTCTCGCTCTCTGTTTCATCGTTCCTTGTATACATCGCGCTGATTACTATTAGATCACAATTACAGACCATACATACATGTATAATTACACAATACGACGTTACATACACGTGTTGATGTATATGTATATATATATTTTTATATGTATTAGGTAAATGGAAAAAGTTCGTGCCCGATTTCGTATTAAAATTCAACAAGAAATCGGGCACGAACTTTTACACAGACCTAATACATATATAGATTTATGTTCTTGTATTTATATATTTATATATTTATAAATTACAGATCGGAGATTACAGGTGCTCTATCTCGATTCTCCGGGGAATGTATCCTTTATTTCGGTCATCCTCTTCCTCGCCACAGCTTCGAGGCTCGATGCCGTCCGAAAACGGTGAAATCATCGTCCAATAATTGTTGTCAATAAAAACGATTTCAACTATCTCCTAATTATACGCGCAACCGAGTAAAACCGATTCAGAAAGGAATTCGCGGCACAGGAAACCAAAGCCTATACTTTCGCTAGCCCCTAACGGTGTTCCTCGAACCACCTACTTAGTTCGTTGATAAGTCAGGCAATCTGCTTTGCCAGCAGACACTAGAATTTCGCACGGTTTGGTCGGCTAACGGTCGTTAGAAGTAATATTTGTTAAAGGAACGTTTGTTTTCCACTTTGTCAATCAGCTCGAGAACCATTTATCTTTTTCCCCCGTGTAGAAAATTCACATTTGTTTGTCGATAAAAAGCTGCCGGACGAAATTATCGGCTGATCTGCGACTGCGCGCGAGAAGCTCGCGCGGGAAAGACAATGAAGGCGCGTTCTTTTCAAAGGGGTTCTCGATCTTTCATTGCTCGATTCGTGCTCGGACACGCTCTAAATCTCTTAATATTCACCTGTACAGAATCCTAATCGCTCTTTCTCTCCCTCTCATACACTCCCTCCCACGCATCCCTTTCTTTTTTTTCCTTTTTGCTTTTAGCGTTAATGATACAACAACGACACTACTAGTTTTTTTTTCTTTCACAATTAATCGTTTACAGCGACTCGAGATAACAGGGTTTAGAACTATTAGCCTACGCAGTTTAATATTTAGACGCACGTGAACGGATAGTTTGTTTGGAGATGGGCTGACGGATCTAGGAGCGGCAACAAACGGAGGTCGTAATGATTCATGATGATACTGTCTCAGCAGTACAGCGTCCTGATAGTAATTGTAAGCGTTTAGGTCAAGGTAGTAAGAAGTCCAGTTGGATCGGCTTAAAGACAATATCCACTTTCTTGTGTTTTCTTTTTGTCCCACCGAGATCAAACTGATCGAGTCCATCTACTTTTTAATTGAATTCATTGCACGCACGCTCGTCTACTTTTGGCTAAAATGGCGGCAGTCTACGAGGAACACACCAATGCTTCTCCTGCTAATCCTTGCGATCTTTCAGACACTCTAAACATTCTACAATCTAACCACTCGTTAATAAATATTGTTCTAACCCCCAAACAATCGATGCATTTCAACCCCTTGCACTCCTGCAGCTTTCGATGCCACAAGCTTAAACGTTAAAGCGAAGCTGTCTAAAAAATTTGATTCTCACAACATAATGTATTTCTTCCATCGGTTTTCTTTATCCTAATGCAAATAAACATTGTCTGCAGCTGCGGATTATATTTGCCTCTTCAACGGAGTACAAAGAGTTAATCTCTAGACAACAATAGCCACGAAGTTTGACTTTATGCTTCGTTTTACAGAAACTCGACCGGTTGAGGGTTAAAGACCAAGGTCGGCGCCAGCGATTCACCGCGAAAATTAGGACTCTATTGGAAGATACAAAGGCGAATGCGTTCGAAATCTAGACGTTAGGCATTTGCGAGAAACGGACTCGATCAGCTTGCTTTCCAGGAGAGACGGATCATTTACAAATTCGGAATGAACTCAGGCAGAACCTTTAACCCGCGACGATCGCAACTCTTCGAGATGATCGGTCATTGATTCTTTGATTATTGTTCGACGGATTAGGATTAAGCTCTGCGCGATTGTGCGGCTGATCGCGCGACGCGATCTCCAATAAATTGAATCGTCAGAAGAAAATCAATCGTAGATTACGACCTCCTCGCATGGACAACAGATTTTCACGTTCTCCTTTCGCGTTCATACGTTCCTCGATTATTCTCGCGCACGCAGATAGACACACTCGTACAACACACATCGGAGAAACACGATCCGTAGGCATGACGGTATATCACACATAAATCGCTACATTTGAGTACCATTCCTAAAGATATTTATCTATATACGCATCGTGTGTTTAATCGGATTTCTCTCTCTCTCTCTCTCTCTCTCTCTCTCTCTCGCCCCCTTTTAGATACACAAACGCCGTTCGGGATCCATCGCACGACGCGGTGCGATATTACGCTTAGGTGAGATCACGAGCTGGAAACGTTTTGTCCCGAGTGGAGACACTCCCTGGAAAAGGGCGTGCACCCTCAGGATCCGTTTAATGTATCGAACGCAAACAGACCGGCACGACGACGCGGACGGAAAAGCTTTGGCGCTGCTTCTCAAAGAACGGAATCCAATTTTACCTAAGATCCACCCTAACCCCGCCAAGAACCGTTGACTTTCGACCATAAGCCCCCGAAACCCTCCACGATCCTTGTAATCCTCTCCAACAGTTGATCCTCGTTCATTCATCTAATCCTCTAGGGTTGAGATGGAGTCTACGCTACAGAATTTTTTAAGATAGCATCTCAACAGCTGAATAGACTTGGTTTCTTTAATTTCTTTAGCCTCGAAGAGCAAAACGAAGTCTGGGACATCTCATGGAATCTTTTAAAGAGTATTCAGATAGCGTTTATCGAGAATGAAATGTTTGTGGTGGCACTTTCTCTAAAGACAGCTGAAAGAATTTGGTTTTGAAAGTGGTGGAGCCGTGTGAGGACTTATGGCGACCATCTTGGTTCCTCGACAAAGTCAACGAGGACATAGTGACTAGCAAACCGCGATTCGATGCATGTTCTCGCGCTGACACGGATCAGAGCGACAATCTATAACCGACACGACCGCTTGATTAACTCTAAAGTACGACTAATTTCAGTTGGCATATCGGCCGACATCCCTAAACGTCGTTGGATCGATATAATTACAGCCATAACCGCGACGGAAACCGCGTGACTAGCGCCGTCTTAGGCGTCTGACGTGTCACGACGATCATACTTACGAGCTAAGGACTAGAATAGACTCTTCCGATTCACCTTTGCAGGATGAAAAAACGTTGAACGAAAAACTTGAAAATCCCTGAACTGAAACTTACGTGTCTAGGTCTTCGTTCTCCGATATTAATCGCTACACCCTTCGACTCCCTTACCCTAATGGATATATGTGTGCTTCGCCCTTTTATACACGGAATTCTTCTCATCGGAGATCCATCGATCTCGCCCGGCGATCGACGAAACGAAAGTCGGAAACGGAAACTTACGTATAATTCTTACGGATTAATTTGCGAAGCTTTCGAACCTTTCAGCAACGAAACCACGCTACGAGGACTAGATCTCGATCGATCATTCACGCTTTTCTTCATTCGCTCGATCCTCTTTCGCTCCGACTCATTCTCCCACGCGAAATTATAGACATTTCTTCTCATTGACCGCGATAATTTCTTATTTGTCTAGTAACCGACTCGGTTAGTCTCGATAAACTACGCTCTACGACTGGATAACATTCGATATAGATCATCTGCAAGCTCAAACGAATAAGATATGCGCGCACGATCCTCCGAATTGCAACGATTTACTCTTAATTAACAACTATTGTCCTCTGATCGACGTGCTCGTGTGTTTATGTATTCGTGTACGTGTGTATAGTTGCCTCGATCGGCTGGGAGCAACGTGTTCCGCGTTCTGTCCGAAGACGAAAGAACCGAGAAAAATAGAAAGAAACTCCTGAACGACTAGTTAACAGGTGGCGATCGATTCACGATCGATTCACGTCTCTAGATCTCTCTCTCTCTCTCTCTCTTTCTCTCTCTCGATTCGCTCTTTGACGAACAGCGTCGGCAAAGCCTTTTTCGCCGCGAGTCCGTGATTACTACTTAGCAAGCTAAACTGAACGTAAAATCGGTATTGTCCTCCCTTACAAATTACATTGTTTCGTACGTACATTTTTTCGTTAACTGCTACGCATTCAGCCGGGTCCACACTGCGATCAAAACATCGGATCGGTGTCGATCCCGTTCCTTCGACAATTTTATTCGGCCTCAGTCAACATCCGTCGCTATACACGATAATTATTGTATGATTAAAGGTCCGCCTGTTCATTAGCATAATCATAGGTGCTCCGCCGCATCTTCGATATTTAACCGGAAATGGATTCTTGGATGAAGCGGTCGTTCGTTGTGGCTGGTTTGTTAACTGTTATCAGACTGCGGATTCGATCGATGAACGCGAATATTTATTTCTGCAGCCATTCTGCGGACAAACTGCAGTGGATGTTGCAGCGATTTTATGCACGGCGGAGCACGGTTTCTAATTTGAGCAGATGTAATATTGTCGTTCGATAAATGATTCCTAACGATTCTTACACTACGCAGACCCGCCCTGGACCGATCTCAGAACATCAGAACCGGTTTCGATCGAGTGGGAACGCGGCTTAATCGGAAACACGCGGCGAGGTGAGTTCCACGTGGTTCGAGACGATCGAGACGCCGTAATTGGATAATACTGATGCGCGTTCGATGCTCGACGATCGTTTTCACTGGTTCCGTGTCCGAAACTTTTTTGGATTTGCGCCACGGGAGAACCGCTCGCCGCGCGTCGAGTCACAGGCATCGTTTTCTCTATGTTCGTCCCCGTTTCAACGCCGAATTAATTGGTTCGTCACATCTGGAATGTTACCTGGCACGAATCACGTTTACTCCGAGTCGGAATCGAAATCGGAATCCTGCGGAGCTTCCGGTACTTCGCTTGGGACTTCCGGCGTTGTCTCCGGTATCTTCTTCGCGATCGTTGCCGACACGTACGCGCCTGGCCCTTCGCCTTGCGTGTGCTCGATCTCGACCCTAAACAAAATTATCCAAATGTTGCGATCATTAACAATGAATAAAAAAGAACTTTTTAAAAACCACGCTTATATTAAAATGCACTGAAAAGGAGAAAATAATTTTTTTAGGCATTAGTGACTATAAATAAAAGCGTGGAGCGCTAAATTATATTGACGTAATCTTCGTGGGCGCTCCACGCTTTTATTTATAGTCACTAATGCCTAAAAAAATTATTTTCTCCTTTTTAGCACATTTTAATATAAGCGTGGTTTTTAAAAAGTTTTCTTTATATATTTTTTTATTTTCTACTTTTTAGTCTTTTTCCATGGAACGCAAGAAATACGCGAGATAGAATGGGGGGATGACTCCGAGAGGCGACGTCTCTTGGAGTCCGAAATTGTCCAAAATGGAACTGAATGAACGGAACACCACACTGACTGAGCTCCTTCGTTGCGAAGTGGGTCAGTGGAGTGGAGATGAGTCGGAGTGGAGTAGGGAACGCTGGCGCGTGGAGTGGGGTTCGCTGAACGTAATGACGTACTACCGAGCGTCGCGCAGCGCGTGTGATGGTTAATATTTAATCCGTAATCTGTGTGGTAATTAAAATCTGTTTTTAACATTGCATCGTCATCCAGTTCTGAGCTATGTTTAAAGTTTCAAGTCTCTAGCTCTTCGGGAAGTGATTTAAAAGTCGATTACAAGATTTGACGCATACAACGACAACTCGGCAAGCTAATATAAGCGTGGTAATAAAAAATTAACTGTTAAACTAATCCTTCTAATATCTCAAAAAGAAACTCAAGCTGTTGGGTACAATGTTGTAAAAGTTCTCTCTTGAGGATTGTAATCTTCCTGTCTCACCTGTATTCGTGTCGCGACAGGTTCCTAACACATTTCTCAGGTGGGGCGTCGCTGTCGCTGTTCTGAAAGCTGACGCTCCTCGCTGTCGTGTGGGACACCTGTGTAGCCGGCATAGTGAACTCCACGTAACAGTACTCGGAGAGATTCTCTGGTATCTGGTCGTAGGAAGTCAGAGCCATTCGACAGACCAGTTGATGTGTCGTGTACGCCCCTGAAGAACACATTAAATGCACAAGGGTTGAAGTAACAAATTCTATTTTGTGGCAGTTCTAAATGTCGTTGCGGACAATGCATAGGCGGTTGAAGCAAGAAGTTACCTTGGCCCTCCTTCGGCAACCTAGGCATCCTCCAAACGATAGCGCGATGCTGATGCTCGTATTTTGCCTGGCCCGAGGTGACCTCCATCAATTGTGGCTCCAGAGTGTCCACAGCACCAAGGAATCGTTCTATACCCTTGATCTTGCCGGTTCTTCTATGGGCAGACTTCACCGAGCCGTACCTGAAGTGTTTCTCCACCCTGAAGAGATAGATCCAGCACTCGGGAATGGGGAACCGGACCATCACGTCCTCGCAGGGCACTTGGCCCAGCTTCCTGGAGGCGAATCCTGGGACCAGGATGTCGGCCCTCAGCTCCACCTGATAATCGCATGGCTTCAATTATCTGTCATCGATTAGAACCCCTGGGTTCGTTAGTTGAATCATGCGTCGAAAGCTGAAGGCTCCAAGATTAATACGAATTCTGGATAAACTTCCGGATTCTGGATAAACTTGGTTTTTCAACTAGGTTTCGTGCAATGTTAATTGGACCATTACCTTGTTACCGGTAACGCACATTACGGCTTTAAGTTGAAGGGGAAGCTCTCTGTTCTTAGGCGGTCTCACGCGGAATCGCATGAGCTCGATATAGCATGCATCGGGTGGCTTGAACCTTCAAACGGGTTAGTCAATGTTAATGATCGACACATTCACTCACTGCAGGCTCCACGGAAAACTTAAGCGTCCTTTTACAATATAAATTAACTCCCCTCTCAGAGATTAGACAGATTGAATCAATAAATTCAAATCCGAGAAAAGAAGACGGTACTTTCCGCGAAACCTAACATTTAACATGTTCGCTACCACCGTCACAAATATGTGACATCCATAATCTGACAGTTCACTTAAAAACAGTCAAATTAATTTTATGCACTTCGTTGTTTAAAGTCATAGCAGAATGCATAATTTTCAGAGAATCTGTGACTTTCTTTTGCGAACCTGTTTTCATAATTGGGTACGTTGCATTTAATAAAACTTTCGAACAAGGAAGGTAAGCAACGAAACAAATGCTGGTGGCGAACGTGTTAAGGTAACTGTTAGTTAAAAGAGTTCCTGGGCGGCTCAAAAAACATACTTTATGATTCTAGATCTCTCGTACTCGTCCTGCTGTACACAGGCGTGGAACTCCACGTTCTCCAATCGAATCCATTCTTCTGTCACCACTGGAATGATGTCGTGTCTGCCCACAACTTCCTTTCCTTGCCTCCACATGTCGTTTATTCCCAGTTCAACGTCAGGCATCCCTGCAATAATAATAACAATATTTTTCAACACTGTAATTTCTAGAAAAACTCGCATCTTGTATCTGATCATTTTTAAATCAAGTGTTAATAGAGTTTTCGATGGAGCCCCTCACCGGAAAGGAAACCCAAGAAGAACAGTCGAACACGTGCGATCTGCTTGTCCACGTGACCCTCAGCGCTCTGCTCAACGTAGACCTCATCAACCACAGTGATCTGCACCTCCTCCATTTTGTAAGTTAGCGCACGATCTCTGTGAGCAGACAGTCTGAACAGAGCCTCGTCGATCGCGACGGAGAATAGCTTCATGTCCTCATAATTCTGGGAACCGAGCTTGAAGAGCTGGGAGATCTGCAACGTTACAATCCCCTCTTAGTTAACTGGTATTTCCAAATCAACAGCAATCTTCAATAAATCCACAACCTCCCAATAAATTAATTAAAAATCACAAAACGTTCCAACTCTTTTCTTCACTTACTTCAACTATTTAAAATAAATGAAAAGTACCTGAGGCGCATGTTCAACAGGAAGTCCCAACTTCTTCAAATCACTGCCGAACTCCTTCACCCCTTGATAGTCGCCCTGAATAGCATAAGCAGCAAACTGGCTGAGCTTGTTCGTCAATCTCTCAGCTTTCGTCACCTGGCCAGGCCTAACTCCAGGTCGCTCCTTGTAGAAGATGTACTGCAGCTTCACCGTGAAGATCTTACCATACTGATCAAACTGCTGCGCTCCGATATCAGAGACCGAATAACAAGGTAGCAGCGGCAGCTCCTGGAAGGGGTCTTTCTCGTCCTTGTTGTTGAACAATTGGAGAACCGGATTGTCGGCTTGGTAGACGAGTTTCAAGAAGATCTTCTTCCAGAAACGCTGCCCGGTGATCTTCTTCTTGTTCGGTTGTCTCAGCTGCATCTCCCAACCGTCCCCAGTATATGTTACCCTGGGGAAGTCCTCCAAGGGTTGACTGACGTCTTCGTCGAACAAGGGCGTGGGTGGAGTTTCCTGAAAGTTTACTTTTCAGTATGGGGCTTCGCTATGGAGAGTTGAGAGAAGACGGTCAAACGTGGAATAACGTTTTGTCTACCCAAATGTTGTTCTTACGAAATGGTTGGATGAAAACAGTATTTATTTGCAATAATTATGTGTACCTGGGAGTCACTCCTGGTCATTTCAGCTGTGGGTACAGCTTCCGGAGGAATGACAGCCTCCTGACCGAAGCCAGACTTGTCGAAGGGGTTGAATCTAGGCGAAGAATCAGCATAGGCAGAGTTCTGAGGACTCTTAGGGGGTGGAGCTAACACTGGGACAGCTCCGCCCTCGCCTTCGACGACATCGTCTCCCTTTTTAGGTCTGTATAAACACAATAATCATCCTCGTGATATTCTGCGTTGTTTAAATCACCTGCTAGAAGCTGTTAAAATTTGAAATCGTGGATATTCACTTGATGAAGACGCTGAAATCCGGCCCCTCGTCAGACTCCGCAGACTCGGACCTCTTCATCTTCGCTTCTTGAGGTGGCGCAGTCATGCTGAGGAACGAATCGAACCCTGCAGGCTCCCCGAAACCGGACACTGCTGTTTCTGATCCGGTTGCTGAAGAGTCGCCCCATACTAAAGCAAAAATGTACATTCTTCATAAAACGCCAATAAAGGACATAAACCAATTAAAAATATGAAAAAATGCTACAAAAATTCGAAACATTGCTTGTAAATTTTTGGAAAATAATTTATAATGGAAAACCAGCTCACCATCGCTGGAGGTGTCCATAGCAGTCGGTCCCCCGCCAAAAGCGTCCATGAACGGATCAGCATTGGAATCAGGCTCGGCAGCCTTATCAAACTTAGATGCAAAGATGTCAAACGCGTCGCCAGTGCTATCGAGAGCCTTGGTGGTTGCAGCGAAGGAATCCAGTTGCTCTTCGGGTCTGTAAGGCTCGCTTGCGGGGAACTCTGAAGCCGGAAGTGGACTGGCAACAGCTGCGGGAGTGGCATCTTTGCTGGGTTCGCCAAAATCGCCAAGGAGATCCGAAGCGAAGGGTCCTGAGGGTGCGGTGGTCTCAGCGAAAAGAGGTTGCGTCGGCGAAGGCATGGGCGCAGAGGTAGCAAAAGGTGAGCTGCAGGTGCTGTCAGCCATGCCGAACGGCGCTGTGGTGGTAGTGTCAGTGACAGAGAAGAACGTAGACTCTGCCGTGGCTGTTGCCAGCTGATCGGTAACTGTCGAAAACAGTTCAGCAGCCGAGATGGTCGGCTGAGGTTCTGGGACAGCTGGAGAGTCTGCTGAGAAGTCCAAACTTATGCCACCCCTGTCCTCAACATCGCTGCCAACCACGCCAGTCGTGGAAACGATAGACGGCCTCTTCTCGCTGGTGATAGACGCTGTTTCAGCGTAGTCCCCTGCGAAAGCGTCCTCCGCAGGAGCTGTGGACCCTTCCTGATCCGCCATGTTGGCGAACGGGTTGTCCTGAGCCGTGGTCGTGATCATGGCTACTCCGGAGACCACTCCGGTTGTGTCTCCTGCGGTCATCGGAGTCGAGAAGATCGTGGTGGTCGTGGTATCCGTGTTAGGAGCTTCGAACAGGTCTAAGATGTCCTGGTTCTGAGGCGCCTCCATGGTTGTGGGCTTGCCATCGTCAGACATCAAGTCTGGGACATTCGAGTCCACGTCCAGAAGATCGGCAAAGCTGTGTTCTGGTGTTGGGGATGGAGAGTGCATCAAGGTTGGACTTGGTGTTCTTGTTGCCTGAAGAAGAATGATAAAATTATTGATGTGCAATCGTAAAAAAGGTAAAGTAAATCAATGACGCCCTCAAAGAAGAATATTCAATCTAACCTGTAACCGATCCAACAGATGGTTCGATGTGGCATCCATAGCTCCCGTGACAGATAAGATAAGGTCCTTGGTGTGCTTCGGCGGCGCCGGAGGCACCGGCCTTGGCGGTGGTGGCCTTGAAGGCGCTGGTCTGCCATTTTTAGGCTGAGCAGGCGGCTGCGGGGCCACGGGTTGTTCGAAGATCTCCTTGGAGGGTGGTGCTGCGTCGAAGAGGTTCTCGGGCGACTCGGTCGCCTCGAAAATATTACTAGGTTGGCTAGTGAATATATTGGTTGCTGGTGTATTATCGGTGGTGGTCGGCGCGGTCGTATCCACGCCGAAAGAAGCAAACGGGTTCGTCGAGTCAACGGTGACAGCTGGCTCGTAGGCAGGCTGCTCTGCGCCGAAATTCAGAAAAGGATTCTCTCCAGCCCCGCTGCTTCCCGTGTCTCCAAAATCCTGAAGAAACGGGTTCGAAGCCTGGGCTCTGCTATCCTCCTCCGCCCCGTAATCGTCCATCAAGAACGGGTTGCTCCCTTTGGAATCCATGATGATGATCGATCAACTACTACTTTCAAGAAATCACCCAAAACGCGTGGGTAGCAAAGTGTTCGCTTGAGAAAGGTTAGCGAAGAGGCTGTAGCTGAGGCAACAGACTTATTTGTCCATCAGCTCGGATTCTAGCAGCTTCAGTTCGGTCTTGCCATGTCCAATGTTCGCGAAACTGGTGTCGAATGGGTCCACGTCCTCGGCGAATGCTTGGTTATCTGTCTGCAAAGGAGTCAGGACCTTAGCACCTGTATCTTGATCGTCGATACACAGGAAGTCCTGTGCCTCCTTCTTCTCCTCTGCTCGCGGATCAAAATCGTCGATCTCCGGGACCGTGGTGGCGATGATCGCGGTCAGGCTAACAGTGGTTGGTCTCACCGGGAGCTCCTCTTTGATCTGCTGCAGCTCGCTCTCTAGGACCTTCAGCTCAGCCTTACCGGGCAGAATATTAGTAGCGATGGATGTGTCGAACGGATCCTCGTACGAGATCTCCTCCTCCTCGATCTTGGATTCAATAGTAGGCGTTAGAGCCTTCGCATCCACATCCACGTCAGCGTCCAACAAGCTCTCCTGTCTCTTGGGCAGATGCTTCACCCGTGGTTCGTCGAACTTCTTCAGCACAGACTCCTGCGCCTCCTGGAACTTAAGGTGTTCAGGCCTGATAGAGGCGGCCGTGAAGTCGCTCTGCCTCCTGCTGGTCTCGGTGTGCGCCTTTTGGCTGAAGTCGTGGTCGCTGATGCTGTGCGGCAACTTGGACTCCTGCTTCAACAGTTCGGACTCGATCAGCTTCAGTTCCGTCTTCCCGGGAGCGACCTTGGCGACGAAGCTGGTGTCGAACGGGTCGACATCGACCTCCTCCTCCTCGATCGGTAACGACTCCTCGATCGACTTCTGCGAATAATACGGCGTAAGCGGCTTCGAGGGGAGAGCCTTCTCTTCTTCAGTGGATGCTAGAAGATCTGGTCTCTTAGACGGGGTCGGCAACTCGAATGCTACCGCTTTCGCGGGCGCTAATTCGAGGACTTCCGGTCTAGAAGTTCTTCGTCCACTAAACTGAACCCCGGTAGACTCCTCCTTCGGATCCTCTTCAAACTCAACTTTAAAAACCGGTTGAACAGGTGCAACAGGGATCGGTGGTCTAGGCGGAGCCTTCGAAATCACAGCCGGCTGTTCCTCTTTCCTAGGATCAAAGTCGTCGTCGTCGTCGTCGTCGTCCTCTAAAACACTCGGCGGTTTCGCCTGTTCTCCCAGCAACTCCTTCTCGAGGAACTTCAGCTCAGTCTGGCCCGGCGGTAGTTCCTGGACAGATGAAGTGTCGAACGGGTCCACGTAGGAGATCTCCTCAACGGGAGCAATCGGTTGATCGACTAGCTGAGTTAAATCGGTGGTAGATCCTCCTAGCAGATCCCTCTTCGCCAGGAGATTCTTCGCGGCATGATCGTCAGATAACAGTCCAGTCTCGTAGTCCCTGTTCAAGCCAGCAGGATCGGTCAAGGATATCGTCACCTCCGCGACTGGTAGTTCTTCTAGTTCTTTTTCGATGAACTTCAGCTCAGTTTTACCCGGCAGGATATTTTCAGCGAAGGTGGTGTCAAATGGATCCTCTTCGTCGACGAAGGTGGCAGCCTCGAAGCTGGCCTCTACGATCTCGGTCTGGAAGACTAGGCTCTCCGGTTCCTTGGTTCCGAAGGGATCGTCCGCTTCCTCGAGCTTCGCCGGCTCTTCCGGCGCGGTTGTAAGGTCGAATTCAGCGTCGTCTAGGTCGGGTATCTCTTCTAGGATGTTCTTCTCTTTGAGGAGCTCGAACTCTGAGATGTCAAGAGGCTCGTTGGCCGGTTTTACGTCTGGTACACTTTCTTGAGTAACTGACGGGCTGGCCGGTCTAGGTAGAACTGGAGGAAGCTTGGTTAGATCGACCGGGATGTCAGGAAGATCGCTATCATCGTCCAGTAAGGTCTTCGCTGTAGCTACTGGCTCTGCGGCTACGTTCTCTGTGGGCAGTTCAGCTTCGTCAAAGTCGTCTAACAGAAGATCCTGTTGAAGCCTGGGCCGCCTGCCCCTCGAGATCTTGCAGGAGCTGACGTAATCGACTCGGCCAGAGAGAACCTCGACCGCGTTCCCTAGGCTGACTAGCTTGTTACCTTTTTTGTCAACTGTTTTGAGAACCTTGTCAGCGCTGGTAGTGTCGAAAGGATCGTCGCCAGTCTCCTCCTCGGTAGGACTGTCCGGGATGTAGGCTAATTTTACGTCGATGTTCTGGAGAACGTCCACATAAGTGGTATCGAAGATGTCCTCGTCGACGGAGTCCTCCTGCTCATCGTTGTCCTCCGGGATTTCGACGAACCCGTCCTCGCTCACCAGAGGCTTCTCCTCTTTACCCTTGAGCTTGCCCTCGAAATCTGGTGGTTCACCTTCGATAGGGTTCCCTTCCTCGTCGAAACCAACCCACCGTTTCGAACCCTTCTTGCTCGACTCTTCTTGACTGTCTTCGTCTTCCTCTCCTTCTTTTTTCTTCTTCCTCTTGTCGTCCTCTAGCGGCGGCTTCCGCTGGAAGAACGAGGTGGACTTGATGCGGTCGAGATCGCCCTGGGTCTTTTTGAGGATCGAATCGACCCCGGCGGTTAATGCCTGGAATTTTTTCCACTCGTCGGAGCCGGCGTTGCTGGCCTGCTCGCCGGATTCCTCGGCCTTCTGCTGGGCCTCCGCCCGCTCGCGTCTATAACGCTCGAGCTCCTCCGGGTCGAACTCTTCTTCCTCGGCGCCCTTCTTGCCCTTCTTCTGCTTTTTCTTCTTCTTCAGGCCCTTGGCTAGCTTGTGCATCCTCTAACAGCTACAGTGGGTCGCACGAGGCCTCTGCGAACAACGAATCACAAAAGTTAGCAACATCCTCGAGAAGAGAACGTACTCGATACGTGTGCAAACTTCGGGACATGACACAACTTGTGACTAGAATAATTAATAAATAGACGAGACTGATTTTGTTAACAAAAGTCGACTGTTCAACCTGAACAATCTTTTGGATTTCAACTGGGAAAACCATATTTTATCTAACAGTCGAATTCTACAGTACGATTTTCAAAGTTAGTTAGACGTATAAACTATTAACTACCATACTTGATCCACTCGTGCTGATTCTGTGTGGGTGCTCATGATACCTACTAGGTTCTATTAGTCGTGTTCAAAGCTGGTCGACAGTTCAGTTACTCGTGTTTCATGAATACGCATATTTCTACAAGAAGATGGCGCGTACGCCATCTTGACGCTCCCGCTAACCAATTTCGCACATACCGAAACTCTCGACCAGCTCGACGCGACACTACACGATGTCTAGATACCACAGCCCAGGGGACACAATCGTGGGATTTCTACGTGATTAGGGTGATTAGACAGGCAGGTTCCGCTTGGACCCGGTGCGTGCGAAACGTGCGGCTCGCTGAAGGCCAACTCCCACGCCGAGAATCCTCGAATACTTGTTGCACACTGCCGATCTTTATTTAGAGCCGGTTACACTTCGGCGTGCTATAATTGGGCCGGTGTTTTTTCGACGCGTGCACGCCGAGATGCGAGCGAGCGAGACGAGTCTTCACGTTTCCAGACTCGAGACCTCAGCCAACGTCGACGAAACGTTCAATCGATCCGAACAAGGAGCTACAGAACTAGAAGCTGAAGGAGCCACAGCTCTCCGAAGAAGCGTTCTTCCAGCCTGGCGCAACGAACTGCTCGTTGTCCAAGATTTCCGTGTTGTACCGATACAAATCCTCGCCACGAATTTGTTCTCGGGATCGCTGCCAGAACAGCCCGATCGATCCCAGTGCTGTATCCTGTTTTTCACCCGCCCTCTCCTTTTTCCAAGACAATCGAGCCTCCCGGACATCGTTGGCGAACAAGATGCAACTGAGAAACGTTCAGCTCGATGTATCGTCGGTCTCGGTCCCCTCCATCCGCGTGATAAGGAGCTTAAAGGCTTACGCCATGCGATATTTAACGTATCAGCCCGACTAATCTCCATCCGATGGGGAATTTAATTAACACTATCCTGTCGGATGACGTCGCTCGATATCCTGCGAGACTATTCTCGGATCGTCGAGACCGGGAATTGTTCAACTGCTGCGCAGATGCTTGGTGGACGCGTTTTCAGCGAACAAGTTTTTACCTGAGAAATAGGTTTTCATGTTCTAGGTGAATTTTTCAGTTCGTACATATTGACGAGGTTACGTTGAAACGATCAATTTTTCAGCGGAAGACTCGCTACATTGAGTTATTGTTAATTTTTAATGGAGTATCGACGTCTCGAAGTTGCAAATGTGGATTTGGGTAGACTGTAGGAGTGTGCGGCGTATAGATAAAAAGTATGTTCTTCGTGTCTATATTACTGTGATTGATTTCAGTAATTGGTTTGCGTGCATTTTTTGTGCAATTGCAGCGATCATCATCGGGAGTCTACAAAGTATAGAGTTTAATTAATAGACTGCGGATCTTTATAAAAAATTCGCGAGGTACTAGAAACAGATAAAAATTTGTTTCTTCGTTTTAATGAGATACAACAAATTACGATTCTGAATTTTTCATAGGCGACTTTAAAATGTTGTGTCATCTCGAAGAGCTGACTCGAATCTCCTTTTCATAGAAACTGCTGACATCTGAATACGCATTGCTGTATTTAAACAATTATCCACAAGCTGATAACTAGACTGCGGATTTTATGCATTTATGACAAAAATCGGTGGATGCAATTTAAAACAGTAAAAACAATAAAACGATTTAAAGACGCCCATACGTGGTTCTCCATTTATTAAAATTGTTGAAAATAGAAAGAAAGTTTTATATGACTTCTGTGTCTTGCAATTGATGAAGACAATTTCTAGTTTGCATAAAGATCCGCAGTCTACTGATAACAGTCTAATAAGAAAGTCGATCAAGAGAGCAGGGGAACATATAAATTTTTCGTGGCCGCTGTAAGATATCGCGAGCCCTTTCGTGACCAGTAGCCCTTTCCATAGAACCAGCCAGCCCTTTTTATCAAAACCATCAGCTACCGGATCGAACAGACAGTCTACGGGGTCTGAGATTGACCAGCGGCATCGTCGGTCGACCAGAGCAACGTGTACGAAACAGAATTCCGTCGATAATTGGAGGGGTGCACGTGCTCCAGATTGCTGGTCAGGGTGGCCGTCGCGTTAACAAACTCACACCGACTATCACAGCCCACCCTTGGCTCTACTAAAACCGATATAAACGACTACACCTGCACGTAGAGCACACACCGGGAACAACCCGGTGTTCGGATCGATAACGGAACAGGAATCCTCGAAGCGTTCCCGTTCCCTCTTTCCCAGAACTCCGGAAACGCGATCGACAACCGATCCTTTGGCTCGCGCGATCAAGCACAAGATGTCCGACCACTGATACAACGTAATGTTGTCTGAGCAACTCAGAGATTCGCGTCGCTCCTGCTTCGATGCACTTCCCCATTGTTTGCTTCGGTAGAACAATCGGCAAAGATGTATCAATATACAGCTGAAGCGGAAGGTTACTCGATTGCATGACATGGAAACCATTTTTGCAGAGCTTCAGGATGATCGTACGACATTTAAACTGCGGATGTTTATGGAATTTCTAGTTTTTACAGGCAAATTTCAAGAACATGGGAACAAATAAAATCTTGCTTTCAGTGGTAGTAGCCTTTATATAAATCTGAAATAAATAAAAATCGTACACAATTCTGTGGAATTTTATATTCTAGCATATTTTGAAAATTTTTAGAACCCATAGATGCATAAAGATCCGCAGTCTATTGATAAAGAACATAGAATTATGTATAACAAATCAGCGAAGATGAAGCGGGAGGTTACTCGATTGCGTGACATGGAAACCATTTTTACACAGCTTTAGGATGATCGTACGTCGTCTGGAATAGTTGATAAAGAAAATGGAATTACGTTTAACCAATCGGCAAAGATGTTCCAATTTGCAGCTGAAGCGGAAGGTAACTCGATTGCATGACATGGAAACCGTTTTTAAAAAGCTTTAGGATGATCGACCGTCGTTTGGAATATCTAATAAAGAACGTAGAATAATGTTTAACAAATATTTAAACGTGTAAATGATTTTATTTATTCGATTGTGGAATTCGTTTTATTTATTCATTTATAGAATTTATATTAAATTTTTAGTAGAATTTGGTTCATGTTTCTATTGGAGCGTGTCTGTACGCTCGATCTGAATTCTCCACCGACCCATAAAAATCAATAAAAAAATAATGGACGCATCCGAACGTACCACCGACCGATCCTAGCGAATCTTTTGATAACAACAATTTAGAAATTCAGGCTACACCTCGAACAAAATGAGAAGGCAAAATAGGGCGTTATAAGGGCAAAGTTTATAGAGTATCGAGCGCCATAGCTCAAGCTATCCCTTATCTGCGTCTTCCTAACCTCCCCGCAGCTAAAAATGGCGGAGAAGTTGAAGAAAACCGAAGAATGTTATTAGACCAGTCACCTGCTCTTCCAGGAGAATAAATATTGAGCTAGTCGAAGATCGATGGCTGACATATTGACACGACAAACCTGGCTCTAGATAAACTCATTGAATCGTCGATTGATCGACGGATGAATGAATCCTTGAGCTCCCAGAAGGTTCTCCTGATTCCAAGAAACTTGTTAAAACAAATTCGCGAAATTTGTAAACGGGTTAACGAGTTGCGAAGTAACAATTCCCTGAACAAGCTTCTACGTCTTGGATACTGAAATAACGCTTGTGTAACACTAAATCTGCTAAAATGAATTTATGTTGACATTATTAAAGTTATAAATAGCGGATTTGACACATTTACAAATACAATAAGAAAGATTCAACGAATTTAGGAATTTTCATCGTGTTAAAATTATTGAAAAAAGAGTGACGACTTTATTTGCTTTCTGTTTCTCACAATCGATGTAGACAATGTTTATTTTACTTAAAAATCCACAGTCTAGCTGTAAAAATCTTTCTATAGGAATGATAAAAATCTAAATAAATTTGCCCTTGTCATTTTTATAAGGCCTGACAACTTGAAATCAATAACTCGCTAAAATGATTATTTAGGAGAGCCTTGGCGGCCGGTTGTAAAAATCTTTAAGTCTAGTTGTAAAAATCTTTCCACAGGAACGATAAAAATCCAAATAAATTTGCCCTTGTCATTTTTATAAGGCCTGACAACTTGAAATCAATAACTCGCTAAAATGATTATTTAGGAAAGGCTTGGCGCTCGGTTGGTGGGAACAGTCGAACAAGAAGTGACGTTTAGATATCGATAAGGGGGTACGATGCGATAAGGTGTATTCTTATCTCCGGCAGCCAGATAATTAAATTTGGCTCGTGCCGCGTCACCGAGTTGAATAGAGATTATCGACCGGCACGGTTCGAGACCCTGCGGACCGAGAATCGAGACCGACACTTGTTACGAGTTAATTATCAGCGCCCGGTGAACGTTAATTCATCGAGGAACTGAAGCAGACGAGCCTCGGACGTCCGTTTTGGGACCTAATCCCCGCCGCCATCTTTGTATCCCACATCTGGACGTACATTTCCTAAGAACGATTTCTAGAGACTCACTTATAAAAAATTAACTCCTATATAATTCAAACAATGTTTTATTAAAACATGCGATTGTTAATTCAGTACTGATGATCGCGAAATCTACAGGACACATTAGAAAAGCAATTGCAATTAGAAAGTTCCCGGTACTACGTTCACAAAGCTCCGTCAAACGTAATCGTGACGCGTAATTGCTCCGTGTAAAGAATCTAGAGTGCGCTAACCCGCACACGCTTCGAATTCCCAGCAACCATAACGCACAACCGTGGACAGTGACACACTATCCCACTTCTGCCGACAATGACACAAACTATCGACTGCCACTGGCCGCGGTGAAGTGAAATTTAGAAGCTCGACGAAAGAATCGTTGTCGTTAGACGGTGTTCGAAAAGTTCAAGGAGAGGTCGTAACCAGGTCGCGGAACCGAAGGAGGGTAAAAATGGAGTTGGCACGGGCTTATATTTAGTTCACCCAAGCCCCCATACAGAGTCTACATCACTCGAAAGTCCCCATAAGCTTGAGACTCCTCTAAAATTACTGATAAAGCCAGGGGAAACACGAATCTCACGAATGAACCGTTTTATCCATCAGAAATGAAAACCCCCATACAGAGTCGAATCCATTCTAAAGTCACCACAAGCTTGTGGCTCCTAAAATTATTTTAAACGCTCAGAATTTGAAGAAAATTAAAAAAAGAAGTCGTGGATTCAATGAAGGGTAAAAACGGGGGTAGCGCATACAGAGACCCCATAAACCTGTGGCTCCTCTAGATCAACTGGTAGAGCCAGACGAAGCAAGAAATCACAAACGAATTTTTGAAATCAGTCAGACCGCGAAAAAAAAAATTAGAAAAAAACACCAGTAAACGAAAAGATTAAGGAGAGGATGAAAATGGGTTAGCGGGGCTTATATTTAGAAAGCCCCAGGTCCCATGCAGAGTCTACACCATTTCCGAATGTCCAAAAGCTTGTGATTCCTCTAGAACAACGGACGAAGGCAGACGAAGCACAGAAATCACAAACGAATTTTAGAAATCAATCAGAACCCGAAAAAAAAAATTGGGAAAAATCACCAGTACCCGAAAAGTTCAAGGAGAGGTTGAAAATGGGTTAGCGGGGCTTATATTTAGAAAGCCCCAGGCCCCGTGCAGAGTCTACACCATTTCCGAATGTCCAAAAGCTTGTGATTCCTCTAGAACAACGGACAAAGCCAGACGAAGCACAAAGATCACAAACAATTTTTTCAGCTTGTAAAAAATTGTAAAAACCACCTGTACCCGAGGCACCGGGTCGCCATCGCGATTCCTGTAGGACGACAAGTCATCGACGATCGGTCTCGAGGAGGAAAGCTTCGCAAAGCACGGGATCTCGGGCCGGACTGGAATATCTGATGTAATTGAGAGAAACTTTCCAGGAGAATATCGGTCTCTGATATCTGGTACAGTTGTTCCAGCGGACTTCCGGCGAAGGCGCACGCGTAATACCGGTGCTCCGGTGATGCTCGAGCTGAAGCTTCTCACCTGTCACAACCTTTGCGATTGAAGACCCGTCCAGCAGCGTCGCGATTCCGCTCTAGTTACCGCGAGAAATTCCCTGGTCGCGACCTGAAACCGTGAGTCCCTTTGAAAATCGACGCGGAAAGAGACGATGATGATAGGAAAGACGAGAGAACCAGCTACGCGTTGGCGACCAAGAGCAAAAAAGAAAACGGACAGTATCGACCAAGCTCAGTCTAGTCCTCAATGGGCAGCTTCATTATCGTCTTAGCAACGATCATCGCTGCGTCAGCTATGTTCACGAAGCCGCAGTCGGACTAACTTACAGTTTTTCTCGGTAGCCTATTTGTCAACGCGGTTCAGGAGAGATTGCATGAGATTTCGCCATTATTAATGGGACCTCGTGATTGCAACACTGTTGGAGAACATTTAGGTCCTGCGACGTCGGGGTTCAAAGGCATCTAGTTCCGAGAAAAGGGGATGGCAATTTTTGTCAGGGAACGTTTAGATCCTAGAGGATTCAAAGTATCTGGGCTCTAAAAGAAGTCAGCAATGATTTTCTGGTCACAGAAGATTGGGACTCTAGAAATTGGGGAGGTCTCCTAGTCCTGATTACCCTTTTTTAAATTGTGAACACATCTTCAAATCATTTAAAGAACCCCTAGGCTCTATAAACTGGAGGTTCAACGTCTCCTAGTCGGGGAAAGCTGAGAAAAGGAACTAGCAAGAATTTTCAAAAAGAGTTGCTCGAAGTCTACAATCTCCTAGAAAACAGACTATGAATCTTTATCTTATCCTTTCCTCAAATATAGAGCATCCTCCAAGAGACAAAGACCAGTGTGATTTCCTCCTTGAAAAACTAGGTTAAGATAACAAATTTCATCATTTGGATGAACTAGAACATTTAACCTCGTACCTATAACCTCGAAAACTAGTAATAATTTCTTCATCCACTTCCAAACATGAACAACCATCTTCAATAAAACCAGACCACCATAGACTGTTTAGCTCGCTCTAAGACCTCTTACAAAGCCTCTCGAAGAGCCCAGCAACAGAATTCCTTCACCCCAATCCCCAAGGATCTCCTCAAAGAGACTAAAACCCTGAAGACTAGGTCGAGAGATGTTACACAATCCAACGTAGCGAGGGTCTGTACCCATGACTGGGTCGGCGAAGACCCCGAGAGTCGGCTAGGGTCAGATCAACCCTCCGGGGTAGCAATCGACCAGGAAAATCGCGGAAGACCGACCGTGAACCGAATCACCCTCGAATTCGGCGATTCTCTCTCGAGAAAGTTAGGCAACCGGAATCATGTTCTGGAGTCGGATCGAAGCGTGCGGAATTAGGGTGGCGGATCGACACGCGGCCGAGTCGACTCTCCTGTATCTGGAGCGGATCAATCGCTGGTGGTAGAAGCGTAGGTGTCGTAGGCCTCTAGGCTAGACCGTGGTTCGCCGTTGCATTCCGGGAAAGAAGCCCGTGCGACTTGCACAAACGGGGGTTGATATCTTTGTAACAGGCTCGCGTAATCGTCGTCGGATAACTGTACTTACGATTCCAGCCTCGTCAGCCACATCGGTACGACGCACATTTTTTTCGAGTCATCCCGATCGAGACTCCACTCTGTTGAGACTCTCTCTCTCTTCAGCGAGGCCCAAGGACGATGATGGCACACACTTTTTTGGGGAGTTGCGGGGAAGGGTCACACCGAAAAGAAGAACAAGTAGAAGAATGGTAGAGACCGAGGGACGACAGTGACTCTCTTCTTCTTCTCTCTCTCTCTCTCTCCCACTCACTCGTTCTGAAGCTCGTTCGTTCGTTCGTTCGTTCGTTCGTTCTCTCTCACTCTCAAGAGGATTCTAGGGGTTAGGGAAAACCGACGCGACCGGAATCGAACTTCCGGAAGTCGGGCAGAGTTTGGTCCCCAGGTGAGAGAGGACCGTTCTCTCCTGGCCTGGAAAACACGGAAACTACCGGGCGTAGAGAGCCGCGAAGGCCCTGCCGAAAGCGAAGCCGACTCACCTCGTACTCTCCTGCGGCTCGAGCTATTTCCAGCATCGATCCATCCGCCTCGCGGAGAAGAAACATGCGCGTACAACTTGGACGCCCACCGACGTCCCCGACGCCCCTGCCTCGAACCCCCCACCATCGAGCACTCACCCTCCAGCTAGCGACGGCCTGAAAACGCGACGATACGCGCGCGCCTACATTTCGGGATCGATTTCTTCCTACGAAATTACCGAGCCCTTTGTCGAACTATCATCGGGAATTTTTCGTGGTCTTCTACGTCTACTTCAACATTTTAAACCGTGTCCGATATCCGTAGCTTCTGGTGGCTGTAGCAATTTGTATGTAGCGGAGGATTGAGGCGATGTGTTGGTTCGCTAGGTACTCTCCTGCTAGACTGCTTGGCCTTCATTGAATTTTTAGTCTATGATTCTGCAGCTCTATGGCAAGCTGGCATTGCACATTTTCTTTGATCTTCCTCGTCTACTTCAACATTTTAAACCGTGTCCAATATCCGAAGCTTCTAGGATTCGGCCGACGTGTTATTTCGGTAGGTACTTCCTGCTAGATTGCTCTGGCCTTCGTTGAATGTTTAGTACATGAATCTGCTGCACTATGGCGAGCTAGTATTCGACATTTTCTGTGGTCTTCTACGTCTACTTTAACGTTTGAAACCGTGTGCAATATCTAAAGCTTCTAGGAGTCGTAGGAATTCGAATGTAGTGGATGATTGAGGCGTCGTGTTGGTTCGGTAGGTACTCTCCTGCTAGATTGCTCTGGCCTTCGTTGAATGTTCAGTACATGAATCTGCAGCACTATGGCGAGCTAGTATTCGACATTTTCTGTGGTCTTTTTCGTCTACTTCAATATTTGAAATTGTCTTGGTAGAGGAATTCGTGGTAGAGGAATGAGTTCTCGTGTTCTTCTATTATGTACCCTGTTGTTAGACTGCTGTAGGCTTCCAATTTGCAGACGTCGAATTTGTATTTAAACATTTCTGAAACCATTCGTTAAATTACTATTTGTTTTCTATGGTTATCTTTGTCTGCTTGACGCTTTTAATTAGCGTGCGATGGCTGAGGCTTGTGGAATTACTCTTCATGTTGTTTTTAGTACGTACTCTTCTGCTAGACTGCCTTACACTCAAGCTATTATTGGAAATTTCTGTTGTCATGTTTATAGGAAGTGGTGCAGTCTGCAGGAATGAGTCATCGTGTCGTTTTACTATGTACTCTTCTTGTGCTGCACTACTTTATGCCCCCCTACACAATTTTAGACCTCTTTGAAAGAGAAAGAGTAATTGACAATCTTAGTAGCTATGTAGTCTATTCTGTATTAAAGTTTTTAAACATAATTTTGGGTCTACGAATTACCATTTGTTACCTAATTTTGTGAAAGGGTGGCTTTTGATGTCACTCAACCGCCCCCTGCCTTACGATCCATCTACGTCGCAATTCTTTCTACAAAATTGTAAAGCCCTTTATGAAACAGTAATTGGAAATTTCAGTGCTCATATTTTTATACAGGTTCAAGAAAATTTTTTGAAAGCATCTGCTTTCTTCTACTTTATCAGCTACCTTCACAGAAAAGTGTCTTTTTTAAAATTCTGGAGTCTATTACGAAACAGTAATTGAAAATTTCAGAGCTCATCTTTTTGTAAGGATTAAAGAAGATTTTTGAAAAGAATTTACTTTCCATGCTGGAGAGGTGAGACAGTAATTGGCAATTAAGTGTCCATTTTCCTCCCACAGAGTGAAAGCTTTGAAAATAATCTGCCTCTATCTTTCTAAATAAATTTTCCTAAGGGGATCTCATAAATAAAATTCTGAAGCCCCAATGTGAAACAGTAATAGATAATTGAAATGTCTATTTTCCCCCATAGAGTGAAAGCTTCGAAAATAATCTATCTCCATTTTTTTTAAATTGTGTAGGGTCTTCCACATTGGGAGATTCAATGTTTTTCCTGAGAGGGGACCATAAATAAAATTCTGGAGCCCCGCGCGAAGCAATGATTCATAATTTGAGTGTCTCTCCCGCAGAGTAAAAGTTTTCCAGCCAGCTCTGTGCTTTTAAAATATCTAGGGTCTCGCAGAGATAGGGAGTTTTAAAGTTTTTCCCCGCGAGGCGAGGGTGACTTCCGCTGTTATTTAAGCGCATCGTTTTGTCCCGGAATGACTCGGAGGGTTGATGGGTCGCAGTCTTTGTTAAGGGTTCAAGATTTCCGAGGTTTGCTTCGAAAGGATTTTCCGGATCGTTGAACGCTTTCATGCGCGTTCGTGCCGTCTTATATCCATCGCTAGCCGGCGTTTCCGCTGCGCGTCGCCGCGTTGCCCTTTCGACAATGCCACTTCGTCGGGGTGATTCTCCTTCGGCGAACGTTTCGGGGGCGAATCGAGTACATGGAAGAGCGTATACTCGTGGTAATAAATAACTGTGAATGAAACCGTCGGGGTTGCCTGCGGCAAGTGTTTCGACACCGCAATGCAATTAGGAGTTCACCGACAAACAATTTAACGACGAACATTCTGCTAAGAGTCTCCCCGAAGCTCCTCAAAATTTTCAAAAGTTCAAACCCAACTTACAACAACGATACAACAATCAGTTCATAACTGATTAGTAGAATGCGGATCTTTATGCAAAATAAAAAATGTTCGTATCGATTGCAGGACACAGGAGCCAAATAAAAATTGTATTCTTCTTTTCATTAGCCTATTAAGCTGAAACTAATATGTTCATTGAAGTTCTTAAATATTTTTAACATGTCCACTGCTTGAAACTATACGTGCCCATTTTTGTTATAAATGCATAAAATCCGCAGTCTACTGATTAGTTACAATTTTACCAGAAATATTAGCTGTATAATTCCTTTACAAACAGCTGAAATTCATAAAAGATATAATTGGAGAGCGGATCTTTATGCAAATTAAAAATGTTCAACTTGAATTGCAATAATCTGGCGTGCAATAGAAATTTATCTTCTTTCTTAATCTGTTTAATAGGTGGAAAATAATACAACAGTATTATTAAGTTCTTCTAATGTTTTCACTGTTTTAAATTACACCTACTCATTTTTGTCATAAATGCATAAAATCCGCTGTGTAAAATTTAAGGTTGTTCTCCACATGTGTCGCAATTTCTATTGCAGCGATATAAAACACAAGAAAATGACTGAAAAATGTGAGCAAAGATTCAAGTAAAAACTAAAATAAAAATCAAAGTAAAATAAATATTTGAAGATTTTGTAAATATCTCAAAAAGTCTCACATGTGTATTATAAGAAACGGATACAATATTCTAGGATGACCGAGGAGAAAGAACGACAGACTTGCTCGAGATTTTTATGTTAACAGAAGGGTAGGAGGGTGACGTAATCGAGATAGGAGGGTGCTATGACAAAGAATACATACTATACTGGAGGGGCATCGCACATTTTTACAGGGGCATCGTATCTCGCCAGAGGGAAATGGATAGGTCGTACGATTTCGTTCATTGCTGCCATCGAATTCATTTCGTAAGGGGTTGCAACGTTCCCGATATAGATACAGGGTGTCCAACTTACACCTAGCAAGCCTGCAAAACTCTTACATCAAAAATCACAATTGTCAATAAAATTATGTCATAAGTATCATTGTTGTAATTGATTTCGAGAAAGGGAGTTTCGAAGGAACAAATGTCATTTCACATTTGTTCCACCCCTTTTCCGGTTGTCCTGCGTTCCTCGCGCACTGCATATCTCTATGTACATCTCCCCTTGCGTCAGGAATGACGAATAACAGGCAATTAATTACCTGCAGTAAATGCAGCAAGTTGCAACCCATTGTACATAAAATCGCAATTTGCCTGGTGGATTGTATTCTGAATTATTCGATTCTGCATGAAGAATCTTGAACAATGAGATTGTTAGCTTAAAACCTATTGTGCATCAAGTCGCGACTCGCAAAAAATAAATTCTTTGGCGAATTACCTGATGCTGTACGACGAAATACTCTTCAATGCTGGAAAAATGATTTTTAAGTACTATTAAGAATTTACAACCCTTACTTAATCGAGTTACCTAATTCTTTAGACTCTTGCACTGGATAAAAAGGATTGTTGAGGGGGGAATAGGGTTTCTGAATCTTCTACTAAATCTCATTATCCAACGATCTGTAAAAAAATAAAATTTTAACTATAAACTCCTACTATTCCCAACTCGATGATCGATTCCCGAATAGATTGATTTCGGGCCGTGACGTGAAGTGGGGAAGCGACCTTAGAAATATTACAGTAACTTTTATTTAACGAAATATATAACAGAATATGGATGAAACTGGAGGGAGTGGAACGGCGACGCTCACGCGAGATCGGGATATCTCGCTGGCCCTCGGGATCGAAGTCTCGCGCTCATATACATACATATGTATACATATTCATGTGTCCGCGTGTCAGTGTCTCAGTGTACAGTGTACATGTATATACGTTACGAATCTTCGTCTCCTATTTACAGCGCCCACTCTCCCCGTGTCGGAACAACGATCGAAACGTCCGAGTTCGATCCCGAGGGAGATCTTTCGCTTCGAAAAAACGAATCTTCTTCCCGTCTTCCATCTTCTTTCTTTCGAACGCCGCATAGCTGCCTCCCGGAAAAAGAAGGAGAAAATCACCCATGTTCCCGCGAGCATCACGCGAGCCGATGATCGAGGCGATCGATGATCCTCCAATGCGGATCGCCGACGATCGGAAGTGGCCATCGACGATCCTAATGGCGGAGGAACAATCGATTTTTTCGCTTTTTAGAATGTTTCGCCGCGCGGTCGTGCGCTCTACCCTCGCGTTATTGCTAATTATACTGCTCGTCGAACGGTCATGCTGCCGGAAACCACCGCCGCGCCGGAGGTGCACCTCGAAGTCAACGTTCACTGGATGATCTATTAACACTAAACCTACCAAACGCCGGTCAAAATCACCGGTTACAGGTTTTTTATTTTACAATTAGAAAAATAATAAAACTGATTTCATAAGAAACAATTGTATACAGTGGGTGTACAAAGTATTTCGTACACCTTTTAAAAACTAATAACTTTATTATAATTGTACCAAACGACCTGATTTTTTACAATCAATTAGAAGCATTGGTTTACGAAATGATATGCAAAAAAGATTTCTCAGAAATTATAATTTACAAGGTTACATGCAAACATAAAAACGGCATTTTTTAAAACTTTTTTATTTGGGCCCTCAATGAAAAATTAAAATATGTTTTGTAGATCTAGGTTAGTTATACACATGCTGAAAATTTCATCGAAATCGGTTGACGCAGGAAATAACAACACGCATCGAAAGATGTATGATTCTGTGGATTTGTAAAACTACGATTTCTACCATTTTTAACCGCTTGTAGCTCGTGTATGTATGTTAATCGATTTCGATGAAATTTTCAGCATGTGGATAACTAACATAGATCTATAAAACATATATTTTAAATTTTCATTGAGGTCCCAAATAAAAAGGTTTTAAAAAATGCCTTTTTTATTTTTGTATGTAACCTTGTAAATTATAATTTTTGGAAAATCTGTTTTGCATATCATTTCGTAAGTCAATGCTTCTAATTGATTATAAAAAGGTCAGGTAGTTTGGTACAATTATAAAAAAGTTATTAGTTTTTAAAAGGTGTACGAATACTTTGTACACCCACTGTAGATATCTTTAGTAGTGCACGTGTTACAATAGGAGCCGCACAAAGTCTAAATAAAATCAACCCTTTTAAGGGAAGGTGTGTACCAGTTACTTTTAAGGCTCGGTAGGTTTAGTGTTAACCTGTGGTCGATATTTTTTATTACGAGGGCGGGGAGAAAAAAGTTTGCTTCAACTTTGTCGCTTTATAATGTAAAATCTTTTGTGCTGCAGGGTTGTGGAAAAGACATTGTTATTCTTAGACTTGAAGTTTGAATTCCTTGGAAGTTGTTAATGAATGTTTACTTCTATTTTTACTTCTAGTTTGCTTGAATCGATTCTCCGCGCGGCGAAATACTACTTTTCTTCTAAACAAAGATAACAAGTGCCAGACCACTGCCCTCTGTTCTCCAATTTTCAATCTCAAACTTTTCAGTGCACTCCCAGAGGCCCCTTTGGCATCGCAATTCCTCTTCCCTTGTCTAAGGACACGGCAGAACGATTCGTAACTCGTATGACCTTGAAAAATAGGGATTGCCCCGCGGGCTGTCTGGCTGCGACGCCCTCGGGAGCTTCTAAACACGTATAGGATTGAAAATGAGGAACCACGAAGCCAATTTTGGATTTTCAATTCGACGCGTGACGATCGACGAGCGTTCGTTTGGTTTTTAACCTTTCAACCGAGTGTCTCTTCAATTATACTCATTCGGGAAGACTGTAAACCAATATACATAAAATGGACATGTCAACAATTTCGCATGAAGATCCGTAGTCTAAATATAATGGAAGAATTGATATAATTCAGTTAAGGAGAAAGTTATTAATTTTTGGAAGGTGATGGCTGACAAGAACGTCGACTAAACTCGTCATCCCCGGTTGAAAGGTTAAAAGGAAGCGGAAACCGAAACCTTTTTTTACTGTTGTTGTTTTAAACACTAACACACCACCGATTTTCTAAGACGACCTTACACGACTCTCTACCGCATCTTATTGAATACAGTCGAACGAGGACATCCGTGGTTTCCGCGGTTTGTCTGGGGGATGGTTCAACCCCCATGAAGATGGTTGACCCCTTGCTCTGTAACATCCGATTTCAAACCGAGGGTTCAAACTACTCAAATGTTCACTTTCTCGCAAGAAAAGCGACAGGAATTTAAATTAAATTTAAAAAAGGGTTTTATAATAATTAACCCTTTCCCTGCAACCTAATTTTGCAGGTCCCGAAAGAGATCACAGGGCAAGGGGTTGAACAGGGAAAATTTGGGGATGGTGGTGAAACAATGACGTCGATGGACGAACACGAAAGAAGAGCTGGAAAAAACGAGCATCGCGAAATCATCCTGGCCTGGACGGATGGGGGCTTGGGGGAGAGGCTGACAGGGGAGGATTCAACAACGAGAGTCGATCTTAACAAAATACACGCTGAATTTTGATATTCCTGTATCGTATCTTTCTCGCTTTCGCAGTATACACGTGTGTACTTGTGTCTGTGTACGCGAGTGTCTGTATGCAGGTGTATCTTCTTGTGTCTATGTTCACGTGTGTGTTTTCGTGTGCGTATATACCGTACGTATATACAAAACGTATATGCACCTATACATAGATAACGTCTCTCTTTCCAAGTTGTACGTTTATTTTACACATAAAGTCGGCTGTTCGTCGGATTAACGGAATCATGCTGCTTTTCATTCAATGTACAGAGAATGCCGACGGGCGCCGGTCAACGTTACACTCGTTCGTGGTGTCTTCATCATCTGGCTGTAGATTGTAGATCTTTATGCGAATTTATCAGTTTTGTTAAGTTATTCTATAAAAGTTAGGACGAGAGAAAGATTCGCCTCGGTGGCTGCGGAAATTCGGTATTTCCGTTACTGTACGCGTTCAATTGTGTTTTAGATAATTATTGTGATTGCAAATGTATGCAAATTTCCATCGCAATAGAAAAATTTTAAAAAACCGAGCTGAAACAAAAATTGGAGAAATGGAGAAGTGGAGAAATGTTAAAAACATTCCTAGAGACGCATAAAGTTCCACAGCCTAATCACAATAAAGAGCATGCCCTTCAAAGGACTCTGTGAACCGGAAGTAGTCCTCCGACGCCCGGCGGCCGCGCTCGAGGAAAAGAGTACGGGTCGCAGTTAGCGAATAGAATAATCAGAATAACCAGAATAATAATAATAATAATTAGAATAATGAATAATAATAATACTAAGGACAATAATAACGATAAAACCTCTTATTCGTGATCTCTGTTTCTATACAAGTGCACAAATATTTACAGAAACAATGTTAACGACGGACACGAAGGGAGTTGGGTGTCGTTGAGCGTGTTCCGTAGACTTCCACACACACACACATACACCACGTTTACTTTTTTTATCTAGCCAAATCCCGTTCTCGTTTTCGTCTCACAACGAATCGGAGAGCTCGGCCGGTCTCTTCTGGACAAGAGGACACGCCCGGGACGCTATTTTGGCACATCGTTACCATGTTCAATTGGCACAACGTCCCGGGGCGTCGTCAAACGACCAATCTCGAGACGAGAGGAGCTTCTTCTTTTCTGTTCAACTGGACTCTGAGCGACACCGAGATCAAGCTGCGCGACACTTTTCATTTTACATCGCGTCGCCGGACTGTCTTCTCGCATTTTCGCGCCGGGAACATCTGATACTGACACTGATCCAATCGAAGTTTAAGTAAACAAGGAAAAGAACGGTCCTCCAAGTACGTTGCTGCTCGCGACAATGTTCAGGCGTTGTAATAATGTATTGAATAAACTATAACAAAATAAAAATATGATAATTGTAGACAGAATTCATTGAAGAAAGAATTTTGTGTTTGGAATTTCTATTTCGCATGAAGACTTACGGTCTAGTATTGAATAATGGAAAAAAGGACATTTTCACGAGCAACAGCGATCGAGAAGGACCTGACGAAGATCGGAAAGTCCTCCCGGAGTAGGTCAGCAATTCCTGGAGCCACGAAACCGCGTCTCGCAGCGGAGTTCGATCCGCTAAACACCGTTGATTATTGCTAGTCGTAAACAAGTGGAAAAAGGAACGGACAGGATCGTCCGTTCCGGGTTTTGGCCGAGGAAGTGTACACCGGGTTCGGCCGGTTCTTCTTCGCCGTTTTTTTCTCTCGGAAGATCGGTTCTCACGCAGATTCGCACACGAGCCTAAGTCTATCGTATTTAACGAGGTCTACGAGGGGAGGTTAGAGGGTACGACTCACTTGTCTAAACAAATACGATAGAGAAAGAGACAGAGATAGAGAGGGTAGATAGAGAGAGAGAGAGGAGGAGGAGGAGGAGGAGGAGGAGGAGTCTACGACGAACGATGATGGAGGTTTCAATGTGGATTCCATGTTCACGAGGACCGCGGAATCATCGGGAACGCGGTTCACGTTCTTTGTCATTTGTGAACGTGCACGCCGAGTTTCCGCGAGACAATTCCGGCTTGAAACGCGACAACAGGAGCTTGTACCGTGTCCCCGGGTTCCTAGACGACCGAGGACGCTCCTGGTTACCCTAGGTGGCTCGTGGTTTCAGTATCGTTCGCGGCTGTGTCCAGCAGGAAGTCGGTGAGCGGCTGAAAGAAGGCCGATCTCTTTCAGGCTTCATCTTTGGGAAACGTGTGTTTTTTGTTCGCATCGTACGCGGAGTTGCGGCGGTTTTCCCCTTGGGATCGGATATCGTCCGCGAGTTAAAACTACGGTGCCGAGCCAGCCTCAACCAGGAAGATCTGGACGATCAGGGTCCTGAAGATTGAGGATGACTCGCGGGAGGGAAATCCTGAAGGTCGCGAATAGCGCAGCAATCGTCCTCAGGATTCGTCTCCAAGGTTGACGCTCGTGTTTTCCGAGGCCCAGTCGAGGAACACGAAGTGTCGCGACACGACGGGACGACAAGTTTGTTCTACTCGTGGACGCTGAAACGCCGGGGCGACGATCCTCGAAGAACATCTGATGGCACCGACGAATGCAACACGGAAGACTACGCCAAAACCAGCGGTACTTGGAGTACGATAGTCTGGCAAGAAGTTTGATACGCGCGCGAGTACGAAACGTAATATTGTATAACAGGCACCAGATAGAAGAACGAGTCCTTTGGGGAGCCTCGGGTCAGACTTTGGAGCTTGCTCTTTCCTATTTCGCTGTGCTACTGGCCCTCGCAGCTATTCCGGATCCGTTCGGTTCGGACCCGGTTCGACAGGATCATTCGATCATTTTCATTCCGGTTCTCTTCGCTTTTTGTTTATTGTATCCAGGACGCCGGGACCCATTGCGGTTCCCTTTCCAGGGAGTTGATCTCCGTCAGGAGATCGTTGTACGCTCGATCTGTGTCGGTATTTATGATGATCATGTCGAACAGGTGGCCGTACTTGTCCTCCATCTCCCGCGCTTTCTCAATTATGTCCTTCAGTTCTTCCTCTTTAAAACTCTCGTTGTTCTTGATCCTCTTCTGTCGCAGCTTCTCCAAGCTGGGCGGCGCGACGAACACCACGTAAGGTTTCAGGTCCGAGTTACGCAGGATCTTCAGGCTCTGAGGGTGCAGGTTCAGTACACAGATTTTCCCAGAGTTCACCACGGTCCGTATCGCCTCCACAGACGTGCCGTAGTACGCCTTCTCGTATTCACCGTGCTCCACAAACTTACGACCGAGGATGTCCGACTCGAACTGAGAGCGAGAGATGAAGTGGTAATCCTGTCCATCTACTTCGGAGTCCTTCCGGGGACGACTCGTGTCTGGAAGGAACAATTTTTGATAGTTGATCAGGGTTCGAGAGGGACACTGGCGAAAATTGATTAACTTTTGTACCACTATACACAGTCTCGTAACATGGCGACTTCAAATATTCAACTATATAATTCAACCAAATCGCAAGTAAACCTTCCAAATCAATTAAAGGATTTGATCATCTTACGAGGAATTGCCGCTGCAAAACGCTCGCTGTCCTGCATCAGTCTCTGCCTCAGCTCGTGTCTGCCGATGTTCGGTGGCCCGATTAGAACGATGGGTCTCTTGTGATTCGCTCTAGGATAGTACAACGCGACTTCCTCGTACGTTAGCACCTCCTCGCTGTCGTAATCTACGAGTAACACATAGACGAACCATTAGTAAACGGAAACATTAGTCACCCGGCTAGCTAGCTTATGTTATCGTTCCCGATATCTACCGTCGATGGCAGTCGTTGCGTAATGCGGATAACCGTCGTCGTTGTAATTCGCTCCGAACTTGTTTCGCTTCTTCTTCTTCGGGTTCTTACGGGTGCAGAGCAGCGTGCTGGACTTCTTCGAGCTGCGCACGGTCGATTTATCGCCGGCGATCGTCTGCTTCATCGACTCCCGTCTGAGGAAATGAGTTAAGGTTCAATCGAAAGGTCGAGGACAGCTAAAATAGAATAACGCGCGAGGATCGATTGTCTTACTGATTCTGGAAGGCTTTGCTGGGGATCAGACCAGCCAGGGTTTGGTCCTCCTCGCCTTCTCGGTAAGCTTGCCACCAGTTCGGATCCTCCTGAGAAATCACGTGTAGAACATCGCCCTTCTGAAAGCTGACACCCAGCTCTCGACAGGGAATATAAGGGTCCTCTTCGGGGTCGTAGTCGAAGTGTGCTCGTATGTGCTGTATCTGGTGATAAGACAGTCACGGTTAGCTAAAGGTCGTCTACACGAATGATTAACAGCAGTGGTCTTCAAAGAAAATTAATGTTGAAGACTGATTTAGGTATGAGGACTCTTTGCTACCTGGTTGGTGTCGTCTCTTCGATTCGACAAGTTGTTCCAGTGACTCGTGGGTGCTGGCAACACCAGGAAAGTCAGACTGCCCTGCATGCCAGCTAGTATGTCGCAGACCTCGTTCACACTCTTCCCACGCATTTCGACGCCGTTCACTTCAAGGACCTCGTCGCCCTCGTGCAGCAGGCCTGACTTGTCTGCTGCGCCGCCACGTACCACGCGACCTTTAATGTCATTTAATTGGAAGCTTAATTAGAGCTTGGGCAAGATCATAAGCACTGTCTTTTAAATAAGATTCCTGCAGTTTAAGGAGGAATAACAAGTGACGGTAGCCCAGAACTAATTTTTAATACACATGGAGTTCCATTCACTGTGAATGTTCCAGCCTTGGATCAAAAGTGTAAAGATGAAGTTAGAGTAGAAAGTAAGCACGCGACGTACCTATAATGACGGCGTCGCCCTCGTTCCTCACGGTAGCACCCAAGGGTTCGTTCGTCTTCTCGATCCTGATGATCTTAATGTTGTCCACCGCCCGGGATCCTCCTCTCCAACTGGACGTCGGGCTAGGAGGTCCGCTAGGTGAAGAGGACGACGGACTCTGTTTCCTCTGTTGTCCGTCCACATACGAAACGATCGAATCGTGCGCCAGAAGCAGAGCCTCCATGTCGTAGCCCGTCAGGAGACCGTTCAGCTCCTCGACGGCTGTTATCGTTTCCGCTCCGCCGACACCTGTTGCCGTCGACGACGATTGCCACTTCTCCAGAATCTCCACGCACTAAAACAACAATTCACCGTAACGACCTCGTTACTTTAAGACCGCGGTCTAGCTAGAGGAGGAACGAATGGCCGCGAGGAAACACGCTTCCCCGCAGTCGTATCAAACTCGGGAGTAATTGTTCTGCGGCTTTTAAGAGGATCGCGGAACAGCCGTACGTCTTCCATCGCGGTTGGGATAATGGGCTTTACGTACATCCCGGGCCAGCGTGCATGCGTCCTCCGTGTGATGCTTCAGAACTTTGTTCGATCTCAGCTTGCTCTTCAGGGCGTGATGGGTGGCCAGGGCGGAGGCAAAACGGTTCTGGACCAGCAACGTCCTGACCGCTTCGAGTTCCGCTTCTACACCGGGTCCAGAGATGCCGAGGGCACCGGAAATGCTGCGCAGCTGGAGCTGTAGCCTCTCCAGGGTCGCCACCACCTCTCCGTACGCTGGAACGAGTGAAAAATGGTTATATCATTTTTTTGGATGTTGTTCAACACCTGACAGAGAGTACAATCTTGTTTCTAGTCGATAGAACCCCTAACAGACTGTATTTGCATCTTCTCTAGAGGATCGTGCCTGGGAAACCTAATTAACTGAAAGTGACGGCTCAAGCACGTGTATTCCATGAGCTAATTCAACAAATTTACATTATTAACGATATTATCTGCCCCCGCCATAACGCATATTTATTATTCATGTTTATTTATGATCATTTATGTGCATTTGTTATTTCATAGCATCTTTCATAGTAATTTATTGATTGCCCGGTAAAATTGGATAAGATTTCGGAGTCGCTAGCGGCCGAGCAAGATGGCGTCTTATTAGGCTCCCAGCGCAACGATCCCATGCATCTCAAGTGTAAGACGTGAAAAAAGGCCGACAATCGAGTTATGGAGATACAAGCAGGGTCTTATAGTTGCCCTAATAGGGCAACGAGTGTCGTTAGCCCGCCATCGAGTCAAGAGGCTCCGTCGACGAGGGTGGCGTACACACTGTCTCAGAAAAGGATGACCTTCTTGAGAGACGCGCGGTGGACGAGATAAAATTCAGTGAAAAATGTCCCAGAAACAGCCGCACTCGAACAGACAGACATTTCATCGTTCGTATTCCAACGGAACCCTACTTCCTATCTTCAGAGAGCAACGGAGCGACATAGCCGCTCCTAGAGCCGCAAAGATGGCGGCCGTCTTGAGATTGTGGCGCCCTTTAATACCTTCTGGGACAATTTCACTAATTTGCTATTGTGGATTTCTAAGCTATTTTACTCCGGAATATAATTGAATGATATGATGTTAAAACAAGTTCTTAAATAAAAGAGCTAAGTGAGACCAAGCTCAGACACATCTCACGGGCTCACGGGTCCTGCAACAATTTTTGAGATGGATAAGAGCATCGTCAGTGCTAACTTCGTAAGGTATCTTTGATGTCCTTCAACTTCTCCGCTAACTAAGTAAGAAAGGTGAAGTTTGTCAAATGTTTGGCTAAGTTTGAGTGATAATGATGACTTACTGAGGGGCCTGGGAGGCTCCTCGACGTCCTGCACCGTGTTCGCGAAGACATGGCTGGGTCTAGCAACGATCGTCACCTCGTCCTGAGCGTAGGCAGGATTTTCTTGTCCTGCGAGGCTGGTCGCGTGGCTCTCCAACGCCTGGAGCTTCGTTGATCCTCGCAGCGATCGATTAAGTATCTCCTGCCTTTCCTCCTCATCCTTCCGTTTCCGCAGCTGCTCCTATAATCAGATAATCGATTTACGGTCTTCTGGCGACCTCGGGCCAGATCCGACAATTTCCTGGGACAGCGGACTTCTTAATTCGATCTTCCTCGGGCTGCGACGCGGAACCTCGTCGCTGTTCCAATCCTCGATCAGAAACGAGTGATACAGAGACAGACACAGAAAAGTAACGAGGATAGAGACACCGGTGGGGAACATTTAATTACCTTACCTCGTAACCAACGATTTACGTAATTTCACGGAGATAATCGTGGCGGACATCGATCGGACATAAACAATGAACACGTTCACGCGGAAACTGAGATCGGCCGTGGGTGAATATGTTTATTTCGGGAATGACGAGGTTGGGGAACCCGGAAAATTATGAAACTTTCTATCCCAGTAGTCGTCTGGAATGCGATGCTATTTTTAGATTAGTCTGTTCTGCGGTTTTAGGGGATGAGAGACCACCACCCTTTGAAGAGGTCGCAGAATTTTTCCCCCTCACGCGGTTGTTCTTCCGTGGGTTAAAAAGGTGGTGTGAAAATAATTGTCGGGGAACGTGCACTTTTTAAATTAATCCCGCCTCTAGGCGTCTTCTCTTGCGTGTAAATAATTCACGTGTTGCGTTGTTTTCTTTTAGACATAAATTCGAGCTTTATTGTAGAACTTGTACAGCAATGTTTCCTTTATTTCAGTTCTCGTGAAATGAAGTACGAAAATAAAAGGAAAGAGCAAGTGAAGTACATTTCCCGGGGAAAAAATTCTGCATTTTCATCAAGGGGAAATTGTATACAGCCTAAGATAATCCAACAAAATAACAGAACGCTCGATGTGCATTCCCAGAAAGAAAATTCTGCATTTTTTCCAAAAGTCGAACAATTCTCGGTGTTTCCGGGTTCCCGAGCCTTGCGAGATCGCTATCGCGGATCGGATCGATCTGGATCCGCTGAACAATTCGGCAGTTTTCAGCTCGGTTTGCCTCGCACAACGAAAAGCCATGAGAAACGAGCGTAGCCGATCGCGTCCTTGGACCTTGGCGCGTTTACCTACCTCCTTTCCCACGCATCTCGTGGCCTCAAGAAACGCTGGGCAAGCAGGCAGAGAGAACAAGGCAGAGAACAGACACACCGGCAACAACGTCGAGGAACCGTAAAGAGCATAAACAAAATGGGGGGAATCGGCGGTGAACATCTATGGCAGAGCCGTGACGCTATCTAACATCAAGCAAGCAAACAATCGCGCAATGAACGATCGGCCGGAACAGAATTCGTCGGCGATCGGCAGCGAAGCGGAATGTGTGCGTTACTAAAATTAAATCGATCCTCCTATCGCTCCATTCGCAGTAAATTCACCGGGGAATCGGCGCGATATCGGCTCTCGTTCTCGACAAGCACGAGAGGCTCGAGATCGACGCCCACCAGGCGGCCGATAAAAGCAAGCGGAAAAATGCTATGCGAAACGTCGGCCTCGCCGATTTATGTAACACGCCCGGGCTGAAATACTTCGACGAAGCCCCGGTCACTCTCGCTACAGACCTGGTACGGCTTCCACAAGCGTCACCTCATACCGATTCGATGGATTTCCTTGCGACTACGGCTGTGAGAGCTGCCGCGTCGCCCGAAATCACGGGTTTCTGCTCGATTCCCATGTCTCCGGGAACTCGAACAGAACGGAGGACGAAAGACTGGTCAGAGACCTTGCGTGACACCCTACCTAGACGAGTAATTAAGTGTCCTCACCCGCCGGCTTCGATGTTCTTAATGACAATCGAGGGACCGAACCACTGCCGGTCACGTACTTTGGAATTTTTTTTGGAGGACCTGCACGAGGGATCTTTATGAAACTTGGTGGACTTATTTAGATATATCTAGAGCATGTCCACGAATTTCTGTAAGTTTCTACGATTGAATTTGTGCAAGTTATTTATCGAAGATAGGAGAGGAACTTCGGTAGTAACTTTAGATCTGCTTCCAAGTCGAATAGTTACTGGAGTTCTTGGGATAACGATGTATAAAAATTCGTGAATGTAGGTCAGACATGTAGAAACCCACCTGGGAAGTTTCATTAAGATACGACGTTTGCTTCGCCCAAGAAAAATTCCCGAACTTCACCCTTCCTGGTAAAGCGAATATGAGAACAGCTGTTGAGCTGTTTGAACAGCATACTGCAAACACTGAATGAAAGTATACGAACAGGTAGAACATCTAATATGCAGAACAGAGCACTTCGTGATACTTCAAGACACTTCAAGACACATCAAGAATACTGGAAACAACAATCAGAATGAGGATGGAGGATTCAACGAAGCCTGTTGGCGATAAAACCCTCAAACTTCGATCTCTTGGCGCAAGAAAATCTTGCATTCGATCATTCCTGCTATTCTACCTAGAAAGAAACACTGCTGTCCACAAACCATCAACTACCCTGTAAAACGAACTATCCGGAATCGTAAGAAATTGTTTGAATATGCCATCTGCAGCAATGCCTCGAGTACTTCCTCGTTCCCGAGGACTCAGCAGAAGAAAATCTGTTTACAAAGAGGGAGAGCTCGAAGAAGCGCGTTCATCGTTCAGAGAATCGTCGGGACACCCTGTAGAGCAAGGTGGCAAGAAGAGAGGCTCTGTCGACGTTAACAGAACAGTCCGAGACATTAACAGGTTGCGTTCCACGCCAGTGATGTGAGCAATATCACCGGAACGACGGGAAGATGACTCGTTATCGTTCACGGGAGATGATTCCGGGCTTGTCGAGTGGCCGGGTCTGGTTATGGGGCCCACGAAAAAAAATGCGGTTTCCCGGTAAAGGGGGCAGGGAAAAGCGAGGTCATGGTTGTGGGGGTCGGTAAGGGGGGGGAAGAACCAGACCTGCCTGAGTCAGACTACGTTCCACACCTATCGAAAAACATCCGTAACGCTACACTCGAGCCTTGTAATCTTAGACCATTGTGCACGGGGGGTTCTTACATTCCAGACCACACTTGACTTAAGGTGGCTGGCGCGAAGGATTTTCTGAGATGGCTGTGTGCGCGCGGGTTCCTCAGCTTCTGGCATTTCTCACGGGACCCCTTCCTACGAGGCCACTTTTCGACGCGATAGCATGATGCCCCATGAAATTTACCATTAGAGGAGAAACGGCTGGTCCTACGGGGGTGGGTCCCCTAATTGTCTCTTTGCAGGTTCTGCGGAATTTCCTTCTTCCATAGAAGTGTAATTTTTCAACTTTTATTACATTGAATCAATTAACTTTATTCAGCTTGTATTAGAGTAATTAAAATGAAATTATATTTGCCGAGTTCTTTCAGTCAAATACTGGTATAGAGGTAGAAGTGAATTAATCTGGTTGGCTCGCGCTGTATTAGGTTAATCGGGTTCTGCACCTTTGTGAGACCGGCTTTGTTAGCTTAAATTATTTAGGAACTCTTTGTTACGTGCGAGAACGAAGTACCGAAAAAGCAAAATGATACTTTTACGAGATGTTTTGTCGCGAAGGTCCATTTTTCTTGAAAAATTCTCTAACGAATGCTCCGCGACGTGCACGAATACGTCTAGGAAAAAACTGGTCGTGCACAAAGGGGTTGGAGAGCGCGTCGCCATCATTATTCCCCTCGGGACGGCATAAAAAATTCATTTTCCGCGTGTTACTCTCGCGCGGTTGGTTCTCCGGGTCGAGATTTCCCTACGAAACGATTTTCCAAGCTGCGAACGAAGTCGGCCGGCGATTAGAAAATTGCCTAACGATCCGCGGTTGCATACCACCGAGTCCGTGAGAGAGCTGCATCCCACGGTTGTCCTACGCTTGCATCGCTCGGTGCATCGTTTGCATACGCCTTTACACGCGCGCGTGCAACAGCTGCGCCGCCGGGTTGGTTGTCGCCAGCCATCGGCGATTAATTTCCCGGCACCGCCGCCGCTCCGCGCCGTTCAAATAGGAAATTCGAAATCTATAGAAACGGCCGCGCCGACACCGATACGGTCCTTCGGCATACGGACCATTGTACGAACCGGGACCCGTAATTTCCTGTTCGAACGCGCGGGGACACCCCGTCCGTGTCCCTTTAAACAACAGACCCGTCGATTCCGCCGCCTTTACAACCTTACGCAACGCTAAATTATTCATGCGGAATGCCAGAGCCGTGTTCCGCGTTGCATACTTCTCGCGATCCTGTCCCGAAATGCTCGACAACAGCCTGACCATTATTCCGAGGACGGGCGACGGTCCAACCCCGCGACCGAGGACGATCCTCATCAAGGACATGCGGAAATCACTATACCGCAACTAGTGTTCCTGATTTCTCAACATTTCTCATTTCTCGAGAAATGAGAAATAAGACTATATTTCTCGAGAATTCTCTAGAATTTTTGGTAATTATACAGACAAGTACTGCCCACTCCGATTTTGATAAAATTTAAATATGTTATAGATATTGACATTTTGAACAACTTTTCCCTTTTCCAATATAGGGGGGTCGCTTTTAGTTTTCGAGATATTTGCAAAAAACTATCGCGAATACTGTATTGAATTTTTCGTATTCCTGCACGCTCCGCTGCAACGTAAACCAGTTTCGGTGCGGCGTTTGTTTACATTTTGACTCTGTAGAGATGAGGTAGAAAACGGGAGGGCGGAAAGGGCCGGCCTGACACCACACACACCCACCCAGTGCTTAACACGCACCCAGTGTTTTTCATTTTCAGCATGACCTCTTAGATCGCGTCGGAGAAAAAAGTGTCAAATATGAAAGTTGTAGAGAATTAAATTTCCAATCGCCAAAGTGATCTAAGATTTTTCGTGAAACCTACCGTTGAAAAGCTACAGCTGTTTAAAAAGTCAGTAAACCAAAAAGTTTAAGAAAAACGCACACTTTCGGTGTTACAACTCCTAAACTATGCAACCTATAGAATCGGATCAGTGGCCATTTGAAAGAACTCGGCGAGCTGAATCCAATGAGTACCTCAAATTGAATAGTGGTGCTACTGGTCAAAAGTTATAAGCAAAAACGTGCCCAAAAGAGGGCGAAAAAGTCGTCTCTGGTCACTAATGACGTCACAACTTCTGAGCGAATGGACTTCTTCGAATGCGGATTGTCCTAGAACCTTGCCGAAGAAATGCTGCGTCTAATGGCTAAACCCCCAGCTTTCTACGCGTTCAGCCGTTTCGGAGATCTTAGATTATGAACAAACAAACATTTACATTTTTACAATTTATACAGATTTTCTCATGGTAGGATATTCTGGACAATTTCTCCCACAAAATATACGTAGATTTTTGATCGACAGGTTCAACGACCGGGGTTCTCGAGCTAGAAAATCGACGAGCCAGAAGCCAGAGGCAAAAACGCAGTTAACGATTCCCGGTCTGGAATTACGTAGTGCACACGTCGTTCCTTATCTTTGCCAGAACTGGCAACGACGTGGCATGCAAGTGTTATTTCACTTAGCAACAGATCAGTTAACAATCGACATCACCGTGCTCGGCTGGAATGTGAACGCGAACATGGCTGGCTAGCAGCGCGTCTTCGCAGCGAAATCGTATATTATTATCTTTCTACATAATCGCCGGCGGTGGTTGACTCTTTTGTTGAAGGTTTGCGTTTTGCTTACGCGAAAATTGTACAAACAATTGTTATGCGCGCAGATTGCGCTGGTAACCGATTGCGCAACCGACTATGATCCTACCTCTGAAAAGACGAGAATTTCGAAATGATACCTGCCCTCGGAGAACCTGATGAGGGAGTAATTAACGAGTTAAATAACCGGTAAATATCTTGTTGACTGTGGTATCAAATATTTAAGAGACGGGTGCGGAAAAATTTGCGAAGACGATCGTTCCCAGCGAATTTCGTGGATGCTGGCGAACCGGAAGTGATCGGTAGGCGTACCTGGTATTTTCTGATGGAGTGCAGCTGCTGCTGGGTGGGCTCGGCATTGGCGTAATCGGTGGTCTCCACATTATTGTTCTGCGTGGACAGACGCAGGTTATCTTTCGGTGGTCTGGCTGGCGCCCTCTTTTGATCTCTCGGCGGTATGGCAGGTTTCAGCCCGTTCAGACCGGCCTAAAAATCCGTTCCGAAAAGAAACAGGCTCGCATTAATCCAGCCGTGGTCAGGTGGCCGCCGCGCGATCGCGACTACACAATCGTCTTTTAACTAAAAAAAACACTTCTCGAGGAACATCTTTCGTTCTTCTGCGAGAAATCGTTCGTGGTTCTCTTCCGACGACGACGAAGACGACGAAGACTCTCGTGTGGATGTCCTCCGACGCGTCCGCTTCCGGTCTCGACCAAACGGAAGCGAACGACATGGGAGAAAAAATAGTGAAAAGAGCAGAGATGAAGAAGAAGAAGATAGTGGGATGCGAAAGAGGAGCCTGGCGTTTTGCGCTACAAGAGAGAGAAACAGTTTTTCTACGAATACGCAGACAGTGTTCGCAATGGGCTCTGTGACTACTTTACCATGCTTTCCAAGTCTACTAGTGTGTCCGTTCCGCATGCGTTCTCTATCGCACCGTATACCCCGTGAGAAACCGAGCCCGAGTTCTTGCTCTCAGACTCGCAGACCATCGGAGAATCAACTCACGGCAACTTTGCACAACAGGCTGACGAAGCTCCGCCGAATTCGCAACTTTCTAGACTAATTCCGTTTGTACGTTGTGCTTGTACTAATTGCTGCGTTTACTGTAATGTTTTGTTACGCGCGCGAACTTCCAGTCCGAAAAGTTACATACATCTAACCTGCGTATCTTCGTGCAAGATGAATTACGTTCGAATTGCAATGGACTGGAGGAAACTAAAATTTATTTTCGTTCTTAATATGTTTGATAGAATGAGTGCATCAAATCTGCAGTCAGTTCAGATAGACTATGGTTAATCATCGACAAACTTTGTTAATTCTAATGATTTTTCTTGTGAAACGTTGACTAACATTTTCGTGACACTTTTCTGGTTAAAATGATTCCAAACACCATGCTATTTGCTCGCTTAATCCACGATACAGTTGAGCAGTGTTTCTCAACCTTTTTTGCTTGACGACACACTAAAGATATCTGGAATTATTTGCAGCTCACCTGAATATATTTGAAATGTAAAAGTTGTATGATAACAAAATAACAAAAACTATTTATTTAGAAAATTTATTCGATGAGAGGTCTGAGCCTGTTCTTTTTTAACAAATTGAATCAAAACGTGGTTGCTAAGTTGAGGTAATTACAAATACGATTTCAAAGTTACAAGACTCCTGCAAGTTTAATTGTTTGTCAAAAACCCTTGCGGCATATTTGACAATCTCTCGTGGCACACAAGTTGAGGAACACTGCAGTAGAGCCTCGATTATCTTTCAATCAAGATTTTCAATTTCTTTTCACAGTTCTACTCTATCGTGGATTGAACAAGCACGATCCAGATTCTGTCATGTTCGTACTCATTTTACTCCGAAAAGTGTCTCGAGCACGCGGATGAGCCTGTCGGATCGTCTCCGAGCATCTGTTCGAGTCGCAAGAACCGATCAGCTCGTTTCCCTAGACGCACCGAGCGCAGAAAGTCGAAGCAAAGTTTACCTGTAGTGTTTCGAGTTGATCTAGACCCTGGTACGAAGCGTACATACGTGTCCTGGCAGAGTCATCGAGGATTGTGGTGTCCAGAAAGCGTCGGCTCAAACCGCTGGCAGATGTTCGCCAGGTGGGCGTGGCGACCCGATTGAGATTTGAATCCGAGAGGCAGGATTGGTGCGTTCCGGAGCGGGAGTGCACAAGGCGGGAACAGGAGAGCTTTGGTTCGCTCCGGGACACCTCCCGGCTTGCCATTAGTGGCCCGCCGGGGCATCTCGAGAGCATATCACGTTTATACTCGAGAGACAGCCTCGAATTTTTCTGATTCTGCGTGTTCGGCGACTCGTCGAGACCATTCTGCGTGTTCCATGGTTCCGCGAATTTAACGCTCGCCATCTCTCTCAACGAATTCCGTGAATTTTGATTGGTCTCTTGGACGAACGACAACCGTTTATGTTTCTCCCCGACGAAAGAGGAATCACAGGGTGGGCTGTCTCTCATCTGGAAGACGACGCTGCAGGAACTGTCCAATTGATCGGAGGACAGGCCTCGCGAGAATCGGACTTGCAGGTGTTTGTGAGGAGGATTCGATCCGTCGTCCACGGACAGATCGTGGATGCTCGGTTCGAGCCGGGGGCTGGAGCGTGTATAGATCAGCGAGTTGATAGAGGACGAGCGGTGCGTGCTCGCGGAAGAAGCGTGTCGGGGCGAAAGCGATTTGCGGTGGCGAGGCTCGTAGTGCACGAAAGATAGGAAGCTGTCGAGAAGCAAACTCTTGACTTTGGACCTTACCTTCTTCGAGGAGGAGTCGCGCTTTCTGTCGAGCGTGCGCGCCGCTACGGGGTGCGGCTCGCTAGTGGCGCGCTGCTCGTCACTGTTACTAGCCAGCTGCGCGAGCTCGTTCGGGGGGAGACGTGACGTCGGTGACGACGACGACGACGGTACAGAGGTAACTACCGGCAAGGTGGCCGCGATTGTACACGGTGTCGTACATGTTGTCCCGTCATCCCCCGTTAACGGACCGCTGTCCCGACCAGCGATCGTCCCGTTACGCTCCCGTTTCGGCTCGAGCGTGTTCTGCTTGCTGTTCCCGGGGGTCTTGTTCGGCGGGGGATAGACGGGATGGCACTTGGTGACCGGCACGAAGTCCGGCGGACAGTCGACGGCCACCTCGCGAAACGGTCTCGACCCGACCACGAGGAAACTACGCTCTACGTGCTCGTGGTCGGTGGACGCGTCGCTCCTCAGTGTCGAATAGCCGCTGGAGATTTGTTGGTGACGTTTCTTCTTCGGCCGCTGCCTCGAGGACGAGGATAGACTGCTACCCGACTCGATGCCCACTAGATCCTCGCTGGACCCCGACCTGATCAACTCCTCCACGTCCAGACTCCTCGTCTTAGCCTTGATCTTGCTACGATCTTCGGTCTGCCTTCTGTTCTTAATACTCTTCGCAGTCTTGACGGGGCTTGACTCGGTCTGCAGCTCTCGGGGTTCCTTGTTGCGAGCTGGAGATGATCTGTCCTGGTCCCTAGGTAGTCTAGGAACGGTACATTGCTCGTCGATGAGTCGAGTTAAATCGGACACCTCGTCGGATCTCATCAAGAGACCCTGGAGGTCCTGTAGATCGGCTAGACCGTAAGCTGGGTTGTCGAAAGACGTCGCGTCCCTGGTTCTTCCGAATCTTGGGGCTACCTTGATCTCAGGGACGACCGGTCTGCAAGGAGATCCTAGATCTATCCTCCTAGCATCGTAGGTAGGAGAATCTTTGCCTCTGTTCTTGGCGTGTCGCAGCACCAAGCTACTGTCCAGGGGAGCGGTGCTGTCCGACCTGCCCGAGGAGCTTCTTGGACTGGCGGAGTCGTCGCTGCAGGTCTTCAGCATGGTCGGGTAATCCTCTTTGGCGAACGGGTAGTCTTCTTCAACGTCCACGTCGACGCTGGATTCTTTCTGGCCGTTCGTGTCCTCGTTGACTCCTTCGTCCTCCTCGTCGTCGAAGTCCTTGAAAGGATTCTTCAAGTCTGGTGAACCCAGAGTCGAAGGACTACGACGGTACTTGTCGGTGTCGGTGTCGGTCTCTTTCGCGTCTTTTCTTGACCTGTCGCACTCGTCCTCGTCCTCGAGGTTCTCCGATTCGATCTTCAGCTCGATCTTGAGCATATGCGGCTGATGATGACCGTTCCTGGTGGCGCAGGATCGCACGCTGGCGTCCGTCTCGTCCGTTTTCTCTAGGCTAGTCAGTGTTTTACCGTCCGCGTTGCTTATGCGAGGCGGTGGAGGCGGCGGAGGAGCAGGCGGCGACTTAAGGGTCTCGTTTTTAAGGTTTAGGGAGAGGTCACTAGCTAGCTCGCTACGGGGGCCACGAAGCTCGTTCCTATAGTCGGAAGAGCAGTTCTTTACCTTGTTGGGGTAGGCCTTCTGGAGAAGGGCGTCGGGCACGTCGACTGGTAGCTCCCGGTGAGGCCCTAGGCCGCCAGGGGCCCACATCTCATCGGGACCCAGTCCCTCCTGCGGCTTCTTCGCGTTGTTGTTCTCCTGCAGCTGTTGCTGCTGCTGTTGCTGCTGCTGCTGTTGCTGCGAGTGTATGTCCGTCACGCCACTGCCGGTACGAATTCGGGACCTGTCGGACAAAACGGAGAAGGTGACCGTTTTAACGATTTTCGATGCGTCCAGTGCTACCTACATCCTGCATCCCCCACACATACATACATGCCCTAACCCTCTCTTCACTCACTCTCTCACTCCCTCTCTCTCTCGCTCTGTCTTTCGTTCGCATTCTCGATTACTCTCTCTTTCTCTCTCTCTAGCATTGGCTCTCTCGCGCGTCCCATCTCTTTTCTTTACAGAGATCTCCGGCCACGCGGCTCACCTCTATTCAACGACGACCCACTCACGCTATTTACAGAACGAAGTGGCCGCGCGACCCGATGCTGCCTCGAAACTCGCCTCGAACGCGGATTTTTTTCGAACCGTTCTCATGTGATAGCTGGTTCTCGCGATTTCAACGATCGAGGAGATCCACATTCATATTTATACACTCTTATAGTGGAATAACATTTTTAACCCCTTGTAGTGCAAAGGTCGAACGAGCGGAGCATTTTTAATCTGCTAAGTGGGGATGATGAGCCCACTCGTCGTTCGTTGTTGCCATTCAGAAGCCATTCTCTGTCGTCGTTCGACTGGTAAAGTATAAAAAAAAGAAGATGATGAAAAATCCGATGATTCGAGGCAGAGTTTCGAAGCATTCCAGCTCACAATGATCAACAAATGAGGACAAACGCAAGACATTATACAGGCGGAAGATAAAAAGTGCTGCAATGGGGGTAATTACCACAATTTCGTTACCAAAAGTATCAACAGAAGGACATACCATGGTGTCGTTACCAAAAGCGCTGCAAAAGGAGTGGATACAACGGTTTCGTTATCGAACGTGACACAAAGGGGGTAAACATCATAGTTTCATTACCAAACATATCGTAAACGGGGTAAACACCACAGTTTCATTACCAAATGTGCCGCAAAGGGGGTAAATACGGCGGGTCCGTTTTCAAAAATGGCGCAAGGGGAGAGATACCACAAAAGAAACAATGACGGAGGATACAAGGTAGTTGCTCTGTGTACCAGGTTATCAAAAGTTGGATTGCTTGAACAAACTATGCTCCGCACACACAAACGAAAAAGCAGTGCAACGTTGTATACTGAGCTCAACAAGAACGCATCGACACACACGGGGAGAGTAGTGCACAGTGTGTACGCTAACTACAGTGGAGCGGAATTAACCAGGGGGAAGTTAACGAGTTTTCTAAACGCGTTTCTTACGCGCAATCGAGGCCAATCTAGGTTACAGCCACTTACCGACGTCAAATCATAGTTTGAAACTGCGAGTCGCGGTTGGGGCTGACTTCGCTCGCAAAATTTCCTTCGGGTGAAGTTATTTTTTACGGGAATCACACGAGAATTGGGTCTCGAGCAGCGACATTAATCTACGTCAACGATTCTTTGGCTGGATCAATTCTTACCGAGAAGAACAAGTTTGAAACAAACTTGGTACATCTTGTTTAAATTGTTACCAGTTTCGTTCAATCCTATTTGGAACATTTAAAGTTTATTTAACTAGGATAATCGCTCCACTTACACTTGTTTCACATTTTCAGTTAATAAATTGTACATCATTTGTACAAAATGTTTTGCAGTTTCTAAGAAAATGAGTGACTTTTCTCCTTTTCATTTTAAATGAATGAAGTTAATAAATTATACATCGTTTGTGTCAAATGCTTTGCAGTTTCTAAGAAAATGAGTGAATTTTCTCCTCGGGGATGAGAGTGTACCAGAACAATACTTCATTAAGTTTTGCTTTTCATTTTAAATGGATTAGTTGTGCGTTTTCCGAAAGCATTTATTGCGGAAAGTCGAAATCCGTTAAGTGCTCAGGGCCTTTAAAGGTCTTAATCCGGCGCTGGTTCTAGCAGGAGAATTTTCCCGTTGAAGTTTTATACAATCGACGCGTGAATGAGCTATTATCGGAAAGCCGGTGACCTTAAAAGTCGAGCAAGGGACGCATGAACCTCCGACCGAGAAAGGATCCTGCGTAAAAGTGGATTTATACGCGACGCTGAGTATCGGTGGTAAGCTACGCGCGTGTCCGCCCTTTCCGCTGTGTCATCCTCCGCGACGACCCACGTGCGACATAATAATTACAACATCTCCGGAGAGGAAGATAATAAACCGGCCCGTGGAAGCTAGATTTCCCTGGCTGCTCCAGAAAAAGAGGGACTTCTCCGCGAATTTCCAGCGAGTCCTTTATCGAGGTTCCGACTGTTAAGAAGAGACCCGAGAGCTTCGGTTAGGCCACTGACAAGCTGGGACGTGAGATGATTCCTGGAGATTATGCGAAAGAGGATTTATCAAATCCGCGGAGAAGCGACAAAAAATTGATGGATCGGTTAAGTCGGAATTAAAATGACTGTGTGATGTATTAGGTCAAAGACATAATTTAGTTTGGTTGTACGAAACACTTTTATTTATTTGTTGAAGAAAATATTCTTCAATGCATGCCTTTTTGATTTTCGTTTTTATGGTTGATATGAGGATAAAGTAAATTGTTAGAATTACCAACCATTGTGTAATATAAAAGCTTTTTTTATTATTAATGCAATTAGAATCTTAAGGATGAGATTATTTTGACGCAGACATTTTGATAAGTAGACTGCGGATTTTATGCATTTATGACAAAAGTGAGTAGATGTAATTGAAAACAGGGAAAAGATTAAAAGTGTTTAACAATGCCGATATACTATTTTTAACATATAAAAATCATTAATCAGGAAAATAAATTTTTACTTGGCTCCTATGTAGCTTGAAATCGATGTATATAAATTTTATTTTGCATCAAGATCCGCGGTCTATTGATGAGCAACAGTAATGCATTGGAGGATCGTCCGATGGTCAGAAAATTCTTTAACGATGTTGTCGATCCGAAAGGGCGTCGGTCCATTGCATCATTGATCGGTACTAAGAGATTAATGAAGGAAATTGCGCAGCGTTGCACCGAAAGGGCGAGGAGAAAGAGCCGAGGTGAATAACGCGATAGAAATTTCAATCGAAAGTCACGCGGCTGTTCGATCTGCGGGGCCTGGATTGTCCGGCAGCCGCGATCACAAGGGAATTTTATCGATTCGACAATTAGCACGTGCCTGGTAGCCCAACGGGGGCTGCCATACCATACACACACATAATATATGTATATATGTATACAGGGTGTCTCAGCTGAAGGAGGCCACCTAAATATCTCCTTTATTTTAATGGCACAAAAAATATTTATGTCATCATTTTAATGGTATCGAAGGAGGAATGTCATAGAAGAACAATTTCTTTTGTCCGGTTATTTTTTCAAAGTTCTTTCAAGGACATCGTTATTTTTTCATCGGGAAAACTTTTTTTTATTCCATCCTATAGCGGCTGAAAAAATACATTTGAATATGCTTAATAAGATGGAATAAAAAAAAAGTTTTCTCGATAAAAAAATAACGATGTCCTTGAAAAAACTATGAAAAAATAACCGAACAAAAGAAATTGTTCTTCTATGATATTCCTCCTTCGATACCGTTTAAATTGTGCCATAAATATTTTTTTGTGGCATTAAAAATAAAGGAGAAATTTAGGTGGCCTCCTCCAGCTGAAACACCCTGTATATATGTATATATACACATATATGTATACGTATATGTACACATATATGTATAATACATACAACACAGCCGGTTTTTCTTTTCTCTTTGTTTCACGGTCCGGGGACGGAGCGAAACCGATGAAATTCCGCGTCGCTCGAAGAACTTCGCTCGTTAATACGAGCGTTCAAGAAAAATGAGAAGCCCACGGACGGTTTCCCGAGCCAAGGACGTCTACAGAAATTGGAAAAGTCGTATCGGCTGTGATAGATTATTAACGACATCCATCCAAATATCCGATTTTGTTCGTTCAACACTACAACTAGCGAGCGAACCTATGGATTTCAGATTTTTCTCTTTTACAATTGCTGAAGTTACAGAAATATTTTCTTGAAAAATTTTTTACTACACTCTCTGTGGCTGAATGAGTTGAAACGAGTTAAACGGTTGCTTATCTTTCTTCTTTACGTTAATTATGGAGGCAAATACTAATGAACGATTTTCGACACAAAGTCATCACGAACAGAATTTTTCCAGTCGTTTGCCTTCCGTTGTATAGTCACCGAAATGTGCTCGTTAACTTATCTATGTTTCGGAACAGTTCGTAGTATCTTTTAAATGAGTCTGCATGGACGTAAAATATTGTGAAACCTGCTGTCCGCTCGAATTATCCTCTAATTGCAAGACAGTCTACTGGTTTAATTAATTATTCAGGTATCTGTGTCACGAACCGATCAAGACCGACTACATGTTGCTGCAGAAAGTCTCACAACCGTAGAAAGTTATCTAAAAATGTTTGCTCTAATTACTCTGTGAAAATCTCAAAACCGCTCACGATAAAATTTCTAAAATATTGTTTAGCTCCTTCATCTTTCCACTTATCCTTCAAAAAATCATTATCAGGATAATCTAGACGCCCAGACATTTTTGCGGAGATAATAACAGAGAAGAATTCAGCAATCCGATCAAAAAATTGACGAGAACAGTGACAATTATGAAAACAGTGCCAATTTACCGTGTCCTCTATCTCTCGCTCCAGTTCGTTGCCCCTTTCGAATAATCGCGGCTGGATCTTCGGTGGATCCCATAGGAGGACAATAGATCGTCCGTGGATCGTTCACCGTGACCGAAAACCCGAGCAGAGAACCGCAGACGAATTCTCCGAACGCGATTGGGCGAGTGGTGGGGGGTATCCCGGGGTTTGAACGCGATTTTTCCCGTGGATCCAGTTACAAGGGCAACAACGGATAAAAGGGGGAGAGGAAGAACAAGAGAGCCCACGACGGCATTACGGTTGTGGGTAAGTGGCCACGTGAATTCACCGGCCGGAGGAACAGGAGGAAAGAGAGAGAGAGAGAGAAAGCGGGAGGGAGAGAGTGAGTGAGAGAGGAAAGGCAGAGAGAGAGAGAGAGGGAGAAAGAAAAAGGAAAGGACAGAGACAATACCGCATACCGGCTGGCCGGACAAAAGCGACAGAAAACGCGCGCGGGACGCAATGGCGCGCGATGCAACGTAAACGAGTTCACGTGCGTTCGTCGTGGATCTTTTCAAAGGATCGTTTCCAAGGAACACGCCCGCACGTTCTTCTTTCACGATTTTTTTTTCCATTTGTTTCGCGCTTTTATACCGACGTACTCGTCTACGAATCGAACAGAACCAAGGAGATCCGAAAGATTTGCTTGTGGCGCCCAATATGGCCGACACGTTAGGCGATCACTCTGTCTTTCGAGTTTCCTGTGGGAGACTCCCTGCTTCCTGCCGATTATTCTTCAGGGATATTATATACATATATTGGATTATAATATTCATCCTTTTCAGACGAAGAATCGCGTATGTCCTGTTTCTAAATTAGGTTGCGGCGACCAATATGGCTGACATTCCATTGACGTCATTTCACCTACGCCGATTCTATCTTTATTATTATCCGTTCCTAATGTGACGTACGATTCAACGAATGAATAAATTAGCTGAAAAATAACCAGCAGGTTTAAAGAGCAATGTGCATAATGTTCGTCCTTTAATATACGAGGCTTATTGTTATACCAACGTTCACAGTCTCCTCAGGCGAAAATTCAACCTCATTTCTATCTGTAGACACCGTAAAACATTCTGATTACGAGTGATTATGAGTAAACATCAAATTACATATAAAAAATATATAGAGTTCAGCAGCCACCAACGCGAAAATGATCAAAATAAAGAAGAATCAACATACGCTAACGATCCAGCACCGCCCCGCTAATTATCAGGCGAATAATCACCGGTTACATTAGCCGGGTCTCTGAAATAGTCCGCAGCGGACAATCCTCGGTCGTAAATCCCGCAATCGCATAAACGCGAGAGGCCACAGTCCCCGGTAATAATTCTCGCGCTCGATTCTCACGCGAAAGAACGCGCGGAATGAATCCGGTCTTGGGCGGGATTTTCGCAACGGAAATCTGCGAACCGGCAAGGATCGAGGCTCGTCGGAGTCAACGTTTCGACGAGTTGACTAGCAAAGAGTTCCGATAATTGTCGATCGCGATTCATCGGTGCCGCTATCGGCAATCGTGTTGTCAACGATCAAGGCCGTCCTGAGTAGTGACTGTCGACGGAAGGCTGCATTCGTACGTGCTCCAGCAGGGAGATAAAGCGGATAGGGTGACACATCGTTGCGGAGTGCATCCAACTGCTACGTGGATACTGCTACATACTGCGATACAGGGAAACTTTAAACCGGATCGTTCTCTCTTTCTCGCTTTGTCCAGCAGAGAACTGGACAGGGAACACCGGTGGCCTGGCTAGACGTTCGCCACGGACTTAACACGTTGCCTACTGGCGGCTATTTCACCAGTAGTGGCTAGCATGTGACTGTCGATTTTATTTTATAAAATTTCATAAAGACACAATTCAAATTGATAAAGATTTAGTCACTGAATTAGCATCGCCTCGCTAATGCATGTTATAAATTAATTCCAAAAGGGATTTGAGAGCCTTAAGTTTTTAAATGGTTAAATATCATTGGATTTTGGAAGGTGTCCAACAGTCAGTCAGTTAGTTATGCTAACCAATAGTGTCTAGCATGACTGTCGATTTTATTTTATAAAATTTCATAAACACATACTTAAAATGGATAAAGATTTAGTCACTGAATTAGCTAATGCATGTTATAAATTAATTCCAAAAGGGATTTGGAAGCCTTAAATTTGTAAAATGGTTGAATATCATTGGATTTTTTAAGGGGTCCGGCAGTCAACGTGTTCACAAGGGTTACTGTTGGAGGGAGCAGGGCAACAAGGCTCGATTTCGACGGGGCACTTCGAGAAAAGCGGTCGAGAGGCCAACCTCAGGCTTCCCCGACTTTTCCACGGTATTTTCTTCGTCTTTCTTTCTTCCTCCACGTGTGTCGGTACCGTTTGCCTAACCGAGGCTCATGGTAAAACATCTGTGGCTCCCGGGGCTAGACCACCGTCCATGTTATTTGGACGCTTGCCGGAAGCGCCGGGGTCAAGTGCTCTCTGTCTTCGTTCTAACGCGAACGCATTAAAGATACATTATCTGTCGTGCTTTCGACCCCTATTCGCTATCCCTGGAACCATTTTCGCTTGTATTCAATCCGTGTTTTGCTCGTAATTCTCATAGTTTGAACGAATCTGCAAAGTTATGGGGCGATTAGGGGAAAATTTAGAGGACCGGAGCGGACGCTGTAATGGCCCCGGGGCAAGTAACTATTTAATGAGTATATGGGCTTTTGGAAATTTTATGCATTGTGGCCTGGAATTGGGCACAGTACATTATAGAAGCCTCATAAGTATTGACGAGTCGTGTGTTGTAAATTAAACTGGGGCAAATTGAAAAATGTTATGTCTCAACTGCCACAAACATGAGCAGGGTAGAAGTTGATTTCTTCTGTTATAACAAGGACTTTTTGTTCGAAGAAAGCACAGGGATCAACAACATGAGTCATAGCGAAGCGTGTCCCTATAATTCAAGAGACATTCAACTACGATAGCAATACTCACAGCGATTGTCTGCAAAACGACAGCAACAATGGGAAGGCAATAAATACCGAGAAAAACGCTACAGTGTCCGAAACACTTGCTCTAAATATTTCAAATATGAAATGTGAACTATGTAATTGCTTCTTTCCCACTATCAAACCATTTATTTACTATGTCGTGACGAGCAGGATGAAATATCGTTATATATCTTTTAAAATATTATTTCTCACAGTTGAGTCACCAATCGTTGAGCATTTTTGGCATTTTTAATCAGAATTTTTTTAGGGGAGTTTCGCAATGCTCGAGGATTTAGTGACGGGAAAACACGGGATATTGAAAGGACGGGTAGCCTTTCACGATCAGAGGGCCCGTTGATCCGACGATTCTGGAAAGGTCCGTTTCTGTTTTACAGAACAAGCCTGCCCTTTCGGGGCGAGAGGATCTGGTTTTTGTCTAGAACCGTTCCACGAAGTACCCCGTCGCTGTAACCGGGCTCGAAGCTCGACAGACCTAATGGCATTGCGCCTCTTCAGCACCCGAACCCTCTTCGGCGGTCCTCTTCTTGCAAGGAATCCGCTAAAACCAGCCCATGCTCCTTCGCGACGACGCTGCGGCTGCTCGGTGGCGCCCACCGGAGCGTTTCGCGACAATTCGCTGGGAAAACACCATTCAGTATCACGATAACCTCCGACAAACCTAATTGGAGTCGTACCGAACGGAGATGGGCAAAACTGTCAGCAACATCTCGAAACAGATTCTTATTCGTCGATGTAATCGATATTCGTTTCATGAGTTTGATGGTACGTCTACAAAACACGTATTGCCTCGTAAACACGACAATGAATTTCTCTAGATTCTACGCGATTTACGATGCTCACAATGTGAACGCCTTTATGACCCCAATAATTGTGAAACAGAACATAAAATCAGTCGACTGATGAACGATGGTATTGTTGAAACGTCCCGAATCGTGCACTGCTCAGAAAATGCTAGTAACGTCTCGGTACATTGAATAGAAATGTTTATCGTGCCAGAAGATTTTGATGAAAGCAGCACCCCGCAAAATTTGGCTCGTGCCGGCCATTTTGCCGGGACAGAATCGTAAATCCCTTATGTCTCTGGCCGGCAGCGCACAGTCAACAGGTTCATCGTTATCAGAACAGTGTATTTGCCCATCTCCGGATCAATGCGAGGGAGCAACGGTATTTAACGATGGATCCAAGGTCCTAGCGATTCTCCGGACAATCTGCTGTGAAATCTTCTGGCGTTCGCGTAACGCGATACGCTATCATTTTCGCAGCGGTGTCTTCTCGTACGCATTCGAATCCGTTCTCACGGGGGTGATTCGTCGAATGGGCCGAGGTGTTCTCGAAACAGTCCCGAACAGTCCCGAAGACCGCGTCTAAACGGTTTCGGTCGGTGGTCTTTGTGCAAGAGAAAAATGCGAAGAAACGAGTCGACGAAGCCATTCACCGCGCAAAGGTTTCCGGAAAGAGGAAAATTTCCGTGGAAAATATACAAACAGCGGTTAGGGATGGGTGAAACGCGGCCCCGGCATGATACCTGCGCAGGTAAGCAGGACTGCAGAAACGGAAACACGAGATCCCCCTGTTCCCCCTGGCGCACAATGTGAGAACAAGTGTCTAATGGCTTTCCTGGGCGAGCCGCGATTATGTAAGCCACGGATCTCGGAACGAATCATTCTCGACGAGCGTGCCGTGACAACGACTGTGCTGGAAAAAATCGCGGACTGTTATTTTCTCGATTAGAGGTCGATCTGACCTCGTGACCGTCCGCTAATGCACGGGGCTGCCTGTTTCAATCGTTGCGAATCTTTTTTTTCCCCGAGGGCCAAATGCAGCGGAAATTTTTAATTGCGGCAGCGATTACCAGACTACCAATTGTATTCGTACAAATTTTCCGGGAATTATTTTTGAAATAGATGAAGCAGAATTGATTTCGACGTAGGAATCGTTATTCTAGATTCGACGATATTTGTTTGCGTATGTTTTCATGTAAATGTTTCCTCAGTTTACGAATCTACGAGTATTTGGAATTTGTACAGATCAGCAGCGATTACTACGACATTTTACTCCGAACGGTCAGCTAATGAATGCAATTAGTGGACTTTTGGTGATGTTACTCTGTTTGTCTGACTCATTCGGTATGAACGGTTACGTCGAACTGGGTGAATAATCTCCTGCAGCCACTGCATATTTTCTGACAGGATTATCGAGTTCAAACAACGCTAACGAACGTACGAATCTGTGCGACAAACATTTGTGCATGTCTGGCTCGAGTTCGTAAACGTACTCTTCCGCGCTATTACTAAATTCAGCAAAGTCTGATTTGGTCGTTAGGGTATTTCTTATCAACGTTGGAATGTGGCCAACCTGACACAATGCTCGTAATAATTCAATTTTGAAAATTCGGGGAAGTCTTCTACGCCCCCAGCTCGACCTCCGGTGGCACGCCAGCCACTAACTAAGATAGGACAACCAGACGTTCCAATTTCTCGGGACGTCAAGAAGTCGATTTCCATTTTCATCTGCTCAGTCACAACTTGCGTCCGGAGTTTAAATTGAATGCATCAGGTAATTCTACGAGGGAACGAGACTCTAACCGAGAAAATCCTGGGTAAAACGTCGAGGAAGGTGTCGAAATCAAACGGAACCTGGAGGTTCGAAGTCCTGGCGAGCAGAAAGTTCGACGCGAGGCTTTTAGAGTACCGTTGCCTGCCCATTCATGCTCGTTAGCCGAGTGCCTGGCAAATACTTGGTGCACGTACGATTAAATACCTGTACCTTGCGCAGGCTGGCAGGCGTGTCAGGTCGGTGTACGTCCGGAGGAATGCACATTTGATCGATCAACGAGTCAGCAAACGTTTTAAGTTTCGCGGGGACGCGACAATCTACCATCAGTCGACTGTGTGCCCCGCCTAACAGTCAAGGTTCCAAGATTTTGCGCCGCGACGCTTCCTAGGGGAACGACCTGACGTTCCTCGCAAACATCCCGCTAAACCATTCTTATCTATATTCTGGGCTTTTTCTTTCTCTAGAGAAGCAAGTCTAGGAAGTGCAATCCTACTCTATACACTCTTAATTATACAAGAACACTCTTACTTCTCAGCTTCCCCTCCTTCCGAAGAAGCAAATCTACTCTCAGAAGCGACCAGTCGTGCTCTATATTCTCACAACAATCCTACTCCAATTCGCTAGCTGGTCATCTCAACTTTATAATTCTCATCAAGTTCTCTTAGCTTCCTCTATCTCCAAAGAAGCCTACTCTCCGAACTGACCAGTCATCCTCCGTACTCGTATAGCGAACCTACTCCAATTTCACGACCTACTCATCAAAACTCTGAATTTTCCTCGAGATCTCTTCGTCGCCAGGTTCCTCTCCCTCTCTATTTCGGAAGTGGCAAGCCTGAAGCGACCAGGGCCGGAATTCTCGGGCGATCGCGCGTTCCCCGAATCGATTTCCATACAAAGAACAACCCCGGATTAGCGAGCAACAAAACCGGAAGAGAGCGACGCGACGCGTTGCGGACCGGGCTCGTAGCGTCGTCAACGGTTGGGACCTACCAGTGGAGCGTTTTGAGGATTCTCATGGCGTGGCTTCTCTCAACAATTCGTCCTTCGTTCAAACCTCATGGACGGACCCTCTCTCGCGTGCAGCGCGGCCGACCAGCGAACGGTCGAGGAATCTCAATCGGCCGGCTATCTCGAGACACCTTCCATCATACCCTCAGACTCTTCTTCTCCTCTTCTCTCCGAGTTCTTCGTAGTCCTCCTCTCTCTTCTCATCCGTCGCCCTTTCCTCTCCCGCAGAAACCCCTCTCCTCAAATCCACCGAATCCTCCTTCTTCGTCGACGTTCTTCCAGAATTCCACAAGCTGTTCCACAAGATGTTCTTCCGGCTCCCTCGACGCACTATCACGTTTTATTCAAGGATTCGTACACCAACACACCAATCGACACGTATAAATCTCTACGATACAGGTGTATTCGAAGAGTAACCGATCACATGGCAAACACCGTGAATCACTCCGCGGTAAGATAGCACTGTTGGGGGTAAACCGTCGATCAGGACCGGAACTAGTTCGGGCCTGGTGTATAGTTCCTCGGGCCCGACGTGGAGCTCGCGAACGAAAGAGAGACGCGGTGAGGCGCGCTGGCGCGCAGCACTAAGAAACGCAGACTCGCTGGCAAAGCGAAGGTGTATGCACCTTTTGAAGGCTGCATGCGGCACACACCAGAAGAAGGAGAAGAAGGAGGAGGAGGAGTAGAACGAAGGAGGAGGAAGAAGAAGAGGAACGCGCGCCAGCCAGCCAGCCAGCAAGCGCGTTCTCGCTATATCGCGTGGAGAACGCTCGTACCGGTTTTGGCCCGCCGCCGGACAGGTATTCCCGACTCCGTTAACCGCCTTAATTGCGCCCGGCTCATATCACCCGAGGGGGGAAACCGCTTTTCGCCACCCTATCTTCGCCAGCCACCCTTCAACGAAGCCTATCGGCGAACACTATCACCAGACACACTGCGTAATCGCTCTCTAACGGAGTATCTCGACGATGCCACGAGTTTCGCGTGAATCTCTAGATCCTCCGAGTCCGGATTCAACGGGGACGCGCAGTTTGAATTCGCGGGGAACGGTTAGGTTCACCGACACCGCGGGTTTCACTTTCAAGGTCGCCACCGGTGTCCACGGTATTCGGCTCTGTGCGTGGATCGTGTCGCGGGTAGATCGAGGAACGCACGAGGATCGCTGGCATCCCTCCAGCTTCGAACTGACGTGAGTTTGTTGGCTTCGGTTCGAGGCGAGCCGGTGTCCCCTTCTCTACCTCTCTTCGTCGCTCTCCAGCGACTCTGTCCTCTTCCAGCTCGTTCCTTTCCCTCCGCATACCTTGCCCCTTCCATCCGGACACAAGTCCTCCTCCACCTTTCAGCTGCGCGTTCCTTCCTAACCTCCCCTCTACCGAGCTCTCTGTGCCCCTCCAACGCTGCGGCGACGACTCGCCGGCGACGTCCCTGTTCTCTTACCTTTGCTACCTCTACCTCTACCTCTTTTTCTGTCTCGCTCTTTCTCTCCCTCCATATGCTGCTCTCTCTCTCTCTCTCTCTCTCCCTCTTTCTCACCTGTTCGCTCTTTACACAGAGAGTCCTCTCTCGGTGCGCACACACCTCTTTCCATCCGATTCCTCCAGCCTCGCCGGTCTCACCGTCTTCTTCTTCTTCTACTTCTTCTGTTGCTGCTGCTGCTGCTTCTGGTTCCTCGTCTCTTTCCCGTGCAGATGCGTCGCCTTCTTTGTTCGTCGCGAGAGATTCCGGCCGGCTTTTGTTTTTCAACGACCACCTTTTCACTACGAGGAAAGACCGACTCCGGGGAACCCGGTTTCGAGCACCCTCCGACACACGAAATCGCCGATGACGGCTTGGAAAACCAGTAGCCGCTGCGAGGAGGTCTTGTTTGGCAGTTTTGCCCAGTCCCCCCTTAGCGTCGCGTGCGCCGGAGATGGTCGAGAGACGATGGCGTGTGCTGCACGGTGTCGCTTGGGTTAGATTGTATTGATGGTAGCGATTGAAAGGGTACCACTATTTGCACCAATTTGGGGACGCCGTGGAGTAGGGAAAGCTATTTTGTATTCGTCGATAATTTATCAAATATTCCTCGTTTCACAATTCTCGAAGTGGTGACATTAATTACTCTATACACACGACAGAAAGGAGTGTAAGAATTATTCCCCCGTAGAGGAGCATCATTTGGGAACCACTGTAGAATAATGATCTGTTTCTACAGACTCGAGCATTACGGTTTTGTTGGAGATTTCCTGCTCTCTCGACTGGCAATAGTTAAATTTAAAATGTAATAACAGACCAGATGTTATTTATTGGTTTTACCAAGATTCTCATTTCCTACGTTTGACGTATACTGCTCGTAAAGTAGAATGCCGTGTTTGCCTAATACGGGAGAGCATATTACATTTATGTATATCGAATATACTCTTTCGGAGAGAAGAAACTGTAGACCGACGAGCCTGACACGTTCCAGGAAATGAAATCAATGATTCATACATCATGTTATTTCATTTCCAGTCCGCACTGGCCGCTACGGAAGCCCTCACGCCACAATTTCTGTTGCCAAATCGATTAACTTCGCTCTGTAGAAAAGCTAAAAAAAATCTAGCCATTTCTCATCCGTATTAACATTTAGAATCCTTCGAATCGTGCAGAATCTACATTCTCACGCCGAAAGTACTACTGCTGAATTTTCTGTGGTTGTAACTCGGCGGTCAACGCGTTAACGCCGATCAAACCGCGAAGATAAATAAAAGATAAGTTTCATAACATGTCAGGAATGTCTCCGTCATAATCGGAAGCTCGCATTCACCAGGATCCTTTTTACCATACACTCTATTTCTTTCCGGAGTTCCCTTTTTCCTGGCAATCCTGCTTGTTATCAGTTTTTGCCTCCTCTCAACGTTTCAAACGAGCCTCTCTCGTTCGTCGACTCGCGGATGGCTTTCTCTTCTCTCTCGTTCTCTCCGCCGACAGTCTAGCTTCTCTCTTTCTCTCTCTCTCTCTCTCTGTGTCTCTCTTTCTTGTTCAGAGAGTGTCGTCGCTCCTGCGTTCCGGGGATCACGTAGCCAGGCATTGAAGTCTCTCGGCCACGCACGGCCTGCAGGAACGCGCCCGAGAGAAGCTGATTCCGCCTCGCCTCAACGTTTCGCTCTCTTCTCTCCCTTCTCCCTCTTCTTTCGTCTCTCAGCTGATTCCCCGCGTTTCCACAGAGATTCCTACTCGTCCTTTTCCTACCGACGAACGGGGATCGACGTGGAACGCGATCGAGCCTTGAGGTTAGATCGAAAACAGCTCCTAGCTGTACTTTGCCTTTCTGTGGCTGTGCAGTTACTCTGCTTTTCTTCCTGCTTTATTTCACTGCATTCACGTGGCCAACAGTCCATTTAAATCATTTATTGCACTCTCTGTTTCAATGGGAACGCCGAATACATAGTTAATCGTTGCTCGATTATTTAATATTCGAGATGTTCGTGTACAAACTAATTCATGGCCGTCACTCAGTGACTTTCCTTTACATCCGAATATTCGTAGGTATTTATAGAATTTTTATAGAATTGTTTAGAGAGTGAAGTAAGTACACAAACATATCGACGAAGATGAAATGCTCATCTTTGTAACGAATTAATTTGTGCACCTAATTAAAACAGCTAATGACGTTCACATTTACCGAAGTTTGCCTCAAATCTTCATCGCGAAGTTCTCACACGATGTCATACCTAGATGCTAACAAGAGACTGCACTACAAGAGGAAACAACAAAACCACGAACAAAATGAAATCGATGAAATCGATATTTGTAGAATTTTTATAGAATTGTTTAGGGAATGAAGTAAGTACACGAACATATATATATATATGATCACCTAATAAAAACAGCTAATGATGTTCACATTTACCGAAGGTTGTCTCAAATCTTCATCGCAAAGTTCTCACACGATATCATACCTAGATGCTAACAAGAGACTGCACTACAAGAGGAAACAACAAAACCACGAACAAAATGAAATCGATGAAATCCATATTTGTAGAATTTTTATAGAATTGTTTAGGGAATGAAGTAAGTACACGAACATATATATATGATCACCTAATAAAAACAGCTAATGATGTTCACATTTACCGAAGGTTGTCTCAAATCTTCATCGCGAAGTTCTCACACGATATCATACCTAGATGCTAACAAGAGACTGCACTACAAGAGGAAACAACAAAACCACGAACAAAATGAAATTGATGAAATCGCAAACTGACGAGAAATCGCTCAGAGATTTTCCTTAGATTTCCGTCGATCGTATAAGGTCTTCGCGCGTCGGACGTTAGAAAACATGGAAAGGAGGCTCTCTCGTTTTCGGTATCGATCTAGTTTTTCAGCAGCCAGCAGCTTTCTATCATTCTATCAGAGACCGGTCCGAGGCGTGTCCGCGCCGACAGCCCGAGCGGAAACCGCGTTAAGCGAGGCGGAAGAGGAAAGAAGTCAAGTTTTCCCGGAACGTCGCAGTCCTCGAGGGTCTAATATCGCGACCTACTGTCCTACTCTTTAAACGAGGATCGACTGCTCCGGATCGTCGTTTCTCCTCTCTATCATTCAACATTGTCGATCCCGAGCGGAACGCATAACGTACGCACCGTACCCGTAAACCTCCCGGAAATTGCACGCGACTTACGGGAAAATTGCAGCAGGTGTCTCGCTTGAACCACTTCGGACGACCATCTTTGTCTTTTGCTCGTTGACAGTCACTCGAAAAAATTTCGACCCGGTAATAAAATGTTCAAGTCGCTCTTCCGGTCGGAATACCAGCCGGAAGTGGACGTAACTGCAGTCTTGTGTGTACGAACGCGTGAAACTCGGTGAAATTGGGTCTCGGAGTTTGAATTTATTCGGTATTTACTTCGTTCGCAGACTTCTGGACTTCTGGAACGTAGATTATTTCGTAAAATATCGTTGACCAAGTGCGAAAATATGACTTCGTAATAAAATACGACTCATTTTATACATTAATCGAAGAGGAAACAGTGTTTTTCCTTCTTTTATAAAATATTGTAGAAAGGGTAGGAGCTCGTTTTAACATCTGAATTTATTTACATGGTCTTTTGAAAAAAGGAAATAGTTGGACGTAGACATTTTTATTAATTTTATTACGAATTCATCGATATACGGACGTTCGTCGGAATTTATAAAACACGAGGTTTAAAAAACTTTATTGTACGGGACGTGCGCGTTCGACACAGTGATTTACGAATCGGAGGAACACGCGATACGCTCGCAGAAAACGAGGAAGTGGTCTTCGGACACGATTTTAATTGCGCTCGTGCCGCGATTATGCAACGTTCGCGACGATCTTTCGTCGTTCATGTAATGCGCGTGTTATCGAGCGAACACGTTGATTTTCGCGTTCCTCTCCTGTCGTTTCGCGGATTTTCGACGATCCCGGGTCTCGCCGGCCGCGGCGAAATTTCCCTCGGCGCCGAGTGTATTCGACCGCGACATTACGAAACGACCGCAGAACAATAATGAAAAGAGGGACGGGGGGAAGAAAAGCGAGACTGAATTCGGCTGCGGACGAAACGCCGGTAATTATTTGCGGGAATTAATGCGAAATTTCTGGCCGATCGACACCGTCGTCACGCCTCGGGAAGTCGATGGCTCACGATTAAAACCGAGCACGGCCGCACGCGTTGAAAACTATGTGAACCGTTTGACCAATTTTTTTCGTTCCGTTTTCTCTGTCGAGGATGGTTTTTTTAACTGTTCAGCGAATTTTGACGCAGGAAATAATTAAATGATTCGTGTAGATTTTCAGAGGTTTTCCTTGGTAAAGATTCATTGTTAATCCATTAATTGTTTAGAAGTCAAAATGGAAAGAATTATTCCGCAGGTTTTTACCTCCATTTTTGTGAACCGTTCGGAAACGCGAATGGCGAAGATAATGGTGTTGCTGATTGAAAACGTTAAGCTATGAATTTTTATATAAGATCACGATTTTTCCAGTTTACTTGGAAATCAGACAGAATGTGGTAGAAACTTATTCCGGCCGATGAAAATAGAGCGGAAACCTCATTAACGTTCGTTAACGTAGACGTTTTCTTGCGTTTTGCGAATGCGCAAATGCGATAAATGCGCGGCGAGTCCATGAATTACGACGGAAGGCGGCGCAAAATTATTCGCGAGATTAAATCGCGGATTAGTCGAAGACATTATTATCTTAGAAAACGAAATATTCAGCTTTTCCTTTCCATCCTATTCCTCGTTTCATCTACTGAATAATTCATGAGCAATCGCAACTTGTAAAATGGAAAGGACGAGGGTAACCCATTCTTTTTTCTCTCTCTCTCTCCTCTATCGTATTTCTGTATTTTTATTTTATGATATCATGTATGAGCTGTGTAATACGCGGCAGAAAATTTCAAAGATAATTAACGAAGTCCCTGTCACGTTCGCGAACACTTCCGAGAGCAGATGATCCCGTTCGGAAACCAGTGGTCGTGCGATTCGGTGAACTTTCTCATTATTCTCCGTGTGTACTTATGAAAGATCGATACTTTTAATCTATCTTTCACCAACCGACCCTCACACCCTCTCTCTCTCCCTCTCCGGGAAAGCAAACTAAATTAATTACAGTTTACAGCGTTTGCCGACGTGTTCTGCACTGGATTCACCGTTCCTTTCCATTAAAAAATGCAATCTCGTGTTTTTCACTTATCTCGATTGTCGTTTGACATTCTACTTCTGCTTTTGACCTCATATTTACTTTACAGGGCAATTACAGTCAAACCTGTTTTTGTGCGGCCTCTTTTTACGCGATTTGTTTTGTGCGATTTTTTTTTGTTTTTTTTTTTTTATTCGGTATATGAATATCAAGATTCTGTTCGCCATATGTAAGTACGCCGCGAGGTTAGGTCAATCTCAACGGTGTTGGCATCACTTATTTTCTATCAGTGTGTATGTACCACGGACCTAAGGACTTATATTAAGAATTATTAAGAACTATTACTTAATAGTTAATATCATTTAATATTATCTGGTCGGTGGTTGAAGCTAGTTCTGATCCATGCCATAGATTTAATGACAGTAAAATGGGTTCTGTTTCTCAACTCTAATATCTTCAAGTGACGATAGCGATTTCGAAACAGTTCGTCACAAGAATATGCGCGTTTTGAACTACGACGAGTAGTATTGAATTATGTACATTTTGAAAATTTCTCTATGCTGAAAATGAGAAATTAAAATTTTTTTAAATGTTTCCATGTGTAATTTAATTTTTATTATTTGGAAAGCACATTCTCGCTATTTCGTCTAGCTTTGACATATTTTCTAAGTGAGAGTTTTTATGCGCTCCCTCTCCACCGCATAAAAAAAATTTCTTTAATACGTTGTGAAAGATTATTTGTTATAGCTATTTATGAAGTTTGTGAATATTTTTTTTGTGCGGTTTCTTTTCTGCGGTACCTAGCTACCGCACAAAAACAGGTTTGACTGTATTCTATTCGACATTGTTCGAAGAACTACAGAAAATTTATACGTTGTACTTATATGTATAGTTACTGTACGTGGGAACGCGGGCTTTAAAATTTCATTACTAAAAACACTTAAACGATTAAAATATTTTAGCTTACAAAAATGATAAGGCTCTATTTATTTATTTTTTGTGTAATTATTGTTACAATATGTGCTTGGATAAAGAAATTTAGCGAATCAATTTCCATGTACGCTACTTCATGATTTCGATCATTGTAAAATGAGAAATATAAAACCGGTCTTATTTAATCTTATCACTTAACTCAAAATTTCTCAGAACACAGAGCTATTACGAAAAACGTTCGCAAGCAGGAAGCATCATGAAGAACCATGAAGAAGGGCTGTTTCCAAGGCCAACAAAAGAAAGTACCCTGTCCAGCGGAAACGTCGAGGGTTCCCCGATGAAAACAGGAAGTGTCGTAGGGTAAAACGACTGTCGCGGAACTAATAGAAACGGTCCGCGCGACAAATCGCCGGCCCCCAACAGAGAGATCCTCGAATTTTCGTGTCGCGACGACACGTGTACCCGAGCACCATGAGGACCATCGGGCGCGCCCTGGAGAGGAGAGATCCAGCATGGTATTTTATGGAGAACCGCTCGGAGAGAACAATGCCTCTCCCTCTGCGTCCCACGAAGAAGTCTCGAGAGAAACCAGATTCGCGGCGCGGAAATTGCCGAGCAAAAGTCTCCGAAGGGCCACGGAATTCTGCCTTATTTTCTCGTTCTCGAGTGGGCCCCGGGCCCCGGACAGGACGCGACTGTCTGTCGCCACTGGTCGCCACGCTTGGCCCGAATCAGTATTAAATCCTGAGACCCATCATGCGGCAGTTTTATGCATGTTTCATGCAATGACGTTTTATGCCCTCTTTTGAAGGCGATAATTTTTCAAAAATTATTTTAATCATTAACCCCTTGCCGTATTTTAACGAGTCAGACTCTTGATGAAGATTTTCACAGAGTCTAACAAATATGAATGTTACGCGTTTCTTTCTGGATGAAATAAATTTTGATTCGTTTGTAATCGATATTTAAGCATTAAAATAAATGTAAATGTAAATTCTACAACATTTCTGGGAATAAAAACGTTTTAATCACTGTAACTGTAAAGAAAATGTTGCGGCAAGGGGTTAAAAGCGAATGACTTGGACTGTTCTTGAAACGTTAGCTGCATTAACCGTCAGCAGCCACTAATAATAATTTCTGTACCATTATTCACAATATTAGCTCCGACAGCAAAGGATTAAATTTATTGGGAACGTTGTGTACCTGCAAAACAGAGTTGAGAGCCTGAACCTGTTCAGGACGCAAAGCCAGCAGGCCCTGCAGGGCCCGCAAGCAACCGAATCCACGTCGATCATGCTGGTTCGGAGGACATCACCGGGAGAGCATGGAGAAGGGATCTGCACCCCTGATAAGAGGATCGCAGGTGAACGAACCACGAACGAAAACACACACACGGGGTGTAGAGAGACCAGACGGTACGAAAACTGTTGACACGGTCCGCGCGCACCATGAGAACTGGGGCCTGGAATGTAGTTTATCGGTCTCGGCACCTGATATCGAAAGCTTATCTCCCGCGTCTCGTTTCTCCTGTGTGCACACGCCTATCTTTCCCAAAGCTGGCGTGCGTGTGTACACGAGCCACTTTGGAATCGTCTCCGAGTGGAATTGATTTCCACTCGCGATCGAGAGTGCGCTCGAGAACCGCGGATTTAGGTCCTGGAGATAGTTTCGAGCGAAATTTCGTGTAGGAAACGATGTCGTGGTCCTGTGATTAATTTCTGGAGGCAAGAGCCTTGGGTACCACAACCATTTTCTTCTCAATCGAACAGATAATTCCCCCACTTTATTATATCAAGATATCTATATCAGTATAATCTACGTCATGTTTACTTCATTTTATTGAAGTAGAAAAATGAAGAATATTAGGATAAAAATTATATAAAATCTGGATAAATGCATCTGGAAGGAAACGTTTGCGCAATTGAGTTCTGTGAATGCGTTGTATTGGAGTGTATGACAGATAACGAGTGGCGTTTGTGTGCGACTACAGATAAAATTTGTTATCGTCGGAGGTTCATGTACGTAGGTGCATTTTGGGTGCGTGAAATATTACTTCTGAATTGAATAACCTGATTAAATTAGACGCACCTTTTTTAGACTTATTTAGATTTGAGATTTTTAATAATGATTTTAGTGGCAATTGAGATCGTAAATGTTTATTTTGCATAAAAATCCGGAGTGAAACGAAGGAGAATTTTATATGGGAAGACTGCGAATGCAGTGCTAAAAATATGGTAAAACATTCACCGATCGTGTTACATTTCAAAGCGCAGTCCACAAAAAACAGTGTACATGAATCCGGCAAATTCCCATCGTCATACATCATCCATTCAACCCGAAGAAAAATTGCACCTACAAAACCAAGAGCTTCGCAACAGGGAAAAACAAACTAAACCCTCACAGATCGCCGACGCTAATACCGGAGTTCCCTCCACTTTACACGTCCGCACACACAACAAGTACACAAAGATCCACGTGCGATCAATGCGATTATTCTGCTCCGCTGGAAAAAGAGGCCGCGCCTCGGGCGCAGACTCTTCGCCAAAGGAATTTCTTTCTGCTCGCAGTAATAATACATACAAATTAACAGATGAGCCATCCGGCTAATTAATCCATGAATTCGGCTCGTGCGAGATCTCGCGCGTATCTGACAAATGGATCGTGCGATCTCGTTACGACTCGCAGTTTGCTAGTTGCGAACTGACTAGATGCACGCTGGGAACTTGTGGTTTCGAACGAAAAGATAAAAGTGAAGATTGAGAGTAAACGGGTTTCACGACTGGTTTGACGATAAGGAGATCCATCGATTTGCCGGCGCCATGCTCCACGCTCACGCACGTGGCCGATCGAATTCTCCGGTGTTTGCAGGGAACACACGGTGTGCGTGTGCACCGAGTGCACACAATGCACACCTGACGGGGGCAAACAGCGTGCCCGATCGGTCGTGCACGCGATAGACGCAACCCCATCGATGAGTCAGCCGGTCTGACCAATAAAACGAACCATCATCGTCATGGCATCATGGAAACCGTCCGGCCTTCGCGCGATCGCCGCTGGAAACGGAGCATCGCGAAACGGGAACGCGCCATGCTGCCATTTCTTGAAGAGTCGCCATGCAATTCTGTGGTATTCGATCATTCGATGTTCTTTTGCTTTCAGGATTCGTCGATCATCTCATGGATAGGGAGAACGTGAACTTTTCTGCGCGATAAAAATTGTCTGTATCGCAAAGATACTTGAAATTTTTTATCAAATGTTTCTACGTCCTCAAGTTAATTTTTGCAAAACTTGATTACATTCTAATAGTGGTGTAAAAAATATTAAGAATTTTCACTGACACATTAAAAATGTACTAGTTCTCAAGGCATAGAAGAGCATGAAACATAATCAACTTTTTGATGGGCTATGCCCCGCTGGTTCATCAATATTAATTCAACAAATTCGAACTGCATCGAACGCACGTCTGTAACAATGCACGCATACGATAATATTTATACAATAAACATGTGTAGACATGTATGCCCAACTTGCTGTGCTAACAAAAACAGTTACACGTTCCGAAAATTGAATTTTGACCAGCTTTTCGCGAAATGGCACCGCTGCGAGACGGCTGCTCGTGCTGTTACGCGAATTCTCGCAACCATGACGTCAACAATCTCTCTCTCTCTCTCTTTTTCTCTCTCTCTACTAGTCGTCACGTGACCCAGAATCTAATGAAGTTTTCGTGTTCCCGGAGCGATCGGCGTGTTTACCTTTGCGCAGGCTGGTTGTCAATTAAAAAGGCTCTATCAAGGTGTAACCCAGAAAAGGTTACGCAGTCGAGATTACGCGTTTACGGTGTTTAGGTAATCATGGCGGATCACTAGACCCGTACAAAAAAACTCTTAATTGACGATGCTCTCGTTACGTTCGTTTAATTGTGAAATATTGTTGGAGGTGGTTTCTGGCTGCGGATTTTTATAGAAAAAGGAAACTTTTCAAGTCAATCATGAAAAACAGAAATTGAATAAAAATGAATTTATGTTATAGAATCCAATATTTGCCAACAATATAGCAGTGAAACAATTTTTATTTTCTAGATCAAAATTAACTGCCTCCACCACCCTCATTTAAGATAAAGGGCGAATCAAATTCGTGACTCGACAATCCACGAAAACTCGAGCGTCCCTCATTGTCAGCGAAGCATAATCGAATGGATAAGCCTAAGAATGTTGACTTGGGAAAGTCCCGTTTCACTTTCGTCGGAGGATCGCGTCTGAATTCCGAGTTCGGTTTTAGGGTCTTCCAGGCTTCCGGGCGTCAGGTGCTCGCCCCTGCGATTCGGTGGGCAGGAAACGCAGGTGTACAGCCGGTGGACTCACCTACCTGGAGGTCGGGACTGAAGCCCGAAGCCTGTGACCGATTGCTAAAGCGTGATCCACACTTGACACACCTAATAGCGCACGGCGTCGGAACGATAAAGGTGTCCTTTCTCAAGCCTGGCGACTCCAGGTGTATAATAGGACAGGTATGTGCCAGGAAAAATACAAATTGACGCTGAAAAGTATCAGGGAATGGTAGAATCGATGGGTTTCGGGCTAGTTGGCGCTTGGTATTGGTGTGGAGGGGGCTTAATCGTGGCCCCTGGGTCACGAGACGACAGCCTGGTTGAGGGGGACGGGGCACCGCGATCACAATGGCGTCAGGTACGAGTAAACAGTCACAGGTAAGCCCCGGACGACGGCTTTTCCCGTAACGATTCCATTGAAATGGCCCTGGCACCATGGATGGTAATGGGCTCGGCGCGGCGGACGCTTTGAATCACTCGAATATACCGGGTGGTTCACAAATCACCGCAGAAACGAGCATAGGGCGATTCTACCAGGAAAATTCTTTGAGAAAGAAGAATACGATTTTTTCATTCGACGCTTCGTTTCTGCGAGAATTGACTCTGAAGTGAACACTGCTTGCCTTTTGAACATTTATAAAGTAACAACATTTCGTCAGTTGAAGTATAATTGAGTTGAGTTTAACAAAGCTGTAACAAGCCGAGAACGAAGAGAAAATATGAGCGGGATTTCGTGGTGTCTCGAGGTGCGATCGCGCGTAATGGAAATCGCACAATTGCCAAAAGTTGCACGTGAAACAATTTCACCTTGGCGGTTCGACGACGTCTCGTGTTCAAGGAGTTCGAACGCTCCAAGGCCCTCGAGACCCTCGAAACGACCGAGAGTCCTTCCAGAGACCGATCAAGAATTTTCGAGATGGCGGGGCGCGGCACGCCTTTCAAGAATTTTTGAGCGATTCGAATCGTCGCGTGACCGAACTGCTTGAAAACTTGCGCGGAGACACTGGGAGAACGGTCTTCTCGTAGCCGCAAGCATTTTCGAGAAACGCCACCCTCCCCGACCGTATTCGACGACCCTTAATCCCAATCTTTGACAAAGAATTTGTTCATTAACAAGTCTGTCCGCGTGTTTCAAGTCTCGGCAGTCAACGTGTTCAAAATGAATGCATTCGAATCATTTATCGACAGAATTAAAATATTAGGTGCACGTACACACGGTAAAATCCCGAACAAAAGGACCTTCCCCAGCTCGAATACGCTCCACACGAAAAGTCCTCGCATGATTTCTCTTTGTGTCCCGAAAGAATCAAGCCTATTTCGATTATGACACTTGTCGGCGGCACGCGATTGGTTGGCGCGCTGATCCTTTTGTTCAAGGAAAACTGTGGTCATTGTCCTAGCTCGGAAGCGAGACAGACAGGAGATAGTTCTCTACCTGAGTGAAAAGTTAAAGGAAGAAAGCGAGCAGACGACGACGTCGAATATTACCGATTTGTACAGCCTACGGGGCCCTGGTCAGTCCATGTTACGTCAGCCATAATGAACTTTCAATTAGCGTGGTCGGTTGGGCCTTGACAATGGGTCAGTGGCTCTCATGGGGAGGGACAGGTATCCAATCATCCCTCGATATTCATTTCAATACTTTATCACTTCTACTATGGGTTGTACCTACAGTTACTGGAATTAATATATTCGGATGCTCTAAAACAGACGATAACTATTTTAATATTGTACTATACTATTTGAACTTTCTTGGGAAGCTAGAGCAATTAGTTTACTACAGGATGTGAAAAAAATTTGTTTCAAAAATAGCAGTTGATCGGAATTGTAGAAAAAATGAGTACTAAAAGTTGCATTTTACAACTTTTTTATTATATGCATATTTATTATATGCACTGTGAAAGTTTCATCAAATTCGTTTGATGCGGGAGAAAACGACAGGCATTGAAAGATGTAAGAATTCTTAGATGTAGTCCAAAAATCGTGAAAATCTGCAATTTTTACCATCTTTAAACGTTTGTAGCTTATTGCAACGTCGACCGATTTTGACGAAATTTTTAGTATATGTTTAATTGACACAAAAGGTATTTTTTAAATTTTCAATATAGGCCCACATAAAAAAGTTGTAAAATGCAAGTTTTCGTATTTTTTATAGAATTCCGATCAATTGCAATTTTTGAAAAAATTTCTTTTCACATTTTGTAGTAAACTAATTGCTCTAGCTTTTCAAAAAACTTCTAATCGTATAATACAGTATTGATAAAGTTATCGTCTGTTTTACAGCGTCCGAATATTAATTCGAGTAACTGTAATAATTAATAATAAACCTCTTTCGTATTTAATTATTTTTTTTATCCTTTTACCATCACATTTGTCACATTTTTCTGATTAAAATGAGTCCAAGCAAGGTATAGTTTGGGTTGTAATTAGTTGTTTAATCCACGATTTAGTGGAATCTCGATTATCCGAATCATATCTAAATCTTTAAATAGTTGTTCCCACAAAGAGACTCGTATAGTAAAGATTTAATCTAGTAATGTGGGTAACTAATTGCTGTACTATTGAAACACTCGTGACTCACTTATTAATCGGATAATAGAGGTTCTATTATATTGTGGATTAGACGGGTAAGCACAGTCCAAGTTGTATTGTGTTTGGGCTCATTTTAATCAGAGAAGCGTCGCTAATATGTTGATAAACGTTCAATAAAAATATGATTGAAAACAAATTTTTATCTTTTTCTACGTCTGACATCATGGTGAGAGACTGGTGTAAGTGACATTTCGGTTCCGAAATTTTCATCGAGACATTATTGTAGACCGCTCATGAATTACGCCCGCTGTCGCACGAATTCGATGGGAGAGGAGAGCCTCGCAGACCGCTCGACCTATTTCCACCGGTAAGATTTCGTTCGAGGGGGTTGATGGAACGATTCAGTGGATGGAATTGAAATCGATGGGCCTCGAGGTGGAATTCGAATCGATTCCGCCCTTTTCTTTCGACTAATCCTGGGTGTCGCGAGCCTCGTTAACTCTCGTACATTGTTCGGCTTGATTTGACCCGAAACTAAAGCGCCGTCCCCTCACCCCTCAAGTCTGTCGTAGAATATCTTAGGCTTGCAAATTTATTTCAACAGGGGCATTTGTTGCTAGACGCTGAATATTCGCCTCGAGGAAGAAAGTTAAATGTTTGTTTCGTTTGGGACGGGAGAAACAACCTGTTTTAAATTAAAATGGCGTCGTGGAGTTTAGCTTTCCTCTGTGACGTCGCCATTGATCCCAACCTATGCAAATAAAGGTAGGGAATAAATTTATTTAGTGAAAGAAAATGGAGAATTTGTGAAGTGTCTGAAACAATAAACTGAAACTACTTGAACAAGTAAAATAAAGTGGTAATAGTAGCTTATCCGAAGTAGAACAAATAACAACTCCAGGCTAAAAATCGAACTAGAAATATATAGGAATAAGAACTATGAAAATTAGATGATCGGTAGGATGTTTGCAATCGTATCCACAGCTCTCTCGTCACGCAAAGTCCCACCCTTATCCCCGCATCAATGGAACAAGTTCCTTCTAACGACTCCGAGTATCAAAGCTACCAATCAGTCTCCTTTTCTCGAGAAACCCGAAGACCGTAGAGTGATCGAGAAAAATAGATTCCGCCGGGAGCGATCACTCGAGAGCGATTGTCCTCGAAATGAATAATTACCGAGCCTATTCGCCTCTTTTCCGCCGCGCGTATTAATACGAACACGGTCATCGGTACGTTAATAGAACTCCGATCGACTTTCCACGGAAACAGAATTGCTTCTTTTTCAATCGATACGCACCAACCTTGAGCGGACTTGATCGTCTACGACGGCTCCAAGGAGAGGAATAGAGAGCACGGACGCGCAACCGGAGGGGAAAAACAGGTGGGAAACGCCGATAAAATGCTCCATTTCCCAGGTGCGCGCTCATTATGGCGCCGACATGACATAGCGATTCGAAAGTGTTGCGCGCTGGCCGTTTAAACACGCTGCGAACAGGATGTCTCGTCACACTGTTCGATTAATCGCGGCAATTAACACCTTCGCTACCCTGTCATAAACACCACAACAACGCAATTATTCGCACAGATTGGACAATTTTCACACGATATTGTCAATCTTCGACATCGTTGAAGTCCTGTAACTTTTTATTAAAAAAAATCTTACGACGTTGTATCTTTGCTCGTTTGAAAGAGCGAAGTCACTACTTTCACGATGATTTTTTCAATTGTCAAATGGAGCGGGACGCTTCTGTTGTATTACGTCATACGAAATTTTGCAACTTCCAACGAATCTGGGTCGAATGAAATATTTTTGTTCATATTCACATCAATTGGATCTTGTAAAAAAAACACTAAAAAGGAGAAAATAATGTTTTAGGCATTAGTGACTGTAAATAAAAGCGTGGAGCGCTAAACTATATTGACGTAATCTTCGTTGGTGCTCCACGCTTTTATTTATAGTCATTACTGTCTAAAAATTATTTTCTCCTTTTTAGTGCATTTTAATATAAGCGTGGTTTTTAAAGTGTTTTTTAATATATTTTTTCATTTTCTACTTTTTAGTCTTTTTTAAATGGAACGCAAGATATAGTAATACAGGTATGAAAGAAGTCTCCTCTTTCGAACAAGCTTTTAAAAATTCATCTAGTATTTTTTCCCACGGTTTTATTGCATTTCGAACGCAGAATGTGAGACGTCGATATTCGCGTCACCCTCTAATCTCGAATAAAAGATTCTTCCTCGTTGTCTTCGGCTTTAGATATGCAGCGGGACTTCCCGATGCATCGGACAATTAACGATTCGCCAGCATGGAACTCGAGGAATGCCCATCCAGTCAGCGACCCGGTGCACCGGGTGGATGCATCGCGTGCCTCGATCACTCGAATGCAAGTCGGTGAACTTCGGCTGGCCGGAATCGACCAAGTTTCGACGTTCTTGGGGCATATTGCTCTCCGTTATACAGTAGTGGCCCGCTTAATCACCCTCGGCGCAATGACGCACTGTGTGCACCAATTGTTGACTGTCCTCAATGCTGACGGACCTCCGGTTCGATCTTCGATTAGTATGAGAGGGACTTTGCTACGAGATTGCAATAACCTCGGATTTCGGATAGCGAAATGGTAACCTGTCGAGCTGCGGACAAGCCTGTCCCTTTGATCGAAGTGGCAATAACCTTCAACCCTTCAACCGAGCCCTTTGGTTCAGAACTTGATTGTTATGGAACGAGCATGTTCACTAAATTAATATTTTTGTGGGTTCCCACTGTATTTTATCTAATGAATCTTGCCTACGACGTCACATATTTATAAGGACCATAACCTACTATGTTTGTAAAGAAAATAATACAGTGAGTGTAAAAAGTATTCGCACGCCCTTTAAAATAGGATAACTTTTTTATAATTGTACCAAACGACCTGATTTTTTATAATCAATTAGAAGCATTGGTTTACGAAATCATATGCGAAAAGGATTTTCTAAAAATTATAATTTACAAGGTTACATGCAAAAGTAAAAAAGGGATTTTTTAAAACTCTTTTATTTGGGTTCCTTAATGAAAATTTAAAATATTTGTTTTGTAGATCTATGTTAGTTATACACATGGCGATAATTTCATCGTAATCGATTAAAAAAATGGTGGAAATCGTAGTTTTACACGACTTTTGATCAGTTTCTGCTTAAAATCCACAGAATCGTACATCTTTCTATGCGTGTCGGTTTTTCGTGCGTCAACCGAATTCGACGAAATTTCCAGTATGTGTATAACTAACATAGATCTACAAAACATATTTTAAATTTTCATTAAGGGCCCAAATAAAAAAGTTTTAAAAAATACCTTTTTTTACTTTTGCATGTAACCTTGTAAATTATAATTTTCGGAAAATCATTTTTGCATATCATTTCGTAATCTAATGCTTCCTATTGATCATAAAAAATCAGGTCTTTTGGTACAATTATAACAAAGTTATTCCGTTTTAAAGGGCGTTTTAAAGGTATATAAATGCGTGAAGGAAATACACATGAAAGATCGCCGGAATTTCTCTGGCATATTTTTCAACGTTTCTCGAATAAAATATCCTAACGTGTCACCTAACTCGTCGAACGTCAGCATTTCGAACTGCTGAGCACGATTTCCGGCCGAAAGTCGGATCGAAGCAGCGGATGGATACCGCGAATTTCTAATCGACCATCGACGTGCAGAGAGCGAAGGAGAGATCGACGAGAGGTGAAACATCGAGAGAGGAGAACCGGTGCTCTCCTCGCGAGCGCGATTAACTTTTCGCGGAAGAAACACGGGGGCCGCAAAACCACTCGATTTCGTAGTTTCAAAGCCCGTTGCGAACGAAAGCGCCGCTTTAACGGTTCCGAACCACTTTACTGGAGGCCGCGAGTGCTCGGTGAACGAGCACTCGAGCCCCGCGGTGCACTCTCGAGTGCATTCTGCCGGTGCACTCTCGATGCACTAGCGCGTATCGGCTCGCGTGCGCATCAAAACACAAGGAGAACCACCGACGAGATCGCTGTGCTTCGAATATTCCGCGTTCGCCGATACACCGTCTCGAATTTCACGATAGTTTCGAGTTGCCGGACTAATGGGGGATGGGGGGCAGCTCGATCGCACGAGTTCGATTATGATATGCTCGACGGGGATGCTACCCCACGCTAACATGATCGCGTGGGATCGATATTCGGCGCCTGTGCTGGATTCTTTCGAAAATATCCGATGAAATTGTTCGGTCTTCGGCTGAATTTTCGTGGTCTGTTTATAGTATCATAGATGGATAGAGTGGCTCTAATAACGTTGATAGGTTCATTTCGGGATAGATGCACCACTGGGCGAGATGCCCCAGTGGGCAAGATACACCAGTTTTTATTGTGGCAATACGGGACGATTTTAAACTGTTTATCGCGTGTCATTTACATCGTTTTCACCTATGCAAATAACCTCGTTTCGAAGAACACGTGTATCACATCATTTACGTGTAACAGAAGCATAAATACTTCTTACAAGGGAAGGACCCCAAGTGTCCGACTTCGATTTTGATAATTTTTTATGAGACGATGATATATGGATCCCTAATGATGTCTGCAAAATATTAGGTGTAGTTACTCAATAGTTTTAAAGATATGAACAATGAAACTTTCATATCTTGTTGATATACCATGATTTGCAGCTCAAGTTTTCGAAGTTGCATTAGCCGTGTAAGCAGGTTGCGTGGAAGTTCAGTTGTTTATATCTTTAAAACTATTGAGTAACTACACCTAATATTTTGCAGACATCATTAGGGATCCATATACCATCGTTTCACAAAAGATTATCAAAATCGAAGACGGACACTTGGGGTCCTTCCCTTGTTAGTGCTCCAAACTCCTGACGAAATATTTTTGTAAGTGGTAAGTACAAATGTTTTGACAAATTTTTTTGTACTGGTTCTTGTTTTTGTATAGGTGCGTCTCTTCCTCAAGTTAGGGATAGACACCAGTAATTTATGTAAGTATACTCTAGGCAAACGTTTTTGTCAGGAGCATTCCTTTTTCAATTAATCACAAAGCGCTAAATTAAAACTGAGATCATAAACAGTCCTGAAGATTCTGATAATCATTGCATCGAATGTTTAGAAGCTTATTATTCAACCACATTATTCCGAATGCCTCAAATGGCTCCATGAAACATGTAAAATTAATACTAATTTATGTAACATGTGTGGTAGAGAAAAAAAAGAATAGAAGTAGGGAGAAGAGGCTATAAATAAAGGAGTGCGTCTATCCCCAATTAGGTGTGCATCTAACCCCAGGCCCTAGGAAGAGATGCACTTTCTCGACCTTTTTTACACAGTATATTAATATAATATTAATATAAAAATTGTACTCATTTAACGTTACATTTTATTAAAGATATTTAAATAAACAAATCAACTATAGCTGTCTACACTGTCTACACGTACGCGCTGCAATTCATGATTTTATGAATGGTTTTAGAAGTTTGGCTAAGAGAAGTGAGAAACTGAAATTGTTTACGGAGTAGCTGGGTGTTAACGCCCTCTTTGGAGGATGTTATGGTATGTACAACCATAATAGTTTCATACATTCCCGTGGGAAACTAAACTTAGCTTTGTGTGCGTCGTTATTCAAAGCCACGACGCGAATACCTTGATAATTAGGAAAATAATGACAATGACTTGATCGTCATGAACACTACACAGGTATGTAGTTAATAGAGAGTCTATCGATTGGATCGATCTGTCTTTTTCATGTTTCTTGAATATTTCAACAAAAAATTGCTTGACTACGATACACAAAAGTGAATCAGTTAGGTAGTCAGGGGTTGAGATCGACGATTAGAGATGGATTCCCTGCTAAAGGCAGAGATTCCTGACACAAGGAAGATAATAGAACGTTAATTATACTTCCTTGAATGCACTCCTTGCATCATTAAGGCCGCAATAAGCAGCCCCTAGACTACGATACACTATTATACTTCTGAGGAACCCTAGTTTCTATCAAAAGCCACAAAATACCCTTGCGAATAGATCATTTCCATCACGTTTGTTCTTCAACATTTCGCCAAGTCTATCTCGACTACAAAAACAACGAAGATGTCGAAGAACAACGGAGAGCAGAAGGCTAATTATCGCTTCTTGAACGCATTGCTTAGCTCATTGAGGTCAGAATAAGTCGCTTCGAGGCTGTGGTACACTCATATACATCTGAGGAATCTGGGTTTCCATTGAATATTCGAAAAAATTCTCTACACATCATTTTCATCATATTCCTCAAATATTTCGCTAAAATTATCTCGAACACAAAAATAAAATACCAGGGGAGGATTGCCCAGAAAAAACATAAATTGAACAATGATCGTAGAGAACCATATGAAACGTGACCAGCCTGACGCTGATCGAGAGCGTGTTATCATTTTCGAACATTATTCTCGTCGCATATCGGTGTCAATGGCGTATAAATCGGCTCTCGTTCGACGCCTTTAAATGTTGTAGTCGTCGCGAGAGTACGGTGAGTCAACTATATGTATACTATATGTATATACAGTGTGTGTATATAGATGTTTCTTTATTTCGACGTGTACGCGATAACACGCCTTATCGTCGTTACGTAAATAATGCCAGAGCTTGTTCACGGAACGGAACGCAGCTCGTCAGCCGAGTCAATCGTTCGATTACTCTGAAAATACGAGCGGAACACACCGCCCCTGGGAGTTCCTCCGTTTTCTGTTCGCAAGCACAGACGGACCAGTATGTTCGACGATCTTCCTTTGTGGAAAACCCTTTGATCGCGGAGCAGGTCGCTGGGGAAATTATGTATTGTCGAACGTGGTTGTGTATTGTTGGGATGGAACGACGTGAGCACTTTTCACTCGCGTTATGCGTTATGCGACCGCCTCGTGCGACGACACTCCCACTTTCGAATACGGTCAGCCTTTCATTTGTTTCCAATTTTAAGAAACATTCACCAGTTCATTGGATCTTCTTATTATTTTACATTTTCTCAGCGCAACGATTTTTAAAAATATTTGCCGAACAATGTACCTTCAATTTTTAAACAAATTTGCCTCCAGTACGTCGACAATTTTCTAAGATATTTGGCATTCCTGTACCATCTTCAATTTTTTGAAACATATTCTAAGACATACATAGATAGCGGGATCCATAAGAGCTCATGAAAACGAAAAAATATTGGAGCCAATGAATCAAGCCTAAAATTCAATCGAACAGAAAGTCGATCACAAGACTTGGCTAGAATCGATGAAGATAGATAAAGATGCCTAAAAACATTTTCGTTAGTTGCTTTGAGAATATGAATTGATCCCATTTCACCAAGTCTGAGAAAATTGACTGAGTCGATCATGAAAAGAGGAACGAGCCGATTACGATCGAACGCCTCGAATCGCGAGCAGATTTCGCTGAACACCGAATAAAAGGCATCGAATGACGCGCATAATGCAACCGGTCGAACAATAGGCGAGACGTGCATGCATTGGCGTCGAATCGACGATGCCGTCATCCTCGTTACTTGCCCTTCCCCTCTCTTTCAATGTTTCGCTCCGTCTCTCTCTTTCTTTCTCCCTGCTCGTTCGTTCTCTTGTCTTCGCCTTCTACGTGTTTTTTATTTTGAAAGCGGGATACGTGGTCGGAACAGGAAACGCCATGGGAAAGTGAGCAATCGGTATTCCATGGCTGTGTCGCGGAGAACTTCCATGGGACGCCATAGCGCGCGAGGAACAGGGCCTAAAAGTGCATTCATGCATACATTGTACAGCGAGTGCAACTTCCATTGATTTTTCCCCTGATTTAATCCCTTTGGACCAATCAATTTGAAGGTGTAGACTCCTTTTTCCAGGATTGCAAGGGTGCGGGATTCGCCTTCCCATTTCTCGATAATACAAAAATGGGGGTTTTCAGTAGTAAAAACGCTAGGTGAAAGATCGATCTAGGACGATCTAGCTATTTTCATAAAGCTGTGACTGCGAATAATGCAAATTGCATCACGTAAACGTAAAAATAGGACTTCCGAGAGAGGCAGCGCCCTAGATCGATCTTTTATCTAGCGTTTTTGACTGCTGAAAACCACCGTGATCGTATTATCAAGAAATGAGAAGGCGAATCCCGCACCCTTGCAATCCTGGAAACGAGTCTACCGCCTTAAAAAATATTTAACTTTAGCGTTCTTCTAATGCAAAAGAGTAGAATAAAAATTTCAAATGGCGAAACGAAAGTGTATCTCAACGAAGTGTAACAGGCTTGGCTCTACTAATTAAGCTCCAATCTTAGAAAATGATCTAAAATTGAAACTCGTGGTTACAGAGGAGACTTTGAAGATGGAAAAACTTTTTTGGTTGTTTTTTTTCAAATGCGTTTAAAAAACCGTACAAAATCTGAAATTCACGAGTAGGAAGAAACATGGTCCAGAGGAACGTATCCGACATTGACAAACGCGTTCCTCACTCTTGGAACGATTCGCTTCGCGGCCGGACTTCCGTCGAAGGCGAGCTCATGCGAGCGAGTAGGATGATCGATCTATTTCGTGGGGAGGCGCGAGGACAAGAATATTGATGGCTCTCCGTCTCGAAGGCTTTTTAAGGCGACGCGGGACACGCGAATAGTCCTCGAGCTGGTTGGTTCGGCCCGATGCAAATCCGCTCGCAGGCCGCTACGTGAAAAAATGTCTGTTCCCTCTGTACAAGCGCACGGGAGCAGCCGGAGCGTGAACGTGGACGGATCGCGCGCGCGGATATCGATTTCGTGAGTGCAAATCGATATCCGTGGCTCGGATAACGGACACCAGAACCGCGAATCTCACTGACTCGGTCACGGTGCGCTCGCGCCTCGCCGTGAAAGTCTTTCTTTTCACGATCCGGATAAAATTGCGGCCCGTCCCCCCCCCCCCCTTTGCGTTCTCACCCGGCCGCTCGAGACGCGCGTTATCGATCAACCTTTCGTAATTCGTTTCTCAGGCGCAATATCCCAGGAATTGCGCAATTTGCTGTGTATCGATCGATCACGGATTTATCGATTTGCTACGCGAAAGACAAGTTGTTCTGACCTCTATACGGTTCTCGAGGATCTGTACGCAACGTAAGTGACATTCAGCGAATTCTGCAACAATTGTCAACCACCCATGTAAGTTTATTGGTGAAATTAAACATTTCTTTTCAGTAATTTTTAAACAAAGCGAAGATATCTTTTTAGGGGATGTATTTAGCAGCATCTCGATTTTACTTGCATCTGTTTTTTTGATAAACGAGCACATTTAAAAATCGCGTAGTTTTCTGAAAATTGCTCGGTCAGAGTTTCGAAGAGATAGGTAAGTCAGGATTTTCTTAACTCTGAAAAATATATTGGGTTATCCGGAAAGTTCGTGCCGATTTTCGGTAGGTGGAATAAGGGCAGGTCTGAATATATCAGAATGATTGAAAACAAATGACATGCGTACATATTCTGAAAGACGTTACTTCAGGCATATTTGTCAGTTTGATACGCCTTTGAATATGGAAGCAAACAAAGTGCATTATAGGAATTTAATGCTTTTCTTTTACCGGAAAGGCAAAAATGCCGCACGAGCGCCACACAAGATATGCGCTGTTTATGGCGAAGGTGCTGCAGCTGAAAGAACTGTGCGGAAGTCGTTTGCTGGGTTTAAAGCTAGTGATTTCAACCTCGAAGATCAAGAGCGCCCGGGTAGGCCTTCCATCACAGATGAAGAAGGATTAAAACCCGTCAAGACCCGTGAATTAGTAGAAATGGTAAGAATATCGAAGTCCACCATCCACGAGCATTTTGTGAAGCTTGGCTACACAACCTTTAATTTTACCAATAACTATACACGATGGTGTACCCTATTCCGAGATTTCGTAGCGTGGACGTAGGAGGATTCTATCGGAGACACGGGATCCCCAGGGTGAAGGAAATTACCTTCAAGTTATTCATGGCAGGGGAGGTGTTCAGGTGCGAATGAATGCGCCCATTGACACCGGGCCACTTTCGCACGCGGGGACTACACCGGTGAATGCATCGGGAAAGTGCTTTCCCGGGTGAAACGTGGTTGTAGAACGGCTGTTTCGGGATCGTTCCCTGTCTCCGAAACTAGGCTACCGCGCCGGGATCCCGGTATGGATCGGGATCGAGACCGGCTCTGCCCCAGTTCTTTTCGCGTTTCGCAGTTCAAGCCCGGAACGCGTTTTCTCGGTTAAACCCCCGTGAAAGCCCTCCAGATTGCGGACCTCGTTTCCGCGAAACGAATTTCCTGTTTCGAGAGTCCCCGTTTAACCGCCGCGCCGGGCGGATGTTGACGCCTCGATGATCGAACAAGCGCTGTTTTCCCTCCCAACGACAATCACCGAGACCGAGCCGCGCTTCCGTGTCTTCGTTTTCAATAGGAAATTAACAGGGAAACGGTAAACACCGGCCCGAAATTGTTTATTCCACTTCGAGCCAGCTGAGGACTTATGGGACGTCGAGCTTCGCCACCGGAGACGTTTGTTATGCTTTTGTCCGCCATTCTGTGAATCCGTGATCTAGATTCCACAAACATTGCTGCAAATTCATCACATTTTTATGGGACATTTTATAGAAATGAGTAGAGGAATTTCAGGAGGTTAGCAGAAAGAAATTATTCAACAGGTATGAATCTGTTGTTTAAAGGATGTCTGACATTCTGATGGCGTTCGAAATAGAAAATTGTTTTTTGTTAGACAGTTTATTTACCTCTAAGTGTAGCAAAAATGTTCATTGCTTCTCCAGGTTCATGTTAATTAATGTTTATTTCGTAAACCTGTAATGTACAGGTAAATGAATCTCTCACACGAGATTCAGAATGCATAATAATCATTAAATTATCTGTAGACAGTTTATTAAACTTTAGACAATCTCCATCTATCTTGTGGTCAAATAAAATTCTCAACGTCAGCCCGACGTTCTAACATTGAAATACGGACTATAAAAATTTCAATCGCACAAAGTTCTGCAGACAGACTATTAAAAAGCAGTAAATTCTGTTGGACGTAATCCTGGTTTTCGAAAGCGCTTCTATGATGGCGGATAGCTGCAATGGAATCGCAGCGGTTCATGAAAAATGAATTCACCGTTGGTCTTCGGTGACCAGTTTCGCCGGTGAAGAATCTAATAAAACCGGGATCGGCGAGTACGTGGCAATTTACCGAGGCGAGGAGGCGTTTCGTTAAAAATTGAAGATCCCGGGGTCCTCCGGCTAACAGAAAACAGTACACTTTTCTCGGCGTGCTCGCGAGAGAAGTGGCTCCTCGTCTGCTCGTGTTCGCGCGAGCCTCGCCTCGGCTTGCCTCGCCATTCGTCTCTGTCGTTTATTCGCTGTGTAGAAGACAGCCAAAGGGAACAGAAGGCGAGAGAACGGACCTGAAGAGAGCGAAAGCAGCGAGAAAAGGAACGCTGAAGGGAGGAATCCGAAGCCGACGCGACAGCGTTTCCCAATCCCGCATGTTTCGACACCCACACCTCGCGAATATCATCCTACCTTCTCGCTTTCAGAGGGACATGAATGAACTCTCGTGAATAACGACACGTTCGCTCGAATCTTGACCCTTTCAAACGTCTCCGCTCCCTTCTGGACAATACTGCTTTTATTTTAATCAGCTTTGCTTCTATTTTTACGCTGGAGGTGCCGAACTGCCATTTATTCTCATCTTTCATGCAAAATAAAAATTGTCTGTATTTATTCCAAGCTACATAAACATGTATTTCTTTTCTTAATAATTTTGCCGAAAAAACAATACAACGGCGTTCTTAAATTCTTCAAACTGCTTTACATTTTACATTAATGTTTGTCATAAATGCATAAAGTACACAGCCATACATAATTCATTTTTTTTTTTTGCAAGGGAGTCAGAAAACAGAAAGAGTGCGAACAACCAGAATTATGAAATGATAATTGTCACGCGCACGTGATCGCAGTCGACAACGTGAAATCGCATTGGAATGCACTCCGCGATCGCGTTCAAGGAATGGACTTTCTAGGAGATGCACAGAAACTGCACAGCACGGTCGAGTAGCTGAAAAATGAATTTCAAACCGAGATCTGTAAAACTCCTTTCGAAACTTCGGTGCAGACTAGCACCGATCTTACCGTCGTGTTTAATGAGAACTTTCACTCTGAAGCTGAAAAATGGAACCTCGGATAGCGTGCGGACTTTTACCATTTTCTGTAGAACGAATAATAGAAGTTTCACTAAATCGTGTATTAAACAAGTGAACAGAATCTGAATCGTATCGAGTTTGGACTCAATTTAATCAGAGTAATGCCCCAAACGTGCTTGTAAAAGTTTCATGAAAAAACAATTAAAAACATAAAAGTTCTATCAACAAAACGAAAAACTGCGATCCATATCTCAAACAGCACCTGTCGGAACTTCTTGGATTTTGATGATATCAGGTGTTCGAACGCTAATTTACGACTCGCATGACTACGCGTGTACATAGCTGACTAGCTATGCACATCCGGGAGAAAGAGACGGAAGCTGCGGCGGTTCCCACGCGAATTAGAGCAGGCGTCGATGATAATCTAGTCGCAAATTAATCCCGAAATATTTATCGTGTTGCATCACGGATCGGTCCGGCAGGAGCCGTAAATTCCCAGGCGTTCCAAAATACCGGGTAAATTAGCCCGCGAACGAGTGTTTTAATCTCGTTGAAACTTTAATGGATATCGACCTGGTCCGCCTCGCGAGTTACAATGGCGACGACTGGTCCGTGCCGAATAAATTCTCCGCGAGAAGAGAACGATGGGAAACGCCAGAGGGGGGCAGCGCGCGAGGCGGTGCATCGCCACGTCTGGAAAACGCATTGTTTAGGCTGCACTTATACACATAGGCTGTACTTAACGCGGGCCTGGTGGGTGTGTCACGAGCGTGAAATACCGGCGAACCCACAGCAGAGGATGCACTCCGTCGCCATTCCTCGGAAAGTCCGACGAAATTCAATCTTTCAAGTATCCAGCTTTTTGCTGCTATTACAGGTTTCTTTTAGAAGTATCTGTGCATCGAATGCTGCTGGAATTGTTAGGGTGCATGCGTCCCTTGCTGCGATATAGTTTGACGAAGTTCATTAGGTTTCGTGCTTCTTGATGGCTTGGAGATTAAAGTGTGTTTGACAGGGAAAGATATACTAGAATCGTTTGTCATTAAATTGTAGATGTCGTAGACATCATTTTTCCATGTAAAACAAAAAAGAATATCCACCAATTTATCTTTGTAATTAAATTTTTGATCAGAAATGAGTACTTAAGAAAGAATTTACGAATCTGAATGAAAGAATGCATAACAATATGATATTATAACATAGAACATAATAAACTCTGTTTGACAGGGAAAGATATACTAGAATCGTTTGTCATTAAAGTAGATGTCGTGGACATCATTTTGCCACTAAAACAAGAAAAAAATATCCACCAATTTATCTTTGTAATTTTGTTGATCTGTCGTGCATAGACTCAGGATTGCATTTATGACAAAAGTGAGTATTTAAGAAAGAATTTACGAATCTGAATGAAAGAATGCATAACAATCCGAGAAACATAAGAACATATTCATAAAGCTTGTACGAAACGATGAGTTTTGGCCACCGACCGAAGAAACGGCGCCACACAGACGATTCCAGTGAACGTTATGGGTCTCCGTAGCTATAGTGCTCGGCCCCAAGACCTCTCCCCCGAGAAATTAATTATCGGACCCGGCGAGTAAACCGAGCCCTGGCGACACGCCTTTAATTAAAAGTTCAAAGCTAGTTTTCGGAAAAGAACCGGCGCGAGACCGCCTCCAGACGCCGCGCCGTTGGTCGCCATATTCTTCCTCTGGCTAGCCTCCTTGGATAATAATCGTAAAGACAATGCCGGTACCACTGGGAAAGTTCGTAGTGTTCCTTCGGCGCTGCGAAACGAGGACTTTCGAATTCGTAACCCGTTATTTCTCGGTTTTATCTTCAGGGGTGGTTGCGACAGGTTAAAGATATTTAATAACGAGAGCAAAGCTATGCTCGGAGACATGAAGAATTCCCGATGGTATTTTGCGGAAGGAAGATGTTTATCAATACTCGATATCGAATTCTTAGGGGGCCTATGACTAAATTCTTTCGTTTACCAATCTGTTAGAAAAGAATTATTAGAGCAAGCTGAAGGAACCAGATTTGTCCAAAAACAAAGCGACACTGTTGCCTGGCCAGGCATCCCAGAAATGAAAAGCCGAATCGGTAGCGTTTCGAATCGGCCAATCAATAGCACGGTGACGCGAAGAATCAAACATTAAACCGCATCGCCTTGCGAAAGCAGCTCTCAAGGAAACTTTCAAGGGCGGAACTGCGAAAGTGGAGGAGACGGGGTTAGCAAAGTGCCCGATACAATGCTAGAACAAGTCACCGGAGATTGATCAGCGGAGCTCGAGGAAGCTCTCGAAAATCTGGTGAAACTCGAAGGGACCATCCCCCTCGATCCGAAATAAAAGCTTCGGGATCCTCGAATAAAAGGGAACAACCACCGCCGCCGTGCTTTTGATCCGGGTTCGGCTCGATGAACGCGCACTTTGCGGAGAGCCGGTCGGCCGCGATTGCATTACGCTATTCCATTAGCACTATTATCCTTATTGCGTTATAATTGCGGAGCCGGCGACGTCGCCGCAGATTAATCCGCGACGGATTCGTCTCGGGGATGGCTCAGAAATTCCATTAAAGCGGTCCAGGAAACCAAGGTTCCGTGGACTTGCTCTGTATCGGGGCTGCTTCCACGGTAACGGAGGGTTCCGGTGCATGCAGGCGAACAACACGGTCACCGCGACATCTAACAGTCACCTGCAGAGGCCCCTATGCACCGACCGGCCAAGAAGTGCATAGGCGCGGCCCGGTTGCAGCGCGCAGGCAACTGAGAGATCTGCAGTTAGCTTACCTGAACGCTGCGAGTGCACTTCCTGATGCAGTCGCGGGTGCCTTGTTGCAGTTTTTGATGCACCCCAGTTTTTATTTTTCATTTAGAATTGAAGTTGGTGTCGTGTATATTAGATCGCGATTTTATGAGTGTTCTTAAATTAATCAGACAATTTTTACTGACCTAATGAAGTGTATGATTGCATTTGCGTTTAAATGCGATCTCCTACACGGGCAGTTTTTGATGTACCACGTCTGGTTCTTTAATTACTACGATTTTTGTATTTTCTTTTTCTAGGTCGATTTCCGACTCTTTCAAAATTGATATATTGGAGAAATATCGGCCACTGATCAGTGTGCAGCGTCGTAAATTAACGTAATGCCATCAGAGTTCGTAATAAATGTTCCACGGGCTATCGCGGAAACCTACCCCCGCGTCGATGATCGATTGCCATTAAAGATAATAGCGGATGCGGTAGAAAATAGTGGATTATTAATCGGTAAACCAGGCAACAGGCTCTTCGGGAGCGACGGATAATACTTGGGACTCGATTGCTAAATTATTCAGGCACGCCTAGCGAACTACAAACGTGTATCAATTACGCTGGCCGAGTATCGTAACCTAATAATTTTTGTTCAACCCTCAACTCGTAAAACATACCCGGTAAAACTGGGTCAAACTCTGTTGTTGCTTGAACGAGACATAGTAAACATTTTCATCTAAATATTGTATCTTCTCTATCATTCATAAACTTTATATTTTCATTCAAACTTTCCTCGAGCTTCCCTCTCGGCTCGAGATATCAAAGAACGTTTAAATGAATAATCACCGCGCGTTTAAAAAATGGATAAGAACGTGCATGGAAAATTCTCTGGTCTCCGCGAGCATGTTCCGTCCAACATTTCCGAGTACCAGCGCTAAATCATTCACACTTGCAACGTCGGCTAAAAAATCAACAGAAAGACAAAGCGGAAGAGCCACGTTAAGTGACAACGAGTAGATAAACGATGCAACAACGTGATTCTCGAGCGGGTTAAAGTCTACCTGCGGGTCAAAGGTGCATGCAGAATCTACTGGAGAAGAGTAGAGGAACATGAAAAACGAGACATACGGTCAACCCCCGTGCACTGTTCAGAAAAATGGAAGAATTATATTTGGAGTATAATTCAACTTGCTAGATTCCAAGAAGGTTTACAATGCGGTATCACTAAATTTTTTACAGTGTCTCTTGGATAACTTTGAACGACCTCGAACACCTTCACAATATAGGTCACCATATTTTTCTCAAAACGTCGGATCAGAATATAAATGAAAAAATCCTTCAATTCAATTAAGAGCGCAAGGGTGACCTTGCTATCTCCTCTGCATCGCCGACCATGAAAGGATTCAAGAGACCCGCTTATAGACAGCTGGAATCAAGCAAGTTCTATCGAATGCACTTTGTTCCATTATCAATGGCAAGAGAGATATACAGTTGACCTGTTTTAAACGCTTCACGCGCCGTACGTTCGAGCAAGAAGAACGACAATTGAAAGGAAAGGGGCTTTGGTATCGGGGGGTGAAATCGAGCCGAACACTGTGCACGAGGGTCGAAGAAGACAGTAAACGAGGATCGATCGCCGGTGAAATTCGGGTACTCGCCTGCGAATGGGTTTCTGGTCGTCACGTTCGTCCGGTTGGTTCGGGAAATTGGCGTCGTTCACCGCCGAAGACGTGGATCCTCGCGGCGACCTTGGCCCGCCTTCTGGCTCCCCGATCAGCACCTCCGTCTGGCCATTTTGGAAGGGGCTGCTCGATCTTCGTTCCGCGGCCCTTCCGCCTGGCGCCGGTGTCTGCAACGAATCACGGGTTTCTCGATCATAAGCTAAATCGATTGTCAAACGTACCTCCCGCACACACAGCTACATACAGTGGGTGTACAAAGTATTCGTACACCTTTTAAAACTAATAGCTTTTTTATAATTGTACCAGACGACCTGATTTTTTATAATCAATTAGAAGCATTGGTTTACGAAATGATATGCAAAAAAAGATTGTCCAAAAATTATAATTTACAAGGTTACATGCAACAATAAAAAAGGCATTTTTTAAAACTCTTTTATTTGGGTCCTTAATGAAAATTTAAAATATATGTTTCGTAGATCTATGTTAGTTATACACATGGTGAAACTTTCATCGTAATCGATTAACATACAGCCGTGCTACAAGAGGTTAAAAATGGTAGAAATCGTAGTTTTACAAATCCACAGAATCGTACATCTTTCGTCAATCGATTTCGATGAAATTTTCAACATGTGTATAAATCACATAGATCTACAAAACATATATTTTAAATTTTCATTAACGACCCAAAAAAAGTTTTAGAAAATGCCTTTTTTATTTTTGCATGTAATCTTGCAAATTATAATTTTTGGAAAATCTTTCTTGCATATCATTTCGTAAGCCAATACTTCTAATTGATTATAAAAAAAAATCAGGTCGCTTGGTACAATTATAAAAAAGTTATTAGCTTTTAAAAGGTGTACGAATACTTTGCACACCCACTGTAAACTATCTCCCAAACGAACGTTTTTTCGGTATGAATAGGTTAATCATTTTTTATATGGAACGACGAACTGCTTTGATCAATGCATTAAAAAATATATGGTTCTATTTAAAAACCTACAAGACCTACAAGAAAACTATTGTTTGAAACATTTTCCAGTATCATAACTAATTTCAGAGATATTCGAGAGAATCGATTTAAATGGGACATCCGGTATAATTGCAAACCTTGCACTTTGTACGATTTACACGTGGACCGAGCAAGGTATGTTTGCAAACTAATCAAACACCTTAACACGTTGGTTTCATGCGTTCATTTGGTTTATTTCATTGATTTCAGTGCTGCAGTTTTTTCTCGTTCGATCTTTCGCATTTTTATTCTAATAATGTTCTTCGGCGCGCAGCCTCGCGGATTTAATTATGCGGGAATGAAGCACGGACAACGAATCGCGGTTCCGGGAAATGCTTGCTTTACGCTCGACCAATCGCGCGCCGCCACGGTGAGTCCGCGTTTACATAAGCGACGCGAAGGAGAAATCATTTTTACGCGGAAGGTGTAAAGACACGGGAGGCGGCCAGTCGCTTTCAAGGATATTAAAAACCACATGGACGTTCCCCGGAGGAAGATTGTCTGACGGATTTGACACTGACCAAAAGTTTCGTCTCCTCGGGGTGGCTCTGCTGCTTCTCGAGCGCGTCCTTCACCTCGCTCGAGTCCTTCCCAGGCCCCTTCGGGATCGTACCGTTGCTCAGCTTCAGGGCAAAGATGGTCGAGCTTGATTCCCTATGACAGAATTCATAGTTGACTAAGAATGTCTTCGTGACCAGAGGGCAAGTCGAATCGTGGTGCAATTGGGCGCAGCAATTGGTCTCTTGGAAAGGAGGTTTGCGTTTTAATGTTAGGGTAGTTGAAGAGGTTCTGCAGTTAGAAATTAGACTTTTCGGCATGAATCTAAAGTTGTGACGTTAACAATTTATTTCTTGGAAAAGAAGAGTGCTATTTGGGGTGGTTGAAGAATCTTCTCACTGTCTCTAAAAATTAATTCTTCTGAGTATCATATAGTTGGCTATATTTTTTAGAAATTAGACTCTTCAGCACGTATTTCAATTTGTGACGTTAACAATTCATCTCTCGGGAAAGCAGAGTTAACACGAGTTTAATATTTTTATTTATTTTCAAGATGAAAAATGAAGGGAATTGATGACAGGTTATTGGAGAGCTGGTAATGCGTCAATGAAAAAATTGATTGCGGGTACATGTGTCCCGAATTATCGACTGTTCGGAATGCATGGATGTCCGATGATGTCAGCTGTCAATGGAGGGACGAAAATAGCGGAGATGAATGATTGGCGAACTCTGTATAAGACACGCGGCGTCAAATCGCTAGGAACACCGTGAACCGGTATTGACTTCTGACACGGTGATGCTACCACCGGAACAAAAACAACAACGGTATGCGCGGTTGCGCCGGGATGGGGTATCAATCACGCCAATCGCAATTCCTCGCATCCGGTCTGTAATTGCACTTCCCATCGGTTACGCGGCGAGTTTTCACGTTTCGCAGTGCGCTGCGCTCGGCGCACACTATGCCGGTTCCTGGCACCGTTAAGATCTCCTCGCAAAACACGTAATAAAAACGACCAGCACAACCACCTGAACAATAAGACTGAATCTATAAATTAGCACACTTCCACAATTTTTCCACAATCGTTTTGCGATCAGGAAATTCATTCAACGAGCCCTGGGATTTCAGAATTCATAAAATTTTAGAGGTCATTCGGGTTATGTCAGTATGAGACATTAACCAAAGCTTACTCAGCAGACGTAAAAACTGAAACGGAATGTTAACACTGATCGCTTCCGATTATGCAGCGTTTTATGGGTTCATAAGGTGCAGAGCTGTACAAAAAAGCACAGAATTCGATACAGTCTCATTGGACTTTACTCGAACCATCAATGCAGAAAGTATCCAATCCAATTCCAATTTCCTCGAACAGTATCGTGTGCAGCATCGCACAAACGCCACCGAAATTCCCCAGACCGGAAATACCGATATAAAGATCAATTTTCAAAATGATCCGAACAATCGCCGCGCTTAGGTGTCACAGAGAACGTTGGTCCAGGCAGTCTAGAACATAACGGGCCGTGGACGCTCCACAAGTGTGTCCTATAAAATTTAACAGTCTGTCAATACCGGTTTACGAGCGGGGCGCAATCTCCCAGCGGAGCGAGCGGCGAAAAACCAACAAAGCTTGAAATAAAACAAGAGAGGAAGAGGTGGGAGGGGAAGGAGATGGAGAAGAGGGGGGAAACGAGCGTGTCGCGCGTAGGGGGAAGGGCGCCAAAAGCAAAGAACCGTCAAGAATGAAATGGCACTTACTTCTCGGCAACCGTCACGGTAATTTGGTTGCCCGTCACATTTTTGCTCGCGCTGTCCTCGCTGGTGGACGCGGCCGACTCGTTGAACTGCACAGAACCGAGCATAAACGATCAGAAAGGGAGAGAGAGAAAGAGAGTTGTGTGTGTGTGTTAGTTGGCAAACAGTTGTGCTTTGACAAAGAGAAAGAACGAGAGAGAGAGAGAGACAAAGGGATCCAGTAGCCGGGAAAAGCTTTCCCGATCGATGCTCTTTCGCGGCGCGACAAGCAATGCGAAAAGAAATGCGAGAAGGCTGGCAAAGTCAGAGAGAAAAGCCCGGCAAAACGTTTTTCGAGGCGCAACCTGTGGAATACGCCGGCGGAGCTGCGCTTCGACCAAGGCCGCGCATGATCGGCCCGGCTACCACTCACTCACTCGGGCCTCATTTACTTTGCATTCCGCGTGTCATAAGCAGCCTCCGTAACCGATTCCGATTCCACTCGCTGTCGCTGATCCGCCGAGGCTTCTGATCAGAATGTCCGATAGATCCCTTGTCGACGCGCGCCCATGGAATAGAAACTAATTGTATTGAATACAATGCCGCGATGATCGCGGCCTACCTCGCGCGCTCTTCTGCGTATTGTGCTGCGATCGATCGCTTACGGTGTTCACTACAACCATTTGCGAGAAGACTTTGATTGCGGGTGGACGAGCTGAAGGCTCTGGGAAAATGTCCTGTGGTCGAAATCGTCAGGAACGAGGAATATGATGTCGAAAAGAATGAATCATTCTTAAATAGGAACGTGAAGCATGTCTCTAAATGTACAGCTTCTGTGAAACTCGATACTTGTCTCCGAGTGGAAACACAGTGGTTACAAAAGTGTAGCTAAACCACGAAACTTACAAGAATGTACATGGGAGCCCGTCTCTATACAGAAGTACAGAATAAACCTCGAAACTTGTCTCTAAGTATACAGCTGAAGCATCTAAACTTGCTCAGAAGCGATCATGTGAACACCGAAGCTTACACTCCAGAAGAGAATACACCGCAGAAACTCACTCCCAAATGGGACCACAGTAAAGACCTCGATACTTGTCTTTGTGCAAAGACACATCTTGAATCCATTTTGTTACAAGGAGACGTGGCATGGACCTCGAAATTTGCCTCCCACGGAATGCACACTATAATCTGGCCCCCAACTGGGACCACAGTACAGACCTCGAAATTCGTCCCTAAGTGAAGACGTAGCAGAAGAACACGCATATTGACAAATATCCGACGGACTCCTCCCCGGCACGATCATCTCCGCCGGCGACTGGTTTCACTATACTATTCGCGTATTTCTACGGGATTACGTAACGCGTTGTTGATCCTAGTCGGTGAAAGGCCAGCGAGATCTTCTTCCCGCGAGCCGATCGAGAGACGACCTGGCCCGACACTGGAAAAGTGTTCCCGCGATTGCTCGTTACACCGGCGCTTACCTCTCGCTGTAGGACCGCTTCAATATCGCAGATCTGAATCTTCCAATGGGACGCTAGCCTCTTTAATCTTTCCTCTGCGCGCCTGTAACACAGAAACACCGTCTGATCTTACCAAGACACCTCTAACTCAACACTTCAGTCGACAGTATTTAACAGGCTTTCTAAATCCAAAGATTTACAGCTAGGAACTGATTAGCTTTTCGATCTTGATCGCGATTTACAATGGGAACCTAGTAAAACCAGCTGGCGAGCCTAATTAATTCTTTTCTTCTGGTACTCGCCGATCAGCTCGGTCATTAAAAAGCCTGTTATTTCTCTCCGGCTACCAATTTATTCACTTTCTTCTGCCGATCCAAGGCGATCCTCTATTTCCGCGTTCGAACGAACCGGCATCGATCTGACGCGTGATAAGATTGATCCCGCTTGTCAGATTTTTGTCGACGCTGTACCGTTAGCTCATTGTGAAGCTAATGAATGACTCTATGTATTTATTAATCGATTACTTGTTATTTCAGTGTGACGTGACATTCGGTGAATTCAATCTTGCATTCGTCTTGTCAATCCCGGGTATGAAATTAAGTACGAACGTGGCAAGAAAATTATGTAACAATGTAACAGTAGAATAGTCGTGGTGCTATTTGTGTGAGATTCATTAAGAGCTAGAATTTAACACCTAGTCACGTGCTGCGTGCAAGGCCATTTCATTTGCAAGTTTTGTAGTGATTTAACAAGTTTTCAATAACGAACATTCTTTTTTTTACACGTTCCTAATAGAGTACAAAATTTTTTGGAGATGCACTTAATTAATGTTGAAACCGGCACTTGAAAATGCCAAAAATACACGGGATTCAATTCTACACTTAATAATCGAGTGTAGAACTGCAAACACAATGTCCTCGGTGTCCGGAAACAAATGAAACCCGTATTTCACTGATCGCTGCACCAAAAAACCGACAGAGCCTCCGCTCGGCTGCAACGCTTGAACCCCGAGTGCATTCATTACCTTTCGACGGCGATGACCCAAGCCTTCCGCAACCGGGCAGGGTTGAAGCCGTCCAACTCTGCACAAAAACAATATCAATCGGATTAATCGCACAGAATCACGGTTAAGTGCAGACACGTATACTCTCGCGATTCTCTGTAATATCGTGTCGGATATTACGGAGGTCTCGAGAGCAGGATTTATTGAAATGAATCAAACGCTCAAAGTATCTGGTAAATGATCATAAACAAAGACTCTCCGCGGTTTTTTATACGAGATAAAAATGGTGTGGATTAATTGCAAGACGCCGGAGCTACACAGACATTTGAAGCGGTGGATGGATAAAGGTGTCAAGCAACAAATTGTTTGTTATCTGTAAAAGAGTTTTTAGCGAAGTATGTTGTCCTGTTTTTATGAATGAAGATAATAACAAAAATCAATTACAAATATATGTATTTATATTGTTATGGTTAACCTCTAATACAAAAAAAAAGATAATAATTATCTTCATTCATCAAAAATGGACAACATATTTTGTTAAAAACTCTTTCACAGAAAACAAACTTGACACCTTTATCCATCCACCCCTTCATTTACTTCTCGTCTTAAAAATTGTTGAAAAAAATATTGCTTTGAAATTCTCTAAATGGTCAGGCTGTCTCGCATTTGATGAACTCGTTTCTGTCTAAAATTCACATTTCCTCAAGAGATCAGGGGTTCGAACAAAGCCATCGAACGTAAGAGAAAGAGAGGGAGCAGACGATAGCACACGGATCGATCTGTATGTGTCGGACCTCCTCCGATCGAGCTTCCACCAGCGTCCTCATCCGGCTCCTCGTCGTCTATGAACCTAATGGCGGACAGATCGAAGTGTTTCGCAAAATTCTCGCCGCTCCTCTCCACGGGTGGAAATTCACTGGACTTGGACGCGTCGTCATCGACGGACTCGTCAACAACAAAGGTCCTGGAGTCCATTCCCGGTCCGCGGGGCGAGCACCCGCAAAGAAGCATCTTGCGGAAGAACCTCGACATCCTCCTCTCGTCTGATCCACCTTATCCGCGAGTCTACCTATCGTTTTATCGAGCCAGGGAAACCGTCGAGTCAGTGTTTTGCCGAGGACCGGTTGTTTTCCTCGATCGTTCTCATGTTCCGCGACCAAGTTTCGCGTCGTTCGCGGACACGTCTTTTTGTCGGACCACACACTCTCGCGAGAGGACAACAACGACGAAAACGCGAGGCGACGGCACAACCTTCGAAGATCGCAAAAACGGGACACCCGGGGTCGAGAAGTTCGTCGGAATTTCGAAAAGTTCTCTCTCGAACCGAGAGAAGAGGAGACGATGCGGCGACGATGCTCGCGCGCGCACGTGTCGCCGGACCATAGAAAATAAACTCTCGAACGGGGCCGGGAATGGATGGCACGGCAAGCACCGACCAAGGGGTTTATATTTGGAACCGCTCGACGCCATCGCACAGAAAAATTCGGCAGGAGAAACCGAGAGCGCCGACGTTTACACAGAAGAGGATCGCGAACGCGAATCTCCCATCCGGAAAACCGTCTGCGCCGGAAGTCTGGCTAAAGTTGGCCTAAACCACTGTCTTGCCCAAATTGCGAGAACAGTACTGCTAATCTGGAATGATAATTACCTGCTGCGAGACCTGACTAATTAGTTGTAAATTGATTTTTAGGAGGCTGTGCTGTTTTAAGGAATTGAATGTCTGCTGTGAATGTCTTCGATTTCGTTTTGAATATACAAATGTCCCGAACAGCGTGCAAAATTAGAGGAAGCTTTAAAACCGCAACGACTCGACCCATTTAGTTTTAATGATGGTTCTGTCTCTCGGAGTTGGTAGAAATACATTAATTTCACTTTGAGGTATATGTAGGGAGGTAATAGATTGAGTCTTAAGGATCAAAAGGGTGCATCAGTCATTGCGGATCCACAGACAGCCACGCTTAAGTCGCGTAAAACGAGGTGTCATTTGTTCCTTTCAGACAACTCGAGCGGATGGAATCGCTGCGCTAGAGGACATTAATTGTTAATAACTTCCACAATTTTTAATGGAATATCTTAGGCAAAATTTGGTATAAAACAGTGGTAGAATATTAAAAGAATTTGAATCTACGAATGAATTTAAAGTGATTACATGAAGAAATTAATATTTATTCTACTATCTTTCAACTGATGCAATAAATTTGTATTTTGCTCGACAAGTATTGCAAAAGAATACTGAACGGGACTAGTGGGAAACAAGCCAATAGACATGACACAACAGTTTTTTCGCCAAATTGTTGTTTAGAAAGCATGTTCAACTGCGAAAGCTATTGCAACGAATTTCAACGAAACAGTGTGGATACAATTACAAAAGAAACCTCAAACTTCCCCACAATTTATCCAGCAAGATGAGTTATAATTTACCGTGTACACACATACATACATACTCGTTTTCACGCACCATAAATCCTCCAAAAATTTAAGCATTCCGTGAACAACATCCATAGTCAGGAAACAGTATAAACAACAGACGCAGCGTATCCACGGCGAATCTAAGGAACTTATGTTCCACTTTCTAACTGCGAGTGATTTATTATTTAGGGGAACGCGAGAAATGCGATGAACGAAAGACTCGAGCACGGAGTCGAGCATAATGAACGCTCGATGCAGGCGAAATTACTGATCTATAGAGATGGTTCAATTTCGCACAAACATACGCGCGGCGAGTCGGTCCACGAATTCGCTAAGACCTAAATTCCCTGTTTACCGTATTAACAATTTCACAGTAAGCTCATATCGGTCGTGTACATTCGGAAAATTTCATCGAAATGGATCGATGCATCATAACATGAATTATAAGTAGACTGCGGATTTAATGCATTTATAACAAAAATCGATAAGTCCAATTTGAAAAAGATTAGAGGCGAACATAATTTAGAAAAACCAATGTATTATTTTCGGCTCATATTATTAAATAGGCAAAGGACTTTTTTTCCTTGGCCTATGTTTATTAAAATTGATGCAGAAAATGTTTATTCTGGATAAAGATCCGCAGTCTAATTATAAGTATAGATAAATTATAAATAAGTTATAATTGTAATTAAACGAAATTATATTGCGATCCATCAGAAATTACGATTACGACAAGACCAATTTTTCATCAAAATAATAGTCGATGTTATAATACTAAAAAATTGACCAACGTCTTCCAGAAGACACACGACCAATTAAGGGTTCAATTAAATGAAGTTACACTGTGAGGACAAAAGAGGGACTAGTATTAATGTGGTACAGTTAAATAAAATGTACGGTTTTTATATTGAGGACAAAAGGGGAACTAATAGATTCGCACGAAGAAGTTTCGAAACTGCATTTGAAAAATTGCTAAATGAATCCGGAAGCTGCTCTAACCATTTCGAGTTGTACAGTTGTGGAAAAAGGCTCGGCGGACGAGGGTTAATAATTAGAGTGGCGTAACTTCGGCAAAAGTCCCGGGAGTGGTTTCCGCGACTTGGAAAATAGTCCAGCAACGGGTACGAACGTCACGGTCTCGCGCTTGGCAATAATCTTATCGTGCCAGAGACACTCGAGTTTCTGGAAAACAGCCACTGACCCGGAAGCGGCAACGAGTCAGCAGGATTTTCATTATTTTTCAGCCGAGACGGGTCGGGCCGGGCCGGGCTGATCGCGGGAGCCAGCGAACCGGTCCTCGAATAATAGGATCCAGTATTAAATTCGGGACGCGGGACTGCCGCGTAAATTGCACGCGATTTTATCTCCGAAATAATCGAGTAAACAGTCGACGGGTCGCCGTACCCGCCCACACGAGGCTCGATGCCAGCCCGCCCGACCCGCTGTTTCAGTTTCTCTCCTCGTCAACTGAGATTTTTATTGTCTTCGATGAATCTCTCGTTCTACTCTCTCTCCCTCCTTCTTTTTTCTCACCGAGGATCGAATGGACTTTTGCTTTCGATGAAATCGACGGAACACGACCGGTAATGGCTTCCTGGATCGATAAGACGATGATGCGATCGAGAGTAATCGACGGGCTCCGAGGGTACAACAAATTGGAGCGATGGTGCGAAATGTTTCTATCGAGATGAAGGTGTCAAGAATTTTTGTTTGGTCGTGGAAGTCTATTCATAACTATCACAACCGGAAGTACTATATTGTCAATAGTGTTTTATATGAAAATAATTTTTACATTGTCTGGAAAGAGACCAGGGGTACGTATAGTTTGTGTGATGACTGGGTAGCAATGAATATTGTGGGTTTCACTTTTATGCGTTTATTATTGTTCTCATTATATGTATGTGCCCTTCAGTGGCCCAACCATAACTAACTTCCCTTTCCTTCCATTCCCTACATCCTCACCCGGGAAGGTTCGTTAGACCCCTCTGCTGTCGGTCTCCAGAGTTTGTTATCAAATTTGCGTACTAAATTGGAAAAAATGAAGCCTATTTGTTGCCACAGGCTTTATAAATTATACGAGGAAGATTTTCTTCCATATAGGCACCCTCTCAGTCCATTTATATACTACCACTAAAACGTTCTGCCCACGAGTTTCTGCGACACAGGTAATCCATTTATTGCTACCACCAATAGTTGATAAAAGCTCGGAAATTTCGCGTAATAGTGCGCAGCATCGTAAAACACTCTGCATATGATTTCCTGCGACCGTATCGCGTTAAAAGGGAAGAAATCAAGTTTCTCTCTAATGTTGTTCCAAACAGGCATCTTTAATCCATTTATTGCTACCACTAAAGATGACTAAAAGCTCGAAAACTGTCTAATACTGTCCAAATGTATATCGTGTAAAAAAGTGTATCGCGTTAAAAGGGAAAAAATCAAGTTTCCCTTTAATTTTCTTTCTCATGGAGTTCCTCGGCTGATTCGCTGCCGTCGCTACGGCGCGGCGTACTAAAAGCTCTAAAAAATTCAGCCGCAGCGTGCGCAACAACCTAAAACGTTATCGTGTCGGCGGACAGCGTCGAAAGGGAGAAGAGGTTTCGTTCTAAGCTGACATTAGCGCATCAATGGCGACGTGGGCGTCAGGTCTCGCCCTTGAAAAATTGTCTTGGCAAGCGGAGAGGCGCTTTCTCCGAATCGTCGGGCGATATTTGAACACGTTCTGGCCCCGAGCCAAGTTTTCCCTCCGAAACGGAGCAGATCGCGTTCCATTGTTACGGATTTTCTTTTTCGGGCTTGTCTCGCCGCTTCCGAAAGCGAGAAGAACCGATCCTGAGCGGGAGAACAACGGCCTAGGTAAATTTGCGCGTTAACAGGGACTTGATCCGAGCCTCCGGTTGAACGATGTTTGCGCAAATCGGGTTACGTGCTCGAAATAATGGCTGGAGAAACCGCGGAGGCCTTATTCACCTTCCTCCCGTCGTCGCGAGCTATGCCGTTAAACGCGTCGAACAATGATCATCAGTCGATCCTCAAAGGCTTTCATCCCTCCCGGGAAAAAGGGGGGAACTTCGTGCGCCATTATCGAGTCGCGGATGTGTTTATGTAGATCCACGGTTTTATGGGCTATTTAACATGTTCCCCCGACGAACCCATAAAAATTCCACGAGACGACGCGTTTATACGCGCGTCTTCATACATAGATATTTTATGCTTATACCCCCTCTGTACCACAGCCCAGGGTAATTCATACTTTGACAGCGGGAACTGATAGAGACGTATACGTCCTCATACTGCTGTTACCGGACTGCGAATTTATGCGAAATCCAAATTTCCTAGCAGAATTGCCAGAAACGGGTAAGTGGAAATGTGGGTTCTTTTTTTAATGATTTTTGTAGATCAAAGAGAATGAGGCGAAGCTTTCGAGCTTCTTTACCTTTTAACGGTAGGAATAAATAGACCGAAGATGTCTACATGAAAGAAAATCTTCCTTGTGTAATTTACAAATGTAAATTGCCCGTACAAATTAAATGAACTCGCAGGAACTTCTGGATTTACTTAAATAGAATAAGAAAATATTAATGGAAATGGTACTGAAATATTGTTACACGGGTGCGGAAACGATCGGAGTAACGAAGATGGAAAAACCCGTCGAGTAAACACGTGACGTACGGATTTCGAAGCGAACACCGGGAAAATTAATCGAACTGCCAAGCCCATCCACTGCCTGTCCGAATTGATTTTAAACAATCTTCAACTAATTTCATTGTCAAACAAATAGTGCCTCGTAAACAATACGATGTGCACGGTTTCATTCGACGCACGCGAACAATGACTCCCGATGATCGAACCGGTTTCGAAAAAGTTCCATCGGGGACTGTTCTATACTTATTCGCGAAATCGGTTTCTTCGGAACCATTCGACCCAGAGACAATTAAACGATGAATCATCGAAACACTGGGACGCACACACCACGGTAATGTAGATTAACGCTCATTAAAATTTCATTAACAATGGCTTAATCAGACAATGGATATCAACCGACAATATTGGTCCTGCTGCATGGATTTGTTGGTCGCTGGATTAACGACCTGAGTTTCGGTAAAATCAAAATTTTATAATGTGCGATTCCAAGAAACCTTAAAAATTCAATGAAATCGGGATAATGTATTTAACGAAGTAGAAATTGCAAAAATTAGTTTCCAATACTGAAAATTGACTAAAAATCTCTCATACCGACAATTTTCCAAAAATCGGAAATTCAGTGCCCAAACACATTCAGAATCCACTGTAAATTGAAGCTTCTGAAAGCAACAGCGATCCATTCATCGACGTGTCTAATAACAATGACAGTATTCAGAGAAGAGCGGACAAAGTTCAAACTTTGCACTAATTCGTTTCGGTGCAGCTAGGGAGGCAGGAAGGAAGGAAGGAAAAAAGAGGCGCAGGGGTGGCCATTTATTCCGTGACGTTTAAGAAGCCGCGGTCGTAATCAAAAATTTCGCGGGATCTGGGTCAAACAACTCGTAACCTTCGCGTCGCGCTTTCCCGCTTGACAAAGCTCGGTCGAGGGAAAACTGTGCGCGCCCTGATGGAAACCAGACGAGCAGCAAATTCCACGAGAAATTGCTTACGAAAAAAAAAATAGGGGAAGGGAATCGTGAGACAAGGGGCTCGGCGATTGCGTTCGGACATTCTGAAAGCCGAGTCGACGCGCTCAACATTTTTGCGGAGCTGTCAATCGCGCTCAAAATTTTGAACGTGCCGATTCTGTACGCTCTGAATTTGTCCGAATATTTCGCGCAATCAAATTTTACGCGCTCAAATTCCACGTGAACATGGGCTGAGGCGTCTCTAAATTTTCACGAGCCAAATCGTCACGTCCCCCACTTCTACACGGGCCAAATTAGTGTTGTATAAAGCTCGAGTCTTCGTAGCTCCAGAGCTAAGTCTTAAAGACTAGATTTCTAAGGCCACAATTATATAAAGCTTAAGCTTTCAAAGCTTTAAGACTCAAAGCTTCAACGCTCAGCTCTCAGCTGTTATGTTATGATATTTGTCACAGTGGGCACAGCCGCATCTAGGCTGTGTATACATATTATATTACGTCGGAATATTCAAACACATCCAGGCAATACAGAAGACTCGAGTCTTTGAGTTTCAAGCTCAAGCGTTGAGGACTCCAGTTCTCACAGCTCAAGGTTCAAACCTGGAAGGCTCCAGCGTTTACGACTGAAGTCGCGACTCGAGCCTTCACAGCTCAGGAACTAACAACACTAGGCCAAATAGTCACACCCCCACATCTTGCACGAGTCAAATAGTCACGCCCCAAATTTTGTACGACCCGAATGAATACGTTCCCTTTGTTCACGCCGAGCAATCGCGTTTGAATATTGCGCGGGCCGATTCGACGCGCCCAAATATTTGCGGGCCGAGCAATCAATCGCGTTCGAAATTTTTGCGGGCCATGCAGAATTGCACCTGAGGCCTCTAATGAACGGGCACCGATTAGCATTTTCTCCGGCGAGGGACGTGGCACTCTCTAAACTAAATCTCGCGTAAAATTGCGACCGGTCACGGTCGAACGTGCCGCGAGCTCGCGTAGATTCGACGAATTCGGGTCGAGGGAAACGGTGCCGTGACGACGACGTTCCAGGGAATCCTTTCTCGGTCGGAACACATTGTTATACAGCCGGCCGACGAGATATAACAGCCGGAATTCTTCAGACGACCTCGGCAGACTTTCTCGCACCCCGCGATTATGCATTTTTCTTCTGGAGACCGATTTTTGTCTGCCAACCCTCCGTTCGTGCCTCGAACTTGGTTTTGTTTAATGTATGAGCCTTGCAAAAACATATGTCTTTGATTTTGAATGGATCTAATGCATTCATGGAATTGTCAATGATTTTTACTGACGCGCTGAATAAATTCTCTTTCTATGAACCAAGGTGTAGACAATCGAAATGTAGACAAAAGATTGAGAGAGAAGTCTTTTATTTCCCTTTGTGTATCATATTTAAAGAAATATTTCTTCGTGTTTTCGGCTCAGTAAAGTCTTTTGGGTGAATGAAAATGTGGAGAGAAATAATAAAGCTGATAGCGAAAAGGTAGTTAAAAGATTTGATGTTAGACAAATGTTAATAATTCTGCGATTGAAACGCGTAAATCCGCCCAACCGTTTCCCCGAACAATTCCCGCATTTATAGTTTATATTGCCGCCAATAAAGCTTCTCGGATTTCGCGATAAACTTCCAGCACGCCATTGCGGGGAGCGAAGTTGTCAAACTTTTCAAATAATCGTGTTACAGCCCGCGAGAACAAAATTTTTAGGTGCTTCCAGCAAATCTCAAACGCGCGAGTGACCTAACACCGCCAAAGTCCAGGAACTCTTCGAGTTTATCGTCACGTATCTTCTGAACTATTAATCGTTCTCTCGTCAATATTAGCGTCATTAGCCTGAGAAACCAGGGTAACACCTTTGGAACTGTGAACGAGCTCGAGGCTTGCTTAGCTTTTGCAGTATTCATAAACGTCTCGGTCCTCGGGAGAACAATTTTACGAGTTTGCTCGGTCCTGTCTAGGGACCATAATACAATAATTCCGCGCTTGGTAATGTCTTGTTCGGCAAGTATGCGAGCAAGACAGGATCTGCTAGAGCAGGGATCTTGCGAAAACTAACGAGCACGACCGAGAGTCGACGCGCTCTTAACGAGTCACGTTTCGAACTCCTGGAGTTCGCTCGAAAAACGCCCCAATTTTTGGGGGTAAATGGTCCTTCGGGATCAAACTATGCTGCTGCGGAGCCACTTCTAACGACGGAATCGTGTAATCATTACGAACCGAAATTTCGAAGCTGCAGATCAACTATCGTCTGAAAATAAAGGTATCCATTTTTTAATGTTTTCTTTCTGATGTGTTTGTACTAACTTTTAAATGTTAAGACACGACACGTGTATATTACTGTTCAAAGATGTACATTCTTTTCGTTCTTGTATCTGTTAGATTTTCAATGTAGAGAAGCAAAATTAATCTTCATTTGCCAATCCAATACAACGAATATTAAATAGACTGATTCAGTTGTTGCATTTTTGAAGCTCACTTAGGGGTTGAATGATGTATAGAAATTGATTTTCACTGGTACAGTTTGATACAATTAATTATCGAAGGAAACGATGGAGAATTACCGAGGTACAAAAATGGCCATCTGTAGAAAATAAGATAAAATAAGAATACATTTTTGCGAGGATCTTTTATTAGTCTTGCATCATCCAGCACTTTATTGGACTTCGTATCGTGTGAAAAATTGAGTACAATTATCAGTGTCTCTCTTTCCAAAATATGGTACCATTTTTCATCCCCCAACTGTTTTTATATGAGCTCATACTATTAACTTGCAAGCTAAAAATTGTAGAAAAATTCTCTATCATTATCACAAGCCTCTTTCGAAGAGTGCCATTTTCAACCCTCAACCATCAGTGCTTCAAAAAATTATCCAAATTCTGGCAGCGTAAGAAAAATCGAAGAGAAAAAGATTCTGTGCTATTATCCGCTAAAAGGTGCAATTTTCATCCCCTAAAATAATTAACATCTAAATTAAATTCCCCAAAAGTCCCATATAATTTATATCCAGCTAAAAACCGACTGTTCTCCGTGCGATCTCTTTGCAGCAACCGTCGACCAAAAAACCGAAGAAAAAGGCAACAACATAATAGCACCTCGAGTGCAGAGGATGCTGAGGCTCTCTCGTACGGTACACTCGAGCGGGAATACTCGGAACCATAGCTTCGGGTATACAGCTTGACGCGCGACCAGGCGAAAACCAGTTTCCTAACTGTATAGGCGGATCTCCGGTGTACGTTTTACAACCATGCGGTGGAAGAAGTCAGTCATCGGCGGTGCGCGTAAAAATGAAAGTCGGTTCCCGACAACAACCGAGTCACTAATAAATTCGAAACGGGCGTCGCGCGGCACGGCACGGCACGGTGGTCCCGAAAGTTCTTCTAGTTCCCCAGGGTGTGACGAGGAGGATTCGTCGCATGCAAATTTGCGGCTAGGCAGCCCGCAACCAGCCTCGGGAACTCCGTGAACGCGTTATCCACTGTCTTCGCGGCGCAAATTGCGCGGAATACTCGGGGCTATTTAGCAATCTAAATGCCGGTACGTCTGGAACGCGAGGAACAATCGCGGCTCCGCGCAGCTCTGCTCCCTGAATCGGGATTTAACCGTTCAGAGCCAGACTAAGTAGCTTCTTTGAAAGTTTAACCCCTTAGCTGGCTACGGAGTGCGCACTTATCGCGAGCAATATGAAAATTTCCGGCGGGGTGTTGTCGCATCATCCTGGAAATTCGCGAATACAAAACACAAGCGATATACGGGGTGTTCCCGAAATCGCGGTACGAGCTGACAGATGGTGATTCTGCAGAAACTATTAGGAATCGTCTGATGCGTCTGATCATGACCAACCAATTCTACTTTCTGCACATAATACTGAAGCACGCGAACACAACAAATCTTTAAAAAAATGTTTAATCACCCTGTATGAAGACTGAGAATTACACAGCGGATCCTTACGAAAAATGAAAATATTCTACTTCAATCGCAACCAACTATAGTGATATAGAAATTGATTTTCATTTGAAGTTATTAAGATTATTAACTAGTTGCTAAATATTCGAATTTACGCGGGGTGTGTTCGTAACATTGGATTGAAAGCGGACTATCAAATTTCTCACGAATATGGGGCACATCTTTTTACATTCATCGGGACACTACTGTACTCGGCGTGCACGCGCGCGAAAGTTCACATACGTACGTGTAGGTGTAGGTTACGAGGCGTGAAAACGAAGGGTGAAAGGGAAGAGAAAAATAGATTGTTGGAAAATATTTATACACGGGACTGGTCGGTGAGCTACGCCTGTCCCGATTATCGGCTCTGCTCTGCTCTGCTCCAGGAGCGAATTGAACAAGCCGCAATAAGGATATCAGCTCAGTTTTCGGGTAATTTTAGAAAATCGGTGAGAAGTAGACCACCTTTTTCCGCTCAAAGCTGCTCTAACTTGAAAACATAAAAGTTTCTAGAAGCTAGAAGCTTACGTTCGTTTTAACCCTGTAACGGTTAAGGAAATTCGATAATTTCCATCGATTTGCTTGTTTAAATGGGAAAAGTTAAACATGAACCAAGTGCTCAGCTAGTAAACTGTAAGAAAACTCTGTAGGTAGTTAATTCAGCCTGTGGACGGTTCATGTACCAGAAAAAAACACGTAAACCTCGGAGCTACCAAAAAAATTGCTGCAGCCCCTTCAATTCTTTCCTCCCATATTTTTAAAAAACCTCCCCTGTTTTTCACTGCGTATTTTTCCAACGATCGCAACAGAATGAAACAAAACGAGAAGGGTAGTTACTAGTTAATTTAGCCTTTGCCTTTCTCGTACACAACAAAAACCGTGTAGAAATCAGAGCTGCCTTTGTACTGCCAATCCTTCAATTTTCCCCTCTTGCATTTTCAAAATATCTCCACTGCTCTTCATCGGGCATTTTATAACGTGTAGGACACAGTAAAGCCCTCGACCATCTCATACAACAAACAATCTGCAAAATCCAGAGCTGTCTCCTTATTCTAGCAAGCCCTTCAACTCTTTTCTCTTATATTTAATTTTAGAAAACCTCACTTACTTTTCATCAGGCATTTTATAACGTGTGGGCCGCGGTGAAATGCAAGAAAATTACAACAACAATTAATTAAATTAGCCGTCAACCATCTCGTACAACAAAGAATCCGTAAAAATCAGAGCTGCCTCCTTATTCTAGCAAGCCCTCCAATTCCTCTCTTTCTCATAACTTTAGAAAACCTCTCCTATTTTTCACCAGGTATTTTACAACGTGTGGGCTACGGTGAAATTCAAGAAAATTCGGAGAACAATTAATTAAAATAGCCCTCGATCATCTCGTACAACAATCCGTAAAAATCAGAGCTGCCTCCTTAACGCAGCAGAACTTGATCGATTCCCTTCCACATTTTCAAAAAAGAGAGAGAGAATCACTCGCGTTCCCTGTCGTTGACTCGAGAATCGATCTCGACAGGCGCTCGGCTCGTCGAGATCGTTTTTCAGCAGGTATTTTCCAACGGGTAGATCGAGGGCTGGCGAGATTCATGGTATGGTTTGGACGTGGATTGCCCGTCGTGTTCCCGTCGAGCCCGAACGATCCGTCCCGTCCCGTTTCGACGTGTCCTCCCCTCTCTGTCTCTCTTTCTCTCTGCCTGTGTGCCGAGTGCTCTAGATTACGCGGCAGCCAATTTAGACAACGCGTTTCACGCTGCTAATGGTTCGATCTTATCGCGGCGTCAATCGAATTTACCCCCGCAGAGAGTGGAAAGTGGCCGGTGCTAATCGAATTTACTTTCCCGCCGGGGGTTCATGCGGAACGATGGGGCTGTGACGCGGGGGTGTGCGAAAAGACAGCACTCTCTCTCTCTCTCTCTTCGCACTCTCAAAACGCGAAACCATCCCCGGAATTTTACGGGAAACGCCCCGGGAATTTCATGATGGCGCGATCGTCGAACCAGCTTTTTAAACGGAATACCGATCTCGCGCGATAAAACCCCGATAGATTGCGTTCTTGTTAGCGGACCCGGCAATTGGCACGTTCCACAGTGGCCAATTTTATAAATCTTCTGGACAAAATCAAGAAATTTCGGGAACCACCCCAAATCTTTAACATTTTTAAAATGGGCACATATTTTACAGAAGGAACTCCATTAAAATTGTATGTATAAATGATATGTAAATTTATGTGGCGATACGCTGTTCCGGTAGTATGCTATTATAGTGTTAATCAAATATTAACCCTTTGCAGTCGGAAATATGTTAACATGAAAATTAAACATTTCTTCCGACCTAGACTAATTCCATTGTACATGATTTTTTCATTTTGTGGGTATGAAATTGATGTAATAATTGATATAATATTTGTATCTTGCGATAACTACGAATTTCATACATATTTAACAAAAATAGGTGCAATTAATGCAACAAAGAGATCAAAAGAATTTATGAATAATGTACCATTTTCAAGACAAGGTCCAAGTAATAAAGGGTTATCCAAAATGGACTATAGGAAGTTTTTCTTAAATAAAAAACATACTATTTTTAATTTTATTGGTTTTTTTATTTAATTATCAGGTATCATCTATGACAATTATGTGTGAAAGACGATATCTGTCAAATAACCACCACGACCACGTTTACAGACATCAACTCGAAAAAATGCTCAACTCTTGAGAACGACGTGGAATTTATGTTGATGAATCATTAGCAACACTTTCACGAACAGCAGCAATGTTTTCATTCGAACGAGCTGTCTTTGGTCTGCCAGACTTTGGTTTAGCACGGACCGATTCAGTTTCATCAAAGTTAACCAAATTTCGAGTTGTTTGCTCTGATGGACGAGTATGTAGGCCAAAAAATTTTATTTGCAAAATAAATGTTAATAACTTTAACACGCTCTTCAATCGTATACGACTGCAATTGTTAAAATTGTCTATCATTGTAGGTTAGAAATACATGAAAGTGACAAGAAACAAACATGGCGTTTGACAGATATTCTCATTCAACATCCTATAGGTACTGTTGGTTAACCCTATATGTATATTCGAGATTTTCACATGTATCGAGGTACTACTGTATCCTCCTCTCGACCGGTACACATCGGTGCCACTCTTTTTTCCCATACTTCCTTCTCCACCTCCTGTTCATCCTTCCTCCACGCTTTCCTCCCCCGCGTGTTCGAAACGCTCACAACGGCATCCAGTAATTGTCCCGTGCTCGCGGTGCGTGCAACTCGCTTCCCTATTTTCCGCGCGGAACCGCTCGCTCGAGACTGAACCGTAGCAAATGATAGCCTCGAATTCGCAATCGGGACTCTCGATTAACCGTTCGACGACCGTTTCTTTCCGCCATCGGCTGGACTAATGAGAAAACGAGGAAATCGAAGGAAATGGTGCTCGCTGTCGAGGGTTGATGCGGATACTTAAGTACGATTGGAATGATGTTGGAGCTTTGAGAAGCTTGTTTAGAGTTTAAAGAGTTGTAGGACTCGATGGCTGTGGTGCTTGAAGCGTGGGAAATGAATCGGAGGTCGCTGGTTCGTGCTTAGCTCCACCCCATTACCATTTTTCAGGAGAAATGACTGATTTATGAGCACTCATTGCGTTTGGATAAAATTAAAAGATTGAAAACGGGATTTATAAAAAATTGAATTTAACCCTGTAAAAAACCCACGAGACAAAACAGCCATTGGTTGAAAGAAGTGGAAAACGTACAGTAAAAATATGTAGGTTGATAAAATGAGATTAGTAATTAGAAATAAAAAATAAAATTGAATGACATGTAGACGTCATCTGTCCATAAAATGGGACAGTCAATCCGGTATCAATGATAATATAAAAACTATGGATTAACTACGAAAGGCACGTGACAGGATGACACCCTGAGGGAAAGCGTATATTGCAACGTCATCAATTGATAAGATCATCGGGAAACGAAAAAATCTGCCACTCGCAGAGCATAAAGTTGTTGACAAGAAAATGGCATGGTCGGTGAAGAGTAGAAGGGGTGCAAGCGCCCCCAGAGTAATACCAGCGTTATCGTTTAATAAAATGGAGAATTAAAAAGGAAAGCGGGAAAGAAAAACAATGGCTGCTCGTTGCAAGGGGGGTTAACGGGACGGGACACGGTTGGTTGAGAAAGGGTTGCGTTGTATGCTGCACCCCAGGTGCAGTCTATGGAGGTCATCGGTTGATAAAACGAAAAAAAGAAGTAAGGAAAATAGAAAAGAAAAATGTTACCCATTGTAAGGGGATAAAAAGGGGTTAGAACATATACGAACTCGGTCGAGAGGAGGAATTGTGCATGCAGCCCCCTGATGCAACGCGAACGTCATCAGTTGATGAAACGAAAAGCAGAAGAAAAATGCAAGGAAAAAATTGCGTTCGCTCCAAAGAATCAGGAGGGAGATGTGATAAATGGTTATATGCAGGAGTATCAATGCCTAGTACAGAGTTGGCAAGATTCAGATTATGAAGAAGGAAGGGAAAAAATTGCTCTCGTTACATAAAAAGTCAGGAGAGAACATAGTTGGTAAAGAAGGTTTGTATGTACTTGTAGCTTGGCCATCAGTGCCATTAGAGTTGATAAAATGCAGATAGAGAAGAGGGAAAAAGTTGCACTCGTTGCACATGGCCAATAGGACGGAACATAGTTGGTATAGAAGGTTTGTACGCATTTCTAGTACGATTATGAGTGCCATTAGAGAGCTGATAAGATGAAGGTACAAAAGAAAGGGAAAAAATTGCTCTCGTTGCGCGGGGTCAATAGCGTTCGGGAGCGGTTAAGTAGATAAAATGGAATAAAGGCGAAAGAAAAATGGAATGAAGGGTAGATAGGAGAGAGGAGAGAGGAGACAGGGTCGTATGCAGCGGTAGCATGCATCAGGAGCACCTGGAGTAACAATTTCGCAGGATCGAAGGGCTGGGTGAGTCGCATCGATCTCTGACGCCACAAAGGGTGCTCCGGATCACTGGTCTTTCGCGATGCCGAGGTCAAACTGCACAGTCTATAAACACCGCAGCGGACTATGTGTTCTTGGCCATTTTTACACCAGGAAAGGTGGGCTCCTCGGTCCCTGGCGACGTTGATCGCGCTATATTGGGCGACGGACCAAGATTCTTTGGAGAATGTGGATTCGAAATTGATATCGCTTCCCCGTGATCGAACTCTCGTACACCTCCGGGACGCAGCTCCACGGTGCGCCGCGCGCCGGCTTGTAGTTGTACAACTACACTTGACAAACTATCGCTGAAACCACGGTCCAGACAATCACGGAATCTTGCGATCATCGCATTCCAACGATTGTTCCGAGAAAAACCGTATACAAGCCAGCAATTCTATTAGAATGGCGATAACGATTCGTATATTTCGGAATAATCCTCTCGGACTCGCAAACAATCTTTGAATAAATGATTAACCCCGCCCCTGCCGTCTCCTTCGATCCATTCGTGTTTCCTTTTGTCTGACACAGTTACACAGTTACGATTGTGTAATATTTTTCGACCCAGTTGCGACATCGTGTTTTCAAAGATGGATTCATGTCTGCTCCTCCTCTGTTGCTATTATTTCAACTGTACAGCTGCACCGGGTACTGCGACGAGGTTATAGGAAAATATGAAAATTCATTACCAGAGGATCTTTACGCAAAACAAGAATGTTCTCCGTCCATCGCTCGGCTTAGGAATTGCATAAAAGTAACGCGATCGTATTCTTATATCCTTCTGGTGTTTGACTGGTTTGTGTTTCGCGTACTCATGTTTCACGTACACGCGTAAAATCTTCAGTCTACTCATCACTTTATACAAGGCTTTATACGATCTAAAAATAATTCAAATAATGCCAACGATAATCACCAGCATGATTAAACAGGTTTCCCGGGTTTTTCAAATATTTCTTCGATTGGCTAAGATGTACATTGAGAAAATAAACGCGATGAGGCCTGCGATAATTTTGAGCATGATCTAACCGATGGTTGGAAACAGCCACGTCCCACGATATCGACTTTCCTAGCTTAGAAGAGACGGAGAGCAGCCTCGTGGCGCAATTAATGGGCGTGGAAACGAACAATTTCGAAATCCCGTGCGACTCGGCGATTTCCTATGCAGCCGATCCATCGATCCGTCGCACGTCGGAACCGTAACTCGTTAGCGGTTGCATCGCGAAAGTGTCTCCGGAAGAAAGCGGATTCGTGGAAACCGCGAGCGGCGCGCGCGTTGCGCAGCGGTTCGGAAACAACGTCGAAGCGTGCACGCACGTCGATACGCGTTGTGCACCGACCGATTGTTGCCCCTTCGTCGGCAAAACATTCGCACACGTTGCATCCCGCGCACGATACGCAAATACTAGCACGCACGCACACGTTTATCGGGCCGGCGGCCTGCGACCGTAGTTACCGGTGCGCGAATCGCGATTTCCACCGTGAAACCTGCTCTAAATCAGTCATAGTTGCGGGAATATGTTCCGCCATAGGGCAATGGTTCGGCTTCTATTCGAAGAGCTGAGAAGCCACGCCCACTCGGAACAATCTGAGTGGAAAGAGCACGTTTTTAGGGAGTATAAATAATATGTGGTGAGAATAAATTTAGATTGCCTTTCTGTTAAAATCGGGAGAGCAAGGAGGCCTCGCCCACTCAGAAGAATGTACTTACAAGAAGATAGAAGAACAAAGCTATAATCTTCAGAGCTGTTAACATTAAGAGCAACGAAACCACGCCCACTCGGAACATTCCACAGAGAAGAAGATCAAAGTAGCTAGTCCACTATCTTTTCAATCTAACATTTGCCTAGTATTTGTCTGATTTGTCTATGCGCGTATTGCCCCGTGGGGCACTGTCCCGGTTTCCCCAGAGCGTTGAGCATCGAGACCACGCCCACTCGATCCGTTCTTCGCTCGTTTCTGTCCCGAAACGAGCTCGTCGGAGTCGAATGGGAGCGACTATTTAAAATAGTCTCATTCAAGTTCGAAGGGCCGGGGCAATTGAAACGATCTATCGGCTCCCGATGATCCCGGCGCTAATGGCGCGTCTCTGGCAGAGCTCTTTGTGAAGGCAGCCGATCGTTAAAGGTAACTCGCCCGCGGAAAAGGTACCCGGTTAATTATCGAGTCCATCGAAAAAGCAATCGCCATTTGTCGCTCGTAAACCTAATTACGCGATAATGTCTGTCGACGCTAGCAATTATGAACGCATTATGCACTCGCTAATGCTCCGAAGGCCCGAGACTGGCTCGAGCAAGTCGCGATACCGTCCCCCTGAGACGATCTATCTATTTTCCCCAGGAGCGCGATCGCGAAATTATTAATATCGAATGTCGGTAAGTAACTAGAACGGGGCCCTCCGGTGCGACTAGACTAATAAACGCGAACAACAATTACCGTGTCCGATGATACATGCGCGCGACTCGGGCGACGATAGAACGCGTGTCGATGAAAGAGAACCGTTCCGCGCAGCTTCTTCTCAAACAAATCCGTTTCGACTGTCACCGGACAAGAAATACAAGCGGAAAACAAGGAGCGCCGAGCGATTCCTCATCGGACGTGACACGGGTCGCCGTTCGATATTCGGCTAGCTCCGAAATTTCGCCGTTTACGATCTCCCATTATTCCGTTTGTTCCCGTTCATACCATTTATTCCGTTTATTCCATTTATTCCATTTTCGAGGGAAATTCAATCAACGACTCGACCGGCCCGGCCGCCCGCCGCGACTGAAACCCCGTCTGCGAAAAACGGAATTTGCATAATCGTCAACAGTCTCTGTTTATACACTGGTTGATAGCTACGGGTCACTTTGCGAGCCGGAATCGCGATAACGCGTTAACAGCGACATGACACTCCCCGCTCGAGAACATGAAAAATTACTCGGCCCGTCAATTAATTAATCTACCGCTTGTTGCGACGCGGATCGACTTCTGACTTTTGCGAAAATGTTTCGCCGGATAGATTTAAAAGTTTACTGGCTTTCCGCGGTCGCCTCGTTAAGTCAGTAATGTGTGAAACATGATGGGATTTCCGGTCCCGAATAATCTGCATATGCTTCTGTGTTAGATCACTTATTATTCAACGGATTTATGCGGCTCTAAAAATGAGCACGCGAAACGGAATAGTAGAAATGTTAGAGGCACTGTCTGAAAGAAACGTTAATAGATTCATTTTTAAAAATCATATTCTTTTCAGATTGTTGGCTAAGTAAGTTGAATCTCTCGGTAAAAGAATAGAGCATCACTTGCTAAAATTATTAAACAGAGAAAGTGGCTCCTACTTGCAAAGAGAGGCAGACAATTTTTATCTTTCATAAATTCGCAGTGCAATAACCATAAACAGCTGCGTTTAGCTTGAAAGGTGAAATGTGAAAGTTTCAGCGGCTGTGCTCCTAATAAATTGTTCCAGGCCTAAAGAAAATTGATTGTAATTTGACTGGAGATCGTTAAACTATTGGAAACTGCAGGAGTACGAATGTGCTTCGTAATTTTCGCTCGGGAATTTCTATATCAAACGTGTCAAAGAAGAATCTAAAAATCCTTTTCTCGAAAATCATCTCTAAAGAAATGATTGAACTATCTTTCTGAAAGTGGCTTATTCGATTTACTGAAACGACTCTACTTCTATTTAAACACCGGTTTAACATTGCAGTTTCAGTCAGTCTTCCACCGAGTTAAACAATTTTTTGCGAAGTTCTGGGCAGCGAATCGTAACGTTTCGAATGCAATAAACAGCAGGCAGTAAGTAACGCGTCAAGGGGGCGAATGTGATTCGATTAAATCGAGATTTGCATTGGAAGCCCACTCGATCTGGCAGCAATAGTGCAACCGCATCGTCGTGCACCCACGCATCGGCTCTCTAACCCAGAAACTGCAACCATGACGGATTCCTTGTCTCCGTTTTCGCCTATTAACGTGTCGCGTAAAACGATGACACATTGCTCGGTCGTGCTTTGCGGATCCTTGTCGTTCGTCGGCGACGTGCGCTCACGAAAACTCATTTTCTGTGGCAGTGGTCGTCCGAGATACGGCCCGTATAATCTACTGTAGTAGAACGCGGCGATTGCGTGTGTGCACGAACGACCAAACGGGGCCTTAAAACGTGCCCTTAAAAACGTGAAAGCTGCCTCTCGGAAAAACCAATCGCGCATCACCGACACGTAAAATCCTTCGATTAAATCCGACACTCTCGCCTGACGATAACGAACGTTAAGCAACGTCCTCCAATTTTTATGGAACCCACACGTAGAACGGAAAGATCGACACGTCTCGTTTCTGTGGAAAATCGCCCCTTTCAAATACAATTAGTTCAAGAGTCAGTTAAATGAATATACAAGTCTCATAAAAATACATAGAGGGAACATACTAGGACAACAGCTCTAATGATCAACAATTCGAACAATCGAGCACGTTCCAGAATCGAGGACATAAACGTCTTGGTTCCCGTCGACAGCAGGAAAGACATGGTCATTGAATGAGTACACAAATTCCATCAAAATTGGAGGAACGTACTAGGACAACAGACTTGACGATCAACGATTTGTCAAACGATCGAGCACGTTCCGGAATCGAGGACATAATCATCGCTTACGCGGTGCTTGTTATTCGCAGTCCTAAACGTCGTGGTTCCTGTAGACAGTCAAGCTATTTGCTCATAATTCAACAGGAAAGACATGGTCATTGAGCGAATGCACAAATTCCATAAAAATTGCAGGAATGTACTCGTACGACAGCCTTAATGATCGACGATTTGTCAAACGATCGAGCACGTTCAAACGATTAAAAATGATGTGACCAAAGAATGACTATGCTAGGAAGAACATACTAGGACAATAGCCGTGTTGATCTAACAATTCGCAGTTAGTTTCTTGTAATTTATAAACGATCCGACTCCTGTAGACAATCAGCTAATATTTCGCTAAGAATTCAACAAGATAGTCGTGGTCATAGAATAATGAATATGCAAGAAAGAACATAGTAGGACAACATCGTCAATGAACAAACGGTTCGTCGAACAATCGTACGCATTCTGTAATCGCGGAGGAAAAATCAGTCGCGCGCCTGCAGTTGCGTACAATTTATAAACGAGTTGGCAGGCAATCGTCATATAATTTGCTTGTAATTCGCTAAAAAAAGAGCTGTGGTCACAGAGTGAATACGCGACAAAGAGTATACTAGGACACCGGTGGAAACGGTTCGCCAGACAATCGCCGCCGTGTGTCCCAGTAATGGAGTAAAGAAAGATCGGTCACCTTTCGCCGGTGATCCAACGAGCGTCGATCGGCGATTAACGGTAACGCCGGTCAGAAATCGTGGAAAGATTCCGTGGCTGGTCTGTGGTCTGTCCACGGTCTCCTGGAACGCTCGTCCACGTATCCAGCTGCCATCTGGCTCTTTGTCCCGGTTTCCCTCGACCGGTAAGGTGACCGGCGAGCGAACGGCGAGGAACACAGAGCGAAGACACACGGTTCACGGAATACACGCGCACAGAACAGCGAGGGAACACGGTATAACCTCGTGGAAAACCAACGTAGAACCAGGGAAAAATCGAAATTGACTGGAACCAAACAGAAGAGAGCCCGAGGAAACCTGGGGGACCACGGGAGGGCCTCTGTCGAAGCACCAGCACAGCACTGTCGGAGCACGAACGTGTCCGCTTCCTTCCTTCCTTCCTGGTTCCACGCGAGCGGAAAACAACTCTCTCTCTCTCTCTCTTTCTTTCTCTACCTCTCTCTTTCTATGGGTACAGCAGCCTGGTAGCAGGCCGCGAGCGAAACGTACCCGCTCGGCTACCCGACCTCCGGTACACACGAGAAACTGCCAGGAAGACGATGGAGCCGCGCAGAATTGCCGCGGAACCGCTGGCACGTATGGACGGTTCCGTACTAGCGGGGACCGAGCGTGACAGCGGATACATTCGAAGGTTAGATCCACTCGGTTCCTCCGCGGACCTCTCTCTCTCTACACGTTCTCTACGCTGAAACACTCAGGGCCCCTCTTCCCCCCTCCCACTCTCCCTCCGCCGGTCTAACCCCCTCTATTCAACGGGCCCCGTCTCTCTGACCCCCTCTCGTCCTTCTCCTCTGCTACCGACGTTCCCGCGCGTCACGATCACGAGCCGCGACCTGAACGTTTACCTGGCGAACGCCGGAATCGCACGAGGAGACACGAAATCGGCCGACGATTTACCTGAGCTGCGCCGGTAACGGAGGACACGGTGACACACGATGTACCCGGTACACGGACTTCGAAGATTGATGGGTGTACTTTGAAAATTTGTAAATTTTTAACGTTTTCCCTATCACCGTCGAACCCCAAATTTTTATGGTAACATGTAATTGAATAAAGTATGATTAAAAAATTTCTATAACTTTCTAGTTCTAGTGTATAATATTTGCAAATTTCTGCGACACGAAATGCACACCGTGCAAATCAGACTGCACAGTGGTTAAGCATTCTTTTGTCCCAATGCGTTCGACGCTGGTTTAATGGTTTTGCCGGAACAATTTTTTGAATTGTTTGTTTGTTTGTTGAACGGTGAAGGGCGTTCGGGTCAATGGTTTTTATAAGGATCGTTTGATGTTGTCGGGGGATAATCGGATTGTTGACGCCATTTTCGGAACGGGGCAAGGTTTTCGGTTTTAGTTGTTGATTCGGTTCATGCGAGACCGAGCATTACGAAACGGCGATTTTTAACCTTTTTCTTGTGTAACACGACACGGTAAAGCTGTTAAGCCGAGTCATGAATAATTTCTGTTTCCGCGAATAAATTACGATGTTGCATTTATTAACAACTCGTCGAACTTGAGCTATCTGATGAATGATAGAAAGTCGTTGCAAGTAATGGTGAATTGATTAAGATGCAGTTTCTGTTTATTCTTCGCTCAAAATGACACAAGAACGTGTTTCGAATTCGCCCTGCACTGAAATTCGCAATTGCTGCATAATGTCGAGGGTCACGAGAATTTCCATTTAGCGAAAGTGTTAGGCTAATGGATACCGCGCGATTAAAGATGGAGGCACGCGATCCCACCGAGTAGTCTTCAGCAAAATGATGGCAGCGTCCGTATGTTTAATCGTACCCTGTCGCGTTGTATTAACGGAACTATCGGTTGCAGCCGCGATCGAGCTAGCTAGTGAAAATCGATATACACCTCTCGGTACTTCTAATCGTTCTACGTGACACGTTTATCCTCTTTAACGGTCCATTTTGCACATCGATTTTTCCCTCGTTTCGCGCCGCTCCTAATGAGAAGTCATTCGAGACGTTTGCTCGGCTAACTACATACTGCGATACTATTCCTGTGTCTTGCCGCCGTGGAATTATGCTAATGAAAATGCTTTCGGAATGGACACTCACCCCTGTTGCTTCCGCTTTTTCTTCGTACCCGCAGACATACTGTTCGGGATTTGATGCACTGCGAATAGAAAACGATTCTGTTAATCGACATGATTAATATTCGACCCCTGGCAAATATTCGATCGTGGGAATTAAGCTTTAATCGCTATAACTATCATGATTATCGTACCATTATCGTCACGATTATTAATTCCTATAATTCGTGTACTTGACCTTGGAAATATATCAGTCGACGATAAAAATATTTGTTGGAAACATTTTTTGGCGATATTATACAATAAATCATCATATAGTAAACATTTCTATGATACTGTTTTAGAATAAAGGGTGGAGATATTTTTTAAAAATGTACGAAATGTAAAAGAACAATAGTATTGAAATTTTTTTGTCTGAACAACGATCAACTTTTCTGTCATATTTGTTTAACGAAGAGGCAATTTTTCTTTTTTAATGCTTGTGCAAATAACTCTCTTGGCTCTTGGATTTTGATCGAATATTTGCTGGCAGGATGAGCAATTGAGACGGAAAAAAAGTAAATCGTCTCTAACCAGAGCGAGGAGGCGTCGACGACTCTTTCTCTCGAAAATGGAAACTTTTTGGCACTTTAGCGCCGGTTTTCGCGCTTTAATAGACTCGCACGGGGGACGAGGCGTGAACTGGAATTTCGGTAATAAATAAACGTTAAGTACCTCGCATATATATTGAATCACTTCGTGCTGGCTGACGTTCTCCAACTTGCTGCCATTAATTTCCAAAATTTCATCTGCCACCTCCAGCGCGTCCACGTAGCCCGGCGAACCTGCGATCCGTTCGAAAATTGTTTCAATTACTAACAAGTTTCGATTCAACACACCGCGAACATGTGGGGAAAGGAATTGTCTGTAGATCCGTTCAAATCTTCAATTACCATTTTACATATTTTTTAATCTACTTCTTTGAGATCAACGATCATCTTACTGAACTGCACATTTTATGCTAATGAGAAACATGAATATAAACATTTCTGCTTTCAATGATTTTAGCACGTAAAAGATAACGTAACACCGTTTCTACATTCGTCGAACAATTTAACCATTTTGTATTTCATCTGTTCATTTTTTAAATAAACGCATGAAATAGTCTGTCAAATGGTTAAAATCATTAGAAGAAGAAACACGATTGTATGCGATTCTAGTAGCTCGTAATTGTTGCACAAAGATCCGCAGTCTACAAACAGCTAACGCTACGAATTGTCTACTAAGTAATTAGAAATGAGGTGCAACGTTTGCAAATCTCGGTCTGAATGGTCTATTCGAAGTTCATTCGCGACAAGGGAAGATTCTAGCGTAACAGTGGTACGAGCAATCTCCACTGAGACAGTAGAAAAGGACGGTGTCCGGTCAGACAAGCAATCCGATTATTTTCAGCAGGACGACGAATTTTCCACGAGATTCGTGGCTTTAATGAAAGAAGCTTCAAAGCGAAGGTGTAGCTAAACCCCTGCGTGCTTGGCGACCACCTTCGCGGCTACTCATTAAACGGCAAACACCGCTGCTAATTAAAGACGGGAAAGAAGCTTCTTTCGTGGCGGCCAACGAAAATTTTTTTTCTTTTTAGGTGACTGACACGTCGCGCACGTATGGCGGCACGTGTGCTAGGTCAATTTCAAATTTAAACGTAAATTTGACCTGTATTCGTGGAACAAGTCACTAATTAGAGAGGACAGCATGTTTTCCCGGGTGATAATTTTTGAAAGTTCGCTCGACCTCGATCGAGGGGAAATAGAATAGGAAGCGAAAACTCGGATAGAAAATAAATCGTTCCTTCCTGTGTTTTAACCTTTTGCACTCGGAACTATTTAAAAAATATTTCCATTCTATATGATTCTTTAAACAAATTTAATAAGGTAGAAGATATCTGTAATAATAACAGTAATTTTAATGGAGAGTCGCTACTCGAGTGCTCAGGGTTAATGAAGAACATGAATTATTTCTTGAAATATAGAGTCATTATTTAGACGTCGTCCCCGAAGGATTAATCTCGTCTGATCTCGTATCACATTACTCTTTCACAAACAATTAGTGACATCACAGTACATGAATTATTTTCTACAGTTCAACACGTTGAACGCCATGCTGCTCAGCGGTGTGGAATTACTTGTACATTATCACTAGATATCGGTTTATGAATGTATAAATTAACTAGATGATGACTAACAATATTTATCGATAGCGCTGATCGCTTCTACGATCGAAATAGGCGAAACTTGTGCAAAGCATATATAATTCGCGTGGCAGTCAACGTGTTAAATAAAGGATTCGGGATGTAGAGGGTTAAAGACACCGAGTAACGTGGCACGGCCAAGTCGGATGCAGCGTACCCGAATCCCAACGGGTCGGGTACTCGTGCACCCGCCTCGGCCTTGTGTCTATAGCGGGCAAGTGGAGGGGCAATCGATGCTCACCGTACAGTTTGATCTTGTCATTCTGGTTGATCAGTATGATAATGTATCCCCCGAGATCGACCATTTTCGCTGTGTTCGAGCGGGTAGACGGTCGGTCTACTCGGTCAGAGATGCGTAGAGCGGTAGGTGGTGTTCGGCAGGAGAAAGAGAGAGAGAGAGCGTTGACACCGGGCGAGCACACGGTATCACAGGCCCGTCATCGTCGAGAAAACGAATCGCTGATGTTAACGTCGTCGTAGCCGCGTGCGATTCCTTCCGTTTCCTCTCGCATCTTCGCTTAACGTTCGATGGTACTATCGACCTCGCGCGACCTACTTTTCACCGACAATATCTACGCTTCCTATAAACGTAAACGCACATCTTCTCCTCGGCCCCGTGCACTGCTCTGTCCGTGTCTCGTGTGCCGCACACAGTTTTCCTCCGATCGGTAAAACCACGAGGGGTAAAGCGAGCCGCGGGTGTATCCCCCACCGACAAAAAAAATGCCCCGACTCCGCCGGCAACTCCTTCGAAACAGGTTCGAAGAAGAGTGTAAGACAGACAAGGGGACAGGCGATCTATTCGTTCTAGGACACGGTCGCCGTACACCAATATACTACAAGACTAAACAAACACGAACAGACAGATCTACACACGACGAGTACCTATCTTTTTCCCTTATCCCGTTCTAAGATACGCGACTCTGGCCCGACGCTCATCCCCAAAGGCGGATAGCATTCGCAACCGTAAGGAACTTCTTCCTGGTACCCACGGACTCTTCGAACTTGAAGCGGAGGAGTGTAGAATGTATCTCGGTGGAACAGCGGACAAGTCCACCTGTCGAGATCACCGTGTGTCCCGCGAGAAACTGTCCCGAGGAAACCCTCGTCGGGGCCCCGATCGTGGGCCCCCCCTACATCCTCGCAACGGTCTCCTCTTCCTTGAACGATCCACCGAGAACTCTCAGAACTCCCGATGTCCTGGCTTATTGATCAGAGGCCTCGCCGGACTCGGCTCCTCGCACGCTTCCAGCATCCTGTCCCGTTGCATCCTCGAGCAGCGTCGCGCGGCTCTCAGCCCTCCTGTCGTCCCGTGGCATTCGCGAGGATAGGAACCAGCTTAGACAACACCGGACCGCCGACAGCAATCCTCATGCTATCTCTCTGCTAGACTCGTGCTAGACTCCAGCTTCCACTTAGCCAAGCATCCCGAGCGACTCCTCATAACATGGGGCAAGCAAGTTCTCTCTCTCTCTCTCTCTCTCTCTCCCTCTTATGCAATTCCTCGACTCCTCTTTGCCTTCGGGTGTCCTTCTCGCGCCCTCCCTCGAAGGACACTCTCGATGTCCTGGTTAACACTGGATGACGACGTCTGCCACTCACATCTCCGTGTCAAAGGATATCGTGTCCTCTCCTGCACGCAGGCTACCCCAAAGCGAGACAACGGTTACGCAAAAGGATCCTGCGGACATCCCTCGCGATCAGCCGACGAGGACTCTTTCTCTGTCTCTCTCTCTCTCTCCCTCTCTCTCTCTCTCTTTCTCTCGCTCTTTCCCTCTCTCCCTCTCTCTCTTTCTCAATCCGCCCCCGGTGCGAGGATTTTACTTTCGCTACCCTAGAATCACAATCATTTCTCCCACTAGGAGACGTCCACGACCCGATCACCACGATTCACCGACACTGACCGACTCGTTTTCTGATCGACGATCGAGGACAGACCGAACCGAACGGCCACCGCGACGTCGCTACGGCTCTGCCGAAGTTTCGAAGGCGAGGATGGGTGTGAACCTGTGCGTGTTAACCGACGGCGGCTGCAGCCCTGACATCGCTCGTCGCCCGCTGATCTTCAACCCTCGACAGCGGCGGCCGCGCCGCGGCGCCCTCGTCGATTTAGCGCGCCCCCACTCGCGCAGAACAGAGAAGAGAATAGAGTCGCACGCAACCCCTACGTGTGTGCCAAACCTTCCGGATACGGACTTGGTTTCATCCCCCTCTCGATACCTTCCACCCCGTTTCTTTTTTTTCTTTCGGGGATATTTTGTAATCGGTATGGATAGCCGAAGATAGGCGAGTCTAGGTTGATACGGTGCAACATCCTCTGTTTCCGATGACTTGGTCTGTTCACCCCGAGGTGGAGTCCCGGATGTTTCTCAGATCAATGAGGGATTTCGTACGTTCTGCCGCGGGATTTTACGTCCAATTATGTCCAATTATGTCCTAGAACGCATCGGTGTCCTGCTGGATCAACCCCTGGCTGACAAGGAGCAATTTCATGGATTAATTACAGATTTTGTAGGCTTTTGATGAGGGATTTTAATGTGCTAGATTTGGTGGTCAATTATACCTGATGATACGGAGCCTGTTTAAATAACTTGATAAATTCTTCCCCGAACGACGAGGAGTTTCTGAAATTAATGATAAAATTCATTACTTTTTAATGGGGGAGTTTTGCGTACAACATCACGAATTATTCACAATATCACGAAGCAACCCCTATAGAGATATTCTGCTATATTAACCCCCGCCTGCAAAAGTGGAGCTCCTTAAATCAATGATAAATTTCGTAGGTTCTTAATGGGGGATTTTGGCGTACTAACCTCGATGCTCAATTATGCCTGATGATAGCATGAAGCATCCCCCATGCGAATAACTTGGCATATTCACCCCTGATCGACGGAGTGGAGTCTCAGAGAGAGACTTCTCAGGTCAATGATAGATTTCGTAGATTTTCACTGTAAGATTTTAATCTACTTCGACTAAATAATTTATTATTGTTCATACTGACGAACATCCCCTATTTGGCTGACTTAACACGATCATCCCTGATCAACAAGATGGATAGTTGGAGTGCATCTTAAATCAATGATAAACTTCGTGGGTTTTTAATGAGGGCTTTTGGCGTACTAGATTGGATGCTCAATTATGCTTGATAATGTCATGGAGCATTCTCTATTTAGCTACCCTGCTATATTAATCCTCGGCTGCCAAGGTAGCTTCTTAGATCAATGATAAATTTCGTGGGCTTTTAATGAGGGATTTTAACGTACCAGATTGGATGCTCAATTATGCTTGATGATACGGTGTAGCATCCCCTATTCGAACAACTTGATATGTTTACCCCTGATCGCCGAGGCGAAGTCTAACCGTGGAGTTTCCTGGATCAGTGATAAACGAATGTTTAACTAACTTAATCTCACATCTTCTCACATTTAATTCGTAAATGAGAAGATGTCCCGTAGATTTTCTTTCGTGTTGGATGAAACAAACGGTACCCGTCAACCGAACGTGTCTTCTCAATGGCCCGTTTTATCGATCTATCCCCGTAATAACGTATTATAAATAAAAACGGTTTTTTTAACCTTGTTTTGAACGATTTTACTCTCGACAGAATGTATATTTACGGGACTCTCGCCGGTATTAATAATCGTAGTAGTAATCGGGCCGTAGTCAAAACAAAATGGTAGTATTACCGATGGTACACGCTCAGAGCCACTGGAATCGTTCCAAAGCAAACACACGATACTCTCGCGGTCCTTGGCCTTGATCGAAATACGGATGCGATACTACGAAAGTAATTGTTATCATCTCTTGCTCTCGATTATCGGGTCGATCCCTTGATATGCAATAAACGAAAGGAAAAGTTCATTCAATTTACGCGGTGGTGTGCTATTGAACCTGAGTATATTCCAGTCTCATTTTACACTGGATATTTTTACTAATTTCTTTTAGACTTCCCGGGGTGCGTAACCAGTAACCACACCCCTAGAATCATTCCTGAAGCATGGACCAATGTGGCGACGTTCAACGAAGTTCAAGGCCCATCGAATCATCCAAGAAATGAATTTGGAAATGATTGGATGGCCGGTGAAGAAGTCAGGCGGTAGCGAACGTGTTAAGGAGAAAGAATTGAGTGTGCCAACCATGTTGTGTATACTGAGCGACAAAAGGAGGCTCGGATAATGGGCGACTGTGAACAGTCCCCCGAAAAGAGAGCATCCTAACATTAGAACTAGGAAGATGGAAGAAGAATGAAGGGGCAAGCCCGTTGGTGGTGTCACGGGTGACGGTGTGCGTTCACATTCGTCGGGATGCATCCTGTGTGTAAATACATGTTCGCGCACGTGCGCCGTAAAAGCGGAACGGCAATCGCTGCGACAAAGAGGGAGGAAGAACTGGCAGAGCGCGTGATCAATATAGGGCATAGGGGATGATGCTAGCTCTGCAATTGCCTGCTTAGTTCTCCGCTCGCGCTATATTCCGACCCAGCATCCCAACTTATTACAAATAACATCCTCGGATCCCACTCGGCAATCCCCTCGATCGATATCCCAGGCCGCTGCGAACAAAATCGAACGAAAAATTCCTGTTCCGAACCTGTTCGCATCGTTCACGAGCACGGAGTAGCTCTGATATCATCCTATAAACGGCCAAGTGGTCCTATCGCTTTATGTACCGGAAGTCTATTAACAGGATTTTATCCTGCAATTGTTAGATTATATTGCTGTTGGAAGATCTATTAAAAAATTGAGAAGATTAAAAATAGACTTTCAAACATTGTGGAATGATTAACTAAAAGAAATTCATTTGAAAAAACTTTATACAATAAATGCAAGTAAATATACAAAACTTTGTTTATATGTACTGCCACAGAAAATGCATGTATAAAGTTGCTTTTTAAATTAACTTCTTTCAATTAATTACTTCGCAATGTACAATGTGCAATATATGCGTATTACAATGTACAACGCATATATAATATGTATTTGTTCAGACTTTTAGCGACTATCATTATAAACGAAAAGAAAATCATACGGTAAGGGGTTAAGGGCTCGGACCTCCGGCATTTTGTTTCCAAGAGTTAAAACTAGCGTTTCAGACGAATTCTTCGATTTTTCGAAATCAACAGTGCTTTAACCCTTTGAACACTGAAATCTCACTCGACAGTACGTAGCAGTCCAACAGAATATCCAGCTTGATCCAGCTGCATCTGTTTCTTCTTGTGCATCATGCCAGAAGGACACTCGAAGTGACTCGAAGTGCGTTTGTGCATCAGACCAATTGACCAATCAGACTGCGAACAGTGCGAACTGCAATCAATTACGGTCAAGATGGCGCTATTATGTGATCGCAGAAGTACAAGCACGAAGCAATGCTTTATTCGAGTGAGTTTCAACGTTTCAACTTTGATCTCGGCCAGAATGACAATGGCAGTGCTCGGGTCCAAGATCATGTAAAGTATTGTAAAGTAAATTGTAGTGAGTGGAAACGATAGATGCTGTGTCTGCAAACAGTCTAATAAATAACTGCCATGCACGTACGGTGTTAAACAGCTGATAGGAGCTGTTCCTGCGAAAACATCTGACTCATTGTTTTTGACATGCGATTTTAAGCAATACCGATATCTATGCATTACGCACAGCTCCAGTACCGTCCAGTACTCTTTGTGCATCCGAGCGCAGCGATGCATCGACTCTTTCCGCATTTTTGCGTCGAGGTCAACGATATCTGAAAATTCGTAAATTTGTTTACCACTATTTAGTGCATTTTTTGCCTATTTACGTCGCTGTGATTTATAAAAATCGCGATGGCTGCACTCATCTTCGCACTTGCAATTTTGTCAACGACTTCTAGTGTATTCTGTAATGTTATTTATTATCAACCGGAAGCTGTGCATATCGCTTATGGAGGTAAGAATATTTATTTTTTATAATATATACATAAATTTGTTGAATGATACGTCATGGATGCATCTTTTCAATCTCGATAATTGCAAATTAAAAATAATATAACTCATTTCGACAAGACCCGTAAGTCTCAAATTAAATTGCATTATAATGTCTGGCTCAATTTTTTTTATTTCGGTGCAGTATAAAATAAATTCAAGTTTCAATTCCTCACCTGATGTTAATGTAAATCACAGTAGCAATTGTTTTACCTTGGTACGGTTTGCAGATAACATTCATGACATTGTTGTCACATGGAGCACTAAAAGCGACACGGGAGAATCTATAGTGGAGTACGGAATAGGTGGATATATTCTGACTGCCAGTGGAAATGCTACACTGTTCATAGATGGTGGGAAACAAAAACAGAAGCAATATATCCATAGAGTATGGCTGAAGAATTTGACACCGAATAGCAAATACAGTAAGTTGAATAATTAAAAAGAATAATGTCTATTTTCCATGGAGATCGTATCGAAAAAATATTTTTCCACAGTGTACCACTGCGGCAGCAAGTATGGGTGGTCGAATGCTTTCTACATGAGAACCGCTCCAGAGGATTCTGCAGAGTGGTCACCACAGATTGTTATTTTCGGTGATATGGGTAACGAGAATGCTCAAAGCTTAGGAAGGCTACAGGAAGAAGCACAACGTGGGCTATACGATACAGCAATTCATGTTGGAGATTTTGCGTATGATATGGACACTGAAAATGCACGTGTTGGCGATGAATTTATGAAACAAATAGAAGGGGTTGCTGCTTATTTACCTTATATGACAGTAGCTGGAAATCATGAAGAGAAATATAATTTTAGCAATTACAGGTCAGTTACTAATTACCCTGTTCATGTTTCATTGTTACTAATACAAATTCTTCTAGGTCCCGTTTTTCAATGCCAGGAGACAGCCAAGGTTTATGGTATAGTTTCAATGTAGGACCTGTTCATTTCATTGCCATTGAGACAGAAGCATATTACTTTCTGAATTATGGCTTGAAACAACTGGTTAAACAGTATCAATGGCTAGAAAAGGATTTAGAAGAAGCCAACAAACCTATTAATAGGTGAAAGAAAATGTTCGCTTATTCCAATTCAGAGAAATAATTAAACAAATGTATTTTTCAGAGTAAAGCGACCATGGATAGTAACGTATGGTCACAGGCCAATGTATTGCAGTAATGCGAACGCAGATGATTGTACGAATCATCAAAGTCTAGTTAGGGTCGGATTGCCATTTTTTAATTGGTTCGCACTCGAGGATCTGTTTTATAAGCACAGAGTAGATTTAGAACTGTGGGCTCATGAGCACAGCTACGAGCGTACGTGGCCCATGTACAATTTCAAGGTATATTTTATTGTTTCATAAACTGAAGATTATTTCGAGTATGTTTTTTTTCAAATAGATTTAATCAATAATAAAAAGAACTAATCGTAGGTACAAAATGGTAGTTACGAAGAACCGTATAAGAATTACAAGGCACCTGTACACATAGTAACTGGATCGGCCGGATGCAAAGAAGGTAGAGAAAAGTTCGTCCCGCATAAACCAGAATGGTCTGCATATCGTAGCTCAGATTATGGTTACACAAGGATGAAGGCATATAATCGGACTCATCTATATCTTGAACAGGTACTGGATTATAGTTCGGAATAACAGGCACAAGGAATGTTCGTTATTATTCATTTTACAATGTGTTTCTGACGACAACAGGTGTCTGATGATAAGGATGGTGCCGTATTGGATCAAGTTTGGCTCATAAAGGACGAGATTTTCCCGGCGTACAATATAGATCACCTTGCAAACAAACTATAGTAGACCACATTTCAGGAGAAAAAGTAATTGGAAATAATTACATACACGTATCTTTTTAGTTATCATTGTTTCTCGTTCGACAAAATGTACCATGTTGTTTTATGGTAAATAGCAAAAATTCTAAAGCTATAAACTTCAAACAATCGACTCTTTTTTTTAAATTCTATCTTTAAACATTCTCCCTGTTCCCTTTCTCGCAGTTGAAACGAATAAACTACAAGTATTTGCTAATTACAAATGAGATGGAAATTAATAATGCATACGTACAATATAATAATCCTTTAATTGTTAAAATATAAATATATGTGTGTGTGTGTATATATATATGTATGTATATATATACACACATGTATATACATGTATATGTATATATATATATATATAATCATTGTAGCATATAATATTAATAATATAATATTAGAGTAGCATTTTATATTTCCATCTGATTCTCACAGTAAATTATTAATTATATCAATGATACATAATGAAAGCGCGGACCGTAGTAAAGGAAAACAAAAATTTCCTAGTTCTTCAATAGTACTAGTCATTTATCAAAGGAAACGCTCCTTTTTTTTAGTGCTAAAAATCTTGATCTCAAAATTTACACGGTAGTTCAATTAAAGCTGTAAATGTTTCTCTATGCTCCTACTTTTAAAATGGATAAACACCACTCGCCCCGGGGCTGGCTCATTGCCAAATGTAATTTGCTATTTTGGCTTCTGCTATAACAATTGACTAATGAATTTCAAAAAATAACCAGGAACTGCCCTTCCATAAATTATTATAATAAAGTTGACGATGAAGCTAAAAAGTGTTGAATCACCACTTTCGTCGAACAAAGGACTGTAACTACGATTATCAAATATCGTTCTTCCACATGGAAGAAGCGTGCCATACTTTACAACGTAACACAGCATCGGGGATGAAGTTTTACCTTTAGCGTTAATTCTCTCTTTTTTCTCTTTCTCTCTCTCTCGCTCTCTTCTGCTTCGTTCTTTTCTTTTAAGACAAAAATTTATCCCCATCATCATGTTATTGTAGACCTACTCAGCAGGTATAAATAGTTATTAGCTCAATCGGATAGTATAGTACACAATCGTTTTTCATGTACAATTTCAACGGATGTGCGTGTAGTTGCACACATGCAGCGCACACGTGCATACAGACACACACACACGCACGCACGAACATGATCTGCCATTGGAGATATGTGTTAAAATTTATTCGAAGATGCGTAAAAAAAGCATCATAAATTAGCAAAAAACGTTACTCGAATGAATCTGCTTTAAAAAAAGACGTTTTTCCAAATCGACCGACAATACTTCTTATTGTATTCAAGTCATTTCAAGTGTCTTTGTTTGACCGTGCCCATGCATTTCGCCACATATCTCAGTATACAAACAACGGAAACTCTTGATACTGTCAGTGATTAATAGAAACGATGGAAGAGGTTGCTGCTGAATGACTCTCTTGATACGAGAACTGGGGAAAATGTTCTTGTTCTTCAGCTATCGAGTTCAAACCACCCCCGCTACCTAAAAAGCTTTGATCGGGAGGAGTAAGCTCGACACTTTCACCCGTGAATTCGCTATCAAAGTATCGGGTGTCCGTGTCGGAAGTTACTTGAGGTTTAAAAGGAGGAGGAATCTTCTTTAGCACCAAATCCGCCCAATCGATCGATGAAAAGAATGCATGATCCATGATCTCCTTCGCGTCGTTAATTCCGCCTCCCAATCTTTTGCCAGGATCTTTTATAAGTAATCCTGCAAAGAGAAGTTGAACGATATAAGCTTGTCATTTTGATAAACAAATCACTTGCAAATCATCGGTGAACCTGCAGAACAGAGTTGTGCACGGGACCTTTAAGTTCGCTGTATATTTGTGTCTGAAATGTCACAGACGTACAAGTATAGTCAGAATTCACTGTAGTGGTACCGATCGTTCCTCGCGAATACCTCGAATACTAAGAGACACTACTGCTCATGTACAAGCAAAAAGTTGTAGGTAGCTGTTGTATAGGTTCACCAAAACTTTTACTGACCACCAAGCATGTCTTTCGCCTCGTTGCCGAGCGTCCTAGGAAATTTGACTTCCTCCATCACGATAAGTGTGAAAAGTTTCTCGTGGTCCTTGTTATAAAAAGGTAGTCGACCACAGATCATTTCATACATAACAACGCCAACTCCCCACCAGTCCACCGCTCGACCATAGTCGTTATCTTCGAGCACTTCTGGTGCCAGATACTCGGGAGTCCCGCAGAATGTTTTCGTTGTTCTTCCTACACGATTGAAACGTAACCAGTATTTGTCGGTACTTGGAAAAATTGAAGAACGCGTTGTTGATTCTGCGCGCTACACCTTACCATACGTTATGTCTTCCTTACATAACCCGAAATCAGCGATTTTAATGTGTCCGTCTTTGTCTAAGAGAAGATTCTCTAGTTTGAGATCGCGGTAAATGATACCCTGCGAATGCAGGTAGCCTAAAGCCGAGATAATCTCAGCCCCGTAAAATCGTGTACGGTCCTCGGTGAATCTGCGGGAGCGTCTTAAATGAAAGAATAACTCCCCGCCGTTTACGTACTCCATTACAAAACACAGTCTGTCCGCCGTTTGAAAACTATACTTTAAAGACTGGAAAATTAAAACGTTAATTAGAGTCACAAGCATTTAGCTGTAAAACGGAGTAATGGCTAGGGGTGTGTGGGTACCCGCAAAATTTATATTGTTCGAAAACCCGAATGTCATAGATTTTCGGGTTCCTGAAATTTCCGGGTACCCGCCCACCCCTAGTAATGTCTACGGAACATACAATTAGGAACGGATGATGGGTAGTTCGCAATACTCTATTCTCTGTAAGTGCATGCGCGACCTCATGTTTACGAATGATCACCTCCTTTCGTAAAATTTTTATAGCATACAAGTGCCCTGTCGCCTTCTCTCTGCAAAGGATCACCTTCCCAAACGTACCCTTTCCCAGAACTTTTAAAAATTCGAAATTCTCGAGGGTCTGGAATGCAAAAATCAGAGTTAAAAACTGTGACTATGCTAGTGGGGAAAAAACTAATGCATTAGCATCGTAAGTACATACTACTTTTTTCTTCCCTGTACTTTTACTACTCGAAGTTCCTTGTACACTAAATTTTGCAGACAATTCGTCGATACTACCACCGTCTATGTCTGTAGAGGACACTCCGACAGATCCACTCGAGTCCGACCTACCACCTCCAGAAGATTCCATTTCAACATCTTCCGACGAGGACGAGTGTTGAATTGCAGGCGGTTGGTTCTGTTGGACCTTTTCGGTTTCTAATCGTTCAGCTACGTAGCTGTTTACAAAAAAAGAGAAACAATATTTTAAGAACTTTCTATAAGGAACACGCATAACAGATAAGAAAACAAAGCGAACCTGATTGCTGCCACCCAATCTTCTCTCTCTTGCTCTGTTTCTACATGAAAAGTCCTTTCTATTACAGCTGCCCATTGCAAACCTCTTATAACAAAAGTATAAGGCTTAGGTCTATCCACAGACATAATCTGGCATCCTCGAACCGTAAAATTATTTAAAGGCTGTGCGGCTGCTGCCATTTGTTGATCGGGTTTCGCTTTGAAGCCTACCAGTGTACCGTCGTCCCGGAGTACAAAATACCTTGACCTCCAGTTTTTAATGTGCTCCCCTACGTACAAACAATAAACCTTCAAATAATGTCACCGGGTCATTAACGGAGGTAGCTAGCATAATTCTGCGAGAGTTTCATAGTTCGATAGGTCCTGCGACTGATTGCGTTACTCGGGTATTCCGATAATTTTTTCAAATTTTTTCAGCCAGCAAAAACGTACGAACAATCTCGAGACGGAAGCAGTCCCGATAGTTTGGCTCGGTGCTATCGGACGATTTATCAAAGGGAAAAAATCGGAGAGGCGGCGGAGACACGGACCTCTCACGTGAAATAAGCTGGGACTTTCTAAAAATTTTCACGGGAAGACACGTCGGTCAACGTATTCTTGACATTTTGCCGAACAGACATCAGCGGAGATTCGAGGGGATACACAGCGAGAACGGGGAGTAGCAAGTTTGAAACTCATGTCGCAGCATTCGCTCGGAGCGAGACGAACGGGTAAACAAAAATATTATGAAACTGTTCTATGGTGTGTACCGCGTTTTTGGAGCCATCCTTCTTTAACGACACGCTGTCCGCCGCCACCGGACGCTGCGACGTTCATCGCTGCGTCCTCCATAACTCCTTCCTCGGTCTGAACTCGTATACAGTCTCCTGATACTTCTTATTTCCGTTCGGGCTGAATATTCCAGGGAAATTAGTAAAACACAACAGCGAGAATGGCACGAGTATACAAACTTGAGCAATCATAGATACACGTTTGGCAGGTAAACTCGAGTATACTCTGATCGACGGACGCACTAATGCGCACTAACTAGCATTGCCTGCTTGTATTCCGGAGATGGCGCGTCGATCAATCATGATTAAGGAAGAATTCTCATGGAACAACGTCCTTCTGCTCCCGGCCACCGTCGCACGACCGGCACACACGTTTCTTTTCCTCAGTCCCCTCTAGATAGCCCACTTTTTCAGAGCAACCGTACGCATCATCTTTTGTCACAATTACTCTGTGCTTTTGTTTATATGGTTTATTGTTGCATGTAATTGCGCACCGATCGGATAGCTTCGATTCAAAGACGATGGCACTCGATTGCTAGCGAAGGCAAATCTTATTACTTACTGTTTACGTTTGGTAAAAGTGGCTAGAAGATAATTTACTAACAAATTAGAGTCCAGAGTCTGATGGTTACTTATTATGGGGTTTTCTGTTTATAGTTGAGAGATTCTCAGGAACACTGTCGGATTTTAATGTCACATTTGATGCTACCCGGTTGTCTATAACTTCACGTTTTTACGAGGAACAAAATGTCTTGTGTACTTCGTTTATACTACGGGCATAAACGAACCGTGAGAATAGACTTTCAACTTCGTGTATTTTCATGGTCCGAAGTTCACTGCTTTACCGATGTAGAAATTGGAGGTTGATCGGTGCGACCTCTTCTCATAGCATATATAGACATGATAGACAGAAATCGTGAAATTCATATCTCACTGCTCACACGTACGTACACACACTACACACTATAATAAATCCACATCCCATCGTTTACCCTAAACTACACTTTCTATATCCGTACTCTTTCCTTCCTTCGCTTTGAAATTAATATTATTACTGTTACAATAAAATCAATTACTATTAAATGTGACTGAATATAATTGAAATCAGAAATAAACATTATTCATTCCTCCGTCGGTAACGTTGCGGATAATTCGAAATTTTCAATCCTCACACACGTTCCACAAATCAATCGCATTTTAAATCAACAAATTACATATGTTCTGTTTATAATGCTATATTTCAAAGAAATACATCGTACAATACAAACAGAAAAACCAACCGTTTTACACAATCTAAAAAGAGATAAACCTGGATAAACGGTAAATGATCGCCCTGGGCCCTGAGCGCTGAGAAACCATGAGAAACGCATGAAGATCAATGAAGCACTAATGGTCCAAAAATTGAGCTATAAAAATGCATTGAATGTTAGCTGTATTATTCTTAATATTTATCTCGAAACAATGAAAAACCTGGTTTGAGTTCGTTGCAAGTTGCAACTATTTATTTATAATCCGCGACGTCAATGGCCGCTACTGTCATTGGCTTTGGGTAATGGGTTGTCAGCAGTGATGCCAGAATCGGGGACGCGAGGACGCTTCCCCTCCAGCACAGGTTCCCCCTCTCTGACGGATCGTCCTCGCCGTAGCTTCTGCTGCGCACGCGCTACACACGAACGTACTTCTACTCTGCCCGTGTGAGTGCATGCTCGATTGCACGCGCGCTACACAAACAAGCGTACCTCTACCATGTCCGTGTGACTACCTGCTCGACCGAACGCGTCGGCGACGCGTTCCTTCGATTTTCACCAATTTTCATGTTGCCGAAGTTTCGGAAGCACGAGTCGGAAAGTCGGGATCTGGAGACGGCGCGCATTTGAATCCCGGGACGGCGCGGCGCGGCGCGGTGCACATTTTGCTATAACTTTTGATCTAAAAAAGATATCGAAGCGAAATTTGGACTAAATTTTTTTTTTAAAAACCGGGTTTAATGGTTCATCCTAAAATATGTTTTGTATTTCTTAAAAAATTTTTCTCGTTGATTTTTAAAGTTAAGGTAGTCCAGAAGGCCCCCAACACAAATTGATTTTTAGTCGAACCATGCTCAATAAACAATTACGAAAAAATTTATAAATATTCCACTTAATAGCACACATGATTGAGATTTTTTTCAGATTTTTCAGATTATGCAGACATGTTTAAAAAAATTGAAAATCTCGAAACATTCGAAGAAAATGCATATTTCGTATTGAACTTTTCGAGATACCAGTTTTATAAAAATTCATTAGTCCGATATTATTGAAACAATTGTCCTTAATTTTTCTCAGAATTTTTTATAAATTGTATCGTTGTTAAAAAATCAAAATCAATTTTTTCGATACTTCTTTGTTGATGTATTATGTAATACTGAATATTTTTATAATCAGAAAAATAATGTACAGACTTGATAATGCAATATAAAATATTTTATTTACGTTATATTTCAATATACATATGTGCATCACTCCTAACAATTTTGGTAATCACATAATTATTGTAACGACATTTTACATATATCAGGTCGTTAAGTATGAAACTAGACAAATAAAACACAAATTTCAAACACATTTGTCAAGTTTCATACATCTCCGGTTACGAAAATCGATTTTAAATGGTCCCTGCCTTTCTACAACATAAAAAAACACATAGTCAAAGGTATAATTACAAAGTACTTACAGAATGAAATATTAATGTAACGATACACTTCTCTTTTCTTTGAAGTCATTCTTGAATCTGCTAATATTGATTTTACGTTACCGCGATTTTAAATGGTCCTTCGTCTTTCTACAACATAAAAAAAACACATAGTTAAAGTTATAAGTACAAAGTACTTACAGAATGAAATATTAATGTAACGATACACTTCGCTTTTCTTTGAAGTCATTCTTGAATCTGCTATTTCATTACCGCTGACACCCAAGCGTTGCTATATTCAAAGAAAAAGTAGACATAATTAAAATCGTAATTCTAATTGCAATCTTGTAGGACTCAATATAAATAGTAACGTATACTTATCCTTTTTTATCGATGAATATGGTCACTCACTAAAATAAATTCCTAATAAGATAAAAAAATGTTAAAAACCCATTAAAAAGTATTAAAAACGCGACAAAGAAACTGTAGGCTGTTTACTATAATAATAATAATAATAATAATAGTATTTTATTTCCCATTTCGGGGTACAAACGCGGACCTCCGCTCCGCTTACAAACTTCACCTTCCTTATCTCTTCATTCTTAACTTAAATTTACACTTAAACACGAGAGAGAGAGAGAGAGAGAGCACACCGTTCACTCATTCCTCACACATTCTTCTTCACTCATTCACACACTCTGGACCCCCGGTTCCGCTGCTCATCCTTTCTCTCATCTCTTCCACTCTCTTCATCCATACTGTTGGCTGTTTACTATATGAACTAAACTATCGAACGATTAACGAAGAAAACACGACCTCATTAGTTCGAAAACGAGTGCAAAGTTAATTGATTATAACTTTGCGAGGGCGATGAATTTTCATATAAATGCTTTCCCGACATAAGGGATAAATGTCTGTCATCGACAGACATGGTGCGACTAGACTCCTGTCTAGCTTTCAAGGATGTGCGCACCACACACATGGAATTTAATAGGCCAGCGCCTATTTTATTCCTTCTTCGAGATTTTATGTCGGGAAGCAAAGAGAAAATTCGCTCGGCCTCGGCATTCGAGTGCGGAAGACATCTGACCGTGTTTATTAGAGAAGTTAAAAGGGGGAAACGAAGAACATGATTCGGGTCTGTTTGGTTACAGATGTCTATCCACATATCGTCAAAAGACAGATTCGACCATTGGTCCCTCTGCGACCGGGAAGTGCCGTAGTACAAGAAGTCCCACTTTTTTTGTAGATCTACGGCACTCCAATTCCCTAATTTATTAGCGACAGCTACGAGATTTTGAAAAGTTAAATCTCTGTCGCTGTTAAATAGGGAATCGGGCGATTTGAAGACCGTCAATTGTCTGAGGAAAATATCGTCATGAGGAAGACGATTTCTCAATTCATTGCATAAGGTCACATAAAACCTTAAGCAATTTTTCTTTAAGGTGAACACCTCAACTTCCGCCATTCCATCCCTAACTGCCTCTTCCAAATAATCGTGGCATCTGGAACCAAGCTCCACTTGATCTAGTGGAACTTGATTTGATTCCAACGAGAAATCTATCGCCCTCACCTCGCTAAGCCAATCCAAAAGCGCTGGTTTTAAAATCAATATTAGCAGATTCAAGAGAATGACTTCAAAGAAAAGATAAGTATAAACTATACTATAAAGTTATACATTAATATTTTATTCTATACTTTGCAATCATGACTTTAACTAATTTCTTTTTTTGTTATGTTGTAGAAAGGCAGGGACCATTTAAAATCGATTTTCGTAACCGGAGATGTATGAAACTTGACAAATGTGTTTGAAATTTGTGTTTTATTTGTCTAGTTTCATACTTAACGACCTGATATATGTAAAATGTCGTTACAATAATTATGTGATTACCAAAATTGTTAGGAGTGATGCACATATGTATATTGAAATATAACGTAAATAAAATATTTTATATTGCATTATCAAGTCTGTACATTATTTTTCTGATTATAAAAATATTCAGTATTACATAATACATCAACAAAGAAGTATCGAAAAAATTGATTTTGATTTTTTAACAACGATACAATTTATAAAAAATTCTGAGAAAAATTAAGGACAATTGTTTCAATAATATCGGACTAATGAATTTTTATAAAACTGGTATCTCGAAAAGTTCAATACGAAATATGCATTTTCTTCGAATGTTTCGAGATTTTCAATTTTTTTAAACATGTCTGCATAATCTGAAAAATCTGAAAAAAATCTCAATCATGTGTGCTATTAAGTGGAATATTTATAAATTTTTTCGTAATTGTTTATTGAGCATGGTTCGACTAAAAATCAATTTGTGTTGGGGGCCTTCTGGACTACCTTAACTTTAAAAATCAACGAGAAAAATTTTTTAAGAAATACAAAACATATTTTAGGATGAACCATTAAACCCGGTTTTTAAAAAAAAAATTTAGTCCAAATTTCGCTTCGATATCTTTTTTAGATCAAAAGTTATAGCAAAATGTGCACCGCGCCGCGCCGCGCCGTCCCGGGATTCAAATGCGCGCCGTCTCCAGATCCCGACTTTCCGACTCGTGCTTCCGAAACTTCGGCAACATGAAAATTGGTGAAAATCGAAGGAACGCGTCGCCGACGCGTTCGGTCGAGCAGGTAGTCACACGGACATGGTAGAGGTACGCTTGTTTGTGTAGCGCGCGTGCAATCGAGCATGCACTCACACGGGCAGAGTAGAAGTACGTTCGTGTGTAGCGCGTGCGCAGCAGAAGCTACGGCGAGGACGGTCCGTCAGAGAGGGGGAACCTGTGCTGGAGGGGAAGCGTCCTCGCGTCCCCGATTCTGGCATCACTGGGTGCAGCCCTGGTTGTCTGGGACTATTTCCAAGTTCTAACTTTATTTCAGGTAACTTTTGTTGCACAAGTTCTGGATTTTGATTTGCAAGAGTAACAAGCAACTCCTTCCTTTCTTTTAGCGGAATAGAGAATCTATTAATTAGTAATTTAATATAACCTACAGATTCAGGTATGGTAACTTTTGCTTCATCTCTTGTGTAATCATATTGTAGTGGTGCTCTAGACATTTCTTTAATATATTCACCTTCTTGATCTTTGTCTAAGTATTCTTGCTTCAACACCCTATCGACTTTGGTTGAGACTATTTCAATAAATTCTTTATCACCTGGTACAACTCCGCCTTCAGGTAATGTCTTCTTCATTACACTTCCTTTTTCATCTTCGGTAAGACTGAGTAACCTTACTTTCATCTGGTTGTCTTGATATTGTTTAAGCAGTTTAGGTATATTTTCCATATAAGAAGTTGCTGCTTGTTTTAACTCATCCTTATTAGCTTTTACATCTTCTACTAGTTTATTAGTAATAAAATTTGTTTGATTCACTGCTACTTTTTCATGGGTAGATTGCTTACCATTAACAACTTTTTGTAATGCATTATCTTGCTCTTCTTGTTCTTTCTCAGGAATTAAGCCATGCTTAAATAAAAATTCTTGCATTTCAGGAGAGTGGTAGAAATGAGATAACCCGTACCCTTCTTCATCTTTTTGTAAGTTAATTAAAAAAGGGTATTTGTCGGATTGTTCTAGTATATGTTTAACTAAAATTCCATTATTGTCTATTGTTCTTACATCAAAGATTATCTTTTTTACACTGTCTTCATCTAGGTTAATAGATTGATTTTTGAAATATGCTTCTATTAATTGGTCATACAACTTGTCGCATATATCGTTTATAGCGAAATTACGTTCAGGTTTTCCTACTTGCAGAGTTTGACACCTTGAATATTGAGATTGAGCAAGAACCTCCACATCTTTACTATTAATACTGTCAGTACTCAAATTAATGTATGCTTTTTGGAGAGTTGGAGACTCAATCAGAGCCTTTATACCCTCAAAACCAATATTGTTACCACTCAAGTCAAGCAATTCAAGTTTTTGTGGAATTTGAGATTGAGCCAAAGCTCTTGCACCATTACAGCCAATATCGTTACCATTTAAATAAAGAACTTCAATATTCTCTAAAAAAAGGACTAGAGCTTCTATACTTTGGTCATTAATTTTTTTAAATGACCAATCAAGGTTTGTAATACTTGGGTCATTTTGTAAAGAGCCTACTAATTCTTCTATATTGACATTAACTGAGCTAAACATTGTTACACCACATTACATAACATATTTAAGTATATAGCTTATTTCATAATTGTCAACCTCACCACTCAACAATAAAAACTTTACAGGGCTCAAACAATAAGGTTTGTTTCTTCTTCAGTAGTTCTTGTCCATTTTTAACTAAGTTTTATAATGCATGTATTACTTTGTAAGAAGTGTACTAATTTGTTTGTATTTATTGTGGTAATACGGAAGATAAAACGTGACCATCTCTGACATATTCCTCAAAACCCATCTTTTTTGCCTTCTAAGTATTAACCTGTATTTCAGCATCGTTGATTGCTAATAAATTATGTAAAAACCTATAGAGAATATTAGATTCCTTAGCGTCATAAAAATTTTAATCATTTACTTTCTTCAAAAACAGTACGTATATTTGCGAGAACTTTTTACATAAAAACGGCGTTGTGAAAATAAAAACATAAAATTGTTGCAACGAAGCTAAGCAAGCTAGTTCATATGTAAATTTGGTAAAAATAGGCTAATATAGCTGATTTTGTGATATAGTAGAATTATTATATAGAAAAGTTCGCACAGAACAAGCGGTAGACCAACGCATTCCAAAAAAACTTCTTCTCAAGGTCCTTGATTTTGACCACTCGAAATAGTTATTTTACTTAAGTTGTTAATAATTAATATTTAAAGAGTGAACATTAGTTTATTTAAAAATAATAGGAAAACTTATTGAAGTTCTGTGTTTAAAAAGATTCAACCACTATGGATTGAAATCCATAGATTGAGAGAGAGCATGGAACGCTAATTTTCGACGTGAAAGTCACCAAATTTGTCTTCTCTTTTAGAGTGATTCTCAATGTAGTCCTTTATCATTTGATCAGTCACATTTCCGGTAGTCCTGACAAAATAGCCAACTGCCCACAAATGATTCCCCCAATATTTTTTCTTCAATTCTGGAAAACTCTGCTGTATTTTCCTCGAGCACCTTCCTTTTATCAGTTGTACTAATTTGCTGATACTCAAATATGGTGGTACTGAAACATATATGTGGACATGGCTTGATGCTACTTTACCTCTGATAATTTCTACTTGGTTATCTCTACATACTGCTTGAATTATCTCTCTTGCTTTTAGCCCTATGTCTCCAACAAGAACTGGGTATCTGTATTTAGTAATCCATACTATATGATAAGTGCAATCGTATACCGAATGACTACTCTTTCTATAATATTTCACATTCCTCTAAATTTTTCACCTTTCAAATTATGTTCTTGAATGGATGGATGGACTTCAAGTCCAGGGTTTTTCTCCCAAATTTGGGACAATAAAACTAATGTAGATCAATTTGCAGCCAAAGAGATTGTCGAAGCTAAGGTTAGCTCTGAAAAATTAGCTGAATATTTGTTTAACGCAAGTGGTTTAGGTGATAGTATAGATGTGTCAAGGACGGTAGTCAATAACATAACTCAGCACATTTTGAATACTAAGATAGATGAAATAGGGAGAGCGGTTGTGAAAGATAATGAAAATAGAGAAATCTTAGCAAGTAGTAGTGCTTTGCAGGAAGGAGTGGCAGAAAAATTAAGAGAGAACCCAGGAAATACAAAGGGACCAAAAGGAGATCCTGGTCAAAGGGAAGAAGTAGGTCAAGACGGGAAAGGACCAGCACCTGATGTAGTAGCTCAAGAATTAATTAGTAGCAACGTAACTAAATTGGGGCAAGCTATTCTGAATGTGAAAAACAAATTTGGTAATGATGAAAAACCTGCCCTGGAAACTCATCTTGCGAATAACAGCAGCTTTCAGGAATCTGTAGCAGGGAATCAAGATTTAAGAACCGCAGTAACAACTAATCTGAGCAGTGATAGGGATTTTTACAATATTGTAAGAAGAGGTCTTAGTAAAGATGGAGAAAGTCTGTTAATTGATGATGAGAGTTTTTTTGAAATTCCAGATGATCCTAATGGTCCACTTTCTTGGGATTGGTAGATTAATCTATTATGAGACAGGTGCTTCTCACGACCTTTTTTTTGGGAGCTGGAAATAGTTATTTTATTTAAGTTATTAGAGAAATATATTGCTAGATTAATATAGATTAATCTAAAAATAATTTAGGTAAATTTATAATGAAAAGAGATCTTAATTTAACAAAAGATCACAAAATGAGCCTGTCAAGAGGCTTTTCTTAAAAGTTATTTTAGGTTAGAAAATTTTTTTAAAACAGTAATTGACAAAGTTTTAAAAGTAGAGCAGCATGTCTAAAATATATTAAATCTTGTTAGGGGGTAAGTATGGATTACGAAGATGTACAAAAGATATTACTAACGTCTATTAAAGAAGATGATCCTCATAAAGGGTTTAAAGAGTTGGCGATTAAGAGATATTGTATTGCATATCAGGCACTATTTAATAGATGGAATAGCGTAATACTACCGCCTTTTTTAAAGAAAATTCTAGAAGGAGGAAACTGTTGGGAAATTGGTGATAGCTCAGATCATGCTAAGCTTAATAGATATTCACTAGGGAAAAAATTATTAACCTTAAAAACCGAAGATGGAAAGAGATCTCTTCTTGATTCCTTTGATCGCTACAGGATTGCATGCTGGTGTTGTTTCGAGGACGAAATAAGAACTATTTTTGAGAAATTTAAATCAGATCATGATGATGAACCAATAGAGAAAGTGGTTAAAAGGCTTAATAGTGGAGCTTTAATGATTTATTGGTCACACGCTATGAGTAATCAGGAACATCGATTAAAGTTAAATGATGAGCATCCATACATTTATGCCTTTAAATGTGCAATGCTAGAAAAGCATGTTGAAGCTTTAGAATTCTTTTGGAGTAAGTTACAGTCGATTGATTGTGTATCTCCAAAAAGGAAAGAAGATTTATTAATGGAAGTAGCCTATAATAAAGGACGTTTTTCTACTGATGATGTTGGTATGGTTGATTTTTGCCTACGTCATCTTGATCCTAACAGATATCATGAATTATTAAAAAGAGATTTTAAACAAAATAAGTATCATTATACGTTAAGTACGCTCACAGGAAGTTACTCCTTTGAAAGTGCCAAAAGCTTGTTTGAGCATTTGGAGCCAGAATGTTTATCTCCTGAAAAATATTCTGTACTAATTTTTACAGTGTTAGATTCAATTACCTCTGCACCAGGTGATAGTTTTATCAAATCTGGTAGTGATATGCTTACCTCTATGTGGAATCGTCCTGGCTTTGAGTCTCATAAACAACACTATTTAAATAAGCTAAGCGAACAACTCTCATCAACCAGAGATTTGGTTGCTTCTCTTATTAAGGAAAATAAAGCTGTTAAAATATTATCTGAAATTGTTAACTCCCTTAGCCAAGAGCAAATGTACTCTATTATGGAAGAAGATAAATCAGAATATGAGCTGTTTATGAGAGTTAGAAACACGCAATTGCATCGTGGGGCAGGTGATAGTCAGTTGCCAACTTCATCATTAGATGTAGAAACTATACAGCAAAAGGTGACTGATGTTAGAAGCAAAGTATAGTGTTTCTGTTTTTGGAAATTCAATTACTTAGACTTAAACGAAAGCATGCAAAGAGTTTAATAAGAGTAAAAATTGTAAAAGGTTAAAATCAGGAGGAGGTTATGGTTGATAACAATCAACAACAAGAAAGACCACAAGATTTTGAGCTAATGGAGTTACTTTTTGGTAAGGTAGATTCTTCAACTTCTGATTCAGTGGATCTACTCGATAAATCTTTTGAAGCAAGATATCAGTCATTGGTTGATCAAATACAATCTTATTTGCATTCCAGTGAAAAGCCTGGTTTTTTTCCTCATAGGTTTTTAGGTTGGTTTTTCAGTGTGTTAGATACTAAGCTTAACGATAAGCTAAGCATAAGGAAGTTATATTTTCGTTTTGAAGGGGCAAGAACTTTAAAGGTTGTAGCAGAAACAGAATCCAAAACGCATGTTTTTATTTTTACTGAAGATATAGAAGCTCAATGTTCTAATTCTCCACAAACACGTACTAAGAATTTTGAATTCACCACAGGTGAGTGGAAGAATGTGATGGGTAGAGATTACACTCCATTAGACGAACGTAAGCTTCAAATTGATGTGATAAAAATTTTGAAAGATAAGTATGAGTTAGTAAAAAGCAAGCCAAAGTCAGACAAGGAATATATATATATTATTTATATCTGAAGAACAACGTATTGGAGTGTAAAGCTAAGGATATATTTAGAATTAGTGTTCAAATAAATTGTAATAGAACTTTATTATTATAATAACAGATGTTGACAAGATTAAAGTCAGTAATTGAATGAATAAATGAACGGAAAAACATACAATATTATAAATAAAAGAACATTAATACCTAGCAACATAAAATCAATAAAAAAGAAAGATATAAACAACAAAGATCAAAGTTAATAAATTCAAAATATCGGTCGTGGACAAAGAATTTGTTTCCTCCTTCTCGAAGCGCCGGAAGCGCCCAGGCGGTGCGCGGGAGAAACATCATGTCGCTGAGACGCCAGTTGTCAGCAGTTGTCAGCCGTCATTATTTTGACAGAAGTCCAAGTTACCTTCTAACCTGTACCTCGATGTCTAGATCTTGCAATCGATATTGACATTTTCGATTCATGCTGCGTCCTAGAAAGCTCTCGCATGAAATATGTACTTGAGGCATCTTTAAAGTAAATAGAATCGCAGACTTGATCATAAAAGAGCGATGATCGAGGTTAGAATTATGAGTAGCCGATACCCGTTCGCACAGAAGTAGGAAGAATTTTGTATTGAATTGAAATCGAGAAAAAATGGGTCCTCCACCGGTGGTAACGGGGATATCGCCCAAGGAAGGACCGCCAGGAACCCGCGTGATCGTTCGGGGCGAATTCCTGGGAAACAAAGTTCAAGATCTTGTAGGTTAGTATCCACAGATGAAACCACTTAAATCCCTCTTTCTAACAAAAATGATGTAGTACTCTAACAATATCCAATGTTCGTAGGCTTAACAATATGCGGGTGCGATTGCCTTTTGTCTGCCGAATGGAAATCCAGTAACAAGATTATAGCTCGGTCGGGACCTTGCAAAGGTCGTGGGGACATCATAGTTACGACTAGAGCCGGTGGGCAAGGGACATCGACAGTACAATTTCGTGGTTACCACGAAACCATAGGACCTATGAAAGAGTCAGCAGTGTGGGTGGAAGAAGCTCCGTTGCAAAGTTTTGTCTGGGGGAGGAGAACTCTCTCCCCCACAAACTATCAGCAAGAAGACCCTCTAGGTCTGAGCGTAGAGGGCAATGAGTATGTTCGCTTAACAACTATTAATCGACGCAAATGTTTTAACGTGTTCCCTTGCAGCAAAAAGTTTCCTGAAGACGAGCTCATAGAACTTTTCGGTGAAGGTAGCGGCGATCTTACCAATGAGAAGTTCCATCCTGGTTGGTTTCTATTGCAACACCATCATGCTACCACTTTTGAAGATTTAAAAGCTGGTTTAGCATATCTTAAACGAAAAGTCAATTCCCAGAAGGAGGGTCAATTATCATTTTTGAAGGTGATCGAATTGTAATTTTCGTCTTTGCTTGCTTATTGTGGTTTGTTATATTTCAGGCTAATGTAGGATCTGTAATGGAACAGTTAGACACGATAATGTTGTTGAAAGAACAATTCGAAACAGATATAAAAACTTATGGTAACGACCCCACCGAGAAATTAGAAAAAGCTATTCAACAATCTATGTCCGAAGCTAACAAACTATTCGACGATGTGTTGGCAAGAAGAGATAGAGCAGACGCAACACGAAATGCTCTGGCCGTAATGCAACGATATAAGTTCCTTTTTTGTATGCCAATTAATATAGAGAAGAATATTAAACGAGGGAATTACGATCTCGTAATTAACGATTACGCTAGAGTAAAGAATTTATTCAAGACCACGGAAGTGGAGGTTTTTAAACAAGTGTTACAAGAAATTGATAATAGAATCGAAAATCTCAAGGTATTTCTAAGAAACAAGTTGGAGGAGATGCCATTGAGTTTGGAGGAACATAAAAAGATAATTAGAAATCTTGTTAATTTGGAGGCTGATGGAGATCCAGCTTGGGATGCAATAGGTATTTACATCGTATCCAATGATAACGTCCTAGTAAATAAAAATATTAATCATTAATTTTTCAGTTTCACACGCAAATTACTTGAAGAAAAGTATTACGGGCTATGTACAGGAAAATTTAGAATCAGAGAATTCGAATGGGGAAGATTCGAATAAATCAAAATCTGCACAGAACAACAAACAATTAAGATCGAATAAATATGAGGACAATAATATGTTTCCGCAAATAATGTGCATCGAAGCGATTTGCGATATCATAGTTGAACAGTTACCAGATCTTTGGAGATTAGGTCAGAGTTATTTTACTGGGCAGCTGCATGTCGCGGTGGACGTAGAGAAACAAACACCTTTCAAAGTAAATTAGTGTTGATACATTAACATTACCGAATGTTGCAACATTTATCTGATTCAATGAACTGTCTTGACACAGAATCTCGTGCTGTCTAGCATGCAACACGCGATGGAAGCTCTGAGAAACATGTGCAGCAACGAACAGGATGCAGTTTGGCTTTTGCATACCTTGCGCAGGATTCGACAAATGTATGCTTCATTGATTCACTTGGATTTGCCAAGCGACGCTCTGGATATTTTTGGGAAACTCATACTGGATCTGAGGTACAAAATACTCATTAAAAATATATTCTGCTATTTTGTTGTATTATAAATTGAATATTTTTTTCACAGATTACAGTGCTTTGCTAGTCTTTTCAAACAAACCGCAGAAAAGATTGGAGCTTTGAACAAAAAAGAAACTTGGCAGATTGAATACGTGAACGAAGACGGCGGTGTCACAAGATTGGTGATTACATTTGTACATCGAAACTTTGTATTTCTTTCTTGATTGAATATGCATTTTTTTTAACTTTGAACAGCCGTATCTATTCGAGGAAATGGTCCTGGATGTCTCGAAACGGGCGCGAGACACCGTTGTCGCTTGTGGTCCTCGCGAAGGTGCATTGTTCGCTAATTCGGCACATCAACAATTGTATTATAACTCTATCAAAGCGTTGTTCACGTCGTTCGCACGATGTTCACAACAGTTAGCGTTCAGTTTTTGCGATGACGCTTTAGAAGATGACGAATCTTCCGTTTCTCAATTAGTTGGCTCTCCTTCCGGCTATAAGAGCAAGGGCAACAAACATCAAGGTCCGGTAAGTCCTTTGATGTCAGTGTTATATGTTTGCCACTACTTCTAGCTTTTCTTCAGACATGGGAACAATGCCTTTTGATTTCGTTGAGTAACATTCGTTACACGTTGAACACGATTCTACCGAAAATTGGAGATGCATTGAAGGAAATGGATTACCCGAGCTTATCGAACGCGGTTGGATGGAACTCTGATTGGACGCAACTGGAGACGTTGGACACCGCCGTTTTGGACGCGTATTTGGAACGCCGTTGTGACCCATTGGTGGGTACAATTGAGCCCAGCATGTATCTGGGTGGCCTGGAATGGGACTTCGAAACTGAACCGACTCACGTGAGGCCGTACGCTCAAGAGATCCTGGCGAATTTAATTGCAGTACACGCAGAAGTATTTGTCGTTTAATCATTCATTTGCTGAACCTGCAGAACAGCTACCTACTCTCCGATTTCGATGACTTTTGGATATATTATAGAAATCGATATTTTGAACAACCTTTCTCTTTCCACAACTACTCACACGCAGAATTCATTGTAGTGGTACCCATCGCTATTATGCAAAATAAAAAATTGTTCCAAAATGTTAAGATTCATAATTAGACTGCGGATCTTTATGCATTTATAGCAAAATTGAGTAGACGAAATTCAAAATTGTTGAAAAATTTTCAAAATTGAAGCTGTCAATATATTATTTCTCCTCTCTTAAAATCATTAAGGGAATAAATAACAATCAATTTAGTTTCTATTCCTTTTGCATAAAGATTCGCAGTCTATTCATAATATATACAAAAATTTGTTTCCGTTATTATTCATTGCATTTTTTCGCAGGTGCGTCGTGTCGCGCCAGTTTTGTTACAACGAGTGTTGTCTCACATTGTCGAGACTGTGGCAGAGGAACTGGCAAGACTGATGTCGTGTGTTACTCAATTTCGACCTGCAGGTATTGTTCAAGCACGAACCGACATCATACTTCTGCGGAATGCCTTGCAATGTTACAGTACAACCAGAGCAAAGTTTGTATCGCTTGTTCGAAATGATGTGTAGCGGTCGAAGTATTTTTTAATGCAACGTTCATTGACAGAAACTTCTTCGAGGAGGCCCTAGACGCTATACCCCAACCGGCCAGCAAAGACGACAGCATGCGCATCGACATGCTGCTGTTGAAAGTGACAACCTCCATGCAACTGCAGTTATCGTGTCTTGCCAGTAATACCACAAATAATAATTCGCAACTGGTAGCCGATCCTAATCGCATTACCACTGTATAGTTACACTAGATACCTTAAGGACCTAATTTATTACACTCGTTATATTTTTATACCGTTACAACGGGACTCTATATACATTATAGTATCTATACTCACTGCTATTGTCATGGATGAACGAGAAATATCACCAGATGTAAAACTGTATAGAACAATACGCGCGATTCTTGCGAAAAAAATAAAACTTGTTTATTACAGAAATTACAAAAATTACAGAAATGTTACTTTGCCGTCTCCGTTTCTTCCTTTTCTTCGGGTCTTTCCACTAATTGTAATACTCCTGTGTCTGCGACTAGCAACACTTTGTCACCTAAAATCCGTAAAAGTTCCAATATATTATTTAGCTTCAAAGGGCTACACACAACTTGATGGGACAAAAACATTAATATTTCGTGCTTCAAGGTGCGTATGCAGCCCCTTAAATAAATTTTCTAGACCCGGACGTTGTATTAACCTGTTTTGAACAGATGTGTGGCATGAGTGGCCGCGATTATACAAGGCAAACCATATTCTCTAGCTATAACAGCTCCATGGCTTATGATCCCACCCAACTCCGTGACTACCCCGCTCAATAGGGTAAAGAATGGACTCCAAGCGATATCGGTGGTGCGTGTGATTAAAATGTCACCGTTTTGTATTTTGTGCGTATCCGAAAAATTTGTTATAACACATGCTCTGTTAAGTACAGAGCCGCCACATACCGGTGTTCCTTGGATCTTTATGGAACCATCGGTAGCTAGCAACCTCTCAATTTGTGAGTCATCCTGTAACATGGCATTGTTAGAGTCTCTGTTGTTAATTAAAACAAAATTGATTCTTTTCACTAAAATAAATGTGACTACCTTTATTGGAATCGGCATACCGGTGTTGAGTTCCGAATACCGAAGTTCTTCCAGGTAGGGATACAGTCTGCGTCTTCGGATGGCTCTAACAAAATGTACAAATGTTTACAAATAAATCACGGAATGACCGTATTTTATAGAATTAGGAGCAGTTTGTCAATTACTTCTGAACAAGCGATGTGTTACGATGGTTTAGTATCTCTCCTATTTCCTCGTTCGTGAAAAAGAAAATTAGGTTCTCGCTGGGTAGGTACTCTTCCAGGATCATCAGTTTCTCCAATCTCCTGTAAGCTAATCTAATCTTATGGACAATGTACACAAATGCCGCTTTTGTCAGCTCTCTGCGTACAACAGCGTTTCTACAAAGGGGCACGATTTTGTTTAAAATCGACCTAATAATCCACGATTTTGGTGTCTTAAGCAAGGCTATCGTTTCCTTCGTGGTCAGCTGTTGTTTCATCTTGTCCAATTCATCCGCTGACGTCATAGTCTGGCGATGATATTGTCATTTAGCGATCTACTAGAAATGATTTACTGTTTCAAGCTCGTCGTTTTACCTGCAGCGTTACGATAAGATCCTCTGGTCGAAGAGACCAAGGCTCCGTCATAAAATCCAATTCTTGAATGCTTCTGTATCCATGCTCTCTAAGAACATTCTCGAATTCCTTTGCAGCTGGCGGACAGTTAATTTTCAACCAATCGATAGCTTTCGTAGGGTTTAGTTTCTGAAATTCCTCGTGAACCTCACACTTCTTAAGGTACTTCACTATTTTCTGAAGTCGTTTTACTACCTGACCACTGATCACATCATTAGCAGAGCCCAGCAAGAGAGCGATATCCGAGAAATGATCAGGCACGAAATCAACGTAGCCACTGGTTAAGAACGACATCGCGAGAATTTGATAAGTGACGCAGGCTCTCGACGATGTTAAGTGATGCAAAAGTATCTAAAAATTATATGTGTTTTAATGCCCACTTACAATGCCCAGCAACAGCTGACAACTTACATCGTAGTATTCGGAAAAATGTTTACTAATTTCATTATATAAACTGTAGGCGGTGTCAAAGTCCTCAGGGTTTAAAACAATACTTTCGCGGATTCGTATGGCAGCCTTTGCTGAAGCATCACTCTTGAGAGCTTCTATAAACATATCGTAGAGTTTACGAAATCGTAAGTAAGTAGAGATATCACCGTTTCTTTCAAGTCCGATTTTATGTATTTCCGGCGTTATCACTAAGTGTCCAGACACAGCCATGTCGGCTACTTTAGATATAAGTGAAATGTTCTTGCCGACTTTTTGTACGAACATCTGCAATGATAAGCAACTATTGTTTCTCTATCTTAAGGGGGTAGACTCGTTTCTCCAAGGTTGCAAGGGTGCGGGGTGCGCCTTCTCATTTCTCGATAATGCAAAGGTGGGGGTTTTTCAGTAGTCAAAAGAACTAGATAAAAGATCAATTGAGGCTGCGTTCGCTCTCAAACGTTCTATTTTTACGTTTACTAGCCATAATTTGCATTAATCGGCAGCATGTAAATAGCTGTCGCAGCTTTATGAAAATAGCTAACAATTAGATAATGCAAATTACGCCTCGTAAACGTAAAAATAGGACTTTTGAGAGCGATCGCGACCTAGATGGATCTTTTATCTAGCACTTTTGACTACTGAAAAACCCCATCTTTGCATTATTGAGAAATGAGAAGGCGCATCACGCAACCTTGCAATCGCTCCGTCTGGTCGTCCCTTTTGCACACACATTACGACTCATTACTGGATAAGCAAACGGGACAACAGGACGGAGCGTGGTCGGCGGCCTTCATGAAAATATTGTGAGCTGCTCCGTAGAATAACTTACATTGTAATAGTTTAACATGCATCTAGATGTTACGATGGTTATCATGTTTCGGTCAAAAACTCCACAGGCAAGATTGCATACATCATTGAAACGAGATGTGTATAAAGACATTGACAATGGCGACAGTGGATACGGTAGTACCTCGCTTATATTTGCAGTTGTTAGTATATCGATATCGCTGGGCACTTCTGTGTCTAATTCGTGAATCAACTCGAAATCTGTCCAGGTGTACAAAGTAGTGATCGGTCTTGCTTGGAGTAAATAAATCTGCTCGCCAACTACTGCCCATTCTATGTCTCGAGCGCTACCAAACAGATTTTCTAAGTAGACTCCAATAGCTGCCAGTCGCAAGGAAATTTCTTTGGAGATGCAGACTTCTTTGCTTTCCTGCTCGGTCAAATCAACTGTAATCAAGCCGTCGTCGCTCGTCACCATCTTCTGCTGTTTATTTCCTGGCGTCGAACTCTCTACAGTCAGTTTATCATCCAAACTCTTGCGAACTATTATCGTATCTGGTTCAACTGCGGCTGACACCACCGTCTAGACAAAGACAGCTCAGTATTGACTAATATTATACTGTCAAGGTCATCGTTTAGGTTGGTCAATACATTAGGTTGGCATATACAACAACCTAATACATTATTACTGTACCTCTCCTAAACCATAATTGGCAGTGATAACAATATTTGAAGGATCTCCGGTTGTCGGATGTCTGGTGAACATCACACCAGCAGCTTCGGCCTCAACCATCTGCTGCACGCAGACTCCCATGGATGATTTAATAAACATGCTATGCTGTTTTCTGGTTCATGTGTTATTCCAAATTAGATTTTAGCGTTTTATATGCAAATAGATAGTCTACAGAGGTGTGCGAGAATTCGAAAATGTCGGATACCCGATGCTCGAGCACAATCCCAAAAATTCTCGACGCGACATTTTCGGGTTCTCGCACACCTCTATTAATTACCGCTAAAATCCCACCTGTATTTGACGCTTTGATAAGAGAATAAGCTTGCCCAACATTTAGCTACGCTTTGAACTATGTTATCAACACCTTGAACACCCAAGTATGTTGAATTCTGGCCAGCTGCTGAAGTTTCATCGTTATCTTCGCCGATAGCGCTTGACCTTATCGCGTATTTATGTGGCTTATTACTACCCTCTTCTGCTTCCAAATTGTGTATTGCTTTCAGAATGGATTCCCTTACTTCACCCACCACGGGAGTCGATTGGATAATTTGGACAGCTCTGTAAAAGGCATACAGTGGACATTGTGTATATGTGCATCCATTGAACGTCGAAGTAAAGAACTAATTTACCTATCGCAGCATTCTTGCAAATCACCATCCTTTCTGCCAACGCTAACATGTTCAATATCTTCGATCGCCTTTTGCAATGATTTATGTGCACGCAGTTGTAATTCCAATCCGAAGACAGTGATGCAAAATCCTTTTGCCACTACAAACTGTAAACCATCCATGTGATTCGCGATTTTTGAAATCAACATAAGACACTACTTACGTCTGCGTCTTTAATCGAAGTTGAGATCGCGAGCGAGAAGGCCTTCCCGCCGACGATGTTTTCTCTTTGGCATTTTTCGTCGTCGAAGCGCAACACATAATCACTCATTACCACGTGAACGGAGAGCTGTTTTAAATACTGCAACTTTCTAGGTGGCTGACTCGGCCCATTGTACGAATTACATAGCTGCAGCAGTCCAAAGCCTATTACGAAATGTTACATTACAATCTTAATTTGTAACCACACATGCTTTCGGTAAAAATACCTGGTCTTCCGTTGAGTTCCAATTTCACAGAAATAATCTTGTTTTCCCAGTCCCATGGCTGACCATAGTAAAACATCACCGACTCGTTAAACTTCATAAGAAGATTATAATCTTTACCACGAGCTGGAGAGAAAATTTATAAATTAAATTTTACAATTTAAGTATGCAAACTTTCATACTGAATTAAAACGTGACCAACCTGTGAACCAAATTCTATGCTCAGAAGGGCTCATCAACTCCTTTTGCGCGAAGTCAGACAAATTGAATTCCATTTTGTCTATCTCGAGAGTCTCTTCGTTGTTATCTCGAAATTGGCCACATTGTATTCTGTAATTATATAAAGAAACATCAACAGTTTGGTCGGAAATTATGCATTGTTCAACTTACGTCGGGAAACAGTGTTTTGTGCTGCTCGTATCCAGATAAAACAAGGCGCCATACATCATAGAGCCAAACAAGGTAGCAGATTTGTTGAACTCATAAGATTCATGGTTTCCCCAACGATGCTGATGGAGCCCTCGCAAAAATAATGTAGAATTGGTTCCGTCGTTGTACCCTACCTCGCCTATCATAGAACCAATGTAATCGGTACCTGTGTAATCCAGTTGTTTTCTGAAAAGGTTGAATAATCAGCTATAGAATAGTCAGGTGACTACGGAATAATTTATAGAAATAGAGGTACATCTTGTTCATCCACTCGGGACTTCTCCATGGTTCACGAGCTAGCACATTCGCGTGTAGTTTCGGACTCCAGTCTTCTGGCCATCTCTGTGGTATGGCATGTACAATAAATCTAAATGAAAAATAGAATATTTAATATTTCGATATTAAATAGACATATAGAGATCTATAATAGATCTACATATTTACAGGCAGTTCAAGCGAACGTGTTGAACATTTTCATTGTTGCATTCGTCGCCTTGATTCAGATTCCTCAGCATGCCATTGTAAACTATTCTCCAACGTTGATGCGCTTGCAGCAATTCAATTTTAAGACCCGCTGTCGCCCATTCCTGATTGAAACTGCTGACCATCGTAGTGTCAGGGTTGCCTGAAAAATGTTTAAAATTATTTGGTATTTTATGTTTAGCATTAGGGGAGTTATTGTCTATATTATCGCACCGGGTAGCACGTAGAGACGACCATCGCTTGTTGCAAGATGCAACGTCACTTCCACAGTCTTGAATCCTCTATGGGCAAATTTAATTAATAACGAGTTCCCTTTCTGATCGGCACCGTAGAAAAGCATGCTGTTGCTGCTCTAGAAAATAATAAAAATGACTGTCAAACGAATTAAAAAATTACAAATACGAATAATACAAACTATTCTTGCTTACATTTTTGTTCTTTATTCTTGGAGTCTCTAGTTTGTTGTTTCTACAATTGGTCGACGTCACTACCTTCTTTTTTCTCATTCTGAGGAAAAATTCAGCTAGCCAGCGTTTTAGTAAAAAGTGTATACCTAAAATTATTTTCAATTGTTTCAGTCTCCTGCTATTCGAAAGTCTGTTTTGTTATTACAGGATAATGTACTTACTTGGAAGTTCGTGCATTGAACTCGAACATGACGCCTTCCTTCGCACAGTTTTGTTCAACCAAAGGTACAACAATAATGGAGTGGCGACGGAAAGTGCAATTTTAATAATAAACCAAACGTTGTCCATGTTAATTTTGTATTTCATTCAAAAATAATCACGTATCAAATATCAGTAACGATTGAATTAGCGTCCTATGAAAACGAAGCACGTCCCACTGTGTATAAGACCAAAATGAGTTAATTCTACCTTAGCAATTATATACTGACCCCTGTCAAATAAATACTGTGTTACTTAACTATTGCGTTACAACAGAATAGATAAAAATAATTAATTATCAATACTAATTCTTTATGAATATGCATGGAACACCGAAATGTATGATTTCAAATGCCGGTTAAGCAAATCGGCTTGTAGAATGTCCAACGGTATACTTGCGACGTATGTTGTACCTGCAATTCTCGTTGAAGATTATGTAACAAACTCGTGTACACTTGAGCGATTGACGATCGAGCGTCAAGCAGAAATTTTTATATTTCACAACGCCAATATTCACGAGATTAAATGAAGTTATATACAATTCTATACAATGTCTTATCTTATAAAAGTGTTATCTCAGAATCCGTAATTCGTTATCTTAAGTCATCTAATAAAACACCAATTTGCAAGCCACGCAACGATATGGTTAGTTTCAATTATCGCGTACGGATTCTGTGCGAAGAAACAGTGATGACTGTGCGGATCTTTCCGTGTCGAGTGTTCCTTTTTTTAATTAATGGAGTAAGCCTCGTTGAGATACGCTTGCTTTGTTGGATTCAGGCATCTATAACTCGTTGGTATCTCACTATATCACAAACAGTGGAAAATATATTTTTATTTCTATAGAACAGTTTTATCTTTATCCCGCGTCTCTCAATTTGTCTTTTTATCCGAGTTTCCGAAGTTCACCGATTCCTCGCCAATTGTGTCAGCGTCTGGACGAGATTTATCCACGGGGTACAGCCTGTAGAGTGATATACAATATGAAACTGTAACTCTCTACCTCCCCGCGCAATTAATTAAAAAGATGACTCACCATCTTTGATACAGATAAACGAGGAACACTGCGTCGTCACGGAAGCAAGCGATTCTGTGCGCGGTTGGTGTAACAATAATAAATGCGAACACGTCATCGATGAACGTGTTAACTGCTTTATACATAAAAGCCCTCCATGGTAAATGCGACACAGATTTCAGTTTGTAATTTACGAACAGCTGCGGCAACATGAATAAAAATCCGAACACATAAACACCGTTCACCAATGAGTTTATGCTCCAGGAGTACCAGCTGAAATGACCAATGCTTATGGTATATATCTATGTGCATTCATTAAATATTTACGTCACAATCAGCGTACGTGTCGGTTACCTTCTATGTGGTTGATAAAGCAAAGAATATACTGCTCCGCTGATAACGAGCGGATACAATAAGTAACTTAAATATCGCATGCTTTCCGCGTCAAACTCTCTTGTCTTTATCTCGGCCGCGTTTTTGCTGCTTGTGCTCTGCCTGAGTTTGAATACCTTCTTCAGCTTCCACATCTGTTGAGAAAATATACAAGTGTGCATGTCGTACGCTAGAAAACGCGTTTGATTCGTTACCTCGATGATGGATGCTATTCCTGCAGGAATAAGAACAAGCGAGGAGGAACCCTGATCCAGTAAATAGAGAAATATGACAGTCTGGCTAAATCCTCTCCAAATAACAGTCCACTTGCTAAGGCCAATCAAATCATTCCTCTGTCTCCAGTAACTGACGTCGTTTTTAAACGCGAGGAAGTCGAACAGCAACTGCAAACGATGTAGAAAAGTAATGTAAAACAGTCAGTTTTAGCGCTCGGTAAACCTAGCATTATGTAGATTCAAATTTTATGTGATTTGTTATTAGCATAAGTGACTACATACGTGAATAGCTGCAATGAAGAACGTCCCTCCCAGAATATATATATTAGTATCAGCAAAAATTTCTTTCACCGAATCTATATCCTTTTCTGAGAATCCGAGATTCTTCATAGCATGCATTGTGGGCTCAATTTGCAACAGTAGCCTCAACTTTCCAAGAGACATCGGCGAATATTGCAATGTAATATTAACCATGTCATTCTGGGGTGTAATTCTCACTAAATCTTTGTGTCTGCTTTGCAGAAAGTCATTGTTAATGATCGGCAAGAATGTCCTGCCATGTACAATCCTGAAAAAGCAGAAGATCGTGAAGGATTTGTCTGGAAACAGCTGCTAAGCCGAACGATATAATTATTAATTGTATACTTTAAATGATTCACCAGCTCCATGGGTAGACCTTGTACAGGAAGCTTCACGTCGTCAGTCATTATTGTAAACATTACCCGGCTCTTTATATGGGTCACCGGGCGTATAAATTCTTTCTTTTTCTGCAAGTTCGAGTCTTTCTCCCCTAATAAATTAAAAGCCTTTGCTTCGGGAACTGTGTACTGTGTCATCTTAATAATAGTGAACGATGTATATGGATCCTAAAACATGTCGTATGTTTCATCATTTAGATGAATTACATGAAATGTACTTGCTAGTATGATTTACATTTAATAACACTTACCTTTCGCATATCATTAATAGCAATGTTCTTGCTGTATTTCCTAGAGCTAGGTGCAACGACAACGTAGAAGTATAACGTGCCATTATTCCTTGTTCTGCGTGGCACATTTAATGTCAATGGGCTGGAAGGAACGTTCATAAATTTTACTGAAAGATTAAACTATAGAATTTCAAGGAAATTCACTATTTTATAAATCCAACGAAATCGAGATGGATTGAAATTTTATTTTCTTCTTCGCGAAGTGCTTCAGGGAAAATCGGAAATGAAATAAGGCAGTGTTCAAGTTTACGAAATTTTTCATTGTACAATTTCTCAATATCAAGAAAACATTTGCGTGCACTCACAAATTATTTGGATGCGTGTAATTAAAATCCTCTATGCCATAAACAAACTCGTGGAGACTGTTATTCGGGTATTTGTCGACGGAACTGTAAACCTGCAACTGCAAACGTGGCTTATTGCTCAAGTAGGTTGTCAAACACGGTTTCCCCTCTTCGCAAATCGGTGCCACAAATAACAGCGATAAACTATAAATTATGTAGGCGATGTAAGCTAAAAATATCTCCGTCAAGATCAGGTTCAGCGACGGCCACTGCATTTTTCTTGTTTTCTCTTCTAATGCTTACAACATGGTACGTCACCGTTTACAGTTAAATAACATATAAATATATTTAGTAGCTCGGTTGCTAGACGCACAATTGTGAAAGCGCGATTCCGTTCAAGCGACGCGCAATGTCTTACGCGAACGACTTCATTGACATTTGACCCACGCAACCACGTGCAAATTGTTCACAGAATTTTGCCGGTCGAGAAACATAACCGATAAGGCAATTCGCAATTCGCAATCGTGGCACGACCACTGACATATGACAATGTGATGACAATATGACATATGACCACTTATGACGTCGACACCATCGCGACGCTCGCGGAATGCGACTGAACTATAAGGACAATATGAAAATCAAGCAGAAAAAATTCGAAATTAGTACACGATTAATTAATCGGATTAATTTCAAGCGAATTTATTGTATTAACACTGTACGTTTCCTTGTATTTCTAAGCTTCGATAAAGCGAGCTTGAAAAAAAGTTCTCTGGCGATTGAGGACGTAAATCTTGAAAGCTTTAGTATTTACGATTTTTTTCATGAATTTTCATTGTGAAATTGTAAATTATAACATCTGAAGAACGAATGTTCAATAATACATTCAATGTTCGGTTTACTTTTAAGAATACGCAGAATTATTAAAGGAAGTATAATGAATGCGCGCCTGTATACCGGGTTGCCTATTCAACGGCTGCACTTGAGTCTTACAATTTTTTTTCTTATCAAATAATAAAGTTCAAGGAAACTTTGAAAGCGATTATATTTTTTTATAGAAATATTGCTTAAGATTTCTATAAGAAATATTGTAAAATATTATTATGAATTTAACAGTAACCCATTGACTCGTTTATTTTAGAGCTTTATATATTTATATTTGTAAAGTCTATTAATGAAGCAATGAATTTCGCAAATGGGGAGCAGATGGAAGGGGGTTGACAGCCGATCGATTAATAATAATACGAGTGGTTTATTCACAACCGTTACCATAAGATGAATCAGTGATAATTTTACATTTATTAAACGCTACGATCTATCACAATAAACTCTGTTTTTCCTCGATAGCGCGAGGCTCGGTATAGAAATATATTTGAAACAACACGCGCTAACCTTCTACTAGAACGTAAATCGTGTTTTCGAGGACGACGGTTCGAGCGCCGCCGCAGAAATTTGCACACCTAGTAGATACATTCGTAATTATTGTACACACGTACATACATACATATATACAAGCTAGAAGTCGTTAGTGGAAAAAGACGAATCGAATATCTCCGCCTCGCGAACGGTTTTGCTGGATATGTTGTAAAGGCATGAAGCTACGAACTACGTAATGTATTTGGTCCGATCCTTTCGTTAGCCCGGTTTCGTTTGTTCTCTCTTTTTGTTTCTCGAAAATAGTCTGTGTTCATTGAAGCCGACAGAAACGTGTGCAAGCGAGTTACAATATTCTGTTTCTTCCGTTATCCTATTAGAACCGTATGTATAACTCTCTTTCAGGTTCGAAGACCGTAAGAAACGTTTTTGAAGCTTGATCACAAAATTAAGAGGAGATACCTAAACGTGGTCGTATAAATGGAAATTCATAATACATATATACAGGATGTCCTTTTTTACTTTACCGCGTAGAAATATTTCTTTCGCTCGGAGTTCTCTTACAGGTAACAACGGTTCAACCTGTCTCTTTTGCATCATAAAATAGAAAGCCACTACGTACGTTGCAGCCTTTAACGATAGTTCAGTGCCTTATGGCACAGGGTCACGAAAGGCCACCGAAGATCGCCGTCTAAATCATAAAACAATACAGACATAGGTCTATTCAAACACTATAAGCAAAAGAAACTCACAAGGAGCGTCACCCGAATGAAACTTTGTACACACCGACATGAAAAAATATTCGACGCACACTGTTTTAGCGGGCATTACTAGATCGCGGGAAAATTGATAAACTTTTATCGAACTCCAGCCGCTTGGAATTGACAATTCTCATGTTGCACAAAAGGTCCGCAGTCTAGTCATTATTTACATTCAAGGAGTGAAAACAGTCCTCGAGATCGGGGCTATGTATAATACATTTTTGAAGAGTTAGTCGGACATTTAAACTTCTCGGAGTCTAATCTAATCGACCGAATATGGCTTTCAACCCTGACTGGGGCTATTCCCGTCTCTTGAATGCTAACGCGAGTTTAGTTGAGTCGTTCGGATAACGCCGCTTGTTCGGTTCAATGATAAAGTTTGGTGGCTACCCTCGTAGTTTTGGAAGTATTCTCTGACGACTTTAGTATTCTCGTAGGAGTTCGTTCATATCAAATCACCGCTCGCTCCCTCTCATCCCTATTTATATATCTAGCTAGAAATTAACGGTTTTATTTGTACTTAATGTTCTAATGATTTATCGTTAACCGCGCATCGATAAAGTACATCCTATTGCACCAACCGATTTCACTGCAGCCCGAGGCGACGATGCTCGCCGCTGCGAAATAGTAACGGTAGAAAAATATATATACGGAACGGTGCTAGTGACGAAATCAAAATCCAGGCGTGTGTAAGAATATCCCCGATCGTGTGTCTGAACGATACGGGAATATAGGAATGCGTGCGCGTCCTGTAATTTTGATGAGTCGTCAACGATTCTCTCCCCCTATCGAGTAGGCTAGAGTTCAACTATCGAGTCCTGCGGGAACGGATAAAAACGCTTTGTTCGCTTCAGCGAGAGAGGAGGGACGTAAAAAGTACAGAAGAAAGTAAACGCTATCGGTATTCACTTCCGTCCATCCGTTAAAAAGTGAAAACAAGAAAAAAGAAAATGAAAACGCACGGCACGCGTCGCGTTAAGTACTATTGCTCCAACAATGAAATTTGTTCGTGAGCTTCACCGTCGGAAATACTGAACGTTTCCATCCTCTTCCCCGGCTGGATTATCTTCTTTTGTCATAGCTTCGTGTGCTTCACGCTGTCCGTCCAGTAGTTCTGTATTGTCATCGCCTCCAACGAGTTTAGGAACGAGTCGTTGTCCAGGCTGTACATCTCCTCCGAGTTATCCTGCAGGAAAAGGAAGAAATCAGTCAAGGACCAAGACATTCCTGCCGCTACTGTACGTTTTCGTAGAATCCACGTTGCTAATACTCACACGAATAGTGGAATCGTCGATGTAACCGGAACTATCGGGATTACTGCACTTATCGCTATTCAAGGTCTGCGGCGGATTCAGGTACCTACGCCTGCAACGCAAACTCGTTAGAACCTCTTCCGAGCGGCTTGGCTCTCTGCACCGAGATAATTACCTGTACATAATGAATCCGAGGCTACCCATTGTGCTGAGTATGACAACAGTCGCGAGACAGCTTCCGGTGATGGCGGCGATGTCTACTGTGGACCTCGAGGAGTTTTCTTGCTGCGAGTTCTCGCCATCGATGTAGTCAGGCAGATGGTTCGCTTGGACCTGATCCCTTTGGAAATCTTTGGGAAACGCGCTCCTGGCTCGGCTCAGACGTGTTGACTCGCTCACGCCAACTGAAATGTCCAGCACAATTATTGAAAATCCTATTACAATAGGCTTCTTAATTTTTGTTAATGGAAAAAATGATTTTTCATTTAGTTGACTGCCACGTTACTAAATCAGAAAAATATAAAAATGGGAGTTGAGATTGATGTCGCCTAGGGTCTACATAATTAGACACAAGGTCAAGGAAGAAGGTTCTAAATAAAAATGCGGGTTGGAGGGACGGCGAAGGCTCTATGGATCGATGGCACGGAGAAGGCTCCGAGGATTGGCGACACTGAGGTGCAAGACGAGGATTTGCTAGATCACCTTCGAGGATCGACGCAGCGGTGGCAAATAGCTGCGGCTTGACTAGCTCCTCATCGATTTCAAAATCATCATCGGACCGATTGAACGTTCTAATGCCCGATGCACCAGCCGACGAAGCCAGGGACGAAGAGGATGCAGACAACAGCGTCGAGGATTTGGTCTTGTTCAGTACCAGCCTGATTCTAGACACCTCTTCCTGAAGAGGCAACACCGTGAGGTCCTCGACGAAGTCCACGCTGCTGTTCCGGTTCCCATTCTCCTCCAACCTCTCTTCTTGTTCATACTTCGACCTAGCCGTCTTGTTCGATGTTAGGATCCAAGTAATCTTGCTATCCTTCTTCGTCAGAGGTCCCCGAACCCTTTCCGAATTACTGGGCCGACCAACCGGCTCGAGATTCGTTCCGTTTCCAAAACTTCGCCGGAAGTCCTCCGCAACGGGGTCCAATGACGTTACTACGACGTTTCCTCTGGCCTCTACGGGGATTGAAACCGTTGTGGACGGCAGCCTGTCCAGGACCATGGCTGTGTTCGTTCCTGGATTGAAGCCGATCGCCTTTGCTACTCGGAAACCCGGTCGAGCCTCTACCATTTCCGCGTCTACTGATGACACTTCCGGTGTTGGCTCTGAGCTGGGACGACTCTGCACGCGAGGTTCTGCCGTGCTGGACGGCACTGGGTTCCCTAGAATCACTGAACGTGAAATTTGTTTGTTAGAAACTTGGTTTGAATCCGGTTTTGCTGATACAGGCGGTCCTCGAATTTTTATCGAGCTGATTTGATTAGATTGTTTGGTAGATTTGTTAAAATCGTTAGGTGTGTACACTTTTTTAACAATTTCGAGGTCCAAGCTTTTGTGTTGCGTAACTAGATCGAGCGGATTGCGAAAAGATTTTTCGGCACAAGCTAATAAATCGCAAACTTTCGACTGACGAGAGCGTTCGCGGGGGGTGTACAGGAGCCGTTGGGGGTTGAAGCTCGGCCATTGCGCAGGAATCAAGGTCTCCAGCTGCGGATCTAGGGAAACCGTGTCGAGGATCGCGGATCCTCGCCGCAGAGACCTTGATCCCTGGCTCGCGGAGACGCCCGGTCTGCGAATTCGCGAACGTTTCGAATTGCATCTGGACCGTGAACAATGCACGCTGTTCGCGAACGGCGAATAAAATCAAGTCGTCCTTGATTCCCCCGAGGATCGTTTCGAACGCACCGAGAAATTGAGCGGTAACCCAGAACCAGTGCATCCACCAGTGCAGCGTCATCGCGTCATCTGCGTGTACCTGAAACAGAAACGAGCGCTGTTAGCCGACGTCGTTGAATGATCGATTGCGCAACGGCCCTCGAGGCATCTGAATGATCGCGAACGTGCTACGCGTGATCCGATGATTCACGGCGGACGTATACAGGGTGTCGCACCTGAACACGTACACCCGAGTTTCTACGTCTTCGACCAGACAGGAAATTATGTCGCGACGTAATTGGACCGCGGAAGTTCGCGCGGTTGCCTTTAGATGAATTTTTACGCGGTCGCTGGGACTTCGGCTTTCTAACGTCTTTCTTTCTGTGGGGCGTAGCTCAACACATTATTTATTTACTTTATTTTTAACCTCGGAGCTATTTGAACTTGGAAACATTTCTACCGACCAAAAATTTTTTCACTTTTATTCAAACGAACTGCACTCCATTTTTGTAACTCCTTATTTTCCTACGTCAGTGTACAATGATTTGGAATCAAGTTCATAGTTGTACATAGCAGGAGGATCGATAGGGAGTTGGTTCTGGATTTGAGGTCAGTTCCGCGATCCGGTTAGGTGTACCGAAATTTTAAACTGTAACTTATATTCAGCACGGCCTTTAACAGAAAAAGACCGAAGGAGACCACAGTGACACACAGGTGGTGCAGTCACCAGTACGGTTTTAGACGATACGTGTTCAAGATATCCCGTTACGCGGACTCTTTTCCACGCGAGTTCGCTCCGAAACGAATAGCGAAACCGAGATGGAAATCGTGGGAGAGCAACACGCGAGCATCTTGATCAACGTACAAATTATAAAATCAAAATATCGGGGAGCATCGCTTTAACGCAAGAAATACGTTAATCGTCCATCGTCGCGCTAAAAATGTTAGCAGAACAATAGACACTTATTTATTCTTTCCGTCGAAGATTTCTCTTTGGTGAAATTCAGGTCAGTCATAAAATATTTTTTATATTAGCCTCCGGAATTTTCACTTTGGAAAAGCTGTTTTCGCAACACGAACCCCTCGCGAGATCGAAACGGGCTGATAGCTGTTTCAAATTAAATGTAACGATCGTAAATGTCGTTGACTTGATTGTTCCGAGCTGTCGGAAAATTCCAGAAAGCTGTTAACAATAGGAATAGCTCTAACGATCGCAGTTGCGAAAGAAGTTGTTACTAGGGATGTGATCAAGTACCTCGCAAACAGGTTCGAACTTTGGTTGATTGAATTCGGACTCTCTATAAGTACTTAGAAAAACAGAAATAATACTCGTAAGTATACTCGAACCTATGCCAGACAGTTTCGAACCTTTTACAAGTATGTACTTTGATAAACGGAAATAATACTTGCAAGTATATTCGAATCTTGGTCGAACAGATTAATGAATATCGTACCGGAAATTTCTCTGATTTTTTCTAATCATTATTTTTTCATCGTTCGCTGTGTTAGAAGTGGAAAATTATCTAAAGTCACAATATTTAAAACGCAAAGAATGTATAATGAATTTGTATAATGGCCACTTCTGTATCTTCAGAAATAGTGTTTTCAAAAGCAGGAAATATCATGGATAAAAAAAGAAATAGGATAAAACCAAGTACTGTAAATAAAATATTATTCTTAAATAGGTACGAATTTGTGCTTAAAACCTATTATGCGGTACTGATTTCCAAGATTCGAGTACTATTTGTGAAAGATTCGATACCTTTCAGCATCGAAGTACTTATAGGTAAACTTGTAAGTACTCATTACGAGGTTCGATGTTAGTTTATATAAAATGAATACTTCTCAAATATAATCATTGGAACATTATTGCTTTTAAGTAGTAATCGAAACCCATGAAATGAAACTTGGTTATTGAAATTGACTCGGATTCGTGAGTACATATTGAACTTGATCCCATCCCTAGTTGTTACCCAACTTCTGTGAATTACAATTTTTACAATGAAGATATATGTAAATTTTTAATGATTCGGAATAGCTTATGATCCTCTTGTGTGAGAGAAGATATTTTTCCCACAGACTACATATACCCTTTACCCTGAATTTCCAGCAAACGTCTCCGCTGACGGGGAATCGTTTCAATGGAGTCTCCCGACCTTTCACCTTCGGTAAGAATAGAAATTTCTGGGTCGAAGGGATCGAGATATCGCGCGTTCCCTTGGTCCACGGATCGCGGCCCAGAATCTGATATCGGCGGCCTTCGAGGGCCGCGATGTCGAGGTCGAATTTCAGCCGGTCGAGTAAAGTCCAGTCGAAGGTCAGCCTTCCAAGAGGATTAATATGGAAAGTGAATGATGCACGAGCGAAGGAAACAAGTCGCCGAGATGCGCTTACGCAACGGCCCCCGCGTGACCGTCTCGACTGCCTCGTGCCTTTCAGGGAACAAGTTTTCCTTCTCCTCTCGGCTCCCGGGCTTTATGGGACATCACCGATTCCTTCTCGTTCTTCTACATATAGCCGCTTTGGGATACCCTCCGACCCTCTAGCCAACTCGTTGCACCTTAATAAAAGGGATCACTGTCGCAACTGTCCCTTCTCCCCATCTGGAACCTAACTTCTAGGTCTTCTAGAACTGTTGCCACTGTTTCTTGCTATGGAATGGTGTTGAGGGACAGAATGAATGAACTTTGACCGTGAACTTCGTTGTACAAGCTTTTAAAAATATTTGTGGATTTTTGGTTCTTTTTTTAGGGTATGGTGGGACTGGGAACTTCTTAATATATTGTCTACTTTCATAATTTTCTAAGATTAGTGGTCCTTGGACTTTTTAATACATCACAGATCATACATAATATTGTAAATTTTTTGTGGGACTATAGTCGATGTCTGCTCGAAGAGTGTTGTAGAAGAAAAATACGTAAATACTCTTTAACACCTACGCAATATACATATATCATATCCCAAATCTTCCTTTAATTTCACTCTCCCATAGGAAAAAAATACGGAAGATGAATTTAAGAGACCCTGAAGTGGCCTAATCCCTTGTGCACCATAAACTGGGTTCCGGCTCAAAGTGGAACGAATCGTCTTCGAGTTCGGAGGAACAATCGGGCGAGCGAATGAGACTAGAACGGTATCCGGACCAGCTTTTTGGTCTGAAAACGATGTGGCACGAGAAAAGAACGAGCCGGACACTGTGCAGGATGCTAACCCGCGAATTATCCTTGATGACGACGTCGTCGAAGCTCTCCCAGCTCTCGCACTCTTTTTATTGTCCCCGTGATTCATCGAGCTGTTTTATGTAACTCGCTCGGGATCGATAAGGAAAATGGGAACGACGAGCACAACAGATAAAATAATCTCGTGGACGGATTATGGGTTGTGGTACAACGATAACGCTTGCATTTTAATGCTGCTTTATCGATCCTGCGGGCTGGGAATAATTAATTACTCAATTATCGTTATTGGCGAAATTAATGGCCCCTATAAATATCATTCGGGAAAGAACCTCTGAATGAAACAAACGCACGCTGAGTTTTCGTTTTCGTTTCATTCACCTACGTTCTGCAACTATAGTGCAAGCAATTTTTACTTCGTATGAGATACGTAGTCTAATTATTATTGCTGTTGATAAATACTCCTTATAAATTTGATTCGCCGATGAAGTGAAATACATTATTCTTTAGTATTCCAGATGTTATTTGAGATTTTTCATCGTTTCAGTAAGATGTTGCATCGTTTGATGCGCCCGGGAAAATCCTCATGAATTTTCATAGACGGGTCCGAGGCTTAGGCTTTGCTAGATAGAATTCGTCCTCGATCAACGTGTATCGCGGACACGACAAGAGCGGAGAACGAAGCGTTTACCAAGCGGAAAGGGAGCGGCGCGACGCTGTTCCGGCATCTCCGTCGAGGCCGGACCAACATCAACAGCGCTGGGAAAATTGCGAAATCGCGTCCCGTCGCGTCGCACACCGTCCAGGTGCGCAGTTGGTCACAGTCAAGGGAGCATGACCGACCCGCGAATAACTGTAACAGATTTTTTCGCGTCCCTGGCTCTGCCGCTTCTTTTCTTTCCTTCGGTGACTTTTCATTCGAAGACGACACGCTCTCCACACTGCGTTCTTCACACGCTCCGTCATTTTGTCGCCTAGACGCCATTTTGTCGCTATTCGATATTAGCTAGAGCCCGTTGGACACTTGTCCTGAACGAATTTGTCACTGCGTATTGTTAGATGGAAGTCGCTGACGAGATGCGTAGAACGTTGCCTTCTTAATAACGAATTACTGTTTATCTATAAATGTTTTTAGAAGAAGAAATGCCTTTTTATCTTACTATTAATGCAAAGAATTTTTTAGCAGGCGGAACAACGTTTTCTCTTGTAACGAGTTTTGGAGAATATTCCGTGAAAATGCGGAAATTGCACTGCAATATTCACTTATTGGTGGAAGTAATGTGTGATATGTAGACAATCGAAGTTAAAGCGATTAATAATTGCCATCAGGTGCTCCATGGAACAGAGGCCGTAGCTCGGAGAGAGAGGTTCCGTTCCAAAAATTCCTTCTCGCGATGAGTCACGTTGAAACCACGATTGAGCAACCGATTACTCACTTAAATATCCGATTTTCTGGATGACGAACGAGCCGTGGTTGTTCAATCGAGAATAGCTATGTTTCTAAATACAGATATCGAAGCAGATAAACATCGAGGACGATAGGACTTGATAACGTTGTTACAACTAACGTCAATACACTTTTATCTAAATTATTTACAGTATTTATGTTTTTGATAACGTTGTTACAACTAACGTCTATAGTTAACTCTATTTACATATGTATCGACGTTAGTTGTAAATGAATACAGTATTTACGTTTTTAGAATATTTTGAAAATGTTTGCAAGAAGATACATTTCAATCAGCCGCTTTATTCGAAAATTATACCGAGAACATTTCAATTTTAAAACACTGTCAAATATGTATGGCTACAACAATGCTGGACGCTAATGATTTTCGCCACGAATATTTCACTTTCGACAGGAACATTACGCAAATAACAAGCAACGTAACTAACTAGTCGGCGGATGTTTACGCAAATTCAACTTTCCAAACGACGCTTTATGAAAGCATGCATCCAATAGAAATTTCTTCCTGAAGCAATTCCGACCAATAAAGAATAACACAAGCACGTCGAGGTGAACGTCAACTCTCCTTTCTACTCGTAAAAACCTGCACGTCATTCCGCATGCTCTAAATGTGTATTATACAAATAATTTACGTAAAACAATGACAATTTTAACCTTCGCATTTCGCATTACAATAATTAAAACCACATAGCCTTCAGGACTCTCGTCGTTGATATCGATATGCGGTTTTATCAGACCATTACGATGGTATTTTACATCACATTTTACTGTATCAGCTTTTCATGCTTAAATTCAGATATCCTTATCTCGAGTGTATAAAATTTGCAAGCGAAAAAAAGTAGCAGCGTGGTTGAATAAATTATTTCCTAGTTTGTATTCCAGAGGAGCGTTTAGAGGAAAATGTTTTCAGTCGTTGGATGACTTCGATCGCGTGTCAGTCGGCGAAGAATTGGCCGGAATTTTCCGGGGCCGAGTAGAAAAGCTTCATTGTGGTCGGGAAAGCAGACGGGTTTCGTTCTGGTCCCAGGTTTGAATCGATCTGGCCAGTCTCGAGCACTCTGTCGACGTCCAGTGCCGATATTCCTGCGTGTCCACGTGACTAATGGACCATTGTCCTGGCACGGACACCGAGAGGCCGGAGAGACGACATCCACAAGGATCGGTCACTTGCAGAATTTCATGCGAGTTCCTGCTTTTTTCCCTATTTTCTGCGATTTTTCTGGGGTCAAAGAACCAGCCACTTTCCTCTTGGAAGCTCAGTAATTATTTAAAAAAGAATTTTACTGTACTCTCTATCGTCTAAAATGCATCAAACAGCGTACTCATCTGTTTCGTAGAATATTATTATAGTTAAAGACGCAGATTTGGATTCTAGCATCAACAACCAAAATATTCAGCAACGCTGCACATTGATTTGATGACAAAGTGTAACTCGATTCACGACAGGCAACCTTTACCACGCTGTTCGGCGAGGTTAAAATCGAATTTATGAAGGTAAATTTGTTAATTTAACTTCGTGAAAGCTGCTGGGATGGTTTACTCTATCCCCGATTGTTCGAACTCGTACGAAAGTAATTAAAACGCTGTGAAGAAGTTGATGGGAAGGAGGCAATGGAAGAGAGAAGGGAACGTAACGAAATAAGTCAAGAAAGATCAAAGAATTGGAGCAGAAATGCTGCGTCTGGAAAACTAGTCTACTAATTAACAACACCAAGAAGATAATAAACACAAAGAAAGATAATGAAAGAGAGAATATATAACGCAAGAAATAGACCTGCAGAAGTTGGAGAACTGGAGCAGTCAATGAAAGCGCAATCACCGAAGCTCGCGACGCCCAGTCTAGAGAACTGGACTAGCAATCGACGATACTAAGAACACGATGGACAGATTGATGGTTGCGGCAAGGATGGAGGGATAGAATCAGAAAATGGTCATATTAGTCAACCGTGACAATTCCACGAAGCAAGGAAACGCTTCTCTCGCGGTTCGGCCGATCGACCGGGCAACTTTCCTCAAGCGGTTTCCGGCACGAGTTTCGCGATTAGCTCGAGCCACGAGCAAACGGAACTGCCTCTTGCGAAGCGATTCTGACCTAGATCCACGTAGAAGCGGTTCCACTGTGATCCAGATGATCGCGAGCGTGTTAACGATCACTTGTTGCGAGACATGGTCTCCTCTTTCTCCGGAAGCGGAAGCAAGGAACCGGAGATAACCGATCGGTGCTGTACGGGCGACGATAATGCCATCCCACGATTCGATCGAGAGGAATGCGTGAAAACGACTTCGCCATTGTTCCTCCTACGGGCTTTGTCTTCGCCGTTTCCAGCCGGAAGAGCGGCTTCGTAGAAATATGTACATGTCCCGCGACCTTATAGAATTTTTATGCGAAGGAATGTTGCGCTTAGCCGAAAGCGTTCTTTAACACCGAACCTACCATCGCCGGTCAAATAACCGGTTTTAGATCTTTTTTTCTTACAATTATTGAAGTTCTAAAAGTGGTTGAAAATATAAGTAAATTTAATCTTATTATCTTTATATAGTAAATTCTCTATAAACGCAAAAAGACCGTACACGATAAACGCAAAAAATATCCCCTCCACTGTAGTAATCTAATCTCGGCTCGAATATATCGGTGTCGGCACAGTTCAGTTGTGCGTCCTCAGATACCGATATAAAATCTTTTTTATTATTACTTATTTTTTTATGAAACTTTCATCAATATATTTGTGCCATTTTTCTGATTAAAATAAGACCAAACACGATATAATTTCAATTGTATTTAGTGGTTTCATTGACGACGAACGTTTCGAGCGCAAGGAAGGACAACGTATGGGAAAGAAAGAGACGCGAAGAGTCGCAGTCGCTTCGGCCGTGCGCGGTCTCTTTCTACACGCGCTGTCCTTCTTTACGTTCAGCTCGGTCTTTGAAGCTCAAAAGAATAGTGTCCGTCTACGGAAAATGCAAACGAACCTCCCCGAGGCTTTTGCGTTTACAGAGGATTTACTGTAATACAATACGCATCAGTCGCTTTTGATGGTGGGTAGGTTCAAAATAATACAACAGTATTTGGTCTACTCCTTTTTATCATAATTGCATCGACGAGCAATCGGTTGTAAATTGTATACACCGCATCACAAATAAGCGACATTTTCGTGACATCAGTTGAATCATGTCGATGTAACTTCTAAACCGACAAAGTCACGAATTTGCTAGTCTAATGGAGGCTTTGATTGGAAAGTCTCGAGTTAGCAGAGGTTGCAGCCTCCGGACGAGGCAAGGGCAGAGGTTCAGAGGAAGGTTGAACGAGGGCAGCTGCCTGATTGGGAAACGTGATTAACGAGCAATTAGAGGCCGTGGTGTCAATCGCTAAAATTAACCTATGCCTCGCGCGGACCGGATTGCCTGTTCACAAACGGCAGAAAGAGGCTCGGGGGCTAATCGGTTCATGGCCGTTTGCCTCTTGGAGGCGGCTGAGACGGAATACAAGCCTGCTCGAAAGCGCACCGTTCCTCTTCCATGGGAAATAGAGATTTTCCACGATTTTACATCGGTCTCACATTCCCCAAAATTATTTTACACTTTGGATGTGTGAGGTCTGGACTGAATACGACTGAGGAGGGAAAAACGTAAAATATTTTGATTTTCGAATGGAATTTCGAAGCAGATCCGACATTTTCCAGGACTCGCAGGATCAAGATGCAAGAACGGGATCAATTTCTAGGAACGAGCGAATCGAATCGAACAAACGTAATTCTGTTTGAAAATCCGAGTTCTTATCAACATCCCCGAGTATCGGCTCATCTTCTCCTAGGGAGAGTTCAACGACCGTGTTCCCGTTGAAATCGTGCTCCGTTCGACACCGTCGTCTTCTCTTATCTTCCTCCATGGGACCTCGATTATTTTCCGAGCAGCACACGGTGAGAAAAGTGACGACCGCCACTTGTTTTCGATTACTCGATTGCATAATACTGCACAACCTTGCTATAGACAGCTCGTCGATCGAGCAGAACTGGTTTCGCGTCATCGAGCCCCTCGATCAATTCGAGTGTGTTAGGCCGCGAGAAAAACACGCCCGGTTTTCAGCGAGCATTGTTGCGGAGGTTTTATTTGCGTTATTTCACCGTGAAAAAGAAATTCGACGGCGCGTAGTAGCTCGAACATCATCCTGTAACGAGCGAACGATAAGCATCTTGCAGCTAGAACTGGAAGAACCGTGAGAATCTCGGTCACGGAAGCTTCGAAACTGGGTGAATCGTGATGGGAGGCTTCGGGGCACCCGTGGATTTTCGTCCCGCAATTATTTAATCGTTCGGTAACTCGTTTTTGCATCGTGGGGACGAGAAAAAATCAAATAAAATTATATTAACACTGGTTTTAGGCAACACTAAAAGTGACTACATTACTTTTTAAAAGGAAAAGAAAATGTTTTGGAAGACATTATCGCAATAAATCGCAAATTAGAAATATTGAAACTCATTTTGACAAGACCCATAAGCCACGAGTTAAATTACATTCTAATATCTGGCTCGATTTTTTCGATTTCGCCGCAGTGTAAAGTAAATTCAATTTTCACAATTCCTCCCTAGAAAATTCATTTCACTTTCGCGGCGTTTAAAAATCGTCCTGGTTCACTAACTGACCGATTTCTTTCCTGGATCCGCGCTTCATGCTTTCACTCGGGAAGCGATCGCATTTTTTATTTCTTCCTTTCCCCGAGACGACCCAAGCAAATTTCGGACTTTTTTTTTCCAAACAACTTGTTCTCGTCGATGTATTATATTATACAGATTCGAAAAATCGCATCAGTGCCAAAACCAAAAGATACCTTATCTCGATTCCTATCAAAAACGTTAAACCTAAGTACTTAAACAATTCCAAAAACTCGCGAAATTCGCGGAACTGTTTCGTTACAAATCGTCACGATGAAACAGGTGTTTTATCACTCAGCAGATAAAACTGAACACGTGTGTGTCGTCAATAGATAATGAAAAACAGGAAGCTCAAGTCGAATTCAATGTACCCGGGCCAGAGACAAAGACCGGGCATCGATCGCGTCGATTGAAAGTCTTCATCGGAGAGCGATCGGGCCATCTGCGCGCTGCTAACTCGATCAATCGTAATTCCGAATTGGAGCGGCGTTCCCGAATTAATCTAATTTCCCTGGTACCGTCTGTAACGAGATTCGTGCCGCCGACAGAGACGCGATCAACGCGAAACTCGCGATCGTTCGCACGGAATCCAGCGAATCGAGGTCCGAAATCGCGTGAAAATTCATACCGCCGCGCCGTGCTCTCCAAAACTCGGTTCAACGACCTCCGCAAATTAAAAAAACAGTGTGCCGCATTTTATTTATCGAGGTGCTCGCGGCTCGTATACGTTCTGGCATTTTTTCAATCTTCATCAATTCTTTCTTATATTATTTTATAATTTATCATTTCGTTCTTCTGTTCCTTCTTACATTTTCTATTACATTATCATTTCATCTGTCTGTTTTTTCTAACATTTTCATTATGATTTCAGCTTCCTGTTCTTGCTTATGCTTCCGAGCAAATTATGATTTTAGCTTCCGTTAATGTTTACGGAGTATTTTATTGGAACGTAGCACAGATACCTCTGGTTATCCGTATCAATATCTTTTTTCCCTTCACTATAGATAAGTACAGATTTATAAAACCATTGACCACGAGTGGTTTCTATTTGATCACCATTAAATGCACATATTTGCAAAAATAATGATTATGTGAAATAAAGCCTCTAGCACCGAGTCAAAACAAAATGATTAAAATTTGAGTCACGGAAGCCAAATACCAATAATTTCGTTTCTTTGCTTTAATCAAGCAGAACAAAATATATTTAAATCCTTAAACTGGATTATTCTCTCGACTGTTTTAAATTGCACCTACCAATTTGTTCCATAAATGCATAAAATCCGAAAGTACCTATTTCTGTTACAACCTAATATTTTGCGGAAGATCTTCGGAAAGATCATTTTAATTGTCCGAGCTATCGATATTTTGTTCGCGGAATGAGCAAGTGAAATCCAGCGTAGAGAATTGCCAGGAAACAGCAATCCTGCAATAACTCGTCAACACCGACGTAACATCGACGCTGTAATTAGAATCGCCGTTAACAATTACGCCGCAACAGAGGTCCGTGGCAAGCGTTCCGCTCGGCCCCAGAGGAGCAGATTCGCAGATTTCGGTGCGCAGATTATCCAACAGACACTCATTTGCGCTCCGAAGCCAGACGGCATGTTGCAGACACTACAGTCGAAAAGTTCCCGGACTGAAACACAGCCAGCCGCGATACACTCGAGGCTTCCACGTAAATCAAATTTGATCATTCTGCGCTCGGCGTGCAATTCTCTCTCTCGTGGATCTCTCGGTGCACTCGTAGATACACTTGTGCAGTCTTCGGAACACGCGCAAATACTCTTTCGTGGAATTACTCTTGTTTAACGCGTTAAGTGGCGAGAACGAAACCCAGCATATTCCCATAAGATCGGAGCGTTAATTGCATTAACCTCTTGCCGCGCAATGACGAGGCGGATTCGAGAAGCAAATTTCGAACGGAATTCGTTCTCCTGAAATCGAAATTAAATTTTTATGCAAAATGAGAATTGTCTACATTCATTGCAAGACGTTGAGACTACATAGACATTTATTTCTTCTCTTAATAATTATATGAAGATAACACAAGAGCATTTTTAAATTCATTAAATGTTAAATTTTTATGCAAAATGAGAATTGTCTACATTCATTGCAAGACGTTGAGAGGCTATATAGACATTTATTTCTTTCCTTAGTAATTAAAAGATGATCACAGAAGAGCATTTTTAAATTCATTAAATTGTACCCGATGTGAACAAAGCTTTACAATGGCGACCTAAATGAACTTACGGAAATCGATACAATTAATGTGGAGAGTGCGAATAGCCGCCCTCCAACTGTTTAAAATGACGATGCTGGCGAAGATCGCGGAGCTGCGCCAGGAAAAAATCGATTTCGGGCTTTTAGAATGCAGTGGGTGGATTGACAGTGAGCCCAGTCGGGCTCGAAGAGCGAAGCTCGGCTCGTTGAAAGTCAGCCAACGATCGAAGGGTGGATAACAGCGTTTCGTCGGCGGTGTACGCGCGATGGGCAACAAACAGCGCAAAAAGCCACGGACAACGGACGCGCCGAGGAAACAATTAACGCTGCGCGAGTCTCGTTAGCGAGCGGCCAGACGATTCGTTATTACGGCGACCAATTATCACCGGCGCGGCCAGGAGCGTCCTCGACGTCACCTCGCGTCCACTTCAATGGGCAAAAGTTACGTTTGCTTTTTAATTGCGGCGCGTTATCGCCAGATTTTCGATTATTTTCGCCGCCGCGCAATTTCCGCAAAACGCGCGGGGCGTTCCTCGAGCGGAAACGCAAATTAAGGGATGCAATTCGGTGGAGAGGACTGTACGCTATTAACGGAACTCCAAATCGTTCGAAATATGTACAGAGAACAGTTTCGATATATGTGTTAGAGATGTGCAGGGATGATGCAGAATTAGTAGTATCAGTGAAACTATTGTAATTAATTGACAAAGTTTTCTTGTTCTTCATTACTTCTTTATAAAACTTTTACCAGTATGTTCGTGACATTTTCCTGATTAAAATGAGCACCAACATGATATACTTCAGAGCTTATTTGCTCGTTTAATTCACAATTTAGTAGAATTTCGATTATGCGAATCGTGCTCGATGATGTATCTGAATCCTTCATTATTCTGAATGAAGGATAATTATTCTTTACTCTAGATATTCTAAGAATAAATCTTCGAATTTAGCAAAGATTTATTCTTATTACATTCCATTCGCATAATCGAGGTTCTATAATATCGTGGATTAAACAACCAAATATGCTCCGAAGTGTGTCGTGTTTGGGCTCATTTTAATCAGCAAAATGTCAGAAATACGCGTCATGATATGATTATTTATTTCACTACTGCCACACTTCTGGACTCGAATTTTTCAAAGTCTATTCATGATGCTTTTTTCCCGAAGCTCCGCCCGCGAAAGACAAGGCAAACGCGTGATAGGAATTTCGATCGAAATTTAATCCTGTAATTGTTGACCCAAATTGCTCTCGGCCGACTCTGATTTCATTTGTTCCTACTTTTGAGATTAGGAGCACCGAAGCTGCTACGTAACTCGATTTTAATACCTCGCAAAGACTACGAGACCGTATTCATTGTAGCCCGCGAAACACTATTATACCCTGAATGCTTCTCGAATGAACAATCAAAAAAGAAACATCGTTTTACATTAGGCATTATTTCATCCACGCCTCGTAGTTTGATTATTCAGTAACAAAATCGATGAGACGGCAGGAATAATACTGATAATGAATTTTCACGGCTGGCCGATATCTGAAAGCAGATAATTAATGCTCGTTTTGGAAATTAGTAACGATAGATTAAGTTTAACGAAGAAAACGAGTAATCGAGAAAAGAAATCGAAAGAAGATCGAGTCTGTTCTTTGATTCCGCTCGCAATAAATACAACGATACCGCAGCGTTCAACGGTTTTCACTAATTATTTATTTGAAGATCTACGCAATCCGCTTATTAAATTCTATATGTCCGAGACTGTTTAATTTATTTCAACGGCCGATATCGATCTGCGCGATCGCGATACGGGGCGTTCCGCCGGAGTTAATGAAAAACCGCGATGATCAGATTTCACTTTCGAAGAAAAATATGTATACAGGGAGATCACGAGAACGGCCGGCAACGGTGCATCGTGGGAGAAAACGCAAATGGCGCATCCGTAATTCATCGCGGGACAACGCGGAGCTACGTTGTGGCGGTCCGCGACCGGCTAATAAGTTACAGCGTGTGTGTTTCTGAAAGCGAAAGCTTCTAACGCAACTAGTAGTCACGCTCGCGATCATGCAAAACCAGCGAGAAAGCAGTCGCGTCGCTTTCCTTGCCGATTAGCAAAGTCTCGCCATGCTCGATAAACCCGTCATTTTTGCAAGTTCGCCGCGCGATTAACCATTCGAGCTTAGTCAGCCATGGATTCTAGCCTTTAGCACGTGAACAACCCCTCTGATAAAAATTGTGCAAGTACTCGAAATCACGGGGACACCTGTTCGAGACTGGGAGTGATCGATTTAGTTCGAATCTGTTTCCAGTTTAAAAATGATCATTTCGGGTCGAACAAGATTGGTTCGAGTCTAAAAATGATCATTTCGAGTCGAACAGGATTGATTCCAGTCTAAAAATAATCGCTTTGAATTGAGTCGGGTTGGTCCGAGTCTAAAATTAGCAGGGTTGGATGAATCGAACTGGTTCAACACTATAAATGATCAATTAAAGTCGCAGCATGTTGGTTCGGGTCCAAAAATGATCCATTCAGGTCTAATCGTATTGGTCCAACTCTAAAACGATCAATTGAAGTCGCAGCATGTTGGTTAGGGTCCAAAAATGATCCATTCAGGTCTAATCGAATTGGTCCAACTCTACAAACGATCAATTGAAGTCGCAGCGTATTGGTTCGGGTCCAAAAATGATCCATTCAGGTCTAATCGTATTGGTCCAACTCTACAAAAGATCAATTGAAGTCGCAGCGTATTGGTTCGGGTCCAAAAATGATCCATTCAGGTCTAATCGTATTGATCCAACTCTACAAACGATGAATTGAAGTCGCAGCGTATTGGTTTGGGTCCAAAAATGATCCATTCAGGTCTAATCGTATTGGTCCAACTCTACAAACGATCAATTGAAGTCGCAGCGTATTGGTTCGGGTCCAAAAATGATCCATTCAGGTCTAATCGTATTGATCCAACTCTACAAACGATCGATTGAGAAGTCACAGCGTATTGATTCGGGACCAAAACTGTTCCATTCAGGTCGAAACTTCTCAATTCAGGCCTAATCTTGCTGCTTCTTCTTAAAGAATTGGATCTAATGCTTACGGACGAGGGTGTATTGTCGATCATTTCAGGTATTCCAAGATTTTCCAAGTGATCGATTGGACTCGTGTCAGGTCAGTTCGACCGGAGAGAGTGGTTCGATTTGATCACGGGTACAGTGATTGCGTGCAGCAATCGGATCAGGTACGTGCCAAAAAAACCTCGAGAAGATTGCGGAGCGACTTCCGGTGGAAGACACGCGACTCGACCCACCTGCGGCCTCTCTCGCTAACCAATTAGCGTTCTTCAGTCGTGTACAGTCGACACGTCACGCTTCTGAAAAGAAGCAGACCGGTTGGCAGCGTATTTTTAGCAGTGCGCGTTTTTACAGTTCACAGAAATTCTAGATCGGAACCGTCGACCGCACACCGGAAAAATCCGGAACGAGCGCGCTTAATTCGCATCCGCGGGATCGACGTAGCGATCAAGGACTCTCCCAGCTGGTAATCACCATTATCCTGTTTTCACCGACTGTGTTTTCTGTACCCACCCAGCAATTCCATCCGGCCATCCTTCGTTTTGTTTTCCGTTGGATTGGTGCCATTCGCCGCGGTTAATCGTCGGGCTAATCATCTGCTCGATATTAAACGATGCGCTCGCTGCGCTTGCATCACTAACGACTGCTGATACAATCGTTGTTAGACTGCGGATTTTTTACGCGCTTATGACGGAAATGAGTGGTCGAAATTTAGAACAGCAGAAAGATTTCCATTCGACAAGTAAAGAAAGTGAACAGTTTTAAATAAAAAGATTTTGAGAACATCGATATTCCATTTTGATCGCATCGGCATGTGATTAAAGAAAGAAAGGGAATTGGCTCTTGTTCCTTGCAATTGATGCAGCGAATTTTACAATTTTACAATTTCGCACTCGACGGGTAAAGAACACGACTGTAAATGGTCATAAGCATCGTCAATATTATAACTGCGAGAAAGGTCCGCCGTTCGAGGATAAGAAGAATTTAAGAACATCGATATTCCATTTTGATCGCAGTGATTAAAGACAGAAAGGGAATTGGCTCTTTTACATAAAGATCCGTAGTCAAATCATTGCAGACGTGAACTCGGATACGTGAACTGGGACAACCCATTTCCAAAGAAAGCGCAATTAAATGAACCGTGGTCTATTGCAAATTCGTTCGATTGATCGCTGTCGTCCTCTTTCCGCCGATACAAAAGAAATCAATTTTTCCAATCGGCTGGTTTATCAATCATTCTTCGGTATGACAGCCATTATATGGAACAGTGTAAAAGTCAACTCGACGATCAACGAAGGATTGCCTCAGCTCTCGGACTCGGTGGAACACTGCAGGGTTAATCGAATGTCCGCATGCGAATTTCCACGGGGAATCAGTGAGAGAAAGAGAAAGAGAGGAATATAGGCCGGTTCGTTAAAACTCGTCGGAGGACCCGGCGAAACGAAATTAAAAATGGGAATTGGAAAGAATAACTGGATGGAGCCTAAAAAACTGGGATCGGGGATAATCTGGTCGAAGTGGAGTGGAAGAAGCAAAAACTGTGGAAAGGCGAAACAGCGTGGAAGACGATGGGAAAAACGATGTTTGCGGTCCGAGGAGAGCTCACTGGCGAGAAGTCAAGATACACGCTTTGCTTTCACTTGCTGAGCGAATAACGAAGATAGATTCACCGTAGAGAACAAGGAATTGGAGGCCGCGGTGTTAAAACCTGGCTAGATCTGTTGGAATTCTACATATTTTTCTATATTGGTGATTATTTGGAGCAAGCTAATCCTGATTGGTTAGCGATTCGATACTAGGCACGGCTACGGACTAGACCGCCCTTAGTGGGCGTGGCTTCGTTGCTCTCGGGTCGGATGGAGCCAGAACAGTGACCAGGGAGCAATTGTTCTTCTCTACATGAAAACGATATCTAATCTACGCTGCAGGGACCGTGATTTCATGCCCCGTCCTTTAAAAATCTAGTTTCGACGGCGCCAAACTTGCCTGAAAAGTGAAAATTGAAGGCAAAGAGAAGCAGCACGGGGCCAGGTGCCGTGATACAGGTGAGAGATAGTTCCTACCAGGTAATCATCGGTTGATAAATCGGGACACCATGGAAACGAAAAGGAGGAGGAAGAAGAACCGTGAAAAATAGTTTCACGATGTTCGCCATTGTCTATTGTCCGCGTGCAGCGCGAGATAGCCAAGGCAAAGTTCCCTTTCACTTGCACGCTCGCGTCCTGGATAAGGATTTCGAGGACCGAGAACAATGGAGAAGAGGCTTCTCCGCGTGCTGGGAGAGCACAGCGTCTGTGCCGAGAGCGTTAGGAAACGTTTGAAAACGGCGCGAGAGAAATAGCGGGACGCCAAGCCGCGGCGCGGCGCGTATTCGTCGATTTTCTCCGGTCCGTGGACTTTCCTCCTCGTATCTAACGGGTTACGAAAACGAAACCGCACTGCCAGATAACTGTGCCGGTGTAATTTATACGCGAGTGTCGAATTACCGAAAGCAACGAGGGGAAAAGTGAACGCGCACCGAGAAAACGGTGTTGCGCTCGAGAGCGCCGCTGCGGAGGATCCTCGGTGATCCTTGAAGATCCGCTCCGGATGAAGTTCTCTCGCAACATGAATCTTCTTCGAAATTTCAGCGATTGCGGTAACTTTTTATCTGGCCGTTGCAAGCTGACATTTCATGTCACGTTGATTGCATCATGTACAATTGACATTGCCAGATTTCGAAGGTTCATCGGTGATCCTTGAAGATTCTCTCGGGATCAAGCTCTCTCGCAGCATGATTCTTTTTTTAAATTTCAATGATCGTGGTATGTAACAAGTATTTCATTGATCTGTGGGTACCATTTGTGGCACGTTGTTCCTTTCACACGCAATTGCAATTGCACTAATCGTCAAAACGAATGCAAACGAATAACAATCGCGAAACGAATGAACGATTGGATGCACGCGTACCAAACAAATCTCCACGAACGATCGTATCACGAACAAAAGATCGTTGGTTCATGTGTTCCATTGATTTCGCACACGGGATTTAACTCGCGCTGGTTCGAGCGTTTATGAATTTTGAAAACGTATTCGATCGTGCGGGATATTTTATTAAAGAGTGGAAGGAGAGAAAAGAGGATTGCTACAGCCACTTGTATGAAACGTAAAGCTTTTGTTTTTGCGAAGTGATCAACTAGAAATGTTGAAATAAAAATGATGCAGAGTTGTACGAATGTATGTTCTAAAATATTCGGGAGGATTTTAATGTTGGATGGATGCAGTTGGGTTACTGTCGGCAGGCGACATTTTCGACTGTCAACAATGACAAGTGAGTAGCTGCGCGGAGTAAACCATTTTCGACGTGTTGAGCGTTGTCGGATTGAATGCATCCTGTGGAAATTCGCGTCCCCGACCGGAAGTCGAGGGAGACCACATCGAGATACCAGGTCCCGGCAACTGTTCCGATTACCCGGCATGCCCACGACCTACCGAATCACTTGGCAGAGGAAAACACCAAGAAAAATGTCATCCATGATAACGAATCAACGGGGTTTCTAGCACAAATCAGCAATCAATTTTTACCTCTTTGGTAGCCCCTAGACGACATCAGTTTCAAATTTCATTACTGTTTCAAAAAATCCCGCATACTGTAGTAAACTAATTGCTCTACTTCCCAAAAAAGTTCAAGTCGTATAGTACAATATTAAAAAAGTTATCGTTTTTATTAGAGTATACATATATGTAGAAGAAATACATATATGTAGAAGTATGTATATAAAAAGTAGAAGAAGAGGAAGACGAAGAAGATAGAAAATAGAAGATAGGAAATAGAAGATAGGAAATAGAAGATAGAAGATAGATAGATAGGGTAAATTACTTAAACAGGGGAACCATCGTTTTAATCGTATCAAAATTCGCAAGGTCGTCCGATTATTCGCGGGAAGCACGAACGAGCCGAAAAATAAAACAACAAGCTCATTAAACTCTCGCAAACTCGTTCTCCCGCAGAGCTCCAGCGAAAATGCCTGCGAAGCCTGCACAACCCGATGATCATTGTCATCGCGTGGGCTTAAGCAGATAGAAGAAATCACGTCCGTGTATAATTTATTGCTGCAGAGCTGGCGAGGCAGTCGCCGATAAGCTCGTTCCAATTCTCCTCTAATTAAATCGAACGACGCTTAAACGTGTTGATTAGTGACCGTTGGAATTAATTCCATGAGAAATGCTGTGCTGGCATCAGGAAATAACTAGGTTTCTGCTGATGCCGAGGTTGGATGGCGAAAGCCCTACAATGGCGAGTGAACAAATCTGAAGATAGTTTTCGTTTTATTTGTTTTTAATTCAATGGATTGTTCGAGCAGATTAAATGACAACCTGTAGAGGATCTGAGCCTATTGTGCTCGCTTCTATTAGAAAAGTTGGATGGTGAAAGCCCTATCAAAGGTGAGCAATCTAAATGGGACTGAAGAAGATTTACTCTTGGTTATCTGTTAATCAAACGAATTGCTCGACGTCTGAGCACTTAAAATTAATGTTATTTTATTACGACGTGCTCGTTGAGCGAAACTGTAAATCAAATTTAAACCGATTCGCAACAATACTTTATCCCATGCCTCGTGTCACCGCGAGCCGAATTCACCTGGCGGTCCCGTCTCGAGTTCACGATGGAATGGCTGCGAATCCCGATGGGGTATTCAGCGGAGGAACCCCTGGCCCTCTGTTTATCTTCCGGGTGAAGTTTCTGCGTCGTCGAAGAACGCAAAATGAGAAACAAAACTGGCGAAGGGGCATCGTCTCCCGTCCCGACCGGAATGCGCACTATTCCTGGAGATTCTTCGGCGGCACGTTGCCTCGTTGCTCGCGCTTGCGAAAAAGTTCTTCCTGGTCGCGCTCCGTTTACACGAGCATTCCCGTACACACCTGCCGAGTTAGAAAGTATCGACCCCCGCGATCGATTTGCAATTTTATGTATAATTCATTACTGCGGCCGTTGCCTTAGCTGGCGGTTCGATAGGAATTATCTTCGATCATTTCGTGGCGAAAAATCGCTGATACTCAAGAGATTAACACTCTACGCTGAGGAGAACCAGTTTTTCTTATCTTCGAACAAGTGTAGACTAAATGAAGCTAAATTTTGCAGAAAACGACCCTTATCTTCACGTGTAATCGTTGAAACTATCGAGAGTTGATTGAACTGTGAGCTGTTTGAATATTTAACACGTTTAATGTAGCTGCACGTATAGATTTAATATAGTTTGTATCTTTTTTCCGAGTGAACAGTGATGCCGAGTGAATGAACAATCGTTTGCCGAAGAGCTTTCAAGCGAATTAATTCGATACGACTGAAGACCATTTTGTAAAAAGATTTGTTTAAGCGGTTAAGATGAATGGAGTGGGATTGTGAGCATAGGTTGTTTAAAATGTGAAAAAAATAATCCGATCCTGCCAGGATTCGAACCTGGAATCTTCTGATCCGTAGTCAGACGCGTTATCCGTTGCGCCACAGGACCGCCCTGCTACAACCCCTCTAATTTTAGCATGAATTCCAACACCTAAATCCACGTCATAATACCTCGAACTCGATGAACGATATTTATTTGTCGATCGATTAACGCCTACGGCACGAGTAAATTCGTTCCTCTCGCACCTGACGTATTCGATATGACATTTAGAACTTTCCTGGCCTTTTTATCGAACTGCCCCTGGCGGCGGATCAGAAAAGAGTTCATGTGTCCCATTTAACTTCGTACTCTAGATATCGCCGTAATCGCAGCTCGGTAATTGTTTGTACATTCGCGGAGAAAAGTTCTAAGCGAAAGTATTTATTAATTCCTAGATCGGGGACACCCGGTATATTTAGAAAAGAATAAACCCAGTAAACCCAGACTGTATATCTGCTAAGAGTGCGATGTAAACAATTTTTTCTCTCGATAGAGAATATATTTAAGAGGGCGGAATCAACCCCTAAGGTTTTAGTAATTTTTATTAATCCCGGAATAACGTATAACTATAAATTAATAAATTTACCGTAAAAGGTATCTCACCCCTCGGTATTTCAAGACAGTGTAACTTCGTTTTATAATTATCGGTGTTGACATTGCATAGTAAATGATATATGCAAGTAATCATTGTGTAATGACGGATTTTTAAGGTGCCAATTAATTTTAAAATATCAAATTGTTATATATAATCACAGGAACGGAAGAACGAACAAATTTTACCGAGCAACCAATTGAATTCCGGTTAATTACTCGGGTATAAGAAGCCCAGGCGACGCTGGCTAGTTTAAGCTAGTTTCCAATAAAGGTAATCAGTTGCACACAGCGAGAGTACAAAGATGGATGCAACTCGGGAACAAGGTCGCGCAGGGCACATTTTTATAGCGACTTTTTTTGTCATATGGTGCCCCACGTTCACCGTTGAACTGGGTCCCCCAACAGTTTAAACGGAACTATCTGACGCGCCGGATGTCTAGTAGACATTTATATGCGAGTCTATTGTCTGCATCGGTAACAAATGCTATAGTTGAACAGTGCAAGTAGAATGTACTGTTTTTACACAGACAAGGTCCTCGACACTTAACTGAATCTTTGCCGCATCAAATACAGAGTGGCCCAAAAATCTTTAAACTATTTCCAAATATAACCCTTAATTATTTAAATATTCACATTTATTTCTCTATAAATAAATTCGAATTTTAAATGTTCCGATGACTTTTGAGTCACCCTGTATGTATGGAAACTAAATGACCCTGAACTCCCCTCCCCCACATATTCTTGGTTATATTAATCCCTGCAGACCAATTTTTCCCCCCATTCGACATTATGGAGTGAATTTATTTTACCCCCTCATTGTTATATTTAAACCCTCTTTTTCCATTCTATACTATAATATTAATTTAACCCTAAAACATAGTACAAAGACGACAAGACTTAATTCCAACATTATTAAATTATATTTAACCTTCATCCCTATATTTACACCCCTTTCCTCATTCAACACTGTCCACTTAATCCCTCATCCCTATATTCAAACCCTTTTCCCATTCAACGTAATTAGCCAAGGGTGGAATAGATTAAAAACCACCTTGTATCTCTAAACAGACGGTTAATAAAATAACCACAAGGGCCCATTCATGCCGCTATTTTTACAACGTTGTAACGATCCTACGTCACTGGCACCCCATGTGTACCAATGAACCATAAGGGGTTGAAACGAGGTGGATCAATTCGCGGACTAATAAAAATACATCCATTGAATTCTCAGCAGCCCACGTCATTTTTAGCGTAAATATACGCGACACGGTTAACCTATTCCGCGCATAATCGTTCTTTGTATACGAATGTGTCTTACAAAGTAACAAAAGCTATTGTTAACGCTCGAACTACCGAACGAGCCAAGACAACAAATCCTTATTCTTATTCAAATTATGAAAATGTATTCACAAGATATTGTTGAGTAAATTGCTACGTCCAAACCCATTATACATAGAACGATACATATTGTTTTACTGTATTGACAACAACATAACATTACGATTTATAGTACATTCGTCAATAACGCTACAATTACATGACATGCAAGAACGGTGGTATTTCTCAGCTGTTCTACATAGGCTCTACATGTGGGAATATAATTGAATTGCGTAGAAGCGAGTGAAATGAAAGAGAGAAAAAATACTTCGGACGGCAGAGTAAAAAGAAAAGTAGGTTCCACGCGTTGATCGTCACCCCGATAAAACAACGGAGAACTTACCGTGGTCGATGGAACTGCGGCCGCGGAACGATGAATCAGAAAAATCACGCAATATCGCAACGCGCGACAGTCCCAGCTATCGAGAACTAGGAGCGTAATCGGTGCACGTTCGAACGCGCACACGATCGCACACGGGCCCCGATACTTTCGAAACAATACGCGCACACCTCGTGACACTTCCGCGAAACAACAATAATCGAGAACACTTATCGAACGATCTCTCTTTCTATCGTCGACGACACACACCCACGGGAGCCGATGGTCCCAGCGTTGTTTACACGGGAAGGAAGACGCGTGAAATGCTCAGGTGTGTTTCCGCGTAACGGACACGGGGCACTTTAAATCGACGAGGAACGTCAATGTCACCCCGTCACTGTGTATCGGGAACATGAAGGGTGCCGATCCGATGTGCACAGGGATGATTACTGATCGGCAGTGCTTGCCACCGATCAATTGATGATATCCATTCACCGTTCGCACTCGGATCGGTCACGTGTGCCACATAGTACCGCGCGACCCGTTCAGGAAACCGTCGACACGAGCGAACAGCGGCGAGAGCTGTCACGAACCGTCCTCACACTCGCCATTTTGGTTTACACTGACACTCGGGGAACGGGCAGCGAGGTGTTCCGAACTCATGCGCATGCGCGCGACAGGTGGCTGCCCGGGAGTTAAACCGCCATCCGCAATGCCGAAATTTTGAATTTCGTGAAACTCGCAACATTCCCGCTTTCAATTTGCAACCCTTCCATTCTGAACTCCTTCCAAAACTCTACGATGTTCGATTCTCGATAAATAATTTTTAAACGAATTCAACCCCCCGCCGCTACTTTACTGACTGTCGAACAGTTACCAGTCGACCTGTTACCACACGAGTTTAGCAATAAACTTACCAACACCGGTTACATAGAAAGTTTCAGATTTATTATACTATAATTATTGTAATAATAAAGATTCTTTCATATGAAGTTATTCGACAGATTTCATAATTCATATATACATGTGTGGTGAATACCGCAGAACTTCTAATTTGACTAAACCTCATCCACAGTTCAGATTTATTATTCCGTAATTATTGAAATTATAAAGATTCTTTCATGTGAAGTTATTCAATAGATTTCATAATTGAGAGATATACATGTTATACTAAATATTTATTGTAAATACATAACAACAATAACCCAGTTTTGAACTTTCTTTTGCATCATGGCGCATGAGTTATTGAGTTGATGGCGCCAGCAGGCGCCAGCGAGGTGCAGCGAGGCAAGTCTCTCGTGCACACGATTATTTATGTATAATTATAAATAAAGTTCTTAAATAGTAGTACCCGGTAGTACATACAGTTTGTAAGTGAAATATTTATAATGCACTACAAAGATTTTTACAAGTGAGGGGAACAAAGTTGTTTCAAAATATGTGCTGCGCAATGACACCGTGGTGTTTACCGGTCCCTCAAACGAATAGCATAATTCAATCATGTGAAACGTCAGTTCTGAAAAATGCAGTACCATTCGTATGATGATTAATTTACAAGAAAGTGCATGAAGAAGTTATTGTATAAAGCTAATATAAATAAAGAGGAATGAAAGATGAAACGAGTGAAGATGAAAGTGAAGAGGCCGAATCCACTGTTTGAACTTTGGTTAGAAGAATGGCGGCAAAAAGCTTCGTCCCAAAATTCGGATATGCAATACCATTTTTCCAAAGCGCTTGCCTCATTGAAGAAATATCCGTTACCATTAAAGTCTGGGAAAGATTGCTTGATTCTACAACATTTTGGTACAAAATTATGCTCGTTGCTAGATAAGAAGCTTGAAAAATATAAAGCCGAGAATGGAGGTTTGATAAGTACCGATGATATTATTTGCATACATTGTAATAACATTAAAGAGCCTAAAAGAAAACACAAATCGCAACCAGTTTCAATAACTGCAGAAAATCCAACACCCAAAAAGGTAAGGATATATAAACTCTACCACAAAACAATTTTTAAGAAATTGATCAATTTGAAGGAAAAAGTATACAATAAACAAAATTTCAATTTTTTTCATTTCAAGACAGAACTTGCAGAACTCAGCAAATGTAATTTACCATCGTGGAACTTGGAAAATTATGCAGTTTTAATGATTTTATACAAGAAAACACAAGAAATTTATTCTTCAGGTATTCTTTATTTCATTTTGTATGTTATTCTGTTCTATGTTGTTAAATTATTGTGTGATTATTATTGTCTTAGGGTTTGTTGTTGAGGAGGATTTATTGCTCGAAGTAAAAAATTTATGTGGTAATGCGTCGAAGAATTCGATTATGAGTTTCTTTGATAATGGCTTGGTATTTAGGCTAAGCACACCAATAAGGTAATGAATGAATTTATGTTATTTTACTACAGTATTGTACTACAGTTACAGTATTAATATCATAATAATTTCTGGTAGGTATACTCTTACCGAAGCAGGTATAAATATTTCAAAGAAAATCTGTGAAATCACTGCCACAGATGCAAACCTAGTTATCTCTTCTGATGTTCTAAACAACATTCAAGCACGTCTAGTGGCATTGTTTCCACAAAAATCAGAAAAAGCAGATGCGAAAAGCTGTGATAATTCAGGCTTAAATACGCAACCATCCGGAGAACATCGGAAGAATATTCCAAATAGTTTAACTAAATCTTCTCAAGTTGAGAATTGTCGATCGCCAGAGAAACTTACTAGAAACAAAAGAAATGTGCAACAATCTAGTCAGTGTTCTACGCAGAAGAAATCCAAGGGAAATGATGTTATAGAAATTCCTGACAGGTTAAATGATGTAAACTCAGATGCATCTAATAAAGAAAATGGTAGAATTCTTTCCGTTGATCATGTGCAAAAAAGAATATATTTAAAATCTAGCAAATTCGATATAATATTATTAGTGGATACACAAGAAACTTGTGGGTATGTGTCATCTTACTTATTATTTCTGTTGGTATATGAAAAATATTTTTTAAATATTTCCTTTCAGTGGAAAAACAAAACCTCAACATGACGTTACACTGTCAGAGTTATCACAATTTGGTGTATTATTTGAAGTGCGTCATTTAAAAGTTGGGGACTTTGCATGGATTGCCAGGTGTAGGAATACAAGCAACGAATTGATCCTGCCATATATAGTAGAAAGGAAAAGAATAGATGATTTAAGTGCTAGTATTACAGATGGAAGATTCCACGAACAAAAGGTGATAGAATACTAAAATTTTAAAATCGTTCTATCAATTTGTTTCTAATTAATTTTAAAACAATCCTGTTTTACGTAGTTCCGATTGAAACAATGCGGAATTGAAAATCTCATGTACATAATTGAAGAATACGATAAGGGCAACAGATTGGCAATACCACGATCATCGCTAATGCAAGCTTCTATAAATACTTTGATACAAGACGGATTTTCAGTAAAGTATACTAAGAACCATAAAGACTCAATGTTTTATTTGTCGTCGTTAACAAAAATTTTAAACAACGTTTTTAGTGTGTGTAATTTTCTTTTTTAAATTGTTACTTGTACGAATCAATAATTAGATTTAAGAACATTATTTACTTATTGTGTATACTTATTACAGAAAAAGAATTTGGTAGGATGCAAAAAGGAAACTCTTCCACAAGCAGATATTTTAGTCGATACCGTTAATCTAATGGAATTCGAAGAATTTAATAAAGCAGCATCAAAGCAAAAAGTATAAAAATTATATTACTTTAACAAACGTAAATGTATTTATATTTAACAACATTTTTTACATGATATTTTAGGTATTCAAAGTAACTCAAATGTTCGTTCGTCAATTACTACAGTTAAAAGGTGTATCTGTAGAGAAAGCGTTTGCGATTGTGGAACGTTATCCAACACCGAAAGTACTGGTTAATGCTTTTCAACAATCTGATTGCAATGGAGAGTTATTGTTATCTAATGTACAAGCTGAAAATAAGAAGCAGGTTCTTGGTCCAGTAATTAGTAAAACGATTTGTCAGTTATACACGAACAAAACGCTGAGTTAATAAACTAAATTTTACATATGTACATATAAAATGAATAAATTTTATTACAATAACGTTTAATACTTTAATCATTATATGTATTCACCTTTACATTATTATATATTTATGTCTAGTTTAATATATTATAAGCTAATAATAAATCAACATACTTTGTTGCACATGCATGATGAACCATACAGTAAATCTAAAACTCTGGTGATTTAAAGCGTACATAGAGTTTCTTATCAAATACATTGTGACATTGTAATCTATATTATTCTATATATATATACTAAACTCCATATAAGAATAGTCTTACTAGCGGGACTCTACTGCACATCTCTCTAATGGACTCTAATAGAACTCGTTCATTGGCTAATCCCCTACCCGTACTCCGCCGTCCACGTGACCATTGAGACAATACCGAGTGTTCGTAGTATTTATATAGAGAAATATTGAGAGATTAATACTATTGTTTATATTGTGCAATATAGTTTAATTAAAAGAAAGCGGAAAGATACAAGAGTAGGTATATTTTTATACGTCGAACCGCCACAGGTAATGAGGTTACGTTGACGTATAAACGCCAACCGGTTTGAGAGGTTAAGACGATACAATTACAAATTTTTTGTCACCTGGTATATGAATATTCATGACATAAATAGTGGGTGATCTATATCTATATAGAGACTTTACAACAAGGCTGACGCGCAACGACATGCGCGAAACAGGACCGTTCTTATATGGAGTTTAGTATATATAGTTGCAGTATTTTATATGTAATTTAAAAAAATGAGTAGGTGTAATTTGAAACAGTGAAAGCATTAGAAGAATTTAAAAACACTGTTATATTATTTTCAACCTATTAAACATATTAAGTAAAAAAACAATTTCCTATTTCACTCGGGTTTGTTGAAAATCAAGTAGAATATTTTTATTTTGCATAAAGACCTGCTGTCTAGTAATTACTAATTTTATATCACTAAAGAATTTGCGAAAAGTATTCTAGATTTCTCACCCTCTTGCGGCAAATATAGAAAGCATTGCGACATGAGAATGAGACTAGCAAAACTTGAACGCGCTACGAGTTGCCAATCCAGTATCGAGCTCCGCATCGTATCGTAAGTCACGGTTACAAACGTATCTCGGGAAGTTTGTTGTTCGCTTCCTTAGTGTATTGTATGTATTTATATTGGTTTTTTGTGTAAAACCTGCCGAATTTTTACAATGAGCGCCGAGGAGGAAGTTCTACGGATTCAAAAGAAATTGAACAAGATGTCGAGCGGTGACGGGACGGTGAGTAAGTGAGTAAAATAAAGATAGTTGTGTTTCGCTTTGCAGATTCAGCCTCGCTCACCGAGAATCAAGTTATAGTTTTCAAACTAAAATACGATTACCAAGATATCATTCGATCGTGCAACGTGTACGAACCTATTACCCTTGGAAATAATACTTCGGAATGATAATATTCATGTACGCGCTAATTTCAGTGAACTCTGAATGTTTGTATTACCTAAGGCGGTCAACGTATTGTGGTGCTTGAATATCTAGTATTCTAATTTTAACATAATAAAGCGTTGGTAAAGGTTAAATCGTGTTCTAGGTGTAAAATTGATTAGAGTACGCGTACGTTCTGTTACATAGTTTCATGTTAAGTTCATTGTGGAAATAATGATTGTGCAGATCTAGTACTTGGCAGTGTCTAAAGTGTGTACAACTATTAGTTGTGTTATGTGTTATCTAACAAAAACTTACTGTCATCAATTTAAATTATATTATTGAGCTATACGAGTTTAAGCTATAAACATTTATGTGGACAGTGTATCGAAATAAATAATGATAAAATAATATTTTTAAGTTTAAACTAATCGATCAGTTAACTATTAATATTATATTGTACCAAGCGTGCTATGAAATACCGATGTTTTACATATATTTGCAATTGATATCTTTGTACACCAAAAAAGTAATAACTCTTGTTTCAGGGTCAAGAACAAGCTTTGGACTTACTTAAAGTATTGCAGAAACTACCAGTTGATTTAGAACTTTTGACCAAAACTCGCATCGGAATGACAGTGAACGCATTGAGAAAATCGAGTAGAGATGAAGAAGTAATATCACTGTCGAAGACTTTGATAAAGAATTGGAAAAAATTCTTATCTGGTAAGAGATTACATTTTATTGAAATGAATATTGCAAGAGAATTAGCAGATTTAAATTATATATTAATATTTAGGATCGAATAAAGAAAAGGATTCTACGTCTTCGAGCAGTTCAAAGAAGAGAGATGATAAATCAGAGAAAAATAAAGATGACGGAGATCAGAAAAAAGATAAAGACAACACTGATGGTGATGTCAAAATGAAAGAAGAGAAACATCATAAAGATATGCAAAGGAAACAGTCAACATTTCCTGCTCCTACCACAACAGATGCTGTTAGGCTTAAATGTAGAGAACTACTGGCAGCAGCTTTGCGAGTAGATGGAAAAGCGATCGAGGGCTGTGCTTCGCCAGAAGAACTGGCAGAGGAACTGGAGGAAGCAATTTATGCTGAATTCAAAAATACTGACAACAGATATAAGAATAGGGTTCGTTTAAATCTTCAACGTTTACATATTTGTATCTCTATATTAGCCAGTCTGAAACGTATAATTGATTTTTCAGGTGCGAAGCAGAGTTGCAAATTTACGTGATGCAAAGAATCCTAATCTTCGAACCAATTTCATCGCCGGTGCTATAACGCCTGCTCGACTTGCTGTCATGACTGCCGAAGAAATGGCAAGCGATGAAATAAAGCAATTGCGAGAACAGTTCAAGAAGGAAGCAATCAACGACGCGCAACTTGCCACTGTACAAGGCACGAAAACCGATTTACTGAAGTGCGGTAAATGCAAGAAGCGCAACTGTACATACAACCAAGTACAAACACGTTCAGCCGACGAACCTATGACTACTTTTGTACTATGCAACGAATGCGGTAATCGATGGAAGTTCTGTTAAATAGCCCTGGCTCTTCAAGATTCTATCCGGGAAGGAAATGTATTTCGTTCAAGACCTGCCTATTAACACTTGCCAGAGTTAACAAGACCTCATTGAAGATATACTGCATAAAATTTACGAGACACGGACTGTACAGTGACAAATTTTTAATCCCTTCACAAGTTTCAAACTACACAACTTGTTGTATATATTGAAATTATAATCTGATAGGCCTCAACTTGAAGACGTCGCATCAAACTTGAAGAGAAATTAAATCTTGAATCATTGCTCGAAACTTCGGAAGACGCGCGCGCGAATTATATTAAGGTGAAAGTAAAACTATTCATTTCACATCGTACACGTTCTCACAATGTTTTATCTATGAAAAAGTTCTGAATTGTGAATACAGTTCTGAAATACATGTATGTGACACTATAATACAGTATATTTGCAACTCTACCTATGGTACTAAGGAAAACTCCGGTATTAGTACAAAAATCGAGTGAACCAGCTTGAATAATATATTTTGTTCCGAGGGAAGGTGACGGATAGATGGATATATCAATTTAAAAGATCTTTATTGAAAATCTTTTAACACATTTGTTCTTACATCTAGCAAATCTACAAAATGTACAATACAATGCTATCGCAAATTATAAATGTACAGCTATTAGCTTGATATTATCCTCTATTCGTAAGATGCTAGAAGTTCTTACAAATAGAGGATAATACCTCTGCACAAACCCGGAAGGGGAGCCAGGATGCTATGTCGAATAATTATTGAGGAGCAAAAGGCGTGAATCGGAGAGGAAGACTGCCGTTGGCCCACCTCGTGCTACAAAGCAGATTATCCTTTAAAAAAATGATCTACCTTAAGATAGTAGACCAGCATTGACGGACCCTTGGTCAACCATCAGGTGAGTCCCTGGTCAGCCTCTGGACCTTTTGGCACTTGGCGGCCCCGCATATAGCATCACTGCTTGGCGCCAGATCCGACCACTCTTGCCTCTTGCTCCTGCCGCCTCCTCGCTCCTCCCTCGGTCCGAGTCGGGTCGCCCGACACTGACTCTACTGATTACTGAGCGCTCCATGGCTCCTCCGCACTCCACTCCTCCATCAACCATCCACCGCACCAGCCACTCTTTCGTACAGCGCGCACCGGCGCACGCGCACCTTTGCTGCGTAGCGGGTGCTTCGAAGTCCGGAGTTGCTCGTATTTATATAGTTGGTTTGTTGGTTATCATAGTTACCATTGATTACGAAGGGACGTATTTACGAGGGGGAAACGAAAACACGAGCAGGCACGAGGCACGAAGTACTCTGCTACAGAGTTGTTACAAAGTAACGATATCTGATACAGAGTCTGTTACTGGCAGTACAGTAACTTACTGTACTGCTGACAGAAATCGTGGCAGAAAACTCCCCGAACGTGAGCTCGTGAGCTCTCACTCTCATGTCCTCTCTACATTCAAATCGAAATTTTGCAATTTTTGAAGACTCAAATTTGAGTCGATTTTAGAATGCATTCCTGTAGAAAATCTCAGTCATTTGAGAGCTGAAGTTAACGACCCAGACAGCACAGTCTGCCGCCGGACCCAACTAGCCGAGCCCCAGCCCGACACGTTACGGGCTAACGCATGCCTCAGCGTTGAGACCAAATCAGGACGATTTAGCCTGGCCCCTGTGCACAAAAGGGCGCGATTTTCACCTGCCGGGGGCTCGAGCCCAGAGCCTGACGGCCGGGCTGGGATTCAGCCTGTTTTTGAGAGGGCAGCACGGTATCACACTAATGTGGCCAATCAGTGCTTCGATTGGGCCCAACTTTTCTCGCGCATGCGCGACACAGGGCGGGTCGCATCAATATGACAGTACTTTGCAAATGCGTAGCAGTCTCCCTTGTTACCGACAAAAGTATAATAAGTTAATAAATAAGACCTTTGAGGGCGATTGCTGCCTAGATTGACCTTTATGTGGCGTTTTTGATTACTGAAAAAACCCGTGTTTGTATTATCACACAATGAGAACGCGAATCCCGCACCCTTGCAATCTTGCAAATCGGCTGAATCCTAGCCCGGCCGGCAGGCCCTGGGCTCGGAGCTGCTCGGAGCCCTCGGCAGGTGAAAATCGCGCCCTTTTGTGCACAGGTGCCAGGCTGAAACCGAGCCGGTGTGCCGTCGGGGGAAATAAGATATCTCGAAAAATTGAGGAAACCCGTCCGTCTTGAGCAAAATTGATTGGATTTTGCAGGGATTCTCCGAGTCAATTTTAAAATGTATAAAATTGTGCTCCCATTTGTTTAATGAAATAAAGTTTAAACTGATCCCTTTTACCCACTGTTTAGCACCTGTTGAATACTCCAAGGTAACCTAAAAATACAGGTGTAACCTGTGAATATTCGATATAAATACATACAATATGTATATCTGTAGAAGTGAGGCACGGATAGATCAAACATTTATATATGCTGCAATTTGCAGTATTCATGATGCAATACAATTCATTATTCAGTATGTCAATCATTTCCTTTAGCAGTTCCTCTAATTGGGAGCTGTAAACTGTAAACGTATAAATAAACTGCCAACGCATAACTATCATGAAATCATGACGCGTTGTCAAGTGTTACCACCTAAATGGGTTTCAATGTTCAATGTTCAATTGTACATAGAAGTTGTAGATAAACATTGTAAGACACATATCTTCCGCTAATTTTAAAAAGTCATGTTACACTTGTAGACCAACTCACGCGTCATTGCGCGTCATTGTGCACGTGTGTATCGAGTAAATATATATAAAGCATCACAATCTCTTCCAGTTTCGATCAAATTGTCACGATGAAACCACTCGTTAATTTGCCCGTAATCGCAAGATTATCGAAGAAAGTGATACGAATTTTAGGATGTAATCCGGGATCGATGACGTTACAAGGTACGAACACGTACCTTGTGGGCACTGGATCCAAGTGAGTACCTATTTAAAATGCATCTCTTAGTGTAATGAATTAAATATTTATAGTATGACGCAATAACACGTTTTCTCGTAGACGTATATTAATTGACACAGGAGAAACAAAAACTGCTGGTGAATACATAAAAGTATTATCTCAGGTTTTGAAAGATGAACAAGCTATAATAGAACATGTAATAATAACGCACTGGCATCACGATCATATTGGTGGAGCGAATGCAGTACAGGACATGCTGAACGCTATAAATCCTCCAGTACACAGTATTATATGGAAATTACCCAGGTCTTCCGAAGATACAGAAGAGCCAAGCAAAATGGAAAAAGCAACTAATTGGCAACCATTAAAGGATAAACAAATAGTGGAAGTAGAAGGCGCCAAGCTTTCGATTGAACATACTCCTGGACACACTACAGACCACGCTTCCCTATTCCTCCAGGATGACGGAGTATTGTTCAGTGGAGATTGCATTCTTGGGGAGAGAACAGCTATTTTTGAGGATCTATATACTTACTTACAATCGTTGAAGAAGTTGTTGACATTGAAACCTCAACAGATTTACCCTGGGCATGGGTCGGTCATAACAGACGCCGAAGCCACTATTAAGTTTTATATTCAACATAGAGAGAAAAGGGAAGCAGAGATTTTAGGTGTTTTAGAGAAGAATTCCAAGACCAGTACTTTGTCAGAGATGGACATTGTAAAGCATATATACGCGGTAATAACTATTACAGTATTTCTAATCTTCATTGGATATCTTGGAAGCTTATCCTTAGATAAAGCCAATCCTCCAATTCTTCGCCAGTTTTGTAACAAAACTACAAGAGTATATATTCCCACTAAATAGTTTCAGCGTTGATGTCTCAATACCTTGAACAGATCTTTTTTAATGAAATATTGAATTATCTACTTCTTTTACTAGTATATTAAATATTTGAATGTTTCCAGGATACCTCGCAGATCATGTGGGAAGCAGCAGCTTACAATGTGTTCCACCATTTGAATAAATTGCTGAAAGAAGGAAAAGTGAAGGGTGAGAAAGGAAAGTGGCAATGTTAACGATGTCACGAACTTAGGCAAATAATTATATCTAATTAAAAATTAAAAATTTCGTTAACAATTATAGTGACTATTATAAAATTTTATTTATTAACGTGAAATAAATGGAATCGGTAATTTATTCTTTCATAGCTTTATTAAGCCTATACTAATTCCATACCCAAGTAGACTGAAGAAAATTATTGGAAAAGCAATGCTGTGAAACATTTATTCAACTTACAGGAGAATAAAATGATAGTTATACATGCTTGTAATTTTTCGTTCTCGATGTAATAAGCTGACGACGCTACAAATGTGCGTACGGTACAGTGTATAGTAAATGTTTATAATTTCACGAAAGTACATACCACATAGTACAATGATCGGTTTGTTTAAATGCATGCTCAGTGTTCATGCTCTTGTTTTGTCTTTAAAATGACCCTCTAAAACACGTGACACGCAAATAGATGATCGATGTAAAATTATATATGTACATATATATGCATATATATACGTTTCATATATATATATTTTTTTTCTTTGCTACAAAGACATATCACAACAATAAATGTTTCAATATCTTTCATTATAAAATCTGTCTCTTACTAGATTAATGTTGGCGAGTATTCGTACACACGGTACATATATATAGCACCCCTCTTCTTGAACAAAAGGGAGAAACCCTCGCGTAACTTGATGTTACAATATATAATATATAATATTCTCATTATATTCTTAATAAGCTCACTTTGTCCGATTACCTGCTTCTTTCTTTGGGTAAACGTAAAATATATATATATATAATTTATATATATAATTTACATATCTCAATGATATAGAAGTTAATCGTTTATTTGGATTTAGCCTTTATAAGTTCATAGAACGTTACAGCTTGGACAAACTGCACGATTTCATCTGCCAGCCTGTCTACGAGCTTATTGGTTCCAAGCCTGGATCACAGGTTTCACACCTGACGACCTTCATCACCAAGCACACAGGGCTTGACCTCAATTGTCAAAATCTCCAAATAGGATTCAAGAGGCACTGTGTTGACTACGTTCATGAATTGACCCTTCGCAAAAGATCATTTAGCTCTGGAACTTGCTTCCAAGATAGTCTATAATGTAGAATCCGATTTTAGGAAAGTAAAGAGAGGTACGGGGGAGTTAAGGTATGCAAATTTCCATTTCCATTAATGAACACTAAACACACTGTATTCGTGGCATCGTTCATCTAGGAAAGTGCTGAGTTTAAGCAAGGTAATAAAGATAAGTCTATGACGTCAACTGTAAAATAGGCAGCTCTAAGATTGAATGGTGTCGAACCAGAACTAAACATGAGAGACAGACTTTTAGTTACTATTGATAAAAACGTTCAAGGTGAACGAAGACTTTGGATAACACGTTTTGTTAACGTGGTAAAGCAGCTCACGATTGTATACTCGATAGAACAGGGATTGTTGTGAAATATACAACTGGAGGCGTGCCTAGTGAGTATGCATGAGTAGAAGAAACATAGTGACTTTGAAATTAGCCAATGCTATCGGAGAATAGGTAGTACTCTCAGAAATGAGAAGATGAGCCTAGGTTTGAAAAACACCTAACACAGTACTGACCAGCACTTCCACCAGTTTTTAAAACTGCCCTTCTTGATAATCAATGATATATATTTCTATATTAATTATTCCTCGTGTACTGACATATAATATAATCTCTCTCTCTCTCTCTCTCTCTCTCTGTCATTTTGATATACACCTATTTAGTATATCGATAACCATCAACGCAATCACATGATATTGTATTATTGGTATTAATTATCAACAAAAATATTCAATTATTAAACAACATACGAAATATATGTATATATATATATATATTATTACTTAAAAATATAATAGAAACGACGTCAAACAACAAGATGATCCATTCTTTCGTAATGAAATCAAGTCAAGACAATTGGAGAGGAGAAGAATGCATTTATGAATTCTATGACTCAAGTATAACCGTTTCAGGGTACAGGGAAACTTAAGTTTTTCTTGAACGCTACACTCAATTCCGTAGCTCCACTTAGAGTTGCGTGGGGTCAGTACGTTGTCGATTACTAAGCACGGTAACGCAACTCATTTTCTGTAAGAAAATAAAAGGGAAGTACCAATTCTGAGTTATACATTTATAATGGGGTATGGGGAAGAAAGGCACCTGGATTCGCAAGAGGCGTCGATAAAGATAAATAAAATGAATTATCACGTCGGACAACTCGTAGAAAAAAGGAAGAATAAAGGAGGAGAAACCCTAATTGTCGCGCTCTCGTGCGCCCGTCTTACTTAACAATGATAATAGTTTCGTCGATTCGATTACAAAGGTGGTGGCAAACTTCGTCCATTCTTTCATAGTACAAAAGCGGATTTGTTTTGTTTTTTGTTTTTATCACATACAAAGTCTGAAACGACAATGTGGCACAGATATATAGAGCTTGTACCGAGCCGAATGGATAACTACGTTATCCGATTGGCTGGGATTAGTCACTCGTTACGTATTCGAAGGACCTCGAATACCGTATATAAAATTCCATGTTCAAAGAAAAGAATACAACAACACTACATAAGAAAACCGTTCTGCGGGTCAAAACAGCTTGGGTTGATGTAGCTCAGAAGATCGTGATCCGACATCGACGTCAGTTCTTGCGGTAGCATGCCGTCCTCCTGTTTTCTGATAGTGGTCCCGGCTGCGTTTCCAGCGGCGTTCGTTATAGGCGGGTTCACATTTTGTCTGCTGGGCGTGACAGGCATGGCGACCGGTGGCGACTTACTTGTAACTTGTTCGACGATGTTGTTTTGGCTGGAAGGGGATTTCGGCAGAATCCCTTCCATGGCACAGTTCATCAGTTGGGCACTTTGAGTGGCAACGCTATTCAGGATATTCTTGGTCGCAATGATGGCGTGCGCGGTGGTCGTGGTAATGGGTATAGATCTATCGTTAACGATGGTGTTGATGATGTCCTGAGTAGCGTTAGTGATTACGTTATTAATCGCCTGTTCAGCAGCGGTGGTCAGTCTCTGTTGAGACGGCTCCTGAGCTGCCCCACTGGCGAGAGCGGAGCTAGCTTCAGCGACAAAGCCAGCTGGTTGGTTCAGCATGGAACCGATGTCCTGTTGAACTGCCTGCTGCATTGCTTGGGCAGCCTGTGCCTGTTGCACCGCCTGTTGAACAGCTTGAACCTGTTGTACCACTTCCTGCGTCGCCTGCTGAACCGCTTGCTGAACCACTTCCTGAGTAGCCTGCTGTACAGCCTGCTGTACCGCCGGCACAGCCTGAACCTGCTGAACAGCTTGCACTTGTTGCACAGCCTGCTGGACAACTTGTGCGTGTTGCACCACGTGCTGAACGACCTGCTGTTGCGCTTGCTGCACCGCCTGCACCGCTTGCTGCTGCGCCTGGGCGACTACTTGCTCGACCTGTTGCTGCGCCTGTGCCACAACTTGCTCCACCTGTTGCACTTGCTGCATCGCTACAACATCCGGCTGAATCAAACCTTGCATCTGGGGTATGTGATCAGCCGCTGCCGACATAGTCTCGTTTGTGACTTGCAATTGATTGTGGGGTGGTACGCTAGCGGAGGATGTACCGTTGGCTGACACTGGCTGCTCTTGCATCGACGGTAGCAACGCAGCGTTGATGCTGGTCAATAAACTATCCCCGTTAGTCTGTTCTTGCACTGCTGGAGGTGAACCTGACGGAGCACCGTTTGCTAGGGGTTGAACAGTCTGCGGTGGCATGAGCGCTTCCAAGAGTACCGGCATCGGCGGGCTGGTTCTGGTCTGTTGGGGGCTCGGTATCGTTTCATGGTCGTTCACAGCGACATGGCTCATCAGAGTGTTGCTGCTGGGGTTGACAGTTCGTAGCGGCGATACCAGCTGATGCGCCTCCGCGGTGGTGTTCACCAGATTGTCCAACTTGACGCCTTGATTGGAGGAGGCTAGCATGTTGGAAGTTTGAGCCTGTTGCGGTTGTCGACCAGAGGCGATTATGGAAGCACGTTGCTGCATGTTAGCTACGTAGTCGTTCTCCTGACTCTCAGCCTCCTTCGCGTTCGATTCGATGTGGTTCAGATACTTCTCCACGCTGTGGCCACTCTGCGCAGGTAGTGGCTGCCCGTTAGAAGTGACGGTGAAATTCGAGAGGGCTGTGAACTCCGACTGGTGGTGTTTCATTCGAAGGTCTACGACTCCTCCTCCCTGGAGGGTTCCGTTGGGACTGCCGTCTGTCGTCAACATTGTATTAGTATCTTTGTTGATATGATTGGGACTTAGGACTTTGACTTGAGACGATTCGTGCATACCTCCGTAGTTGTTCTGGTGGGACGTCACCATCGACAGTGAGTGCTGGTTCCGCATCAAATCGACTACGCCCAGGATATTCACTGCTTCTTGCACCGGCGAGCTGTTCGACGCGACAGGCACCGATCTGATCATGTTGGTCTGCGACGTTTCTATGGAGTTCTCGTTGACGAGCTGCTGCAGAGGGCTGGTCCCCGACGAGCCATTCGCCGTCGGTGTACTTTGCATGCTGTTCTCGCTGATCATACTGTTCTCGCTGTTCTCGTCCAGCACCTCCGTCTTCAAGTTATCTGGCAGGATCAACTGAAGGTTCGAGGACGATCGACGGTTTAGAAGCGTGTTCGCGACCATAGCCGGGGGTGGCATCATCACGTCCGGCGGTGAATTCTGGCAACTGGTACTCTGCGTCGCCCACATCATCACCGGCGTCACCTGCGAAGAGGCTGTGACCGGCGGCGGACTCGGGTCGCTCTTCAAAGATTCGCTCGACTGAGACGACGGCTGCTGCGGCTGCATCGTGGACAAGAAGTTCGGCGTTCCTGCGGTTGCTTGGCTGATCAGAGCTGGAACATCGAAATCTTATTTAGAGGAAGTTGGGGGGACAAGGTGAGATTATCTCGAAACAGAGTTCAGGATTCAAGATTAACCCTTATGTAGTCAACCGAAATGTATAGAATATTTAAAACCTTTCTGTATTTAACATGTTTGCAGAAATTCTCATGATAAGACTATAAATTAATATATTATTAATTAATTAATTTTACTTTAGTTAAGACTTAGGTTAAGATTTTATGTCAAGATTTTTGTCATATCAGTTATACTGTCAAAACTGTACACATCTGTATAAAAGGACCTCGGTCCGTATATAATATAATAATAATAATAATAATAATAATAATAATATACTTTTAGAATAATACTTTTTAGAGGAACATTAACAAATTATTGAAAGAAATACAGTAAATGGGTACCCGGTTGACACACGAGTGAAAAATCTACTCACTGTTAGCTGCTACACCTGTTGTGAGGGGCACTGTCGTGGGGGATGTCGCGAGGTTGCTGTCTCCGTTCGCTGTAGACAGAGGCGGCGTTAGGGGTTCGACTTTGCCCACCGATGGCTCCGGTGGCGTGGACGTGGCGGTGTAGAGGAAAGTATGGGGTTCGCTGGTCTTTCCAGAAGACACCGCGTACAGTTTCACACTGACCGTTTCCGACGGCGCTAGATCCTGACGTCTGTAGGCAGGAACGACGCAAACAAGGTGCGTCTGTTGCAGGAACTCCTTATCAGGTAGGACCGCGCACTCCCAGTGCTGCTCCATGCTACTCGATAGATCGTCGTTGTCTAGTTGGAACACCACACGAGTGTCCTTCAGGAAGTTCTTCCCTAAGATAAAGAGCTCCAGCCCGCCGGTGCAGGGACAGGAGGTGAGGGACTTCTTGCAGATCTCTGGGATGCCGGGAGGTTGAGCTGAAAGGGACCAGATAGATTGAAGATACTCGATAGAACCCCGCGCAAAATATCTACTAAATTGCTCATACACTTCCCCGACATACAATCAATCTAATAATATTGATGGCACACACATTAAATCAGAATAACTCTTTACCCTTTAAATCAGCAACTTCCAGTCTGGGAGGCGTCAAGATTTTTTAACAAAACTTTCGTTTTCTTTTTGTAATAATCTATGAAAAATCATCTATGAAATATAAGCATCTATGAAAAAAATGAAAGGTGAGGCGTAGCAGCATTAAGGTTGGAAACCGCTGCTTTAAATCAATGAGCAACAATCGAAAAGACGTTAGATTCCCTAATGACTAGACTGCGGATCATTATGCCAAATAGAAATGTTCTGCATTGATCGTAGAAAGCAAGAGTAACTACTTTATTATATTAAAAATAATAATATAATGTTCTTAAATTTTTCTACTCTTTTACTGTTGCATATTTCACCCAAGCAATTTCTTCATAAATGCATAAAGATCCGCAGTCTACTAATGACCATTGGCATTCGCATGAGTTTCGCGATACGTACTGCAGACTATCGGCTGCGAGCAGACTTGCAACGTCTCCGAGGTGCCGTCGGGGTGTGTGATCGTCGTGCGGAAGACCATGCGACAGCGGGTCGACTTCTTCTTGCTGCGACCTTGACGGATGCTGGCCTCCTGGGGGAATCTGTGCTCCACGTCAACGTTTCGCTCCTTCAGAATCCCGACGCAGTCGCAGGTGACCATCATGTCCTTCGTGGGATCCATGTCAACCTCGATCACTATCGTTCCATCGATTTTACGCTCGACGCAGGGCGTCGAATTCTTGCCACTGACGCGGCAGGCTTGGTAGAACATGTGCGGCGCGACTCTACCGAGATCCGTGCCGATGAACACTTGAAGAATCGCCGGTTTGTCGTAACCGACTAGACGCACGATTGGAAATCCGTTTCCGGTGCGGTCCTTCACCGCTCCTCTCGAACCCTCCGTTTGGTAGCGAGCCCGGTGCTGTTGCTCCGGCTGGCAGATGATCTGCAGTTGCACTTTTCCATCTGAGGAAGCGCTGCCTGCACATTGCAGAAAATCAATTTGATTAAAATGCTGCACTTTCGCATCGAAACTTTTTAGTGGCTCATGAGATCGGCTCTACAACGACTGTACAAAAATGCAGAACATCTAATCTTAAGATGGGCTTTTTTAGTAGTCAAAAGCGCTAGATGAAAGATCAATCTAGGCCGCAGTCGCCCTCAAAAATCCTATTTTTACGTTTACGAGGCGTAATTTGCATTATTCGGAAGTATGTAGCTGTCGCAGCTTTACGAGTAACGCAATTATTAATGCAAAGTCCTAAAAATAGGACTTTTGCGGGCGACTGCGGCCTAGATTGATCTTTCATCTAGCGCTTTTGACTGCTGAAAAACCTCATCTTTGCATTATCGAGAAATGAGAATCCTTGCAATGCTGGAAACGAGTCTACCCCTTAACATATGGTGAGATACCTTCCCAGTCGCTCGTGAGTTGGGTCCTATGCTGAACATTTAGAGAAGCGAAACACCTAATTGTAACGTCTCGTGAGACAAAAGAAGTCTTACATGTCGGACTGATTTTACGAAATTCAAGAACTGTTGGAGTATAATTTGTCAACTGAGCGATCCTCCGACATCAATATCCATTTAAATGCAATTGACGATGACCTAGTTTATGCTACCAGAGCTATCGCGATAGCATTCGATTAAAGAGAGAAATAAGTTCGAGAAACGAAGGGAATATCGACGCTCTTCAAGTTAGATACTGTTCGTTGTTGAATTGGACCAATTAAATGTTCTTTGACCTACATTCGATATCGCGTTCGATATCATGGGAACGATATCGACGAAGTAGGATAGTCTTCGAGGGACCGCGATAACGTATTTTCATGGTAAAAGCGACGAGGTGAATAATTTCGCCGGAAACGGATTTATCTCTCGGCTGGCGTTACGATTCATGTGAAAATGTGAGCGCGGAGAAGTCGCGTGAGCCGAAGGTTATCAGTTCGCATGATCCTAAGAGCAGTCAGTGAAAATCTGTAGCCCCGATCCGGATGCAAACAAGCGAATCTCCATGTAAATTCCCCGGTGCCGCTATATCTAACGACGCAATAAGCACCTCTTTACGGGAAAATGTGCAATGTTCCAAAGAAACGACTTACTGAGTTTCACATAAGATTGGTTTTGAACACTTTAACCCCAAAATATTGTACAGATTATTAAATATGTTGGTGTTGGTATCTAATCGATTACTAAACATTTAAGTATTGCACGAGATGTTACATCAATTTCATATCCATAAAATGAGAAAAATTATATAGAATGGAAATATTCTAGGTAGGACGAAATGTTTAATGTTCGAGTTAAAATAGCTCCGACTGCAAAGGGTTAACAGTGACGTTCAACAAGCATGACTTTTTCTTTAAAACCAAGAATTCGAGCCAACATGTATTGGGTTGGCAAATAAGTTCGTTCGGTTTTTTTTTACATTGGAATAAATCACAAAAACCGAACGAACTTAGTTGCCAACCCAATACATTATATGTATATGGAAGCATCAGCAAAAATGATTAGGAAATATATTCATAGTACATACATAGCACACGTATACAACTGACAGGCGAGAGTGAGTAGATGATAGTAAGCAGGGGGTTAATAAACAACAGTGTGACAGATATTACAGAAGCTAGGGTACCAGAACAACACCTTCATTCATGCTAGGATCAATATGATCAAATCCTTTTTGCGAGGAAGATACATTGAAGCATCAACGAAGGTGGTTAGCAAACATATTCATAGTACCACACGTACACAACTGAGAAGTGAGGGAGAGTGGACCTTGGTGAGCAGGGGGTGTCCTCTTGGCGAGTACTCCTATGGCGGGTCTGGTCCTGGGTACGTCGACGACTCGTCCGGACCCGGTCCCGTTTCTGTTGGTGGAGATGGTGGCCAATCCTATGCTCCCGTTCGCGGTGGTCCTGTTCCCAGTCTTGGCCTCAGGGCTGGTGGCGTGTGCCACCTCGGGGAACGCGAAATTCGCGTCCTCGGACTCGAGCTTGATGTCCATCTTCCTCCTCTTCGAGTCCTCCTCGCCGACGCCGTTCCAAGCCTGTTAAGCAACACCAGAGGAGATTGATAGCGTGTAGAGTTTGTGCGCGCGCGTGCATGCCCGTTGGTGGTTGCCGGCTTAATTTAACGAATCAGAACACCCGTCGTCGTCGGCCGGGTTCAACTACCGTTAGAGACCGGTCGTCGGTGTCGTCGACGTCGACGTCGACGACGCCGGCAAATCAACAACGGGCACGACAAGTGATCGCATTAGAATACACACTTGCACATGCACGCACGCCGCAATGGCGTAACCTAACCGGGGATGGAAGCTTCTGGGGCTTCGGGAAGGCTCTCTTGGGAAACATTTTCGGGGATGGAGGCTCGACCCCGTTTGCTACGCGACCATTCGAGAAAATCGAGACTCCGATGGACTTTTTCGGGGTTCGTCTGTAAAGGGAACCGCGAGATCGTGAGTTAGGGTGATGGTATCGGGGAACATTGGCATTGTGTGCACGCCCTTCTTCGTGATGCACATCCCCAGTTCGACACTTTTTTCTCTGATTCTAGATAATATGTTCGCCGAGGGAAGTGAATGATCATTAGACAGCGGATTTTATGCATTTATTACAAAAATGAGTAGGCGTAATTTAAAACAGTGAAAACATCAGATGCATTTAAAAATACTGTGTTACATTATTTTCAACGTATTAAACATGTTCAGACTCGAAATAAATCTCCATTTCATTCCAGTATGTTGCAATTCAGGTCGACAATTTTTATTTTGCATAAAGATCCGCTGTCTGATGATCATCTTAGTCTTTCATTTTCAAAGAAGAAATTTACAGAGTGTTCTACTTTATCCATCGTATTGATTTTTCACCACTGTGTCAATTTAGTATCGAGGGGAGGTAAATCCAATTGGGAAAATGGGGGTTGAATGCGAGCTAATTATGCTTTTATGTTATCGAGTGGGTCAACCGAGCGAGGGTTTTTCTTTAGGGGTTGGTTAATTATACATAATTCCGGAGAAAAGCGCGAGGATACATTCCCGAAGAGCGAACTCGAAAATCGCGATCGATGTATTGAAAGTTTGCCACTGTTAACGAGACTATTTGTCGCAGAGCTCGAGCCAACGAACAGCGGACAGAAGACACGAGAATACTTTGGGCCAATACCAAGTATTTAAATAGCTCCCGAATTATCGTCAATATATCGCGGATACAGCGAATATCGATTGTTAAAATGCAATCCAGGCTGCGTAACACGTAGTCGTCCAGCCAGTGAGTTATCCAGTTAGCCAGTGAATTATCGCATCGACATCGATCGAAGCCACGATAAAAAGCGTTTCCAATAGTTTCGATGCTCTTTTGGCGGGTAGTTGACTTGCCAACAGGAATTTCGAATGTTAAAAAATGATACGGAGATGGATAGAACGGAGTGACGATTTATTCTTCATTGTGCATGGGGTTGTTGAGATTGCTGACGTTGTAAAAATACAGGTAGATTCACCAGGAGTGTCAATGGCGCCAGATAACGCGAAGAATGCAATGCAGTTTCACAACGATAGAGGTTGATAATACTCTTGGCGCATCTGCAGTGACGATCACTGATGTTTATACATAAATAATGACGGAATAGTCATTGCATCGATTTATTTCGAGCTTTTTATTTCCTCAGTCGAGGGAAGACGGATGAAAAGAAGGTTAAAGAGAACTTAACTAACTTACCTACTTCTTGGTAGGTAGGAGGTTGAATTATCTAATTTTTAAGGGGACAAAATTGATAATATTTGGAGGTTTCAACCTTTCTAACCCCTTGCCGTAACATTTTCTTTACAGTTACAATGATTAAAACGTCTTTATTCCCAAAAATGTCGTAGAATAGAAAAGAAGATTTATATTTTTTGCATTTTAAATATTGATCACCGGACTGCGGATCTTTATGCAAATTGAAAATTGTCTGCATCGATTGCACGAAATAGAAACCAAATTGCATGTTATTTCTTGCCTCAATAATTTCAATAGAGGAGAAATCATATATGGACATCTTGAATTTTAAAAAATTTCCAACAACTTTGAATTTCATCTACTCAATTTTGCTATAAATGCATAAAGATCTATTGATTACAAACGAATCAAAAATTTTATTCATCGTAGACTTTGTTAAACTTTGTAAAAATCGTTATGACGAGTCTGATGACTAGTTAAAATACAGCAAGGGGTTCAAGGATCGCAATCGATGCACCGACCAAGTGGTGGAGTGTAATCTATACAGTGTAGACAAGATAGTGAGACGAGAGGTCTGGGATCGATTAAAAGTTACGAACGTTTGCAGTGGTGAGATGTTGCTGACGTTCCTCGAAGCCAAGCCCGGAATCGTTCGAGTTATCGCAAACGTCCTGTGCCGAGCTGGCTCTTGGCACGTGGTCATCCGAGTTTCGTAAGGATCCCAAGGGTATTCTGGCCGGCTGCTGCTGTTGCTGTTGCTGCTGACGTTGCTGATGGGTGATCCTTCGGCTGGCGGAGTGCGCGCGGTTGCTCGACGTGACGGTGCTCCTTTGAACCGATCCTGTCACCGATGATGATCTACCGCCTGCATTGTTACCTGAAACAACAAATTTCATCTACAATCAGTCTATCGTTCTGCACTTATGGCAGCCAAATTTAAACAGAAATTGCTTTTCTTAGACCAAGAATACATTCTTTGGTCTTTCGCGTAAAAGAAATTCAAGGAGGTTCTTCACCGAGTCAATTGGCGAATAGAAATATTCATCTTCCTATAGATCCGGAATGATTCAAGCTGTTACATACTCCATCGCGATGATCACATAATCTCCCCCTGAAATCTCGTTGAAGTAGGCTGCGTTAATGGCCCTAACAAGGGGGCGCCCAATACAAATCGGTGGACCACCAGGACCATTCATGGGTCAAGTGATCTCAACAACAATAGTTCAGAACGCGGTTCGATATTATTTGCAACGGAGAACAACGGGGCATGAAGAAGTTAATTGGGACAATGGCTGATCCCTTGCCGAAGTTCAAGGCTAATGGGAAGAAAGAATCGCACATTGGTCTGCGAACACTGCAAGGTACATCAAGGTTAATCATTTTATAGTTTACATACCAAATGTAAAGGGGATTGAGAATAACACCATTTCAAATTGAACAATGCCTCGTTAGTTACTCTTGATTCGGGGCTTATAGTGAACATCAAGAGAAGCAGTGCATTAATATTAAATTTAATTCGTGATCACTAGATTGTGGATCTTTATGCACTTATAGCAAAATTGAGGAGATAAAATACAAAATTGTTGAAAAATTTTTTAAATTGAAGATGTCAAAGTATGTTCTCTCCTATATTAAAATCATTAAGGGAAGGAACAACATTCTATTTAGTTTCTATTTCGTGCAATCGATGCAGACAATTTTTATTTTGCATAAAATATAAAATTAATTAATTATTAAGAATTATTGATCAAAGATTGGTACTAACAACACGTTTACCAGAAAACTGCATTCACGATCACGGTCGAACAAATAACAATACGGAGAATGGCGCGTCTCGAGTCGCAGTTCAAAGCCGAAGCGGGACCCGAAACATTTCGCATAACCGCGAGCCGGGTCGTGGTTCATCGGTGGAGAACTAGTATACATATACCATTACCACGCCTATATTAACTTGCCGTGTTGTTGTTGTATGCCTCAAATCTTGTAATCGAATTTTAAACCTCTTCCCATAGTCCAATCTTGCTGAAATTTTGTATACATACACACTTGCTTCCGATAAAAAATAAAAGTAGAAAATAAAATATATAAAAAAAACTTTTTAAAAACCACGCTTATATTAAAATGCACTAAAAAGGAGAAAATAATTTTTTCCTGGTTCTCCATAAAATACCGAGTACAGTTGAATGATTAATAATATGTTTCCCCAAAATTTTAAGCAATTAGTTCAAAATTTCTCCTGTTATAAAATTAGTGTCGGAATAGATAGAAAAATTTAATATAAATTTAAATGAAATCATGACATTAGTGACTATAAAATTAAAAGCGTGGAGCGCTAAACTTTGACGTTGTCTTTTTTTTTTTAAATGATTGACGTAATCTTCGTGGACGCTCCACGCTTTTACTTATAGTCACTAATGTCACGATTTTATTTAAATTTGTACTAAATTTTTCTACCTATTCCGACACTAATTTTATAACAGAAGAAATTTTGAACTAATTGCTTAAAATTTTGGGGACAAATATTATTAATCATTCAACTGGACTCGATATTTTATGGAGAACCTGGAAAAAAATTATTTTCTCCCTTTTAGTGCATTTTAATATAAGCGAGATTTTTAAAAACTTCTTTTATATATTTTATTATAAAATAATGTAAAAATGAAGGTGGTTCGGACCCCACCGCGATAAACAGTAGGTCCCGCTGAAATTAGTCATTAGTAAGAGTGGAAGAGGGGGAGAGTTGGTAAATGGATTTTTGAAACCCTGAGGGGACCAAATATCATGATTAAATAAAAATGTCAAAATGGTGGTCGATTGTCACCGTTCGTTCGAGATCCTCCGATTTCGCGGCGAGGAAAACCTATTTAAGTAACCGGAGCTCGGCGTCGCTGGTGATTTTTAGTCGGCCGCTCGTGATTTTCGTTTTTCCGCCGGGTATATCGAGCGGTCGAGACATCGAACCCGTACAAAGTCCGATCGACGATCGACGGTCGCTACGCAGCCGGAATAAAAAGCGGCCGGTTTATCTCGCGGCGATTAATGAGGCGCCAAATGGACAAATGGAGCGGACAGTTAAGACCTCCTCGTTTCCACAGTTTTTCGCTGCAGTAATGCCTAAATCTCAATTATATCGTACATATACAAACGCTACTCATCTTGATGCAAAGTAAAGATATACGTTCGTTTCTCTTGCAGATCGGTGAGACTGATGTACGAAAAATCGAAAGGATTTTCAGCGAATTTTCTGCGGTAATTTTGCAAGAAGAATCATGTTTGTAAACGTTCGGTGCGTTTATTGACTCTTTCTGAAATTCTCGGTAGAGCTGCGCACGTGAACATTTTAGAAGTCGATGGTTAAACTGATTTCTCAATACGCGGCCTTCCCTGGAACGCTTTGAGGTGTGCCTTGCGAATTAGTGTTGCACGTTGCATCGAATGCATTTCGGTACTTCGACTGGTGGGAAACTCGGCCGGAACAACCTGCGAATTAACAGGCTGCCGATAACCGTAATCTTCGAGTTCGTATATCGATTACGTAATCCGACATTGCCGGCCTTTGTCTTCGAGAGACACGTCTCTGAAAAGGGTTGAATAGAAACAACACCGTCGGAATGTCGCACCTGGCGACGTTAAAAAAATTCATCCGCCACGGGGTAATTAAATTCTGCGTCAACGATCGAGGACAGAAAGAAGCGGGATAACGAGACGAGGTAACCACGAGGTGACGACAGACGAGGTCGGAAACGATGAAGATCGTCGCAAACATGGGTCGTTGACATCGTCCCGTGATTTTCCTCGACGATCACATAGATGCACCCTGCACGTGTGTGCACCAGCCCATTACGTCGGCCTGCCCAACCCCCTATTGCTCGCGCAGCGAGGGGCGAAGGGGCTGAATTCCCCCGCCCACCTCCCACGCACCACCAGTTGCATTCGCGATTGCAACTTCAACCCCACGCAATTATCCCATCCAGTAGTCGAGCTTCTATAGATAGATCGATATTGCTCTCTCTCTCTCTCTCTCTTTCGTCTCCCTCCCCGCTCTCTTTCTCACTTTCATCCCCTCCTCCACGGTTGTTCTTCCATCGTGCACCACGATCATTTCGCGTCACTATATTCTAGCTTCTGCATTTTGCATTGCGCGCCACGAATTCCTCCGCAACAACCTTCTGCTTATTTTTCAACCCTCTGCGGACGAACACTTTGAAATTGGTAAAAATATCTCCCTCGGAAAACGGAATACACAATCGTTCGCTGTTTCGATCAATTATTTGTTCGACGCGTTGACTTTCATCCACGTGTCTACAACGTCGAATCAGTGATTAATTGGTTTACGATCACAGTCTGACAACTATCTTTATCAAATGTGAAAGGAAACAGGTAATTTGAGACAACGGAATCGTTATTTTTAACACGCCAAAAATATAAATCGAGATTGGGATTGCTACCCTTCTGCGACGAGATAGTAAACGAAGAATCCTTAACAATATCAGACTTGTTTCTAGGGATGCACAGGGAAATTAGACGAGAGACATGGTTCATATCGTTTGCAAGAATAACAACCCTTAGCGAGAATACTGCGTACAAAAGGAGACGAGACGGACACGTTGGAAACCAGCCCCAAGGGGATCGAGAGAACGCGATGCCAGACGGTGAGGTACGAAACGTCGCCGACAATAAAGATAATGAGCACGAGATAATGATCGGCTCGGAAAATCGCGACGGCGCGGCGCTTCTGTCGAAATAAATTTCGCTGGAGTCGCTGCTAGCCGGGTTTATAATTTTATAGCAGGAAAAATCACACCATCGAAAATTTCCGTCCGATTGCATATCGCAAGAGTAGTACGTAGTGAACGTAAATCAATTCTAAATGGATCAAAAGAATTTCCGAAAATAATATTTTTTGTAATATTTTGAAATAGTATTATTTTCGAAAGAGTTCGAGGCATCGGAGGGTTAAATTGTACTAGCCAGAGGGATTCGAAGGGCGAGACATTTTGAAAACTTCGATGACTTCGTGTGAAGCGAAAAAACTTTTGTGACGGACTGTAAAACAGCTCTTCGTCCTTTCTTCTGAAATTAGGGCCTCCCTCGGTCTCTCCTACGCTGTGTATTTACGTCTCCTCGGTTCGTCCTCGAACTGGTGGAGGCTCCGTGCATTTGCGAGTGTACTCCCGATAACAGGATCGATAAACATCGTTACTATTACACTGTAAACAGAGCGTCGGGCCGCGCGCTAACTACGACGCCTCTCGAGTCTCAAGGATATTGTTACCTGCGCCGGCGATCGATTCTCTCGATCCTTATCGTGTACGATCGGCGCCGGAAGTAAGGCACACTGCCAGGCTTCCTCTCTTTTTGCTATCACCAAGAAATTGTCAGTGCCACTGTTCATTCAATGCAAAACTAATCCAAAACGCAATGGAACAAGGGTTGAATGTTTAAGGGTGGAAATTTTCAATCGTCATATTCTGCCTACCTTCTACTCAAAAAGTTAATAATTTATGGAAAACAGCAATATTAACTAACCCAAACACACAAGAAAACGATTTATCATCCAGAAAATGTTGAAATAAGTGTTGCAACCAGGGGATGGAATCTTTCAATCGTCATATTCCGCCTACCTTCTACTCGAAAAGTTAATAATTTATGAAAAACACCAATATTAATTAACCCAAAACACAAGGAAACGGTTTATCATCCAGAGAATGTAAAAATAGGGGTTGCAACCAGGGGATGGAAATTTTCAATTGCGATATTTTCTCTAGCTTGTACCTGCCGTTAGAATATTATGCATACGTACACGGTGTCCATCATTACTGAACCTACATAATTACCAGAAAAGAACAACTTTCAGCTGATAATACATCGTTTTCTATCTACTCGTGATACCTAACGAAAGATTTATAGGCTTGAGTGGTCTCTGAACTGACCAAATCTTATCTGGTTCGGTTTCGACGATCATCGGAGATCAGCTGCTATTAATCTGACCGAATACTCAGCACTTTCTGTTGCTTCACTGACTGAATTCGAAGGGCCGAGTATCCTATGGAGCCACAAGACTCCGGAGAAGTCGAAAACGAATGCTTATCAAGCCTTTGCTGATTAGGTGGCAACAGAACCTTTGACCCAGCAGAGACCTCTATGTTCTATTATCTGAATCAAAATTTAAATGCTAGACGCTCTTCGAGGTCGAGGAGGTTCTGAATAAGTACCGAATCAAAAACATTTAATTCTTGATCCGGCTGGATTTCACCAAATTTCCTGAAACAGGACCTAAAATAGAAGTAAAGCTCCTACACTAGGAAATATAAAATTGTCTGGTACACTCTGGACTCCTATGGCATCTTCTATCTATGCAAAAATGTAAATAGCAATCGGTTTAGACGAATACTCGATGAACCATAGGCCACATCGAGTTTATTTGAACTGCACTAGATGCGCTAACACAAAAGTACAAAACTGATCATAGCTTGTACGCCGGAAGGCAGTGATGTTGTTTCTGGACTCAGCTTAGATAGTCGACCTAATTCCAAGTTAAATAACTTACCATTAGGGTATTGCTTCAGGCCCATCCGATAGAAAGATAACAGTAGGAACCTCGTTAGTTTCCGTAGGTGTCCAAAATTCGGTATCTCCGTGGCGATAGACAGGTCCGGTAGCATAGTCAGTTAATCTATCGTCTAGGCGAAAACGTCCTAACTCCTTACCATTACTATACAGTAGTTTCTTATCGTCGGTATTCCCCTACTTTCACTGGAGTCTTCGAAAACTCGATTTTACCGTGGCCAGTCGTTCCCTTCTCTGTCGTTACCACTGCCATCTAGACGCTGTCATTTCCCTTCGGGCGGCGAGCAACACTGACAAAAACAGCTTCTCGAGAAATTTTTGGTCATCGTCTCGCGGGACGAGAAACGACACGTGGACACTCCGCCAACTTAATGGCGATAGCCTTCTCCGGAGGCCGTGATAAGACCGTGAAATCCGCGGGATACGTTTCCAGACAGCAAGGGTACAGGAAAGAAAAACGCGACTAGAAAGCGCGGACAGATAAACGTTGGTATCGCCGACACTCGAGGCATCGATAAGGGGTGGAGAAGTGATTTCGATAACGCGGAGGACGCTTCTTCGGATCCAAATTTTAATACCGCGACAATCCGTGCCTCGAATTGTACCATACTGCCACGAAAATGGAGATACTAGAACGATTTTTGGACAGGAAAGCCTCTAACAGTTGTAGAACACGATGTTTCTATCCTCCATTTTGTTCCTTCGACATTGTTTGAATTTTTTAAATCCGGTTCTAACAGAATGTGTTTGTAGTCTAAGATTTAATTCGGTAAAAGCCAAGCTTCTTGAACCGGCTGCTGCGATGAAGATGAATTTTCACATCACGTTGTAAAAATATTGAACCCCGTTCATTGCGTTTGATTAACGAGGAATGATAGTGTCGGATGTAGCCTTTTAAAAATTAATATTCACATGTCCACGTTTAATCATTGTTGCATGGCAACTACATTACCATTCAGGCTGTGTCGGTCTTGAACGTTTTAACACTCTTCAATCACTTATCAGTTAATCGCTTGACGTGTGATATTGAGTCAGACTCGAAGATTTCAAACAGAATCTACATAAAATATGAATGTTATTCGCTTCTTCTGAACCGAAAAAAAATTCTATTTTCTGCTATGAATACTTAGTTACTATAATAAATGTATGTACACAATAAAGATTAATTCCTTGTGTCGCACGGAGGATGACTAATGATTTAGAAATTCTAATTCTCAAAGGTGTAAAAGAAATCGTGCATCATGAAGTTCCGAGAAAGCACCACTTTTACAGAATCCTGGCAAAGTAGAGAATGTGGGCAATCAATCTCTGTCCCTCATGGCTAACGAAAAAGAAAAATTCTAGTTATTATAATTGCGAAAGAAAGCGTATATGAAATAATTAAGAAAAAGGCCTTCTTTTCACAAAATTCCTCTGCTTCAAACAAAAACAGAATCTACCCCAACAAAATAGGGGATGCAATTATACAATGAATGTAAATTTCTCCCATATCTTAAAGAAATTCTAGTTACCGAAGTTGCAAGAAGGCCTCATTTTTACAAAATTCCTCTGTCTCAAACAAAAACAGATTCTACCCTAGGGGTAGAATAAACTTAAAGAAATATTTAATTACCAAAGCTGCAACGCTTTATTTTTACAAAATTCCTCTGTCTCAACCAAAAACAGATTCTTCCTATCAAAATTGCAAAAAAATGGTACCTAAAAGAATGAAGGAAAAATGCCTATTTTCACAAACTCCAACAAAATAGGGGACGCAATCATACAATGACTGTAAATTTCTCTCACCTCTTAAAGAAATACGTGAAAGCAATTCTAGTTACCGAAGGTTGCAAGAGAAATGTGTACCATTTCGGAGTAATCAAGAAAAGCGCTGCTTTCTCGCAGAATCCGGCGAAACGGAGCACGATCATCGCCACCAAAGCTGTAACCCAGTAACAGTGTAGAGGCCAGAGGAAAAAAGGAAGCTGCACGACCTCGTTGAGCGGCTGTAGAAGAGATCTAGGCGACAGAAGGCGTTCAGACGGATAAAAACCGACGTCCAGTCCAGTTCCTCTCCGAGTTACGAAACCGTTGCGCCGTTTTTCCCGAGTTTTTGCTGAGATCCCAGGCCCGAGATAGATTTCGCGTCGATTCAGGTATCGATATCGTTGTGTACACAGTGACGGATAATATTAACGGTGAGATAAACGATCGATAATGATAACCTCCGACCTTGGTAACCGTGGATCACGGACATTGGGAGAGAAAAGAAACGAACATTTCGGTAAATAAATATTAACTCTTTATCAGAAGAACTCGCTGTTATCAGGGCTGATTCTGATTCTACAACAGGCGGTTGTAGAATCTAACGTACGGTAGCGGTTCTACCAATTATTATCGGCGGTCTACGCACAGAATGAGTCAACTCTCGGTTTTTAATCAGATCCATTACGCTCATCGCCGAGTGTAGAATGCTCGTCGACGAGTCGATTGTTGTTTACGTAATCGCAGTAGAAACAAACTGGCTGTGCCTCGTTATCGGCGATTCCGATTCGTTCGTTGTCGGGAAGACTCGTTACGAAAACGAGTCTGATAAACCAGCACAGAATTTCGTAGAGACGTGAAATTTTTATAAAACTCGTCGCTCGGGCTCGGAACAACCTTTTCTTCAAATTTTGAAAGGGACCTTGGGAATTTTCATACAGTGGGTGTACAAAGTATTCCCGCGTCAACCGCGATTTCGATGAAATTTTCACCGTGTGTGCAACTGCTATAGATCTACAAAATATATATTTTAAATTTTCTATGGGCCCAAATAAAATAGTTTTAAAAAATGCCTTTTTATTTTTGCATGTAACCTAGTAAATTATAACTTTTGGAAAATCTTTTTCGCATATCATTTCGTAAACTTGTAATTGATTATAAAAAACAGGTCGTTTGGTACAATTCTATAAAGTGATTAGTTTTTAAAAGGTGTACGAATACTTTGTACACCCACTGTATCTTCCATCTGCACCATCCCTTATCAATATTTAATCGTGGAGTATACAGTGAATACAGAATTGCTGGGAAATTGGGAACTTCAATACGAATCCCAGAATGTTTGTTTAGACTGTTTTAAAACCTAGAACAGTAAAAATATTAATTGCAAATGCAGTAACAAAAGCACTAAAATCGATGAAAATGTTTTACCTTACAAAAATGACAAGACTGTATGTACTTGGATCGTGTACAATTTTTATTTCCCATGGAAACATTTCCCATAGAAGTAGCTGTATAATTTTAATAGTTGTAAAATAAGAAGTATGAGACCGGTCATTCGATCAGTAGTGGTAGGTTAATCCACCTGGTAAATTAATGTGACAAAGTTTCAGAGTCCATGAAGAATTTCGCAAATTTTCGGAGAACCGTTTGGAACGATTAGATCGTGGAATCTCGGGTTCCATTCAGGCACATCCGACTGTTTGCAAATGGAGAAATGTGTTGCCGCTATCTGGAGGATCTTTCGGCAGTGTCTTTCATAAGTTAAGCAGAGCTGATTCGATAGAATCTCGCGGCACGGTAGTGAACGCGCGCGCACGTGTTCGAACATGTGCTCCCGGCGCGCTCGCGCGAACTCGACGCGTGAACCGGCGCTCATTAAGAATGCACATGTACACATAGTTGAGTAATATACGGCTCGCTAGTACGCTCGGCTAACAGTACAGTTGATTCAACTGGCGACGCGACCGGAATCCGATTAGAGTAGAGAGCTGGCTTGAACGAGCGGCGATACTCACGGGAAGAGGGGACACACGTTGAAACTGTACGCCATCTTTGTCCCATTCATATGAAACCACGGTGATCTTGTTTTCCTGGGACGTTTGCAGAAGCCAGGAACAATTAGACAATGAAAACATAGAGTGCTAACATGGAGACATTAATTAGAAGCTGGGGAAAGATCTGCTCGGGAGAGAGGACGCTGGACGCCATTTTGGTTCCTCTCGTGAAGAATGGTATGAGATGATGCTTCCCAAGATGTTTGAAGGGATCAAGAAAAATTACTGGACTGGCAAGAAAGTAATTTCGGTATTTCAAGGTGAAATAAAACCGAATTTCTTTATTCAAGCGATGAACCTTAATCAATAAAATATTTTCTTATTTATTCTTTTTGGCAAAAGATCATCGAACAAAAGGGAAAATATTTTATTCATTAAAGTTCATTGCTTGGATAAAAAATTCGGATCTGTTTCACCTTAAAATACCGAAATTACTTTCTTGCCAACACAATAAATAATTTTATATAAAAATGTTATCGAAGGGAATAATATTAAAATTATGAAAATTAATTTTACAGAGAATTTAATATTATTTAAAAATAACATTAATATTGAAAATTAATTTTATAGAACAGAAGTATAGAAATATTAACAGAGAGGAATCGACGCGTGGTTCACACCGAAGCAGAGACTTCAATGCCTCCTGAGGAGATTGAGGTCATTTGGGTTAACTGAAGTGGTCGTGGAGTTTGCAATAGAAATTGATTTAAAAGTTTGCTTGCAGTGGGACATGACGCTTACAACGAATACATGAATAAATGAATTGTAAACTGTGTGATAGAAAGTTAACAATCTACTTCTTCGAAAGCGAAAGAGTAAACCTAACTTCTGAACCCTCCACTAATAAAATTTTTTTAACAAAGATGAATGTACCCAAGAATTGATGAACATTATTTTCGGAATGGAGCACAGGGGCCCAGTAAATTTTTGCAACAATGTTTATTACATACCATGTAAAGTCTCTGTTTTAAAGTACGCTTCGGCGACTTGATCGCAAGCGAAGCCTGCACAAAGTGTCTTTGTGGAAGACGGTCACGATTCTAGGCAATCTCGCGAGGAATGCAAGCAATGCGTGAGAAGCCCATCTGCGACGCTTCATCATGCTCAGTTTCCCCAGCAAAACAGTAGCTCACCTACATTCCCGGAAGCGTTTAACCGTCGAAGAAGATCACGGAAACGTGGAAACTCGAGCGATCGTGTTTTCCATATCAGCTCTCGCTCAAATGCATCGAACTGCTGTTTTCATGGTCTGCATTGTTCCGCTTAGGCACGTGAAAAAAATTACTAATTTTCAAATGCTTCTAGGAACGACTTCACGGCTGCATAATTGCACTCTTGATATCGATCAGGCGGTTAATTCTGCCCGTTTTAGCTCATTTGAGGAGTGACAGCCTGTTTCCTACACGAACATCTTTTCCACAATATGCAATATTCTTCGAACAACCTTCGTTTCGTTCTCGATAAATATTTATTATGAAAATTTAAGCTTAGAAATATTTTTGAAGCAATTTCTTAGTCTAAGTACTTGAAAAATTTCTTTGCTAACTGGTTGTAGAAAAATAGAATTATTTACTTGGTTTTTTGGAGTTTATGAGCTAATATACTGTTCTATTTTAGTAGTAAATGATAAAAATAGTTACAAATGGTCGGGCTTGGTAGAAGGATCGATGAAACGGTTTCCGACCTGCACAACACTTTCTGGAGCGTCCTCAGGGCCTCCGGGACCGTAAATGACGAACTGTCGGCGCCGATGGGTGTTAATTTGTGACAATTTGCCGTCGAATCGATTCACAACAACGAAAAGGACCGAAGGTTCTATGGTCGAGATAATAATTGAGAAACGGGGAGCGTTATCAATCTAAAGGTCAGCCTCTCGAATCATTGTTCCACGGCGTATGTAAATGAACCGACAACACAAAGATCGGTCTAAAGAGAAAGAAACACTGGTCGACGAAAAAAGAAGTTTCACAAGCGAAGCGCGTTTTATTTTAACAGAGGAGTGTTAATAGTCTGAGAACGGCGGAGAGAACCCTGCAATTTAACAGAGAAAATATGAGGACTCTGATTGTTTCCGTTGGAGATGTACGATTGTAAAAAAACTTCGATGGTGGCGTCACTGCTAGCATAATCGTCGAGGAATTGAATTCTAAAAGCTGCATCAGCTGTCTAGAATTTAAAAGACGCGATAAATAACGATGCTACCAGTAAATAACAAATAAAGAAATGTTGAGTAAAGGTTTTAAGTAAATTGACCTGGATAAAGATCCACCAAAAAATTGCAACAAAAATGACTCTTGCGCAACGTCTTCCCGCCAAAACGTCTCGAAACCAGCATAAACTCGATGTTGCGCAATCGAACATGGCGGCGCGTTCGCGCAGTCGCGTGAACTTCGAGCACATGTCTAGGAAGAACTTTCTCTATAAAATTCGAGCTGAATTAGGCCACAAAGCTGAAAAATGGCCAACCTCCTTTTTCAGTCGTAAAAAATTCATTTTATTATCGTGTTCTATTCAAGTATGCAAAACGAACGGCGGCTATCGGGAATGGGCTTCGCGATTACTCCGTTGTCGAGCATCGATATCTCTACTATTTTCACAGTGTTACCTTTATTTTGACTGTGACAAAGCAGATATGAATATTCAATAAAAGATAATAATTGGTTTCCAGTTTTTAATCGATCTGAGGTACTATAATTCATAGACTGAGCAACTGATGTGAAATTCTTCTAATCTGACTAACATAATTCCTTTTAAATATAACGTGGCCATTAAAAACCTATTAGGAGACCTCTGATCATTAACTTTCTGACTGTTCGAACGTTTTGAATAAATCCAAGAGGTTCCTTCTAAGAAGACTGTTCTATTTTAACGATGAACGTCACTCGGTCAGTAATAGATCTTGTGTAACTCATTAAAACCATTGTCAGGGAAGGGTCTGGCATTCGAAGCCGAGGTAAGATGGCTCCTGGCCCTCAGTGGCCAACAACTAGGGCACCGGTGTTGATTTTTCGTCCCGAAGGTCTCGTAACGAGGAATAAACGGGAGAATGCAGAAAAATGCACACGTCCAGGGGTGAACCGTGATTTATTGTGACGTCGGGGTGAGAGGGGTTGGAACAGGGAGTGTGACGTGTCCCCGAAGGTTATCGCGAAATGAGTGCATCAATTTCCCCGAGCGTTGGACGTCGGCAACACGCGAGGATATTTCTAACAATAATATCGAACCGGGGAAATAACGTGAAAATGAATTGACCGCGTTCAGGATCTTCGGGGGGGGGGGGGGGGGAATGATGATCGATCGATATCACATATGACAGAAACTTCCGAGCCGTGAAAGAAGAGATAACATTGTGCACCGATGGAAAGAACTGTGGCGACACCTCCACGTCGATGTTGGCCACCTTACGTCTGATGATTAATGAAGACAAATTGCGTTTCGGGGGTCGGAACGCGTGGAGTAAAGGGCTAGTAAAAATCTCTTCGTGGTGGACGTACTTTTTTATTCTTGGCGTTTGCTCTCTGAATAAACTATTCATTGACAACAGCACTGGAAGCGGTGTACTTCAAAGGTTCCTATTATTAACACTTTATCTACCGGAAGCCTATCAACCCTGCATTGCGAGAACTATTTATGATAGTTCCTAAGATCCTTGAAATTTCCAAATTTGATAATCAGATTAATAATGCAGGTTTGATAGGATTTTCAATAATTGTGCTGTACCAAAAGGAAGCTTAAAAATCGTCTTTTGTATAATAATTCCGAATGCGATTATTGGATTACGTTGCTAGAGATGTGTTGACGGTTCACGATTCGAACGATCCTTCGCCATAAATCGCAGACTTTCGAAAATGACGAAATGATCGCCGGTATATGTATAGCGTGCTAAAATAGCTAGAGAATTTATCAGCAGGTTTTTTTCGGGCGGGTCGTTTTATATTTGCACTGTTAGAAGTGGGAGATGTAATCTAATACTTTCAAATCGGAGAACTTTGAATACCGATGTAAGATACTCCCCGAATAGCTAATCGCAGCTCACCACAGAATATCATTCATCTAATCAACTAATTTCTAAATCAAACACCGCCTCGCTTTCTATCGAGATCCTTATCTTAATTCGACCAATCGCAGGTCCTCGACAACCGCTTCGCACAGGTTTATCAATCATCTCCGCGATAGGCAGAGTGTGCTGTTGGTAGCATTACATAATAATATTGGAAAACGTACACGTATAAAAACCAGTATAAATAAGATCGAATAAAACCAAAACAGGATGGAGTCCCCGTTCGCTGGATCAATTCGCAGAGACTGCTGAATCGACTAAAAATGTGTTTACAATATTATCTTATCGACCGTGTTCCGAATGAAAAACATTGTCGAACATCGTGAAACTGTGCATGATGGAGTCTCATACGCGGAGTCCAGCGAGAGGAATGAATATTACTGAAATCACCAGTCACTAAATCTTCATTGAAGAGGAACAAAATCGGTAACATCGAATCGGTTGGTGCAAGATTACCGTGTCGATAGGGCTCGCTCAATGCGTGTCCATTGCACCGGAGCTGCAGCAGCATGTGAAAGTGATCATGCCCGGAGTGGTCCAAGGTGCCGCTGCTGGTCCTCCTGAGTTCCTGCCGCTTCTTTTCAAGGTCGGGTGCCATTAGGTCTCCGAGGACCAATGGGCCCGGCGCGTTCGCTCGGTGTGCCTCGTGTTCCGGAACTATCAGAAGTTGTAGTCGCGAGGCGGGCTTTCACTTTGTCCCTTACTTTGACGGAGTCCACCGAAAGATAATCCCATGTCAGTCCCCGATGGTCCACGTGTTCACCACGAACGTGTCACATCGGCCAACCTAAATCGGTTAAGGCCTATTCCCCCACCGAAGAACACACGAGGTCCTCAAACTTTAGGAACCTTGTCTAGGAAGAGTCAAGGTGGAAAATGGTACCCGGATCACTGGAAACGGTCCACGATAGACACAATCGAGTCTCCGGCGCAACACTGACCACTGATCAGCACCGGCAGCACCAGATCTCCTTGTTTGAAGATTCCCGCGATGATGAACCAAGCTGACACACCGTCGGGATACCACGTCACGCGATCTCAGCGAGTGTCAGCCGCGGACTGCCGTTCCTCGATCCGTCGTCGATCGGCCAACCCGGCATTGCTCTGAACACCGAGTAAATAAGCCCCCACCACGAAGCCACGCGACACGTTTATACGCTACTTCATCCCCGACCGGCTCGGTTATGTCGAGGAAGAAGGTGACCAATCAGCTGCCGCTAATTACCGACCAGCTATCTGCCCTATCTACTCTGCTACTGTTCCCGTCGACGGACCGCGGCATGGATCCACTGATCGTCGACACATGCTTTCCGGGGGAATTTCAAGCGCCTCGATCGTCAGACCACAACCTCTGATTTTTCATTTTTACTTGTGCATGGTTACCAGAGTCCATTTCATTTGACGATAATTGCCTCCAACCCTTGCGTTAGCAACCGGTACACATTTACTAACAACTGTTAGAGTAGAAAACAATTTTCATAATGTCGCGGAGTTTAGAACAACTCTTCTGTACCGTTAATATGTATTTCACTTATCGCCGATGAGTACTAATCAGTGTTAACTCGATTCCTCGTTAATTGTTCGCATTAACAGATTCTCTGATTGTTGTAGCCACCGAAAGATCGCTGATAGTATCAGCCTGATACACGTGATATAACAGTAATATTCATAACACTGAGAAAAAAAAGTAGTTACTTCAATAACACGCGTGTTATTGTAATTTTTTTACTTCGATGAATATCTGTATTCTTTTCAATAGTATGAAATTTAGAAGCAAATCGTGATGTATTTGAATTGTCTATCATGAAATGATTGAAAATATTATTCGATTCAATACCGTACATTATTATTCGTAATGTTTCTCTTTTTCCTTCAATCAGATATGTTGTTAAAAAAATTTGAGAAATGTATTGATTTATACTGGAATTGGTTTGAGGCCATATCTTATTTTTTTTGAAAACATTGATGTCAAGCTATTCGCTTATATGATTGGCGGAAATGAGTTTTGCTATTGAAATTCAATAGTATTAAATGTTAAAATAAGTTCATATGATTTTGGCACTATTCAATAGTACATCTTATTGAATCAACATATATTTTTTTTGTTTCGGCAGGATTTTTTTCTCAGTGTAGAGTCGATTAATCGTTAGCCCGACTCTCAACCGACAATATGTTCAGTAGAAAACAATCTGTTCGTATCTCAACAATTATAACCTATAAAAAGAAATTATTTTAGCACAGCAGATTAAACCTAAGTAAATCGGTTGTATTTTTACTCTTCGACGCAGTGTATCACGAAACGACGAAGTCACTATAGTGCGTCACGTGATGAACGCGATAATTCTAAGTATTAATAAAATTGTAACGTTGTATTATTATTGGACTCCGGATTTGATGCAGTTATGACGCGCCAGTTTATAAATCGCAGAAAAGAAATGAACAATTTTAATTTGATCTTTTTGCAAATTCTCTCAATTCGATCTCTCGAAAATCACCTATGAAAATCGCATAAATTTTTCAAGTCTAAAGTATAGACTTATAGTAATACATTTCCATAATTTGTATTTTAATTGTTGACATTCCTATGTAATCTGTATATTGAATAAACAGCGTTCAAGTTATTTTAATTCAATTTATCTTACAGGAGTGTGCCGCAGGACAAAGTTTCTTCTCGCAGTAATTATTCATTAAAAAGATCTTTAAAGCGGTAAGTTTCCGAAGCAAGTCAGAACAAGAAAAATTCCCTAACGCTCGCTTACGATAATTTCCTGAAAACCGAAAACCCCTCAGGGAAATAATTTTTCTGTTTCCGATGAAGGCGTTCCGCTTCATTTACGAGCAAGGCCGAACGCACTGCCATTCAGAGCCCAATTCCAGCGTTATTAACCGGGGGGTGATCTCCATTTTGCACCGTTCATTCAGAAATAACGATCACCCACACCCAGAGCTCTCGAAAAAAGGGAGAAGTGCTGGAATATCCGAAGGAACTAGATTTACTGGTGGCTTCGGGGTCCCGTGTAGACGATAAAGCAGTGCGTTGACGTTGTTTCCACGTTCGCTACACGTAGAATGGCTTCGTTGTTCTTTTTCGCAACGTTATACCGTTCGTATCGACCTTTCTCGAATCACGGACAGACGATTCGCGAGACATTGGCACTCACGATGCGAACGCACCGATCCGAGCCGCTGTTATCCGATTCGAGGCTTTGTTAAATGGGACAAGAGTGATTCGTCGATTTCATCATCACCATCGACTAAATCGGTGTTACCGAATTGATAGGCCAGGAGGCATTCCAGCAATTAGAATTCCACTTTTGATCGTTTATCGCCAGCTACGTCGAACATAAGGAAAACACGTCGCGGACAGTCTTCGTCATTAGATCGTTAATGACTCGGTCCCTCGTTACCGACTGACGTCAAGCGGACTAGAAAGCTCGAGATCGCGATGATAGCGGCGAGTGCATCGCTTCTTCGTATTCCGACGTAAACGGCGGACATTACGCGAGGTCAGGACCGACCGGTCTTATCTATTTGCTTAATTGCAAATGCGATTTGGTTTTGCAGATTAAATAAAATTAAAACCGGAGTGCATGAGCTCTTACGCAACCGCGATAAGCGAAACGGTCGAGGAGAAACCGAGAGAGACCGGGAGAGAGAGAGAGGCAGGTGTCTCGAACGAGAAGGGATCGATGAAAAATCGATCTCGCTCCTGATCGAGCGTTTCGCGATATCGCGAACGATCGGGGGAATGTCATGCTGGTGACGAAGTCGAGCGATTAACAACGATCTTCGACTTTATCGCACTCGTTATACATCGATAGTTACGATAATGTCGCGAATTTAAAGACCAGCAGCTCTTCGATTTGTTCTCGATTAATTAGCGTCGAAGGCTAACACTTGCGCACACCTCTTACATAAATTAACAATCGCGTACTTTCGGATATTTACATTCCGTGTTCCCACGGCCGTGATTGCTCCCGTTGGAAAACAAAATTGGATTGCGGGTAATTCGATGACGATAAAGGCCAAGAACAGGAGTGGCGCTAGCCCGAACTATAGCATGATTTTAGTAATGCAAAAAACGGGTCCCTAAATTATGCTCTCTCGGGCACGATAGGACAGAGAGGAAAGTGCCAAGGTCCTAGACGCGGGGTTTTTTTAGTGGGTATTTGGAACACCGATCACCTGTGTCCCCCGAGTCCCACACTACCCCTTCTGGGTGTACTTAAATGTATTTTACCCACGTCCTAAAAGAAAAAAAAAGGTAATTCGATGACGATGTAACTCGCGGCGAGAATGCAAATACACCGCATTATTTTTTTATTTCTGTAATTGTTCTGTTCCTTTATAGCCTGCGATACCCTGGAAAGTATAAGTGATTGATAAAAATGAACGTAATTCAGTCGGAGCGTAAACGACCTTTTGTTCTTCGCATTTGTTCCCAAGAGCATATTCTATTTAAATATTTTCCATAAAAACGAAGACCGTCTTTTTTTAGACAGCGGTGAGTCAGAGTAACTGCAATAGTTTCGTTTACTTGGGATATTGTATAAGCTGATTAGTTCGAGTATACGTAGCAGTATCTTTGGCAGAACTTACAATTTTCTGCAATTGGAGCTACGGAATAATAGGTTGAAAATTTTAGGTTTGCAGCTATTGATTGCAACGAGGTAAGACGATGCTCATCGGGGTAAAAATAGAAAAAATTGTTGGCCGACGATATTTGCTACTTCCCGCGCTATATTTCCACTTAATTTGACACGTTAACGACGGCCATGATAACTGTAATACAGGGTGGATCGATCGGGCATCGTGGAACCCTTTCAGCGACACCCCGGTAATTGCTACATGTTTGTAGACATGGTCACTGACCCCCCGGGGCCAATCATAGTGGCTTCTATGACTAATGATCCCCTATCAACTGGTTATCCAAATTTCCGAGCGATTTATAATCGCTCCATTCTATTTTTGATTAAAGAATTTCACATTTTCCATTCTCAATGGTAGTTTTAATCGCTCTGTTCCATTTATGTATTACTAGACTGCGGATCTTTACGCATTTATAGCAAAATTGAGTAGATGAAATACAAAGTTGTTAAAAAATTTTGTTAATTGAACATGTCAATATTAGGGGTGTGCGAATACCCGAAATTTCGGGTTCGGATTGGGTCGGGATCCCGAAAGTTTGCAATATCCGGGTAGTCGAAGTTAAAGTTGGGGCAAGTCTGTGATTAAAGCAGCGATAAATAACTCTGTGCATATTGACTCTTTGCACTCCGTTTTCGCCGATAATGTGATATTTGAAATATGAACTTTAAAACCACAGTCGCTGCTACGGCGACACGACTGTTTTGCTTACTAATATCTGTATTACCGGTCGCAAGGAAAAACGCCGCATGTCTCAGTTTCAAAAAATTCGAGTTTACGCATTAATTCTGTGGTTGCAAGGAAAAACGCCGCATGTCACAATTTAACAAATTCGAGTTTACGCATTAATTCTGTGGTTGCAAGGAAAAAAGCCGCATGTCACAATTTCAAAAAATTCGAGTTTACGCATTAATTCTGTGGTTGCAAAGAAAAATGCCGCATGTCACAATTTAAAAAATTTGAATTTATGCATTCATTGAGCTTCGTAGTATAGGATTGACGTATTTACCAGAAAAAAGTCATGAAAACAAATTCGGAAGGTTCGAAAAAATAATACAATTTAACCGATGTTCTATGTCGAAGCATTAGTGATGATAACTTTAAACGGCATTTCGATATGTAGTAAACACAGTTTACTAAACGCTGATGTGACCGCAGACTTGCCCCAACTTCAACTTCGGGTACCCGAATATTGCAAACTTTCGGGACCCGACCAGACTGCCATTTCGGGATCCCGACTCGACCTGATCCGATCATTGGCCGACTCGACCCGAGGCTCAATACCCGAAATTTCGGGTACCCGCACACTCCTAGTCAATGTACGATTTTTCCTCTATGAAAATCATTAAGGGAAGAAATAACATTCAATTTAGTTGACTCAACAATTTCTTTCAATCTTATAAAATAGGAGAAGTGAAATTGTAGAGTACTGCTTAACCGATCGAAAATGAAACTCTCCGCCTATGCAGAAAGCCACGTGACTGAATCAACAGTCCAATAAACTGCGTTCTCCAGACACTATTGTTGACCATTGGCTTTTCTAAAAATAATTTCCAAAAAATTAACAACCATATATATTTCTATAGAAAAACAAGTGTGTGACTAAATTGTTGCGATATTCCTATCTGCTACTCCATTATCTGAAAGGAGGGGGTACAATTTCGGGATTAATGATATACGCTCATGTGTCGACGTGTTTAAGATCCGACGTGTAAGATCCAAAGTATCTGAAGCTCATCTTCAGAAGCTTTATCTTCGGAGATCGCGAAGGGCGAGGCGCCGGGGCTCGCGCACGCAATAGACGTCGGCGGTTGCATCAGAATCTCGCCGAATTCAGATTATTGATGAAAAATTCGAAAATATATCATCCGCGGTTGGAGGGAGACCGCGTCGATAGGACCCGTTCGGCATGGGACACGATTGTTAGCGTGGTCTGGTAAACAAATCTAAAGGCGATGCCGATCGGGAGAGGCAGAGCGAGCGGCAACGCTCCCGAGCTCGTGACCCTCGACACTAAGGTCGACCTAATCGAGTGAGCACACACTACACACAATCCGCTCGCGCCAGCCGATTCGCGCATATCGCGCACGTGTAGGTATGTAGGATTTTTTCTTTTCAAACAACCGCCAATCGTCGCGCGCGTGTACTTCCGACGAACCCGACAGAGCCGGTTTCGTTATCAGCGCCGCGCCGGTCCGGCTAAAGGCGGATACACAAGCAATTCGCGCGCCGAAACTAAACGAACGAGCCCTCTCGTCGCAGTGCTGCCAGATCGGGGAAATCGAGGGGAATACATTTTACCCCCTGTCTGATGGCCATACTAATACGCGACCAGTCTACGGTCTTAGTGTGGGATGTTGGAGTATTGCTCATGGTGCTAGAATGGGATAGTGGAAGGGGAAAAGCAGGAGAGGAAATATAGACCAGTTTCGGTCGATTCTGGCGGCACTCTCGCGTCGCGACTATTGCTGAAACACTTGATGAACCGAACCCTGTGACTCAGCTCACGTGCGCTCGAAACGTGTCACGAGCATAAGCCTCGAACGAAATGGGACACGGACGAGTGTGGACGGAGCCGGTAAATTGTGCTCCACTGGCTCTCGGCGATCGCGCATGTTTAACTCCGGGGACTCGGGATCTTCGACTACTTGAAATCATGCTGGTCGAATATGGTTTTCTGTTTTAAATATATTGAGAATCCTTCTTTTTTGGTACTCTGTCGAGAAACAGGTTATCCTTTGTTTTAGTAAAATGGGATTCGGATTTGTTGAATATCTCCATTTTATGTTATAATTACACTGAGGATCTTTATGCAAAATAAAAAATGTTTGCATTGATTGCAGGACACAGGAGCCAAATAAAAATTTGTATTTTTGTTTTAATTATTCTATGAAGCTGAAATTATATTGATGTCCTTATTAAATGCGTAAAATCCGCAGTCTGGTTATAATAATAAATGTTTTTCAATGAATTTTTGAAATGAAATGAATTTTTAGTGTGAACGATGTCTTTCATTCTTTGGTATTCTTGGAACAATTACATTTCATCCAGTGTTGGGCAATAAATAAATTTATTTAAATAAAGAATTATTTAAATAAAAATTTAAATAACAAATTATTTGTTATTTGGATATTCAAATAAAAGTAAAAATAATTATTTATTATTTGAGAAAACTATTTATTTGATTTCCACCTCAATCCACAAATAATAAATTATCTTTTATTTGCAACTAAAAAATAATAAATAGATCACTTTTGGAATTATTTAAATTACTTTTATTTAAATAAAAAGTTTAGTTATTATTTGTAATTAAAATCACACGTTTATTTATTATTTAAAATAAAATTTGCCCAACACTGATTTCATCCACGTAATGACCTTCTCCATGAAGGTCGTAATGAGTTAAATATTTTTTATTCAAGCATTAAGTGCAAGATAATCGAAATGGCCACGCGGAGACTGTGAATATCAATGCTGGTAAGTATGTCCACCAGTCTTTTTATATTTCTTTGTATGCGTACTGTCTATTTACCTGTCATCTGCGAACAACGCTCGCGTTTGAAGCGCAAAGCCGGAATAAAATCGTATCGTAGTCCTTCTGCCATCGCCGAGCACTGTTCTTTTTTTTCGCCCGCGTGTATACACGATCGAACGCGTACAATACGTGTATCTGTTCCTTTTAATCGAGCACAATCCCGATTCAGTTTCGATGCATTTGCGGCACGGCGAATGAATTGATTTGCATTAATCCCGGACGACGGCGTCGACACTCTCCGGAATTAATCGTAACTCCGTGCGTAAAAATTATAAATCGCGGACAGAAAACTAGAGAGAACGAGACAGACTGTGTCACGCTGTATGAGAGAAAGAGGGGGAGAGAAGTGGGGGTGGATGAGAGAGAGAGAGGGAGAGAGAACGTTATTGCGGTATCTGGTCGTCGTCACGGTCACTCGATTATTACAGATCACACGATAGATCCCCGTTCTGCGCGAACAACAACGAGAGCAAATTAATTCGGAGAAGATAAAGACCGCGACACGTGTGATAGAGCGATTTCGGGCGGCAAGCTTCGAGTGTTAACGAGCGCGAAGGCTACTCACGAAATATTATTTCGCTCGGCGCCGCATTAATATGAATAAAACAATTCGTTGTCGGCGCGCAACTCCCGCGACAATGACGAAAATAGAAAAGGATATATTTATCCCAATTTTGCTAGTAAAATTGCAACTTCAATTGCAGACTCTCCGGGAATAATATATTTACCGCCGCAGAGCAACAATCGCAAGAACGATCGGAATAAGAACAGCTCTTAAAGAAAATCGTGCAAATTCAGACTAATACTGCTAATCAGATTGTAATTAAAATCGTAGACTGGCTGAGAAAATAATTTGCTACCGGGAAGCAGTAATCGCGATAAGGATCGGTATAAGAACAGGAATGAAAATCGTGTTACCGCCTTCTTGCAGAAGGAAATCATGCAAATTCAGGCTAATTTTGCCACTGAAATTGTAGCTAAAATGGTAGACTGAGAATAAAATAAATAAACGATCCTTATTAAGATGAAATTGAGGTATCGAGCAAGAGAGCATCACGGAGAGCAAAAGTTCACATGAGACTACAAAGTCGCTAAGATTAAAATGATTACAGATATACTAAAAAAAGATTACGTGAACTCCGAGGAACTCTCAAATTACGGCGGCAGCCATAAGGTCGCGAGGAATAAAGTAATTGGTTATCGGGGTGCCATAATCGCGATAACGACGAGGATAAGAGGGAGAAATAAGATATTGCGAAACCAGAATAATTTGACAGCTAAAATTATAGCCGATGATACGGTGTAACTAAGAATAAAATAATTTGTTATCGGTACGCAATAATCGTGATCAACACAAAAAATACGACCACGAAAGAACACGTCGCCCGGACGGTATACACGAAAAAAAAGAAAGGAAATCGTGTAAATTCAGACTAATTTTATCGCGGAGATTGCAGCGGAGACTACAGAGAAACTGTGTACGAATGTGTATCGGCTTGTTAACACGGGTTCCGTTCGCAAACGCAGAGATGAACGTATTGAGAATGAGTAAACACTGCTCGACGCAAAATTTATGCCGCAAAAAAGCATTAACGAGGCACATTATGAAGTAGAAAAAATGTTACGATGCGGTACTGATCGCCGGAAACCTTAGGCGGGCAATTAAAAACGCAGTAAAAGTTATCGGATAGATACAGTTGCACGCAAATCGACGTGTTATCTAGGCTTTTCTTGCTCGCCTGGCGAACATGAAAGTAACAGTGCACATTTAATAGGCTAAAAACAGCACGTGTTGATCCTGACAGAGCTGCAGGAAATGAATTTCCGCGAACGAAATGCGTTCGAAGTATCGGTCCTCTCGATCACGCTCGCAGATTACCGAAATGCTGTAACCGTTCACCTTTGGAACAGTGTCTGAGATACACTAGATTATCAGAACACTTCAAAGTGAACATCTCGAACCAGTCCGATCGCCACTTAAACTTGCAATCTCGTAATCAGAGAACTAAATATGATATAAAATTTGTATAAAATTACTAACAGGTTTTAATGCGCGCAAACTAAACGTCAAAATTGTGCAGGTAAATATTGAATAATTCAAGTTAATCCCGTATCTAGAAATACAATTTTTTAGAAAATTCTGTTTAAAGCCACGTATTACCCTACGGATATTATAGCATATTAAATATGTACACGGCTTTTGATTTGTATCTGGCGTATGTTTGAAGCAAACATGGTATATCATTAGCAGCTTATTAGGCAGCTGCTCATTTGTAGAGATCGGTAACCTGCTAATCGGCTTTTCTTACTTAGTCGAAATAGCAATTGGGAACATCATGCAGCGCAGGGCAATTGGAAAACGCTATTCGACGGGTATGAATTAAAATATAAATTGACAACTGTTTAGGGCTATTGTTTCTGTGGTTATGGATCTTCAAGATCCAACTCTTTGAATTTTCAAAATTATTTAATAGTTACTTTTCCTAGACATGAACAAAATAATTTCTTTACTCACTAAACATCATTCCGAGATTCATTACAAACAAACCCTCGTTTTTTAATTGAATGGTGATTGGATAATGAACAGTACACCTATGATTCCAAGATGGCGCAAGACGCTAGAGCAAGAAGAGGATCGTCTAATTTAAGGAAGCACGGCCATTAAATAATCGCGACTGTCACGACCAATTAGCGCGCAGACATAAACCAAGCGTAATTTCTGTCATCGATCGCTAGTTTATTAATGACGGTGAACGCACGGGATCGCGGACATAATCGGTTTATTAACTTGTCTGAAGAAAACTCCGAGGGATCAAGAGTTCAATTTTAATAGCGCTGATACCGTGTTTGTCGAGGGAATAGTTGCAATTATTCTGTAGTCGAGCGTTCAAAGGCGTCGCTAAAATACTAAACGAAAAAGAATGGTTTGTTCAAGATTTTCAGCACATTTAAATATACAGGGTGTCCATTTTATCTGAGGTCATTGAAATATCTCGAGAACTATGCATCGGATCAAAGCAAGTGGGTAATGAAAGTTGTTCGTTGCGAAGGGGGACATCCAATGATACCAATTCCCCCACCCCCAGGGGGTGGGGGTGGGGGAAGATAAAAAACTTAAATGGGAACCCCCATTTTTCATTGCAGATTTGGATTCTCCAGAAAAAAATTCACAAATTTGATCTAGGAGTTTTTGCATTTTGGTTCACAGATGGCGCTGTAATGGACAAAAATCAAAATGGAAAAAGTCGTTGAAAATTGGGCATATCTCGAGAAATACACATCAGATCAGAAAAGTAAAAGTAGACGTATTTGATATTTTTAAGAATGCTATTCAATAACACCATAATTGACCCCCCCCCCACCCCCACCTAGTTCTCGAGATATTTCAATGTCCTCAGATAAAATGGACACCCTGTATATAATTTAAATCGTATCTTTAAAATCAAATTAGAAACACCAGTAATTTTTGTAGTAATAACATTTTAAATTGGAAATGAAATCGGCTGCAATTATTCCGAAGTTGAGAATGTAAACATGAATATAACAGCTTTTTCACACACGTTTCCCTAAGTATCCAATTCCGAAGCTTCGGTAACGTCAATGGCAGGGAAGATGGCGGACCGGTTCTTGAAAATTAATCGTAATTTCATTCGCAATGCAGAACGATCTCCAATCCGAGGAATCTGCTATATTTCGTTTGACGTTCACGTCGGACACACCCACCGATTTACAATTGAAATCGGTGTCGAAGCGAACGCGCAGCGGCGCGGCGAAGAGTATGGTTGTTTTGATCGCCGATATCAGTTCACGTGAATCGAAGATCACGTACGCAAGACCCGGAAGGCTTCCGAACCGCGTCAAAAATCTGCAAAATAGTCAATATTTACCCGGCGGACTATTTTCGACGATCGTCGCGGCGTTATTCCGCGAACGCAACATCGCTGCGAGCGATACCGTCGCAATTACGCTGAAATCCACTGATTAATCTCATAATCCGATCGTTACGACCGATTAGACCGGCTATACTAAAACGCAGCGAGCCCCAGACCACTCGTAAACCGTCTCGTTTTTCACCGGCGCTTATATTTGCCTTTTGCGAAACCACGGTCCGCGAATTCCTACAATTTTTGCCCAGTCACCTTTCGGTTGCAACTTGTTGCGCGAAATAGATTAATCCGACACGCTCAATAATTGAAGTGATACAGATCGCGTGACATCCCACGCCGTTGGGGAGGATGATTCAACGAGACAATTCCGAGGAAACGTTACGTTCCCCTGTTTCCCGGACCGAGGAAAAACGTCCAGCCGGGAACCGTGTATGCACAAAATATTCGTGCCGCAATGATGTTTGCGAAAGTAATTCGGAATTATGGTAAACTAACCGTTTGCGAAGAATTGATTCTATATTTGTATTTGTTCTAGTCATTCCGCCAGCGAAGATTAAACAGTTGAACGGGGACAAATACTGCAGCGCGAAACAATTTCAGAGCGTTTTTATTCGGGATTTAATTTCGCAGACGTCGTCGGAGCAACGTATTGTCTTTGTTCTAAATTTGGGTGTGATTGTTGGGTTATTATTGACGTGTTTCTCGTTTCAACCCAAATATTATGTTACTTTATCTTCGTCGTTCCCTCGTTCAATGATAATTTCTGTAGTCCCAAAGTTTTAAAGGCCACAGCAGACTTTTTCAGACACGTGAATCATCCTCTACGACACGACAAACTTCCTCCATATTTTATACATTTTTCAAAACATATTTATACATAGGAAAAGTGCAATGTTTGACGGTACAATGTTGGATCGCCGTTTGACGCTAAACGTGATTGAAGATCGCTCGCGGCGTTCCCTGTAACCAGATGCACAGAAAAAATGTATTAATGTTGGCTCGCTGGGTATCGTAGCAGTGCAACTATTAACATAAAGCGTGAGTCAGCGATGCAATAAAGTCCAACGTGCACGGGACGACGACTACGACAACGACGACGACGAAGATGCCGACGTTGCAACGTGTTTGCTGGACGACGACGCGTACGCGCGATCGTTCGTGCCTCCGTCGATAATCGTAAATAATTGTTCTCAGATAGGACGGTATTTGCGGCGCAACACTCGCGCCTCGGCGAAACCGCAATTGCCCCCACTGAACTGCAATTAAACCATAGAGACGAGGACGTCAGTCGCGAGCGGCATCGCTATGCCTTTAGTTCTTCGCTCTGCCGATCGTTGGACTATTCAACCCCTCTTCCTAGCACAATATTTTATCATCGGTTCATCCCTTATACAGCTGCAGTAATTAGAAAGCTTATTAGAAACCAACCTTATGGGGAAAGGTTGGTTTGGTATGCGTTCTATTCGGTATAAGTTCAAACTTCAAACATCAGGAACGTATTAAGGTTACGTATACCGAGGTACCGCTGTATATCAATCACATATCCACCAAACTTAAAATCTCATAAAAAATGGAAATATTTTAGGTCGGAAGAAATGTTTAATCTTCGAGTTAAAATAGCTCCGAGTGCGAAGGGTTAATAATCAACAAATTGTAATTGAAGGGGTGGATGGATAAGTAACAATTATAAAAATAAGTAACAGTTGGTGTCAAGTAACAAATTGTTTGTTTTCTGTAAAAGATTTCTTAGCGAGATGTGTTGTCCTTTTTTGATGAATGAAGATAATAATCGACTCCTTCTCAATTGTCTTTTATACACACTCCTTCGAAATATTACAAAATTGTGTACAAGTGTTCGCTCCGGCTTCATTTTCCAGATACCACCCTCCCGGGACGAAAATAAGGACGCCACCCCTTCGGATCCACCCGCGAGACAGAGATCATCCCCCCGACACCCCCGAAACGTTGGAGCGTGTACACACGCGCCCAACAGTCGCATGCAAATCCCGTATAAAAGTCGCGTGCACTCGTGTAAAAGCGTGACGCAAGCACGTAATGGTGTCGAAAGTAATCGCCAGATGCACTGTCTTGTAACAAAATGGCGGGGCTGGTGTATAAAAGGTTCGTGCCACTGGCTGCTGCCCGCGGCACGTGCGGATTACACGTTCCGCATATCGAAATGAAGATTAACAATCGATGGCCGACGAAGAAAAGCTGTCTCCGATCTGGGGACGAAGATTAAGGATTAAAGAAGACGAAACCAGACATAACAGCATATTTCTTTAAAATTAATTCTGAGATCACCAGCAGACTTATTGTTAGAAGCATAACTTTGAAAAAGTTGAAAATGGAAAACATTGTGGAAGAATAATATATTTAAGGAGTACACGTAAAAATTGCGTATTATATCAACTTGATGCTCGAGGATTCGTCTTCTATCAGGAACAAGTGTAGGAAGACGAAGGCAGCGAGACCACGCCTCTTCAGTCCACAGGGGGCGTGGTCTCCTTATACAAGCAGTACAATATATGTATAAGATGGATAGTCCGCTATCTTTATTCTTTGACGTTAAAAACCCGTTGTGTCTTGCCTGAATGAGTATTCATCTTGTATCAAGGCAGATATTGTGGAGCAACGAGACCACGCCTACTCAGGTTATTATGGGCGTGGTTTTCTATTATACAAGAAGAAGTTTTTGTTAGAAAGCGTTGCGCGTTCCTGAAGAAACTAGAGTCTAACGAATAGGGGAGAACAACCTGAACTCGGAAACTGATTGCAATCCATTAGGAGCCTCAGAAGTATAAATCTGGTCCGCAACGAAGATAACCAATGCCGACGGGAGCAATTTCGCAATCCGGTGTCAACGAAACGCAGCAGCGAGAGATGAAACGTCCAGATAGACCGAGTAGCTACCGGGTGTATCGCCGCGTTATACGCCGCAAAAAAAATAAGTCCAATCTATAATGGCACGGGGGATGCGAAAGGGGTTGTTGCGTCGACGCCAGGAACACGCTCACATCGGCGCGAGATTTCGCGCGTGAGTGTGCCCGAAGAGGAACGATCGGCAGTCTCGTTCGGCTCGTTGAACATAAATCTCGTCTCCCGGCTGGACGATGACCCGTCGCGCTTATTTATCATCGCTGTCTCCTCTGTGTTACGGTTTAACTGTTACATTCAATGCACCATCGACACGATGATGATCGCGCCGTAACCCAATAGACAATCGAGTCATCTTCGAGACCAGCAGCAGAATCTTATCTCCCAGCAATCTCCTTTCAATCTTATCCCTCACCGATAGCGTGAATCTTATCTCGGGCCAGGATAAATTGTGTCCGATTAGTCGAATTCGTCATACACTCCTCTACGTCATTCCTAGAGACTGGATTCGCGATAGGGTAGCACACGATGGTTCGAACGACGAACTATCGTTATCGACGGGCTCAACTGGGAATTGTTTTTAACGATATCAGAGACGCAGTCTTTTGAAATATTATAATCGCTGTCCATACAATTCAGATGATTATACCGGGACTGCGGATTTGATGCATTTATCACAAACGTGGCTGTCCCGAATACAAAATTGAAGAAAATTTGGTGAAACTTCAGTTCCTCGCATTGCACAATTTTTATTTTGCATAAAGATCAGCAGTCTAAATGTTATGCATATATGACAAACATGACTAGCCAGCATACAAAATGGATGAAAATTTTGTAAAACTTCATTGCACAATTTTTATTTTGCATAAAGGTCAGTAGTCTAAATGTTATGCATGTATGACAAACATTACTAGCCGGAATACAAAATGGACGAAAATTTCGCGAAACTTCAGTTGCTTGCAATTGGACAATTTTTATTTTGCATGAAAATCCGCAGCGTGAATTCTTGATCGGAAAAACAGATCCAACATTGCTGTACGGTTCAAAATTTCAAAAATACAATAGCGAAGGAACTTTTTCCGTAAAAGTATCGAAACATTCCCAGCGCAATGATTAAAATACCCGATGATCCCCATTGTGCTCCGGAGATATTTAGTCAATGCAACTATCCGTAAAATGACGTTTCGGGGGATTGGGCCGAGCGTGACACACGCTCGGGGCGCGGATCATTGTCGAAAATCTGTGACCCACCCCCGGGTTTTGTGGAACCCTGGGAGAGCTGTTCCGGCGCTCATTGTTCGCCGAATATTGTCCCTGAACGAATCGACCGGAGTCGCGTGGAGTCAGTCAGCCCGTTATCTCTCGCAAACAACAATAGCGATTACCTGAGCTTATGAATCGAGCAACGATGACTTCGGACATACGACGGATGACAAATCCCAGAGGTGCTCGATCGGACTTGAGACCTGGGAGTACCCAAACAGATCACATAGCTCGGTTTTCGTTGTGTGCGGTATACACGCTGTTAGCCACCGTGAATCACACGATAAACATTGCTGCGCTAATTCTCCGGGCAAAGAGATAGACGATGATTTCGCCGGGCGACTTCTTTCGGAATTAATGTTCTCTAATTTAATTGAGACAGTTACGCAGACTAATATGGCAAACGGCGGACAATTAATCATCGAGATTGGGATGCCGGCCGATTGAGCATCGTCTAATATTCTAATCTCTGGTAAATATGTCAGTCTCTCGAACTGATTACGCTCGCTGCGTTAGAGATGTTTGGGAACGCTGATTAGTTGTTTACTGGGGCCGTAGCGTTCGTTGTTTAACTATGACTCGAGGAAACTGGAATGTTCTAGAGGAAAATCGCAGTTTCTGGTTTTATACACGAAGAGGTTGGTTTAGAGCGATTTTTTTGGTTGTCTAACGTTTGTTCAGATTTAGCATGCTCTGCGGATGAATCAAGTTAGCTTGTATACAAATATTTCGACCGTCGTTTTTACGGATGTGGTAGTGTTAGTTATCCATTGTTGAACCACAGTTTTTCCTGGTAGGCTACGTGTGATTCACAGGATATTGCGATACACAATCAAGTAGTAGACGGTATCGTCTATTGGCCAACGACTCGATAACGTCTCGTGGCGAGAGACAAAGAGGAGTGCGTAAAACTGGGACTTTTCTAATGTATGTATTGTAATTGAAACTCCGATTGAAAAACTGATTAAACGTCTGAGGACTTTGGTGCACGCTGACGAGAGATCGAAAAGAATCGGATCGAAGGCACCAGCGAGTGATCGAACTCGATCGCGCATGCACCGTGCGCGGGAACAATAATCGAGGCAGAATTATTACGGGTCATTCGCACAGCCTTCGACGATTGGGGTAAACATAGTCGCGGTTTTCTCGGGCCGGGTCTGGGCCGATTATCAATAGGTGGACGGCCTGTTATCAGACGGCGGTTCTCATTGTCCCGCGCTGGCCGCAACGCAGATAAACCGGGAACAATGCGGGCCCCATGAAACGGAGAACCTTCGAATCGTTTGTCACTCCCGGTCGTATCGGATTCTTCGCGAGTTCTAAAATTACGCGCTGCTCGAATCGAAGTGACCCGAAAGGTCGATCGGCCGCTCTGGTCGCGCGCCTTTTCTTTCATTCCCCCCCTGTACGGACCCCCCTTTAGTCTCACGCGGCCGTCGCGTCGCCACGCTTTTCCCTCGTTCCTTTTTCCATCGAGACAACGATGGCCATGCGGTGAGCGAATGATCGAGGAATATGGAACGAGCGCCGGTTAACGGGCCTCGATCATCAACATGTTGACCACATCTGATCGCGAATTATGCTGCGGTTGCTCCGATGCATTTGTTTTTGTCAGAATCAGAATTTTTCGAATTCTGGAACGAATAATCCGCCAGACTGTTTGTTGCCAAAAAAAAACGCTGTTTGTTTTTAAGAAGTTAATATTTTGTTGTTCGAGGAAAACGCCGAGATGACCGGAGAGCCGCTAAGTAATATTTTCCTCATGCTGTTTATTCCGGCGGTTCATCGGATTCCCGTGTTTCTTTGCGAACCCACCGACCAAAGGCTGCACGCTCGGGTTTGCGATTCGTCGTGTGAAACGAACTCGACGCGTTTGCATAACTTATCGGCGAAACGAGACGGTGTAAATAGGGATTAACGGTCGCGAACAGAAGTCACGTGTGACGCTAGAAAAGCAACAGTATCATCGTTAGTAGTAGTCATTATCTGGCGACCTTCTTTCGGTACAGTGTTCCGCAGCGGCGTTCGATACTCGCTTGATTCGATTCGAGTCTGCACGAATTCGAAATGTACATACATAATCGTGTTTGTTACAATGAACGACACGAATTAAAGACAATGTGGTGCTATGTAAACAAAAGAAGCAAAGTCTACTTGGCTCGCCAGAGGCGTTATGAAATCTAAATCGTTAAGAGGCTTATCAGTTTTCTAATACTCTGATGTTTCTCGAGTAGGATTTTACAGAGTTATGTAACAAAAGGTATATAAAAGTTACGTAAGGTATACGAAAGATTTATATACCGTTTCTGTTAATTTTATCCTCATTGTTGCATATTTCTTTTGCTGTTTGAGTACGTCAGGAAACTATTCTTCGCAATGGTACCGTCTTCTACTAAAAATACAAGAATTCAGGGGACCCAGAAATAAATGAAAGGAAATTATAATATTAGTAAATTCAGGATATTAGAGCCCGTCATTTTGACGTAAATCTTCAGGAGGAGAAATGGCTTGATTCGTAGTGATTCCTTTTGGCACCGCAATTACTACACACAGCAGTCGTGTAACCACCACCGACTTAATACTGATTTATGCACTGGCACGAAAACAGCAAGTCGGAAGCGCTAACGAATGCTAAGAGAAATCAAAGGCGAGAAGCAAATATCGATGAACCGTAAGAACGCTAGAAATTCAATTCAACCTAGAATTAAAACGAGCACACCGAATGTAAATCGGCTAATGTATCTACAATCTACGTTGCAGGTCGATTCAATGCCCGAAGAATTCGGTTAGCCCCGTCCCGCCATTAAACGCACGGACACCGTTTCGAAAAACACGACGGTCGAACATAGTGTATCACGTCGTGTCCTGGTGGACGACACGGTGTCTCGTCGTCTCTCTCGATCATTCGAACAGGTAAAAAGTCGTCTAGTAAAATCTGGAGTTAAATGAACTTGTTAGCACCGTTCAATCAAGCATGCTTGCAAGGAGCACAGTTTCGTGAATGAAAAGATACGTCGGGCAAAACCAAGCGTGAATCATGAGGAACTTAATGGCTACTCTTGGGACCATTAATGCTGGGTTTATGGTTGCGCGTCGAATTTCCGCAACTCTATTAGCACGCGACCGTTCATTCGATTCATTAAACTTTTCTTTCAATTCTGCAACAAAAGGCTGTCAAATTTGGATATTCTCTTGCGAACTCCTTGACGCAGGAATTTGATGAATGCCGTAATTGACCCTCTGCACTCTGGCGTAACAACAATCATTTTCTCCGAATCTCTTGAGTCATCCTTGACGTATTCGACCGTCTGCTACGGAATTAAAGTAAGAATAGATGAAAATTATCCGAGAGAGTAGTTTGAGGAATAATTTCAATATGGAAGATTAATGCTCGCACGTGGCGAGCATTTATTAAAGCCTCTGGCATTTTGAATTTCTGGAAGCATGATTTGCTGCTTTTGGGACGACGCTAGGATATTCTTTTTTTTCTTCGGAGCGTAGGGGACAGCTTTGAAAACCTGATATCAATGTCGAAACACCCCTCGGACCGTGAATTAAGACACACGCACGAGACGGCCACACATTCGAGTGCGTTTCGTAATGCTACTCGGCCGGCTACAGACTCATCGTATCGGTCTGTTACGACACGCTTAACGGACACAATGTTATGTAAAATGTTAATTAATACACGTGGTTCACGAGCGGACACGACGGCGGTCGCACGTGTTTCCGATTCGGTCTTGAAATTCGAACGGGTGAGTGATATACACTTCCTCGATCCCCCAACATGTTGGATCCTCGAAGATGCATCATGTTCTCCGTGGCGAACGCGATTCTAATCGACGGAACCGGACCCTTGATTGCCAGAGACGAGTTATCTCGTCCTTCGCAGCGTCGCAAATATTTGCAGAGCAAACCGAGCAACTTTACGCCGAAAGCGTGCCGTGCGTAATGCGACGCCCACTTTCCAATTTTTCGCGCGCGCGAAGCTCAAGGCTCTGATAATAATTGGATCCGAGATGAGATTGAGCGTGTGCGAGGGCAAGGCATGATTCAGATCTAATGAATAGACAGATTCTCTAAATTTCATCACATCTTTTAGTGGGAGTTAGTTAAGATACCTTTCAAGCTTGAGCATTTCGTAAATTCATTCACTCGCCTCAGGTAACCAAGAACATTCGTGTGGCATTGTTTCCCCGGAAAAGTGAATTTTCAAATGCACAGGGACCTTCTATCGGAGAGATATCGCCAGCGTCCTTGAGACCGATGTGCTCGCACGGTTTACTGCTTGTTTCGACGTCAGCCGTGCATAGGAGTGTCGGTGACCCGGGTCTATCGGAGTCGACGGTAAGCGTCGTCTCGTCAGCCGCCTTATCGCACCTGGTAGATGATTGCTTCGCCTGTGTGGCAAGGACACGTCAACGACCCTGACGATCAATTAGGAACGAATTTCTATTAACGGGGAACGTAGTTCGTTCCCGTTATCGCCGTTTACCGACTGGCCGCCATCGCCTACCTCGCTGGGCCAGTCGAGTGCACGCAAACAAGCTATAATCGGTAAAAAATTTAATAATCAGTTGAGTAATAATCAGTCTGCTACTGTGTGTGTGCAGAAAGTGCAGTAAAATATTTATAAAATACAATGCAAAGTTGTGTCGTGTGTTTAAGGTTTGCCATTCGATAACTCTTCCGGTTGGGGCTGCAGGTACAGACTGCGGTCCCTTTATTGGCTATCAGATCGCTCCTCCCAGATTAACGGCAGCCAATGAATAATCCTGTGCCACGCCCACCATTCTCCGCCTCCAGCTAGCTTCTCAGACTTAAACCGTAGCAAAGATGAGTAATAGTCTAATTTTGTAATCCATGAAGATTTGCCGTGTCCTAGAATAGAAGTTATTCTCTCCTATTATAGCGTGAATCTTTTTCTCCGTTTTATTGCCAAGTCCAGTTAGAAAATATTATTGTGTGTGCGCTATCAGCGACTATAGTTGAAGCTATTTCCTTGTCTTGGTTTCTTGAGGTATTCTGCGTCGCGGCGGCAATAACGATAATGTTAATGAGGTTGCGTGGCGCGCGAGGGTGGAGTAGGGGGGATCCCGCAGAGGAAAAAAAAGGATAACGAGCTATCCACGATTTCCTTCGTCTCCTCGCATGTCACCCTTTTTGCAGCCCGTAAACAGAGAAATCGTTCCAAAGTTCACCGTTTGCGGCTGCCCGTCGATCCGTCGAATTAATTAAAGCTTCGCAAACTATCACGTCAATTAGCGATGCAATGCCCCCGAAGAAATTTTCCGCTTTCCCGTCGTGTTCTAGCTTCTTTGTTACGATCCACCAGCTCTCGATGATGAGTCTGTCTGGCTGCTCTTCATTCTTTTCCCTTTTTCCTTGCGTTTTTCCATCGCAGGAGCCAACAACGACCGGCGTTGTCTTTCGCGCGTGAAACGGTACGAGACCGATTTTCATGTAATTCAATGTAATTCTTTACTATCGTCCCGGATTACGTGCGTTTCCAATCTCTGCTCACGTTTTTTTTACGATAAGTCGATGGTCTCCGCGCTTCTCCGCTTCCTATTTTTATTTAATCTTCGGCTAAAATAGCCCTGGCCGCACTTATTTTTGTAACGACGTGCTATTACGTCGACGTAATCGAACCCCCGGCTTCTCTACTGCGCTTTAATTTCTTAATTTCACTCGAGATTCCGACCGTGCGGCGCGTCTTGAACGTTAAAGTCGAATTTGTTGATTCACTGAGGCTATCACACCTGCTTTAGAGGGTAGCGAACGATCGTTCCACTTTCTCGAGACATGCTATCATCCTAAAAATTCATACCACATAGATTTAGAAACGGTAAACTGAACTTCAATTACTACATCTCTTACTTCAAATATCAATAGAATAATTGAAAATTAATAATGACTGCAGACGTCCAAATAAGAAAACAGAATAATTTAGCCGACGACCAGCAACCCTCTCGCATTCTAATGAAACCGACCTAATATTCGTCAATGAGAATTACTGTCGGACATTGTACACGATGAAGCGCGATCAAGAGGAGCCGACAAGTGCGAGAAGAGAACCAACGGAGAGATTATGGCGGAATGAATGCGTGCAATTAATGAAATCTATGCTTCAACTTCAATTATCGCAGATTAATTTCGACGGTACTTCAAATATCAATCCGCGATTATCGGGCGCAACCGGCGACCGTCTAATTAGCATCAAAGGGGCGCCGACCACCGCCGAATAACGAGCGTATTCTCTTTCGTTAAACAGACGGAACGCCTGACCGTACCAACGACTGCAATTGGCCTTATTAAACCGAGTCAAGCACAGTTCGGTCAACGAGGCGTTATCGAGGCTCGGCCTCCAGACGAAAACACCCAGCTATCTTCGCGCGACAGCTGGTGCAGATCAAATTTTCATACAGAAAAAATCCCGTGTTGAAAAATTCATTCTCAAAACATTGAAATTTAGCTGAATAGAAGGGTTGAGATTCATTAAAATATAGGACTCTAGTTCTACTGCAAGCGAGAGCTATTAAGCCACACCCTTCAGCCCGAAGTACCGCCCCCGAGCATTGGAATTCAACAATATATTGGGTTGTCGAGAAAGTCATGACGTATTTTTGGGTAATTTTCAATCAATAATGTATTGGCCAATCCGTCATGACTTTTCCGACGACCCAATAGAAGGTTCAAAGTTTACTAAAATGCATCCAATACACAGATTGCTCCATAGAGCAATAGCTCTGATTCCGCAGGAAGGAAGAGCCAGTAAGCCACGCCCTCTCCGCCCGAAGCACCGCCCTATAGAGCAATCTACAGAGAGTCCCCAAACCCTATTTTAACCTAAGTTATCAATATCAATGGATAAATTCGTTACAAAAAAACTTCCCGAATGCATATGCAGCTTCTTCCACGGATCTCGCAAGAATCAAGCCTATCAGGTGCTGCGAACAGACTGGCCCACGCAGGGTAACCAAAAATAGGTTCGGAAGCCCCTGATACGCAAAGCTATCTAAATACGGTGGACGAAGGCCTTCTCCGCTAAGATTTCATTCGTAGAAAAGAGAAAGAGACCGGGTCGCTTTTCGGGACAACAGAAGAAGTTATGATCGGTCATAATTTTTTTCTTCGCTCAGAGCATGAATCCTAAAGAAGCAGCGACAAGGCCAATCGAATAATGCTGAGGGAATACGAAAGAGGGCGGAGCCTGCGTAGAAAACAGTAATGTGGAACTGGTTTGAGTGAATAAATTTATCTAACACTTTTCTAACAAAAGAAGCACTTTAACGATTCCAATAATTGTGAAATCGAAAAGCGGAAGTGTTTCGCTAGTTCGTAACGTTAAGGTATCGGAAACCGCATCAAACGCGATTCTATTTCCAGTCGCAAGTATAATAACTACACGACGCTAGTTAGACAGAGATTAATTTTGCATTCGACGTCGGTGTGAGAAAAAAAACAGTAATCTATCTACGAACGCGTCATGTAAACAATCGCAAAAACCGCTCCGCTTTGAGAGACGAGAACTCCCGAGCGCCGGTCGTGACGCAAATCTATCCCAGCGGGGACCATGCGACGATTTCATGCGCATTTGCGATTCATTTCGCGATGCATTTGCATCGGTTGAATCGGTCACCGGAGACGGTGGCCCACGCTCGCATAATCGCGCACACTTTCCTCGGGCAACGTACGGGAAAAACGAAAGTGTTCGGGGCCAGGGCCGATATAATCGGTTCAATGCACTCTCTAACGTGCTGAAAAATTCGAGTTGCATAAACGTGGCGATTACTCCATTGTGCACGGACGATGTAAACAAAGACAATTTTAACGCAGTCGTTCGCTGTGAGCGCCACTTCACCGAATTTATCAACAGTCAACATTTTTCTTGCTTGAGCTAATTTACATCTAATTATTTTCGGAGAATGTTTTCCTTTATTACGAGATACAATTGTGACACTAGACGATTTACTAGGTACAATTGAGAATATTTTACCGCTTACATCTGCATGAATCATAGTGAACAAGTTATGAAAAAGACACGTTTATTGTTTCGATCAACCACGATGACGATCCTCGCCTGGAAAGTTATTAAAGCAAAATGTGTTGTGTCCGTAGATAAGGAATTACGGATCGGCAAACGAAAGGTCAGCAAAAAATAGGTAGTCTATACGAGCCTCGTTTGAAGATTATTCTAATTTCGTCGTCGAAGTGCCGGAAGCAAACGAACGATGAATAAACAGATTTCATTTAGCGAATGTTCCAGGACCGGTTTATGGTTGAATACAAACGGTCTTGTTCGCTGAAGGAACAACTGGATTGTCTTAATAAACTGTACAGAGGCGCTTCAAATGTATCGCCATTAACAACCGCATTTCTGACAGTGATAACATAACACTGGTTACGTAACACTCTGCAATGTTTGCGAATCATTCGCGGGAAGTCGCGTTTTAAATAGACTCGCGCGACTCCGCCGCGCTTAGAAATTATTAAGTAACGGACAACGTTTTTTTCAAAAGTTCCCGTAAGTTATTGGTGACCATCGAATGACTTGACACCATAGCCATTAGCTCCGCGAATAAACGGTGAATTTCAAAAATTGGAACCCGTCATTGTGACGGAGCTCTAGCCGTTAATGACACGCGAAATGTTCCGTTACCGTTTCGCGAGCCGAGCGGACGGATAAAATTCACGATTAATCGACGCGTCGAATGTTTCTGTCAACTGCAATAAACCACTGCCGGGGGCGATAGGATCTAAAGAGACGGTGTCGGGCGCCGCGGCGCCAGTCGTCTCTCCTGTGGTCACGCAGAAATTGTAGACCGAGAGAAATGCAGTGGACAGCCGTTGGGAGAAAAAGGGAGTGTGCCGGCGTCCTTTCGCGCAAAAACGAACCGTTTCAGTGTTTGATTAAAATCGCACGGCCATTTCGTACTTCGGCACGTATGCTGGACTACTTTCCCTATGTTGCTTCAGATTAGCCATTTTCAGACTGCAATCTCCAGCCGTTTCCAATGCTACAAAATAAAATTGGCTTTCATTTATCAATCCGCTAAAAATAAACATCAAACACATTGATTAAATGTTGCAGTTTCGGAATCCATTTTGAAAGACCACTTAAAAGTTGGAAAATACGGACAGGTCCCCAGTTGGAAAAATGTTGAATTTTTTAGTTAAAATTCTAGCAGTATCTTTTTTACCGTTGCAATAAAACGCCGACATCACCTCGTCCCCGAAGGGTTGCGATTCCCGACTCTTATCGATCAGCCAGACTAAACGAACCGCAGAGAGGAAGTAGATGACGAAGAAAAGGAAGAGTAGAAGAAGAAAAAGCCATGGGGAGGACCATGGTTCGGATCAAGGATGGCAAAAGCTGCATCTCGTCGTGGGAAGGTGGCTCGCCACAAATTGTTAAGATCAGAGTAGATTGACGGTGATTGAGACTATATTGCAAAGGCCTTGGGTCGCTCGACACCCGTCGCCGGAATCATCGACCGTCATTCCTTCGTGAAATTCTTCGGGCCGACCGAAAAACCATAGCATGAACGCGACAGGACACGACGGGTCCTTGACAACTTTTCGCCGGTTGTAATTTACATGCGCGTGCATCTCGCATCTAAATAACCCGCATTAAGCTGCTGCGCATCCGTCGGAAATATGGAAATCTCGCACAACGATAAAGTAGTTCGCCGCAGGGGCGTATACATTTTCGAAAAACATATTTTGTAACCTGTGCAAGTATAAATTACGGAGCTCTCGATAGTATAAGCGTGTTTCTATGCGTGTACGCGTGTGTCCGTGAACGGCTGATGGCTATGTGGAAAGTATGCGAGTCGCAGGCGTCAATATAAATCGATAAAACGATTATTATTCAAATGGCTCTGCATTGATATTAAAACGCTCGTTTGGATTCTCTGCCATGGCATTCCCGGTTCGTTACCATCAATTAACCGTGCGCGCTAAACTAATGCATTCGCGGAACCTTGAGCAATTTTTCTCTGTCGGCGATTGATTTCCGAATGACTCGAATCGTTTATCTTGTCCAGTCTGTGATCGCTACAAATTCGTTTTTTTTTTCCTTAAGAAAACAGTATATGTATACAGTCTGCAAATGTATTCGGAGGGGTTAAAAGTGAAGTCAACGCTTCGCTGTGTTCTACATATACAATGTAGTTGCATTCCTCACATACTGGCCGTAGTCTAATGAGTTCTGAATCGAATGAAAGTGCTCGAATGCTTTATGAATAAATTGTTGAATAACAGTGCGTTTACCCGGACGCGAACTGTTTGTCTGTCTAAACCCGTCCGCACCCCCTAACGCAACTCACGGATGAATGGTGCAAAACATCCTCGTTTGGGTCATCAACCCACCTCTCTATCTTCAGTGAAACATAGTTCTATGCAAGATGAATTATGTATTGTATATTAGTTGAAACGTCGTCTTCTATCTTTTTATCCTGCAGTTACCCTCCACCATTTCTTCTAGCTCCGTTCTAAATTTTTAAATATATCTTAGAAATGATTGAACAAATATCTTCATGAAAATGCTGCTAAGCGGTATGATCAGATCTTTGTCTGCAAAGTACGATTGCCAAGTAGATTGCAGATCTTTTGACCTCTCTAATCTCCTGCAAAAATTTAAATTCTACTAAAGATCACTGTCTTCAAAGTCGAGGACAACGGCAATTATCACAGCATGAGCGCGTGTAGCAATCGTTAATTTCAATAAATCTGTACGCTCGGAGACACGTAAGAATTAATATTTAATAGAATCGGAACCGACGCTCATTAACGTAGCCGGATCGTATTTATTGGTAAACATGAGATCAGAGATTCTCGCTGCCACGGGGAACTAGTTCCACTTAATTTGAGCATTCGGGTACCGTTATCCGATGCGAGGATACCGGTCTGTTACGTGGGCAAGTTTGGTGGCTTTGGTTTATTCGGTTGCGCGACGCGTAGACTTTACGCAGAACAAAGTTTATATAACTCCGCGTCGTCGCGAGAGATATCGGCGTCTACGCTATCGTATCGGGACAAGGAAAAAGTCCCACAACTAGACCATGAATATGGTCACTGACCAACCGATCCGGACGAATAAGTCATCGACGCCGGCAAACATTATCTTGAGAATTGATGCTTTCAAGGACAAGATTATCTTGGCGCAATGTGTCTTAGGATCCCGAGGACGGTCGTCGGAAGGTCAACTTCAATCGATAATTACTATCAACTCTAACAATTTATTTATTAAAGTTTATATTATAATTAAAATGCAACCTCGTTGTTTTTATAATGTAATAGATACTGCTCACCTTCAGCACCCAGTAGTTCTGGTGTGAATTATGAATAAAAATTTCTCGCTTCCCATTTTCATGTAAAATTAAATATGTGAAAAATGTCCTGATTATAAAAATCTAAGAAACATCTTGTTACTATCTTATTATTCCATTTTAAAATAATTTTGAAAATACGAGTTGTCTCCGTACCATTTCAAATTTCAATATGGCCGATGCTCAAGATCGATCGCGATCTCATGACTTCGAGAATTTCAAGCGGTCGTAATCCATCGTTACGACCGCTTTTATTATAAAAGCCTGATGCCGTGAGTCCGATCGATCAAGATGCAAGCATATGGCACGGTAAGGAACGGAAAAGCGCAATACGAAGACAGAAATATCGCAAGGTATCGAACACGAAATCAACGCGATGCATTCCGCCGGGTTAAAAACATCGATCGGCGTCTTTATCGTCATGGTAACGTGTGCACTTGTACAACTACGGATGTGTGCGTCGCATCGACGTATTTCTCTGTACGAGACACAAACACACAGACGTACATCATCGGTATGCGCGCCTCCTTAACGCGCGTATACTCACACCCAGAACCTCTCTTCGACGTCGATTACGTATGTACATATGTACCAGTGCATATCTCCTCTTTATTTGTTATCTTACTCTATCTTCTTCGCTCTATTCTTATCGCAGCACGCTAAGAATGCATTTTCACGGTTTCACCAACACGCACTTTCCGTGTGACGCGCAAGGCGGAACAGAACTGTCGAAAATAGTTTTTCCTCTAGCCACTCGATTAATTTCCGGTCCGGAATCGATCGATTGCGCGTCCGAGAAATCATCGATCGCTCCTAGTACCGCTTGACGTACGAAATTTTCAAATATCCCTATTATATACACGTAGTTTATAATGTTACTAGCAATTTTGAAAGAATAAACTTATTGGTCAAATTATAGATAACGTAATGTATTTTTCGGGATATTCGAATTTACAGTATAAAAATGCAGAAAGGAAATGTTAAATTTAGCGAAGCACGGTACAAAGATAGAAACCCATTTGATACTAGACAAAGGAAATTATGCAGAATCATCAGACAAAAATGCAGACACGTGTTTTGAGGTTGTTTCTGACTTAGCAAAGTGGATAAATATAAGTTACTTCGTGTGATATTACGTAACACTTCGATCATTATAGATACAAAATATACAATTTTGTACACGTGTGTTGTAGTTGTATTTTTTGTACCCACGAACGTAGAACGACTACAGGCCGAGCAACGTGAACTGCACTTGGGAAAACTCGTTCGCGCGTTTCGACCAAAAGTGAAAGCAATGTCGTATAAAGGTGAGCAAAAACGATGTAATTAATGTTAAGAATGCGATAAATGTTTCATACTTGTCGCGCGGTACACATCGATGCGGCATTGTGTGCGTGCGCTAGTAGTTCGATCGGCTAACGTTGCGTTTCTATAGAATAGTTGGTTTATGCTCGAAGCCTTCCCGAAGAATCATGTAATGATGACGGAACAGTAATAAACAGATCACAGAATGCAATACATTTATATGGTACAAAAACTTGGCACGATTCTGGAATCGATAAGATTATCCGAGGGAAGAAATCGATTCGAATGTAAAATTGGCGGAACGGAATCTACGCAGTTGATGTGCGAAGACTAACGCCTGACAACCAGCGCGATAACGTCGCGCAAAGGGTTTCTGTTTTCCTCAAGCGCGTAGTAAATAAAAACAATAATTTTAACATCAACAATAACATCTGTCAAAGGGCGGGACATAGTTCAGATTCATTGATAATAGCTGGGCACGGTTCATACGCGAGTATGTTGGCTGGCATATTACGGCTTCGACGGAAATTTAAACTAGACTCGTTATCGCGTTCATTTAATTGATACGGGTCAGGTAACTGGGAAGCAACTGGTATCTATGAGGCGCCAGAAAAAAATTATGAATCATGTGTACCGAGCCATGTGCATGAAATGCACTTGTGTATGCGAGCCCATACGGCGTCCATATTGAAAACAGCATAACCTCAATATTTGCATGTTTGCAGCGCGTTACGTTCGCGGCAATAATACGCGAAATGCGATGACACAATTCTACCAATGACCATAAAAAACTGGCGGTCGTGTTTCATCGATAAATCCTAAGAGAAAGTTTAAAAGAGGGTGCACGCTGTCGCGCATAACCTTGATACGTAACGTCACCGTAATCGCGCATTCTTACGAGCGAATTCTAAAAACAAAGCGCGACTTCGATTGCTCTCACATCGAAACCGCGTTTATCTTGTCGCTCGTCTGTTTTGATAACGTTCGACGAAGCTTCTCGTCGATCGTAAAGGCTGCAACGGAACAACGTTGCGACTCGCGTATACACTTTTTATTTTGGTCTAGTGTTTACGATGGCTAATTGTGTGGTAATTAATTTGAGTACACAGGTCCCGGTCGCCGAATGTATCGATACCATGGAAAACCTTTAGGGGGGACACCGTGAACGCAGCAGGGCTCTCCCGTCGACTGGCAGGCGAACCATTTCGTAAATTTCCTGGCGTACCAATCTATCCACTTACCGGCCGTGGCTTTGGTGTTTTTCCCATGATGCCTCCTGTTCTTCTTCTCCAGTAATCGGCCCTTCAGTAACATCGTACACGCACTTTATCACGATTTTCCTCACTCGTACCGCACTGGCTACGCATTATTATTCGGCCGCACGGTAGCCATTTGCCCTCTACCTACTCGGCTATAAAGCCAATCTCGTCGTTTCGTTTAGCCTTTGGCTTTCGGCCATTCAACAGCCTTTGACGTCACCGTTGATCCCGGTGCCGTATCTAGACTGTTTCACAGCTTGTACCGGTCCGTTTCAAAATGACGACCACGTAACCTATATATCGCCGACCAGTTTCTCCCCGCAACCCCTTACAATAGCATAATACACGTTCAACCTACCCTTCCTAAGCGGCGATACGTCGAGCGTTTATTATACATATTTATACGGTCCCTCGTAATGGACAGGGTTCTGCGGTTTATAAAAAAACCGAGGGCACTGGTAGATCTCGAAACAATCTGTTTTACCGACGCACGATCACCGCTGTCGGTCGAGAATTGTAAATATTTAGTACAATAGTAGCGCCAAATTCGTGGCCATAAAATTCCGAATTGATAAACATCGTACGAGTGGTTGGAGCCGAATTTTGTACGGTATTCGCGAACTATGGTTTCTAGGACAGATGAAAAAGGAATAAAGAGAGAGAAAAGAGAGAAAAAGAACAGCTGTAGATGCGTGTAGGTACGGCCTTTTACTTCACACAATCATGTTCTCGGTCGAACACACAATATTCCAACCGAAAAGATGTAAACAAAGAATATCGAAGGCAGCCAATGTATCGTTGAGAATGTCGGTTTCTCGCGATTCTCTCCATCGTACGAATACATTTTGCGATAAGTTCCCTTGCGTGTCGATTTTGCTTCCGTCGCTTTTTACGATAAGACAATACCAAAGCTCACAAGAAACCATACGTACATTGTAATAACCATATCATATCTATATATATGTATATATATATACCATCGCGTATAAATCTATATATATATATTTATATATATATAAATATATAATAACGTAGGTCGAAAAGGACAATCGTATCAACATACATACGTCGGGCATCTATATAGTAATCGTGCGAGTTACATTTTGCAAAAAGATCACAACAATTATGCAAAAATAGACGTTACTTCGCCGCCTGTCGTAATCGCGCGCGTTGGAAAAAAAGAAACTGAATTCTTCTTTCCTTTTTTTTTTTCTATCTCGACATTGCGACAGGTGACGAATTAACCGCAACACTCGGCAATATAGGTTACAGTTGCATACTCGTCGACGTAAGTGTTCTAATGTTCTCCACGTTCGATCTCCTTTTCGATTAATTAATTTGTTACATTTCTTTTTCCCCCGTCGTTGATTTCTCTTCGTCTTTCTTTTTTTTTCTTTTTAAATCTCGCGTTAGCACTTCTGCGAATAGCCCTTTGTAAAAATTGTTCTTTGTATAGTTTATTCGATATCTAGATCGTAGTGTATCGGTTGCAATATCACTGCGGCAAGTTGTTCTCCCTATGCGCCATTATTTATTTTTCGTTTTCGTGACGATACCGTGACTAGAGCGAAAATTTTCCTCCGAGTTAATGGTATCCCCTCGATATACATATTGTACATATACGATGCATATATACGCGTACATATATTTACGAAATACATATCTATGAAGGCCGAGGAATCATCAGCTGCCTATATATATATATATATATATCGTTATAAAAAGGGGAATCTGATGAAAACTTTGCTCCAGTACGGCGCGCGATTCAACTACTTCGCTTCATTCGTCCATTTTTCTCGTTTCTCTTCCCTCCCTATCCTTTTACTTTTCAATATATGTACTTCCAGCGATGATATATAGTACGAATGTAATTAAGGCCCCTAGCCACGGTATCCATACGTGCGTAGAGGAATCATATGTCTCTCTTTCTCTCTCTCACACTCTCACTTAAACACTACACATTTTGACAAATAATTAAGTCATCACAGAAGCATCATATTATCATATTCAATTAGACTACATATTCTTGTGAATGTTCTTGTTTCAGTTAGCGCAGTAATATTACAATGATCGAGTACAAAATGGTTTTAAAGTTTTCAAGCCTAGTATAAAGCACTATCATATATATTATAGAGTGTGCTTACATGTCGGGCACATACCACACACACACACACACACATACGTACGCTGTTTCTTTTCTTTCTTTTATTTACGCATGGTATGTGTACACACATATGGTCGCAATTACCACTTAAGATCTAATTGTAGCGGTAGTATTCTATTTTATTACTCTATGAATGAAAGCAAATAACGTTTCAACGAACGGAAACATCGACAAAGCTTGATTTCGAAAACGAACGTCGAAAGTCGAAGTGAAAAACGCGGATGTATGGTAAAAAAAAAGAGAAAAATATAGAAAACGGATAATACAAAACGTTGTAAAAGGCTTTAACACGTTCTCCGACCCCGATTGATCTCCATGATCCATTTAACGATTCCGTCGCGACCGGGTTGCTTAAAAGTCAACAACAACCACCATAGCCATCGTAAAAAAATGATTTATATATATATATATATATATCCATATATATTTATGTATATTGAAACAAGCGAATTATAAAAATGAAGAGATCTTAAAATATCAGTGACTCCAACGGTACACAATCAATCACAAAACACAGAGAAATTATATCCGTTTCATAATAATGCCATCTCGTAGAGGATCTACAATCATGTAAATGGTAGGCACGTTAGAACTGAAAAATGAATATTTTACACGTCGTATCCAAAACTTCCGGTTAGTACGTGTACAATATATCTGTGTACTCCCTATCTCCCTCCCTCCCCACCCAATTAAAAACAAACGAGTTTTCTCTTTCAGACGAAGGCAGTAATTTTCTTTGCACGAGTATAAAACAGGAGACAGTTGAGAAAATGAAAGAAGAGGAACTGTGTTCCCTGTTATCTAATCGAACCGTTTTTAGTCTCCCGATCGTCGTGATTAAATAATGGTCTTTAAAATTGCAAATCCTTTCGGCTACAACATAACTGCTTGCTTGCGAGTTTCCTTCAAAATGTGATCTCGTTTCTTTTCTCCCTCCTTTTAGTTTGTTTGTTCTTTAGTTTGTTTCATCCAGCGAACGAAAATGGCACAAAGCGTAACGGAGGCCTCGCCAAGCGCACAACGAGCAAACTGCTCCTTAGGTTTTATTCCGAATTTGAAACACGTAATTCCGATGACCTATTCAGAGAGTTGACGCTGCAAGCGCGCCCCTGTTAGTCGAATCTCTCGTTCTTTTTCCCCTCTTCTTATCCTTCCCTTTCCTCGATTTGTTTGCCACGATGAAAAAAGTACTTTAACGAGGACTGTGATCGCAAACGGTCTCCAGTTTATCCAGAGCTGGCGGTCTCGTTCTCAGCGGGCAGGTTGGTCTGCTCGGACAGAGCGGCTTTGTTCTGTCTCACCAACTCGGCGCGCCTTTCCTTTGGAACAACAGAAACGAACGGTACTTTAAACTGCCAACCACCGGACGGTTTAAAACTATTCTATGGAAACGGGAGGAAAAACAGTCCCATGCCAACTGATATTAAGCTAACATACATCTAGGGTACACCGTAAATGCAGGGTCATGCTGAAAAGAACATGAAGGGGTACAGGGTGTAAATCATTTAATGGATTCTACGTTCTGAAATGATTAAAAAATCAGAAGGGACGATGTGTCGCAAACGAATCGTTCTCTGGCAAAAGGACTTTGAAGTTGCGTCCAATGGCGTAGTGCCACACCGCCCCTCTGCGTCGCGAGTGGGGGTAAGCGCGGCGGCACGCGATTGGTCGAACTTTAATCGGGTTTTGCGAGAAGACGGTTTCTTTGAGGCACATGGTTCTTTTTGCGTTTTCATCGGCAAGATGAATGGAATAGGTTGCAGTCAAATTTGCATCCTATACGTAACGCGTAACTCAATTCAACCTAGATCCTCTGCAAATCAATGGGGGGAAGCACGGCAACATTCGATAATCACGTGACTCCTACGGAAACGACTGAGCGAAACAGATACCATAAGAAGCGAGCTACCACGAGGGCAAAAATGGGACGGTAATAAAACAACCAGAATATCGAGTCAACAGAAAGAGAGCGGAATTACATGCTGGCGAATAGTCTGCACACGGCGTTGAATCTCTCGGATCCGGTTCTTCTCCGCCGTATAAATCCTACTGGTATAAATGCACCTCAGCTTCTCATTCTCTGTGATGTAGCTGTCTTCCGCCATCTCGCGTACTTTCGCTATCTTCACGGTGTTCTAAACGACCATTTCAAAGTCCCTTATTGGGGGGTGAATTCATATTGTGCGCGAGGGAAGAAAGGATTTCCACTGAAACAACTGAACCTCGCAAAAAGAGACACCGTATACCGTCGAACGCAACGCTCTCTATAGACATGACCAAAGGGATAACCAAGTGAGTGTATGTGTGTGACCAAAACGAGCTACAATAAGCGAGAAATCCTTCCTGGATACTGCCCCAAAGAAACCAAACCAGTGGAACCAAACCATAAAACTAGTTTCGAACGAATGTAGGCGTTATGTAGGGCAATCCTGTGGGACTTACGTAGTTGCGCAGCTTCTCCTTCTGTTCACGTTCGAGGTTTTCGCGACGTTCACGGGCCTGGTCCAGTTTTCCCTGGATCTGAGTCTCCAGCTGCTGAACGCGTTCGGATATTGCTTGGCGAACGCGAGCTGCTTGTTCCTCCTGTACATTTGTTAAAACGATCTCTAATTTTCTATCGAGCAGAGGAGACAATTACACTTTGTTGATTCTACTAACGTGTTCCTTGAAGCGTTCCAGCATCCTCTTGATGTTCTCATCGCGCTGAGCAGCGGCGGTCTTCAGCTTCTCTTCGACGGCGAGGCGGACCTCCTCGGTTTGCTGTTCGAGGCTCAAACGGCTCTTCTCGACACTCTCAAACTGAAAACGAAACAGAGATAAGTTCTAATGATCCTGTCGGATGTTGGAGTAGTTTGAGAGGTATCTAGCTTGCTGGCTAACTAACGTGTTCTTTCAGCTTGTTCTTCAGCTCGGCGATGTGCGCCTCTCGTTTTTCCACTGTGTGGTTCATCTTGGCGTCCAGCGACTCGCGGGTCGCGGCGATGAAAGCCGCGCTAAGTTCATCTTTCTTGCGAGCTGCCTCCTCAATTTTGCTGAGCTTAGCGGCAAGGGCGGCGAGCTTATGAGCTTCCAGCGAGAGTCTTCTCTCCTCCGCCGCTCGAAGCTTGTCCTCAATGGCGACTTGTTGAGTCGGACTCGTCTGTGGCGGCGACGGGGCTCGCTTCGGCACCGTTGGCTCTGCCAAGATCACCTCGTAGCGTAGCCCACCCTTCGACTTCTCTTGGCATCGGATCTCGGTCGCTATGGAACACCGACGTCAAATCAATCGAATTCTAACGACACCCCTACTCGATGTCTAATTAAATCAACCTGCTAATCCCTACGACACCACTGATAACTTAATTTATTCCCCGGATCGATTTCTCCGACGTTCTATTTCTCGGGATTTAAAATCAAATTGCTACTACTTCTTGAAGAATTGATTTCTCAGTTGCGAAAGGAAATGTGCTTTCCGCTTGGACTATATTGGGTAAGTGTTTCAGTAGTCAGCCATGTTCTGACCGAATATAATAATTTGTTAGAAGATATTTATTGTTAAACAATTTGGATAAGTGGACTGCGAATTTTATGCATTTGCGGCAAGAATAAAAGAATTTAAATATTGCATCTAAATTTCAATTCCTTAGTCGACAAAGCATGAACGGATCTAAAATCGTTAATAGTGTCCACACTCGAAAGGTTAAACTATGAATACCAAGTCCCTCTGTCTCCATTATCTTTCAATTAACGCTGAGAATTCGTATTTAGCGTAAAGGTCCGCAGTCCAGACAATAATTAATTTCTCGGAGATGGAACGTCGCTCGAGCGAGCAACGGCTATTACCGAGGCGCCGAGACAGAGTCTCCCCGATAAATCAGCGGGGCAATTACAGGCGGTGATTAAAAAGCATCATCGGGACAATCTATTTCCTTGATCCCCGTTTTATCCCGGCGAGTCTAGCCGAGTCGGTTACGGAAGTATGACTCAGAGAGACGCGAGAAGGAAGGATCGATCAGCCCTCGGGACGATTGTCTCTAGGCGCCACGACGTCTAGCGTCTGCACACGCACCTTTCAGCTCGGCCACCCCACACGAGCAACGCCGTGGCGAGAGAGAAGGAGCATGTTCTCCGACATATTCGCGCGGTGTCTGTCGATTTATAATTCACCCGGCGACATATTGGCGACTGTTCGCGCGGCGGCCAGAGTTCGTTGCACCTTGCGGGCCACGAGCGTACGCTCGATTCTCGGAAAATCGAGGGTCGATTCGATCGGTCGGCAACCCCCCGATTGCGCCCGTTTCTCCCGTCGTCGATCGATTTTTCCGAAAAAGGCAGACGGCGAGGCTACCTGTTCCAGCGGCGCCGTTTACCTTGACTTTGCCCGATCCGGCGGCTTTCGGATCATCAACTTTAACATCATTGACGGGGAGAAAAGGCTCGTAGCGACGAGGCGTATAAACTCTCGAGGGCGATTAAGCGCGCGCGGCTCGATCACGGCCGCGTAATGAGAACGCAAGTGCAGGGGCTCGTTAATTACAAGGGCGGATGGAAAAATAGCGGCGGGGCGCTCCGTGTGTGTACTCACTGATGAACTTCACTTTCTTCGGCTGCTTGGTCCGCGGTTTTCCTTTGCCGCTCGGCTTCTTGAAGGGCGCGTTGCCCCTTCTATCACCCGCTTCAGAAAAATTTAGAATCGATCAGAGAGAAAGAGAGAAAAAGAGGGGAGGGGTTCGTGTATTACCGTTGGGGCCACAGGGAATACAAGGATCGTGCTTTAATTATCGGGAAATCGATGCAACCGTCTACTCGCTATCGGCCGGCTACGGTGGCCATCTTGGAGGCCGCACCCTGATCGTTTTGCGGAGGTTTTCCGTGGATCACGTGCGTGACAACCACCCTCGCGATCCTCGCAGTCGACCAGATTTAAAGAGATTCATGAATCAGAAGCCCCGGGAATTATGTTACCGTTTCTAGTTTCTTTGATCTCGTTGGCTCTTAAGTTTTACGATCGAGTGGAAATAAGACATTCGTCCGTGCCTGCCGGCTCGGCGAACGATCCGCACACATGGCGGTGGCACCGCGGAGGCACAAGTGCACCATGAGTACCGATTGGTGGACGGCCGAGAAATTGATCGAACTGCAGGTGTCTAGGATAATACGATACCAGCGTGGTATCGACCACCGTCGACTGCGGTGAAAATACGGCTGCCATCAAGTTCGGGGAGCGTAATGCATAGGCTGCATGGCCTTAGAACGAACATAAAACACTAAGAAATAATCCTCTCATCAATACAAAAATTACTTGAATCATATCATTCAAAATCTACGAATTCTCTCTTTTCGAGGAGAACTTAACTAGATAGAATTACGACTCTTTCATGCACGAAAATTAAATCAACCGCGGTGCCGGTATTCATTAACAGACTAAGTAATTCAAGACCAACCTGGGTACTTTAAAAATCGCAACCACCGATCGCAGCCAAAACTGAGCAGTAACCGAAATTAGAACTCAAGTTCTATTGTATAAGGAGCCCATACCGACCGAAGCCGTCTCAAAAGTTGATCTAGCAGGATCACCTGGAGTGATTTACTGCGGCTCCTCCCTTTGGAACCACGTACTCGGTTTTGCCTGGATCGTGTTGAAGGCCGATCGCGGAGAACGGTTGCATCTCGTGTAGGATGGTGGAAACGTCGTGTTGGAGGACTCACCTACGAGGCCCAAGGGTGCCTTGCAGCTGTGACAGAAGCACTGCAGCACTGAGTCGCGCACGAGACCGATCAGCATGTTTCTGGCGTGTTGGGTCGGACCGTTTTCTCTCCGTTGGCCGAAACCGAAAAACCGAAAACGAAAGGAGCTCCGCGCGAAGAAGCGGCCGGGGCGCGACTACGACGGGGGGAGGAAAGGAACGAAAAGGAAAAAGCGGTGAGATGTCGGGCGAGAGGACACGTCCGACTGGCGATCAGGAGGGCCGGAAGTGGCTGAACTCGTATCTGGGGCGGTGGCTGGAGGGCGACTGATCCGCACAGTGCGCCACGACGCCCGGCGTCGCTCAATATCCACCCACCGGCGCCTCTTGCGCCCCGTAGCCGCGGCGGACACCACCCCTTCACCGTTTCGAGCAGCCTACCCGACGACAAGCCACCCTTCCACCTTCCTCTGCTAACCTCCAACCTCCAACCTCCACCTCGGAGCAGGCTTAACATGCCTATATCGTGGACCCGGCTGCCGGTCTCTAGGCACGTGTGGAAGCCTACGCGGAGGCGTAAAATACCATCTGTCCCACCCCGAACACCCCGCCGAGCCTCTTACACTTTCGGCTCCTTTCTCTACCTACCCCCCCACAGCAATCCTCTGGCCCCCTGATCAATGGACGCCCCGCTTCTTCGGCGGAAGCCTCGCGAAGTACCGCAGCACCAAGACGTTCCGGCGCCGCACACTGGGGCATTTCGCCCGAAGAAACTTAATTTTATAAACTTTACATAAGGCGAATCATAGCGGCCCGCTTCTATGAAATGTTTGGCCTTTTGGAAAATAATGGCTCTCTAACGCGATTGTTTGCCACGGGATGAAGCATCGCCTGGTCTGCAATTACGCCGTAAATGGCTCCAACTTTGCTTTGTGGCAGCGAATTGAAATGAATAATTTACCCGGGTGTCGGGTACTTAAGAACCGCCCAGGGGGTTCAAGTATCTGCTCAATCTGAACCACCCTTTGGTCTATTATATTCGAATTTCTGTTTTTAACGGGGCGAATGTAATTGTGTGCACGTTTGAGCAGTCGCTCCAGTGAAAAGGGGCCAATTTAAAACACGAAAATAGAGGTATCGTTGATACATCCTGCCCTAGAGGGGCGCGCGAACACTCGTATCTGCTCGATCAGAACTACCCTTGAGTCCACTACACCCCCGCTGAATAATTGATGATATCACCGGTCGAAGATCCACGCGAGAAACTTTTGCCTTTTCTTTTTGGATGCTTGTGGAATCTGTAACGCCACGTGTGCCGATTATACTCCAATTCCGCGTGAAACTATCATCTGTTCGAGGGCGACTGCGCTCGGTTGTATAAGAGACCAGGTTCTCGGCCAAGTGGCTGATGAATGAGCTCCTTTACGAATTTCACAGTTTAACGAACATATTTACATATGTTAAGTCAGCCGGCCGAATGGAGATGTAATGGGAAATTATTTATTGTTGCCGATTCAGGTGGTCTCCCAAGAAGCTGTGAAACACTAAACTGTGAAAACAGCGGAATTGAAGATTTTTAAATACTTAGAAGAAGAAATACCTTGCGTCTCAACTTCCGTGTCTTAGAATCGACTTAGAAAATTGGTGTTCCGGGTAAAGATCCGCAGTCTATTAGGTTTCCGGTGAGCGTGAAGTAGCGCGGATAGATTTCAATGGAAGTTCACGGAAAGGAGACGTTAAAGCGGATGAGTCAAGCAAGGATCGTAATATTTTATATAGAGCAATCGGGGCCTAATTATACGTTGGCAGTTCGGAAGCTACGGATGCCATCTGTCCGACCCCTGCCACCATGGAACCACTTATACTTTTGGCTCGGCTACCCTAGCCAGATCAATGGACGATATCTTCTTAGAGCGATTTTCCGTGGAATTCCGCAGTTCGGAGACGTTCGCAGTTCGCTGAGTCACGCGAAAGAATGGCAGCGAAATCGGGGATCATCGATCGCCATTCTACACACGGAATTGAAATCGTACCTCGTGTCTCGACAACGTTTTAACTATTTGAAAAATACGTCTTTCGGGGGTGCTATTTACCGAAAACTATCGTCCAATTCCGACTGCTCCGATTCGGGCTGGCAGCCAACTTTCTGATCAATGGACGCCTATCTCTGCGGAACTCCGTCGAGTTTAGCGCGACTCGCTTTTGTTCGACGTTCTTAGACGCTACTAGAAATAAGAAAGTATAATGGAAGATTATAGTATCAGTGTGTAGCCTAGTCCGAGTCCTAATAGCACGTTCCAACTACTCGATGGACGATTGTTGCTGTCGGCTTATTGATTTTCGAGTTTGCGAAGATTTTACGTAACCGTGGCCTATTTTGCGAGGCACGTTTTCTGCAAATCCAACCCTTCTTCTCAATCCCGAATCTTCTACTCCGTCTGCTTACGTCACCCAAAGACGCAATGTACGAAATGTCAACTTCGCAGTTGACATGCCGGAGGCCTACCGAAATCCTCGAAGCATTGCATCCGCTGTGCCAATATCTGCGCTAAGCACGTGCACATGGACCTAGTGGCGATAACCGGGTCCAGCTTGCCTTCTTTAGCAACCCTCTAATCTTTCTCTCAAGGACAGATACCTTCACCTACCTACCAGACGCCAGATGTTGAACCTTTAACCGGGTACGACCGGTTAATTAGTTCGTGTCCGGAGTCCTTCCATTTCCTTCTTGATCCAATAAATAATTCTTTAGGCTCATTTCATTTTAAATACAACGCAACATCAAAACAATATTGATGTTCGTCTCCTAATTGAAAAGTAACCCGGTTAAAAGGATAAACGATCATGTCTTTTGCGTGTTTCTGGCCAATTTCGGAAATGCTCCCGAGGCGAAAGCGCGTTCATATTTCCCCGAGCAGAAACGATTGCCAAATTGGTACCAAGGTCCGAAGTCCAGACTGCATTATCGAAAATGCAGAAGAGTGAATTACCAACAAATTTCCGGACGCCAGAATCACCCTGCATTGTCCGTGAGCGTGTTCCTCTAATTGTTTCGCGGCTCGAGCCACCCTCCGGAGGTCGGACCGGGCACAATTCAGCCATTGTCGCTCCCCGATTTCCTCCGAAATGGTTCATCAATATTTTTTCTTCCTGCCCTCCGCGTCTATATTTGCTCTAGATTGCTCTCCGCCGGAAAACTCCCGTGCTCTCTCCGGCACGGGGTTCATCCCCCTTGTCCTCGGATCTCTGACCTCCCCCATTTGTTTCCTTCGTCCTTTTTGGGGCGAATATTTGTACTCGCGGGGTTTTAATATATCGCGACATAGGGTCTGGATATGGGCAATCGCACCATCTCTGGTGGTTTTGTTTGGTTTGCTTGTAACAGTGTTTCGAGAAGTTTCGAATCTCTTTGCCGTTCCGTAAGAGATATGTAGGGGTGAAAGGCCCTAACTTCGTGAGTGCTCTTCTCGATTGCTGCTCATTAACCTTTATACATTTATACCAAAAATTTAAGAATAAACATAATGTTGTCCACTTATTCAAATCATTACGAGTCGAAATCAATTTTTATTTAACTCCTGTTCGTTGAAATCGACGAACATAATCGTTGTTATGTGACAATAAGAGATCACCGTCAATATTGACAGTGAAACGAGTGTCGAGGGAAACATTGTCGGTGATTTGAAAGTTTCGGCGACAAAACCGGTGTCGCGGAAGGGGTGTCGATGTAAACATTGTCGGTGATCACACACCAACGAGCCTGACTCGGTACGACAAGGGCTCGAAGATAAATAATTGAGGATCCTTTAATACAAGCGGTAATGTAGTGAGCCAATAAACGTCCCTCTAAATCTTCGAATAGTTACATCAAAGCGCATTAAATAATAATCAGTATAAATTTAAGTAGGGTCGCGACAGCCCCATTAGTTCAATTAACGATTAATATACAGAGTGCGACAGGATAGGGGTAGTACACAGCTAAGAACTGAAGGACACTCTTTATACAAAAGCGAAAGACATAATTTCCATTCGAGGCTTCCGTTAATCCTAAAATTTCCGATACGCTCGAAGGACTTCTAAACACCACCCTCCAAGAAACAATTCTATTCCACCCGTAATAAACGGCCCTATGGTTCAGAGAACTATAGGAACTACGCCTCAATTTTTCGAATATCTTACTCGGTAGTCGAGGGGAGCCACTTATGAAATTAGGGGTATCTACCCCGGTGGCGGGCTTGTAACTGTGCGCATGACGGTCTGAAAGTTCCGAAAATGGTATTTCAGGCTCCATAAATATGATCGCTAAAAATAGTTGCCGAGGCCGATTGCCCTTATCCGGTGGAACCCTTTCGACCCTGTTATTAAACGTCGACCGCTAGACGTTCACGGAAATGTCGAACGCCGCGAATACGCGAGAGAGAAAGAGAGCTTGCGATAGGGAGGGTGAGGTGTAGTGGAGAGAGAGCCGAGGGAATTCCGTCCTGTGTTTTCCGTTCCCGCGGATCGAAGAATCGCAGTGCCGGTACCGGCGTGACGCATTACGGGCGAAGGATACGTCCGCAAAGTGAATGAATCTTCCAACCTTCGGATCGATATCCGTGGAATATTTTCAGAAGCCGGCACACCGACCGGGGGAAACAGGAGGCGACGTTAATAATGCATTCGCCCCCTTTTTCCACTGGTCACGAACCGCGGCAAATTGCGCAGAAATCGGAACCACGGCGCCCGTTATGGTACCCGTCGCTCGAAACCCGACCGCATTGTTTGGCAACGGTTCCGGAGAACTTTTTCGGTAGCCCTATCACCTAGCCGTGCGCGAGGACAGTTTCCCTACCGGACAGGATCGTCCACTGAACTTATGGGAATCGGCTCGAAACCTAAGCTAGAACGCTCGAACACTCGACATTTGAGCCGGCTGCCGCCCAATCAAGCACGCTGAACGACAAACTAGGAGATCGATGATATTACGGACGTCGCGCTACTTTATATTTAACTGGGAACACAACGGTAAATGTTGCGTAGTGAATTATTTAAGACGTATGCGAAATTGCCAGCACCGTGCACAGAAGGGTTCGTTAGAATTTCAACTGTGAGAACAGTACAGCTGGTTGATCATCCTCTGAATTTGCGAGTAGCCCCATGACAAGGGTCAGAGTTTAAGGCGAGCTGATCCTAATTTGATCCCTGATCAGTATACCGTTGGTAGGCGACAAGCTGTCTGCTAGTCACAATTGGAGATTGGGAGATAATGGAAACTAGTCGTTCGTGAGCCGCTAGCTAACACAAATCTTCGTTATTCAAATATTATCAAGTCCGTTTTTTGTAATCTAACAAAAAGTAAAGGAAGTCAGCGGAAGAAAAGAAATCAGCCGGTCGGAAGGAAAAATATTTGCGGAACTCGATCCGGCAAGACGTTTAATGAGCTTCGCCAGCTCGTTAGATCTAATTGGATCTAAAGAAGCGTCAACGAAAAAAAAGAAAATAGAAAAGCCGTTGAGAGAGGTGGTCTCGTTCGACCAGGTAAAAATGCATCGTTTGAAAACGTGCTTTATCGATGTATACCCTTTAAGGCGGGAAGAAGAAGTTCAACCGAACGAGGGGAGAGGAGTGAAAGAGAGAGAGATTGAGTTTCTCTCTCTATGGAAAAACGGTGGCAGCGGCTCGATGGTATATCTTGCAGGCCGCTGGACAATCGGATTAACCTACGCACTTCAATGTCAACGTGCACAGAGGCCGTGTGCTGTTTGTTGGCAAACGGATAGGCGGTTTTTAGCGTTCTGTACACACGGTCGATTCTCGAACGACCGGTCCGTCGGGCTGAAAGGCCGACGCATAATGGACCGAGTAAGAAAAATGGACGTGACAATTCTGTACATTGTTTTCAATTTTATGAGAAGATTGTTTGGTTGCTTTAGCGCAAAATTAAAGCATTTTTTGTCAACATTTATGGTATTAATTAAAAATAGACGAAAAATTGTGTCACCCACATATGACCAACATTATTTTCTATGAGATTTTAAGGTGGTTCGTATGTATGTTAAATGAAATATCTGATTGTTCGAGAAAATAGGCGTTTCGTGGCAGTATGCGACGAGGCTTTAGTCGCGTGCTAGTGGTCGGCGCCGCGTTGAATTGTGAAATAGCATTATTTATCGATACGCGACACCCATGCGGGGCCCCGTTAGACCGGCCGCCGGCCACGGTAATGGGAGATCGATACAATTGTTTCGCATTGCGAAATTCCCGATCGCCGCGAAACCGTGCCCGATCGACGCGAGCTTCGATCAATCAAGACAGATCAATCGCTCGGATCTGTCCACTTTCTCGACCTTGGACAAAGGGTTTATCGTGTTACAGTCGGTATACTACCAGTCATTACTTCACGGTCTTTGTAAGTTTGTTATACATGTGGAGCGACAATTCGCCCTCTGTAATGTAATATAATAATTTCTTCTGGAGTTTTTATATGGAAAACGATTTTCAATTATCTTTTTTATTGGTATATAGTGTTAAAATACGGGAGAATATTTAAAAAGATTTTTATATTCACATCTCTACTGTCATGAACCACTTGGAGTGGCAGTACTCTCAAAAATTAAATTTTATTATTGCAATTGTTTGTTAAAAATCAATATCAACAGAATGGCTTATCGATTTCTCCAATCAAATGTAAAAATGACATTTTTTGAAATTGGGTCATTCCGCGAAAAGTTAGAAAACTTTTGAAATACAAATCTAAATATATTGTAGCCTTTACTAATATATCAGCATATCTCAAAGTATTTTTCTGAATTTAAAAACTGTTGATTATGAAATTAATTATGAAATTATAATTGTTTGATCAACAAGCCGATGAAACAAGCGTTCAAATGGTCGCAGTAGAAGCAGAAAAGTATGTAATCAAAATTATTTTAATTGTGATTAGATGGAACTGCGACTTATTTCCGGGGGTTGAGAACCACTGAAAGGCGTTCAAGCACTGCAGTCAAGTCAGGCTGCAGTTGCCACGGCGAAGTGCAGGCTGCACTTCTCCGAGGACGCCAATGGAGGGCTCTGACCTCTTCTCAGCAACTACTTTCTGCAGCCTTAGGGTGTGTTCCTACTGTCACCTAAATTGCCTTACTAATTAAGGATCCTTTGTCGCGGTGACTGCGCATCGGGATTGCCCAAAATCGCAATACGCGCGATCCTGCTCGCAATTCCTTTGTCCGATGCTATTTCGATACATTACTGATGACGACTTGGTATCCTGTCGCGAACAGCGAATCAATTCTTCAAGAAAGTGAACCGTTACGAACACGGCAATGGAAAATATCGTAGTATATACAAATAAATCAATCTATATATATGGTGGGGATAAATTAAATCAGACGAACCGAAAATTTGATAACTAATTTAAGATTAACGGAACCATCATTCACGTAACATCGGTAGCTTTTATTCATCAGAGCATATAGATATAGTATATGTATAGTTGTTTTATCCGTGTACATAAATGTCATCACTTACGTTCATTGCTGACAGGCGATTCCGTTGCAGTAGCCATTGCAGGGTCACTGGAAAAGAATACCTTTATCTCATGAAAGCCATACACGGACCGATCAGACGATTTTCATAAATTCTCGTTATCTTAAGTCTTATTTTCTACTCTATCTACTTGAAAATTTTTGTCTCGATACGTGAGTCCGCGACATTTGCGTTCTTCGAACAAAGAAGCCGGACAAAGAAACAATATTTACCTAGCTGTGTGGTTTCTCGAAAATCTTAACAATCTAATCAGCTAGTTATTGGAACACCTCGTTGCTCGTGCGAGAACGTACAAATGCGTTTTTTCTATTGTTTTTATCTTATCTCTAGGTAGCTGGAAGGTGAATAACGAATTACAATTAAATATGGCGCGCGGTTGTTGTTCTTATGTAAGGGGAGTGCAGCTGCAAGGAAGGAAAAAGGGACACGAAACTGACGCGAACGCTAGTTCGATGTGTAATGACACAGAGCCACGAAGGACACTGCACTGTTTGTAAGAACGGTCGTTTACCCGGCGAACGGGAATTCACGATGGTTTTTTCTATAGTTAACAAAACAGCGTTCAAGAAACTCGTTTGAACCGTGCTCTGGGAAAGCCAATGGCTGCGATTGACTTCTACGCATGATCACGTTCAAGAAAACATACCGCAGTCACGCCGTAAATCGAATTGCGGAAAACGCTGCGCGTTGATGCTAAAAGAAAAGGGGGAAATTGAGACACCGTTCTTTGTCTCGAGTGTCAACCGTAGAGATTAAGAATTTCGATACGAGACAGATGCATAAACGAGCAACCGGCACGGCGTCTCTTTGTTCGAATCGGTAGCGTCCCTATGTGCGATGCATGTCACCACCGAGTCCGGAGTAAATGCTCCGACTTACCTGTTTTTTCACCTCGGAAGAACAAAGAAACGATGCGTTCGGGATTACACGGTGCGTGTAGAAATGCTGCGGCAGGATGGATCACGTATACACTCGACAATAATGCAAGGAGATCTGAACGGTTGCTGGACTCGCTAGCTGCTTTTATTGCGACATACAAGTATCCCTGTGTATTCCAGCGATTCACACCAGTTACCGTTTGGCTACACGCATGACGCACACAAACACATTGAAACGACAGGGACCACCGCGCCTTTCGATTGGCCGACACCGACGAGCGGCGCGCTCCGATTCGTCCGTTTGAATTCGGAACGTTGTGTTGAACCGTAACAGGACGTGTCACGCGGATCCTTCACCACGCACTCGCAGTACCGTTTCATTGTTTAAAAGTATGGTGATTGTAAATAGGACAGGTTTGGAGAAGGTAGCCGTAGCTTTTTGCGTTTGCTTTGTTTATCGCGCGATTATATCTATTCGATCTGCGTCGTAGAAGATCGAGGGACGGACCGACGGCTACAAAGCCGTTTGTTATTATTCGAGATGAAATTTAAAAATTGGTACACACGAGATAATAAATTCCTTAATTTTGAATGCAAAGCAGACCGTTTGGATCGTTAATGTTTCATTAGTTTCGGTTCAGTTTGACTCATGGGTTATTAATAAGTACGATTTATTTATTGAATATAATTTTGTTTATTTATTTACTGTTTACCGTCTATTATGGAGGCGACAACGGTTCGTGCATATGTATACACATATGCGCGTCTACATTTTCGAGCGCGAGACGGTCGCACCGTTTAAAAAAGATTCATTCTGGATGAATCATATGTCTCTACATCTCCAGCAACGTGCGACCAATATGTGTGGGAAGCTGTGACCGTTGTGCGACCATACGAACGTAAAAATCCGTTCCAAATATGGTCGAGTCGTTATAACTGGTTCTGATGATTTTACGAGAAGACGCCATACATTCGTTAAGGTTTTAGCTAAACCTTTCGAGTTTCACTTTCAATAATTCAACTTAGAATTACCTTTTCGCTAATAATGACTCGTTCCAATCAGCAGGTTTCAGTTTTAATTAGATCCTAACTTAATGAAAGATTTATAAATAAAACGAGGTATGTTCCAATCAAGGATATATATCTATATATATATATATTTTTTTTTTCAAATTACTTGTCTTCTCCATAGTAAAATATATATGTTAAGGTTGCATATGGTAATACATTTGTATCAAACTGTTTCTTATACAAATAAAAACTTATGCTTATTTCTTGGTTGCGGCAGTATCTTTGTAATTAAATATCATGATTTACGAAATGATCTGTTAAATAAATCTTGAGCAAACGTGTGGCAGGCGTATTGTTCACAGTTGTTTAAGAATGTAATTACACTGAGGTAGAACACGTTAATTATTACAAAGATACGGAACACAGAATAATTCATACTTGACGTCACAAGAGGGGCTGTTACATTTAACTGAGATAGATGTTCTATTATATAAAAAGGATTGTCGCTTGACTTCACTTACGTTAGTTAGCGCAACTAAAATATCTTTTTATGCTGACATCGTTGAATATTTGCAATACAAAGTCTGGCAAAAGTTCTAGAAAAAGAATGTATAATTTGTACTCGCAATAAATACTTCCCAGCAGAAAAAAATCTGATCCATGCCACTGGGACGAAGACAAAGATCATTCATCTTATAGTTTAACTTACTCATTCTTTTGTTCATAACACAGTGTATAGTTTCGCGTTGTCAATTGTCCTAGCTATCCTAGTTACCAATTTTCGTCATACAAGGGGGTACCATCTCCGCTGAGGGACATACTCTGGGGGCTAGAGTTCGTAAATGGAGTTCCTCTGGGAGATTTGTATGACGGTGTGCGACCAGACGGTGTTCTGTTCCGTGGAGTTGATCTATCATTTTGGAATTCTTGGTTTCGCGGTGTCTTTCTGCTGTCGTCGTATCTTGGAGTAATATTTCTAAAACAAAAATACAATGGTAGATATAATCATTTCTGATGATCATAATTAGACTCCAGGCTGTAATCATAATAGTTCATGTTTCACTTACGATTCTTTGGAAGTGGTTTGCTTCGCACGCGCCCAAGCTTCGGCGGCTTTCGACCAATTAGTTGTATCAAACGCATCGGAGCTGGCTCTCTGAGATTTCACAGGTCTATGAGAATTAGTGTTTATTGCAGGAGGAATCGGTTGCAAAAATGGCCCTTTAGCATTGCTAGGCGTCTGAGGATAGTGAGGCGTGTGATGCGGAGTATGATATGGAGTCATGAATGGCGTCTGGCCCGAAGGAGTGTATGGCGTGAACATTCCATAGTTATTGACGCTCGCGGCTCCTGGAGTATGCGGCGGATAATGCGGGGTTTGACTTGCGACCTTAGAGAGGTTGTGCAGCATGTGATGCGGCATACTCTGAGCTACTCTCTGTACAGCATCCGGATTCACTCCTGGAAAAAATGATTTTATTAGAGCATGAAAATGATACGATGTTTTAGTAGAATAAAAATCAAAATTTACCGCTAATTGCTGGTGTACTAGTGTACGGTGTTCTAGAAGCCATAGCATGGGGTGTACCAGGTGTAACCTGACCTGGTATGGGATCTCTGAAGTGTTCCTTAAACCAGCGGAACAAATCACTCACTCTGCTGAACATATGTCCTCTGAATTTAAATCCATCAGGTGATACAGACACATATTCATGACGGCAACGGGATCGTGGAAGATATGAGAGCAGGAACTTTCCAGGGTAGCTCTGAAATGAAAGATCAATTATCGATTTTTAGAAAATTCCAGAAACTTAAAATTCCTGATTTTTTGTTGAATCGGGGTCTAGCCAACTATACCCTTTGGACCAAATTTTACCTTTGCTGCGGAAATAATGTACGGTATTCCACCAGGATTCTGTTTCTTCTGCTCCTTTATAATTTCCTCTGCCTTATCTTTGATGCCTTCTAGTGTTGGTTTGAAGTACTTGAAGTCCAAGAGTTCAGAGGCATATGCCGCCATCGGATTAACGTGTCTTGCAATAATTTCATCGAGATCTTCAAACTCCTCATTACCAATCCACAGACTGCGACCCAAAGAGAATGTATTCTCTTTGCCCTCTTCCCTCACATCTATGTGCTGATAAATCTTTTCTGTGACTTTCCACGTCACAGTCAAATGATCCGATCCTTTGCTACTTGGCCGTATTATGGCTTCTCCTTGTTTCATTGCTTGCATCAATCTTTCGGCTTCCGCAAAGCTTACATTATGGAAGCTGGGGTGAATTATAACGCGTTTCACGTAAGTTTGCCTCTGTTGTACTTTCTTAGCATCCTCCTCAGTCTTCTTGTCTTTTTCTTCTGCATCCGCGTCGTAGTAAACGTCTTTCTGAGGTCTAAAAACAATATACATAGTTTATTATTTAGATTAATGATCGAATTTCAAAAGAAAAGTGTTATTTGATACATTACCTCCACTCGCGATTTTGATCTATAAGGTCGCTAGTTTTACTTGTACATTCTACGCTGAATCGTTCCACCTCAATTTTTATTATGCGACAATGGATCACTTGGCCCACATGTACCCTTTCTTCTGGATTGCCAACGTGCTTGTCAGACAAATTCTTTATATGAATGTAACCGGATATATCATTATCGAGCTTCAAACGCACTCCAGTTGCTTTTCCAGGACAAGCGCCTGCATCAAAGTGATTCCATACTTCAGAAAGTTCTGGGAAATCATTTTTTAAACAGAACGGACACTGCCACAGGCCGGTCTCGTCGTTTCTAACCGGATTCGCCTGGTCTAGTTGTTCTCCTTGCGGTTTTCTATGACTGATTCCAATTACCTTCGCCAGAACTAATTTACCAACGAAAAATGTTTCAGGGGTTTCTTTGGTTAAGATATCAAACAAGTTCTCTGTGTTCGGAGACTGATAGGGTACGCGGAGGTCTTTGTACCTAGAATTCAGTTCAGCCCTTATGTCGTAAAGAGTTATGCATTTATTCCCAAAGCCCTGTCTTTCCAATTCCTCTGCGAATGCGTCTAAGTCTAGATCCTTCAATCTTTCTGGCGATTCAAGAATTTCCTCCAAGGCACCGGCAGGATTCGCGTCCTCGTCGTCGTACTCTAAAGCATCTACCGCCATTTTTCTAGCCCACTCATACGTCTCTGGGTGCACACGTGAACCATCCAAGACTTCCACATACGCCTCGGTGCTGTCACCCAAGCTGTTCGTGTCTATCTTAATGAACCCAGCGCAATTAACGAATACCTTGGGACCCATGTGACAGGCTGTTATAAGCTGCGTTCTGTTCTCTAATCTCTGATTGGTCTGTTTCAGGATCTTCATCAGAGACTGTGCCTTTCTAGGCCCTAAGCCACATACAAATTGTACTAAGTTCGAGGTGTAAGGCTCCTGAACAGCTCTGTTCAAATCTACTCCCACTTCGTTCACGCAGTTTATAAACTCTAAATATAAATTCTCGATAAGATCCTCTTTAGGCAATTGATCTTGCAAAGGATGGTACTTAAGGCACAGAATTTCTTCGTCTATGGTACACAATTGCGAGAACTCCAACAGCGGATCTTGTAGTCTTCTAGCCAAGGATATAGCTTCTCTCAACAGATCTGGATAGTCTCTGAATTCTGCAACGCCTCGATTGCTGTTCGAATAAACTTTACTCAATTCATTGTCGCATATCTCCACTTGGATCTGAGGGAATTGTTCTTCCTCCATTAGAGTAGTGATACATTCTTTTATGTCTGCCACTATCATTAATGCATCTCTGGATTCACCGCCTACGACCACAACGTGTGGTTTTTTCGTGGCAATGAAATTCTTAACTGCTAATAAATCAGCCTCCTTCAATACCTTGTCGTTCTCTCTAAAACCGTTCTTCCGTTTCATCAAATGCGGTAACCTCAAGTAGTCGGTGCATTCTCCGTCTGGAGCGATCAAGCAGGTGAACGCGGATTGAGATTGATCAGGTACATACGCCACACCCATTACACGGATTCCTTTGCTTGTATCCCAATCGTCATCCTCTTCATCAAGGAATTGGCAAGAGTACGGAGCGATTTTTATCCAGTTGTACATTTTACGGCAACAGGCTTTCATGACGCAATCTTTTGCTTCTGTTAAGAGATTGGACCGCAGCTCCTTTTTCAATTGCGGTATTATAATTCGGTTCAAAGCCATCTCGACGCTTCCGGTTCGCAGAGCATTCCAGTCCTGTACGCTTTTACTAAATTCATCCCTGTAGTACAGCTGCTTCACTTCGTCAACATAATTACTACTAGTGTTTCCATCTATCACGTCGCTAAACGACACCGTGACAAGCTTATCCTCATGTCCCATCATTAATTTCAGGAACTGATCTCCGACGAGGTCTGGTACAGGCTTATCTTTAACGTACTTCAGCGTGTAAAGTGGATGATTTTCATCGATCTCCTTCATTCCCTTTTTGGTAGGTTTCACGGATATCTTTGCTCTCTCCATGTACATCTCTCTAACACATTTACGGACTAATGGTTCGTGCGCTAATTGGATCGCAACCATTAATTCCACACCCTTGAGAACTTCGTCGGTCGTTTTAAAAACAGCTGAGCAGAATTCCTCAGCCACTACAGCAGGCTCTGAAGGTTCCTGCTCCACTTCGTGACGTTGATAATTATCTCTGAGATTCTCGGCGAAATGCTCAGGAGGGAGACCAAATTTTTTAGCAAGACCGTCTAAACCAGCCTTTCTGCAAATAGCATACGGGCCCTTTCGAACAGGTTGCTTCAACGTGTCCTCAGCTTCTTCTTCTATTTCTTCTATTTCCGGTAATTCTTCTGGAGGATCTTCTCCGTTTTCTTCGGCTTGTGCAATTTCCTGCCTCCTCTTCTCGATTCTAGATTTCCTGCGTGCTTCCTTCTCCTTTCTGCGCAAGTCCTCCTGCATAGCAGGAAGATCTTGACTATAGTAAAGCATGAAATGCCGATAAATATCATTAAATTCTTCAGAGGTCTGGGCACTTTTGAGTCGCTCGATGTCATCATCTTTAATTATTCGTATATTATCTGGCAGTGGAGCATCAGGATTTTTCATGATCTCATCCAATTGGTAGTTTCTCATTTTATCGAACAACTTCAACAAGTTCTCCTTTCTTTGTTTCAATTGACACCATTTCCCGTCATATTTATATATCTTCCATAAATCATTGATATTTAGTTCCGGCAGGACATATTCTTTTCTATAAAATGAAATGAAAGGAACCTCGAAGTTCTGATTACGCATAAAATCGATAGCCTTCTTGATCTTGGCAATCGTCTGCGGACCCTTCTTTGCTCTTTCCTTGGCCTCTTCGTTCAGGTGAGCATCTTGCACCGAAATTGTCGGTTGACAGAACGCTTGCTTATAGATCCAATCTGCTTCGAGATCTAATTCATCCGAACCTTCTGCTGTCGGTGTAAGTGGAATAGTTCGTAATTGCATACGTTCGGGAATGTCTGTAGTTCGAATCTCGTTATCCACATCGGTAAAATGACCGCGTATAAGTTCGCTGGGTTCATAGATTTCAAAGATACTTTTCTTTGTACTTTTCTTCTTTAAATGCTTCTTCGACCGTCTCGGACGATCTCCTTCCTCTTGAAGATACTCATCTTCTTCGTCTTCCTCTTCCTCTTCAAATCCATCCTCTCCATATTTTCCAAACTCGTCGTAATCGAAATCAATGCCAAAAATATCTTGAGCCTCTTGCAAAGCAGCATCAGAGAAAATAGGTCTCCTCTTCTTCTTCTTCTCGGTTATTGGCACTCCATCACCATCCACAATAAAATCATCTTCATCTTCACTCTCTTCTTCATCGAAGGCATCCACATCTGCCCTCTGGCTGTGACTAATTTCACTTCTTTCTTCATCCTCCTAGAAAGAAAAATACATACATAAAGGATAAATTTTTACTTTAAAAGGCTTATTAAATACTTACATCTCCAGAGCCTCCTTGGAATAATTCATTAGCAATTGCATCTCTTTCGTCGTCTCCTTCTCCCTCTTGTTCACCTTCAGATTCTTCATCTTGTATTCTACGAAGGCGTTTAAACCGATGTTTCTACAAAAATAAATAATGTAAGAGGCTTCTATGATCGTAATTTAAATTGTTCTTTTAATTATTCTTTATATACCCTTTCAACTTTAACTCCTAAATTTTCTTCTAATAGGTCATAGTCTTCATCTTCTAAACGGTCATCAAACTCTTCGTCGTCACTCTTTTTACGTTTTCTAGAATCATCCGATGCATCACTGTCCTCACCATCATTTTCTTCGATCGGATTGTCATCGATGAGCCCATCAATTTGCCCTGCAAAGAATACGCAAAAATTTAATGATAAAATCTCGGTGAAAAGAAAGTAGCATATTTTAACCATTGTGTAATCAACCGGGTACCCATTTACTGTATTTCTTTCAACAATTTGTTAATGTTCCTTTAGAAAATATTATAAAATTTCTCAGAATGTCCATTCTTTACTGGCTAATATATTAATCTATAGTCTTATAATGAGAATTTGTGCAGACATGTTAAATACAGAAAGGTTTTAAATAATTTATACATTTTGGTTGACTACATAAGGGTTACGTAAAAAAAGGAGTAAATTTCGAAAAATATTAATAAAAATTTTCGAAGAAATAATATGTAAAGTTTGTTCGTGCCTTCATCATCATCGTCTTCATCGTCGCTATCTTGCATAGCCTTCAGCCTCTTTAGCTTCTTTCTTTCATTTACATTAAGCTCTTCCTCCTCCTACAACACCAGAGGATTCTAGGTTATCTGAGTTCATCCAATTAGTATTCTCGTATTAAACGTTTCAATGCCTACCTCACTTTCCTCAGCCTCGGCGTCCAAGTAATCAGCCATTATTCTGTAATGAATATACGCTGCCTGCGGTAGAAATATACACAAAGAACAATAACAAAGCGAACAAGCTAATTCGAACGATAACTATTTCGGGAGAGGAAGTAACCGTGACATCTGCACAGCTGTTTAATATATATAAAGGCTTGCTTGCAAAAGAATATATCTAATCAGCTGACAAGGTTGGTAGCCGATTGGGCGGGTCTTTTGTCGCTTTTCTTTTTAATAATAAAAAATATGTATAAAATTGTATCAACTAAGACGCTTGTGTAATTAAATACGAAGCTACATTTACAAGATGGATTTATGTACGCGTCGAGTGCAAAGTTCTGAAGCCGTATTCGTAATGAACTTACTTACAGACGCGTGCGTAATGACACAGTGGCACAGCTGGGCACAGCGCTGTGGTACTCAGTGGTACTGGAAATTAGTTCTTGAAGACACCGCAGAGTTTAGACTCTGATGTGTTCTATGATCAAGTGGCCAACTAAATTCCTCGATAGCGTGGTAGCATAAAGTACATAAATATCGCGGGGTGGAAACGTGGTGAGATAACGCGTGAAATGATCAGGATACAAATTTAAAATCTGCCAGCTATTGAAACTGTTAGTTGACTATTTCGCGAACATGTTAACTAAACAGGAGTCTGGTAGTGATAGCCTGTTGGAGAAGCTTGTCAAGAGTGATGGAGACAAGGTTAAGAATTGCCGGAGAATTAGCGCGGACAATATCGAAGGGCATAAATTGCGACATGGCACGGACAGTTTTCCAAACATCAATGAGAGACCGGTTGAAGACATTTCGATCGAATTCTTTTACAAACCACACAGCATTACGTTGCTTCTGATCGCAATTGGCGCTGTAATATACTCAGCATTCACTAGGTAATTGAATACTTAATTTCTCTCGTGTGAATTATGCAAATGAAAATTTCAATATCGATCGTTATTTAACACAGGGACACAAAAAATGTCGAGGATAACATTTGGGCTGGCGTACTTTGCATCATATTCTTTTTTCTCATTATATCTATACTTACATTTCCAAATGGACCATTTACAAGGCCTCATCCAGTTGTTTGGAAACTTGTATTTGGTTGTAGCGTGCTGTATCTGATGGGACTGCTGTTTCTGTTGTTCCAAGACTACGATACAGTTAGAAAAATTTTTGTATGGATAGATCCTGCCTTGGCGTCGTTTCATATCGACATGGACAAGGAATACGGTGTTAATTGTTCAGACATTACATTAGAGAAGATATGGAACCATCTAGACATATTTGCAGTAGCCCATTTCCTGGGTTGGACGTTCAAAGCTATCTTAATTAGGCACCTTGGTATTTTATGGGCCATCAGTGTTATGTGGGAAGTAACGGAAATAGCATTTGCCCACTTGTTACCAAACTTTGTGGAATGTTGGTGGGATGCTTTTATACTTGACGTTCTAGTCTGTAACGGTTTGGGTATATGGGTGGGGTTAAAGATATGCTCCCTCTTGGAAATGCGTGAGTACAAGTGGGTAAGCATCAGAGACATCGAGAGCACCACTGGAAAGTTGAAGAGAGCCATGTTACAGTTCACTCCTGGCAGCTGGACTGCTGTTAGATGGCTAGATCCAACTTGTACATATATGCGATTTGTTGCTCTCTGTCAGTTGGTTATTTTTTGGCAGGTGTCGGAGCTCAATACGTTCTTTTTGAAGCACGTATATGAGTTCCCACCCTCTCATCCATTCGTTGTGGTGAGATTGGTACTAGTTGGAGTAATAGTTGCACCGTCAGTTAGGTAGGCAAGAGTCATTACACAGAGTTAGTATCAAGTATGCAAATACTAGTAAAATGGCCATTAAAAGAATTTTTCTTATCAAGCTGTGCATTATTTTGAATGTTATTATGTAAATTGTAGGCAATACTACATGTATGTAACAGATCCAACGTGCAGTAGAGTAGGCACGCAGTGTTGGGTGTATGGTGCAATTATGGTTACAGAAGCATTACTGTGTATAAGGCATGGTGCCTCGTTATTCGAGCGCACGCAAGCACTAAACATACTGTTATGGCTACTTTGCCAATCTCTAGTCTCTGTTCTCTGTGTCTATGGCTGTGTTCTTTGGCATCAATACTTTGAGGTATGTGTTTCTGCTTCCCTTGGTTCTTTTTTAGAGTGGGAGCACCAGCAGTTTACGTTGTAACTAACTGTATGATTTATTTGCGTTTTTTATGCCTTTTGCATGGCTCTCGTCTTTCCAGACTGAAAAGAAAGCTACTACAAAACAGTCAGTTACCCAGCTAGGCAACAACCATGTGGACGTAATTCATAGCACTGGTATGTGTTGATGTCTATCACAGTCTTTTGAAGTGTGCATAACATTTCATGCTAAGCCGATAGTGTACTGAGCTATTGATTTATAATTAACAACTACTAAATATAAAACAAGAGTGCCACCCAAACATTCTAAAGTCTATTACATAATCGGCGTGAACGGTATCAAAGCAGAAGGAATTGTGTCATGGATGTATTTGTTTCATGTACTCAACATTGAAAAAATTTGACAAATTTTCTTAATACGTGTCCGCATAGCGTTCTATTCGCAACGTTCGAAAAGAACATATTAGTAAGTGTAACAATAAAATATCCGTACAAATGCAAGTGCATGCACAAAGATATATTTGAGCTCAATGTTCGTACGTGTATCGCTGACCAAAAAAATATATATATAAATAATATACAGTCACAGCTCAGTTCATCATTGGTCTAACAAACTCCAATTACAACGTTCAATCTCAGCAACCGTGATCTGTGTTTTAGGGTGTATGGTTCTTTCTGCAGAGCCTGTGGATGTACTGGAAAAGAAGCAATTGTGAACAAGTTCACAGCAAGAAACGAACGACTTAGAGTGAAGTGGTGACACTCACGAACATTCTAGTCGCATTATAAGGAAAGAACGCATGACAAAAGAATATTATAAAGTCTCGCTAGGTTACTGCTGTATGTATGATCGGGTATTCGCATATTGCGTTTTGTTTGCCTGTGTGAATGTTGACGAAAACGAAAAAAAGAAAAAAACAAATGTTGTTACCACTTAATATATCAGGCTTCCTTATATACATAAAGTGAAAGAAAGAAAAGATAAAAAGAACAAAAAAAGTATGTAAACAGTCGCTATGACATTGGCACACTATCCGGGTTCTCTTCGGTGTGAAGATACGGGAATACGTCGCAGCTATAGCTTGGAATTAGCCCCGAGCCGTATGGACATTCCCAAGCCTCGCCTAGGAGTTTATTGTTTGACGCGGTCGCAAAGATGCGTATGCGACTCGGTAAATGCTCGTCCTCGTGCAATGACACATACGACGACGTAAGTGGTAGCTTCGTACAGTGCATCTGAAACAGATCGGGAAGAAATCGAGAAACAATTCTGTCTAATGGTAATCGTCTTAATAATTGTAGATATAAACCGTAAATGCCATCGCTTGTAATAAGAGTACCTGAGCATATGTGAGATAGAATAACTGATTCGAGTCAAGGTCAAGCCACGGAAGATGAACTTCCTTACGAGATCTCAATCGATCCAAAGTGTCATAGGCTAATCTGAGTCCCATCGTCTCGGATAACCGTTCGTTCAGCGTCAATTGCGAAATCTGAAAGGGTATACCGAGAGGAATACGTTTCGTTAGTCTCGAAAGGATAATTTTTTTCAATAGCGAGAAAGAGAGAGGCAGACAGGCATGTGGTCCTCACCCTGTAAGACACGGTCTGCCCTGTAGACGGCAACGTCATTATCAAAGGGTCATCGTAAACAGTTTGCTGGCAGTGTGTGTAACTCACGAAAGTCGAGTTCGCAACGTTGCCGTCGAATATCACAGTGTGGTGTCGCGATCCAGACCGGTAGAATATACCTGGTGTGCAGAGAACAGTTATTTGGACAATTAGACGACGCCATCCTTTACAATTTACAAGTTCCTCGACGAAATCCACCGTTATGGATTTAGGATATTTTAGCGGCGTTATATTGTTACGTATTATAATTACCGTTTGCGTCGAAGTGATGAGCTATCTGGTGCGCTATCGTGCTGCCGATCGTCGCCAATGTGATGTAATCGAACGACGAATTGTCATACTTAATGGACCAGTCGATCGCGCCGAATGGTATCACGACGAGACTCAATTCGTAAACCACAAGCCCCTTAGATTCAAACGGCGTCGTGTAGTATGTCCAACTGTGCAATGATAGAACCGCAGGATAAAGAATAACTCTAGGACGTTTTGTACGCGTCTGTGAAACGAGCACCTTACATTTGTTCAGGATCGCCTGGGTGGTAACGAAATTGCATGTACATCCGCTTCCGGTACCTCTTCATCAAAGTGATAGAGTTGTTGAAATAATTGTCCGTTAACTGCAATCGAATCAAATTAGGAGCCAGGCATGGGCACAGATTGCCTTGCGGGGCCACAGAGCTCTGTCGAAACCAAGAGCAACGAATTCACGCCCACTCAGGGTCTGCTACACAGCCTGCCGCCACCATTTGCCCCGAAGAGTTGCCCCCAGGGGCAAACCAGGGCATAAGCGTCGCCCATGCCTGTTTTTCCACGTACCTTGTCAGTTTTCATCGAACCGTAAACCGATTCATTGTGACCGAAATAAGATATATCGGGTGTGACGACTTTCAGATTATCTATCTTAGCGACCAGCCTTCCGCGGTCTTCTTTAGTCCATTCTGACTCTTCTACTTTTAATTTCAGCGTTTTCTTTAGTTCCTTGAACAACCTGTGTATCTGATATTTTTTTTTACGGTATTGAATACTCTATGAATATCGAATCTAATAGAGATGTTCATCTGTATAGTTTCAGGTTGAATATCTCTGATTTAAATGATACTGGCGCACGTAGGCGAATTCTTACGGTTTTATTCATGTACACAAGCTCATCCTTCGAGAAAGTGGAGATGTATAAATTCGATGCTTCGGGGGTCAGCAGTTTGGTAGCTACGCGAAGACAGTAGTCTTTCGGATCCACGTGTTTCGGTAGAATCAACTGCAAGAAAGCGATCGCTCAAAAATACAAAATTAATTGCAGAAGAACGCGTGACGTACCTGCTGATAAAGTGTTTGCGCGTACAGTCCGAGCAAGGCGTTGTTTAACTCCTTCGGTCTTTTGGACCCGAACTCCTCGAGGTTTTTCAAACCTTTGTTCAGAGCTTTGTGAAAGTAAACCTGTACGGACACTTCTGGTGCAATGTCGGCACCCGTTAGCAATTTGATCAGTTGCAGCCAGTTTATCTATAAATGATGTCTGTACATAATGAATAATGTTTGCCGAGAGGCTTGTAGCCCGACTAAATTTAATTGACCGCTCAAAACACACCGCCGTCTTTCTCGAAGCGGAGACCGATTTGAGCGGTCAATTAACACTAGAACTACCGAGCAATAAGAGTTTTATGGAAATCGTGAGATTCCGGAAATTGAGGCTTTAGTTGACTATTGTTATAATCTTTATAGTTTCAATAATTGTAAATTTGAAAACGGGTCATTCCGACTTCTCTGGTAGCTCTAGTGTTAATTTCGATCCGTCTAGAATTAACATTTTGCCTGCCGGGAAAATTCTGTTGATAAGATTCTCAGTGATTATGCTATATCAAAAAGAAGCTTAAAAATCTATATTTAAATAATAATCCCAAAAGATTTTATTAGATTACGTTACTAGGCATTTGCTACTGCTGTTAAAGAATTTTATATATAAAGTCCGCGTCTATAAAATATATAGCAGTTTTATGAATTATGGAATAGTGGCCGGCAGGCAATGTGCTAATTACAGCCGTTGAGCTTTGTCTTACGATTTTCCAGTTCGTTTGCAGTTCGGTGATCGAAACGTTGGTATAATCTTTCATTAGATACGCCTTGCGAATTTGGTCCTTGGACGGAAAATTCTGGAATGCGAGAATCTCGTGTTTACCTTGTTATTAAGCCGTTTTTTGAGATTAGTTAAGAGAATTATCGTCTCGACTCACCGCGAAGAACTTCTGCACGATTTCGATATCGATGTTGATGACCGTGGTTTCCACGTACTGGGAGATGTTGGACAGGGACGTGTTTTGCAACCCGTCGAACACATCGAGTACCGAGAAGGCTTCCCTGATGGAACTTAGCAACTCTTTTGTATTGTTCTGTCGCTAATAAGAAAGAGAGAGAACGCGTTGACGGACAATGTTAAGTGCTCCAAAAATCGCGATTATAGTACGACTTAACATTGTCCCTTCTTGATTAGCAGACTTTTTTAGCGATAGCGATTGCGAGAACTTCGAGAAAAAAAAATCAAACCTGTACTATCGAGTACACTCAAAGCCTGATAGAGTATATTCGAACCTTGTACAAGTACTTCGCTGTTTTTTGTATATATACACGTGCATATAATGTATAGACACTATATTTACGTTCGTACCTGTACGTCCGCGCAGGGCCGAGCCGAAAAAATCTGTGGCCTAAAAAGGACCACACTATTAGGAAACTTCTATTGTATAGTACTAAAACTCAAGATATTTCGAGGCTTTTTTCATTTCGGTGCCTTTCGAATCTATCACTCTGGAGCGACGTTTTTCTCGGCTTTACATATCTGCCGGCCCTGCCCGTGTATAAAATAGCGTTCGAATAAACTCGGAGAGTATATCCGATATACTTGTCGAGTTATGTAGATTATAGTACTTATAAGCAGAGATGGGCGGATCGTTGGATTAACCCTTAGAAGACGATTTCGTGGTAGCCATGTCTGATTCGTTCAAATCCTACGTATAGTTAACTTTTTAGAAAATATTTTTAAGCATTTTCTTCCGTGATCTACATGAATCTTATTAGACCTAACAAAGCAGATTTTAAACTGGACCAAAGTCCCGTCATCCGAGGGTTAAGCAAAACTCGATCGATCGGTTCGTTTCGTTCGTTGTTCGATATGCTGCGTGTCTGGGTGATGAATATGGTCGATTCTGCTTATAAGTGTCGAGTTGTCGAACCCAATAAAACGACAGATACTTAAATTCGTGAGCACATATTGGACTTGGTCCCATGGCTACCGATCCGTATACATATCCGTACTTTGCACGATTTGTATTCTTTGTACAGTTTCTCTAGATCCACCGTCTTTTGGTCCCTCTCGAACTGACTCGCGTAACAAGGATCATCCTCGGTCCCATCGACCTCGAAGGGACTCTTGTACCTCGTAGGGCCTATCTTCAGGGTGAATATTCTCGGGTCAGTCTCGTTAAGCTCCGGGGATACGTCGAACAATAACGCGCTGAAGAAAAGAAAAGAATAGGCGAACGTGCGATATTTTTGTACAGTCGTTGCTGTCCGAAATCTCATACCTGTTATGTAACAATAGCTGACCAACCAGGGTGGTGAAGTTCCCGTAATCCTTATCGGATAAGTCGTCGGTAGTGCGAAACTTTCCAACATTGTTCAACGCTTGTTTCGCTGTAAAAAGGAAAAAAATATGTTGTATTATTCATTATTATACAAGTAAATCTATATTCAAGTTAGAGAGTGGTCGGATACCCTTCACGTACCCGCACGTATCTTGTCCTTCAGGTTCAGTGTCTCGTAATGCATGCAACTGTTGTAATATTTGGCGAACAGGGACGAACTGCTCTCGCGAATCTCCTCTCGCAATTGCCCTAATGAGAACACAAAGCTTGTGCATGAGTAGTCCACAGAAACCATATTCACTTTTCATTTTAAAGAATCACGCACGCTGAATTCCGTCTCTCCAAACTCGAAGCGCTTATTTCTTACAATTGAAAATATTTGAGTTTTACGTTCACTTCGAGTTTAAAAATCAATTTTCGCTTTTTATTAACCCGAGAAAAATACATACTCATTATGCGATTGTAGGCTACGCTCTCGGAATCCACTTCTCCAATTCGAGGATCTGCTTCGAAACCACCGCAAGCGTATTCGTAGAAGTCATCGCACGGATCGACCGAGTGGTTCATGTAAAACAACATTTTGCTAGCCAGGTTTTTGCATTCGCCTAGTGTACACACTGTTGTTTTCTGTTCATTACCGGATGTAGTAGTTAAAATTTCACTTTGCACTGTACTTTGAGGACTGTCGGTCGTACTTAAAACAGTCGTTTCTTCCTCACTTCCGGATGTGGAAAGAATCGTTTCTGTGGAAAACTCCGCATCCGTCGTACTCGAAAACATTGAGGTAGAAGTTTCTACTTCTGTAACATCTTCGGATTTTTCTGTAGTCACGGTTGAAATTTCTGTGGCACTTTCTGTAGACGTAGTCGAAGCCTCGACAGTTGACTCCTCGTCACTATCAGTCGTTAATTCGGTAGTAATTGTTGAGGATGTTGACGTTTCTTCATCTTTAGTGACTGATTCCGTAGTTATTGGGGATGTTAACATTTCTTCTTCCTCAGTTACGAACTCAGTAGTAGTAGATATTGACGTTTCTTCAACATCAGTGACTGATTCTGTAGTTATTGGGGATGTTAATATTTCTTTTTCTTCAGTTACGAATTCGGTAGTAATAGATGTTGACATTTCTTCAACATCAGTGACTAATTCCATAGTTATTGGGGATGTTAATATTTCTTCTTCCTCAGTTACGAATTCGGTAGTAGTAGATGTTATCGTTTCTTCATCTTCAGTGACTGATTCTGTAGTTACTGGGGATGTTAATATTTCTTCTTCCTCAGTTACGAATTCAGTAGTAGTAGATGTTATCGTTTCTTCATCTTCAGTGACTGATTCCGTAGTTATTGGGGATGTTAATATTTCTTCTGTCTGAGTTACGAACTCCGTAGTAGTAGATGTTCTCGTTTCTTCAACATCAGTGACTGATTCAGTTATTGGAGATGTATCATCTTCGAATTCAGTAGTAGTAGATGTTGATGTTTCTTCAACATCATTGACTGATTCAGTAGATATTGGGGATGTATTTTCTGCAGTTACGAGTTTAGTAGTAGTTGTCGAGAACGGTGATGTTTTAGTAGCTACCGAAAATGATGTTTCTGTTTCTGCAGTGGTTGTTGCATTTTCAAGTCTTTCGAAAATGTGCGACGTATTAGTCCAGCTTGTAATAACATCTATTGTAGTCGTAGTTGTTTTTAAAGTTGCCTGTATTTCGTTCGTTCCATTCGAAACAGTAGAATATCGTAATGATTCCGTTGTGCTTGTCGTTCCCTTTGTGCGATCTTCGTGATGATTATGATAGCCCTATGCATTTATACATTTAATTATATTAGATCATCTTATCAAGTAGAATTGAAATCTTTTATTTAATTTTGATTTTCGTTAGTTTGGTAAATGAAAATTAAATTTGTGTTTTTACCAATCCAACGATTAAGAACGAGTTAATTATAAAAGAGAGCTTACCTCTACAGATCTCAAGTCTTCGTCTTCGTTGTAACTCTTTCTTGATAGTAGACCAACGACAATGAGTGCGATGCACAGAAACAAGAATATTATTAACGTTAGGACGCAGCTTCTGTAAGACTGATCTCGTTGAATTACTTTGCCCTCCTCTATGTTAGCGACTTGATAGATTCCCCGCGATGGCATTTTTTAGATTATATTTTTCACGTTTTTTTTGTATTTTACATTAATCGAATTTTTGTTTTCATGGGAACTATAAAAGCGCAACTGGTAAGTCCGAGTGAACAGGGCTACCGTACATTTTCGACTATAATAGAGAATAAAATAAGTTACAAAGGAGGTGGTGATAGCAGTTCAACTAACCACTTCCTTCTCAGCTATCTTATAATTAGGATACCACACCTTTTAAATACGATATTCGTATCGTACTAGGAAGTGAGTCGGGTAGAAATATTACGGATGTCGCGCGGGTTCTAGGAATTGGTATGTAAATTAAAAATTCAATGCTTATATTGATACAAACACCATTTCTTTTATATACAACCATAAATTCCAAACGACCTAAGGAAGGCGACATTAAAAATACTTAAGATAGATATAAGTTACTTATATTAATATATTTTATAATACAATTATCACAGATATGTAAACTACAAAATATTATATGCTATTATAAAATGCAACTTGCAGTTTGCCAATGATCCCATTGCACGTACTATGACAACTTACCTACAATCTAGACTATTGTTATAATTTAAATACAATTAAAAAATATATTTAAAAACTCTATTCGCCTATCTGTTGTACCGAATATGTATCAATGTTGCATTTGATTTCATTGTCCCCTGCATCAGATCTCATGAATGCCTCGATCGCCGAACCGATATCTCTCGATACAGAATTACTCTCTACATTTTTGGTACATGCTTCGTCTTTGTAGTCTTCAGACTTTATCGTTTCGGAGGTAAACTAAACATACAGAGAAAAAATTAATTAAATAAGACTTATCGAAGACCATTTAATCAATGAGCGCAAGTTTCGAGCCATTACTTTTCTTTGTATATCGTCAGCCTTAAATTTCTCGAATTTCTCTTTGTCAGCGAGTCCAATTGCAGTCTTTGATGATGTTTGTCTCTTTGGAGTAGGTTTCCTTGGTTTGAATGATCCAGAAGCTTTTTTAGGTAACTGTGAACTCGTGTGCTTCTTGGATTCACTCGATTGATCGCAATTGTGTGTCAGTAACTGCTCTTTAGTTTTAAATGCCTGCAAAATCAAATTATAGTTTAACAAACTTTTCTATCGTTATATTAGCTGCTCTTCCAACAAGGATACTCACGTGCGAACAAGCTTCGCATTTCAAACCATGCTTATTCATCTCGTGATGCTTGAGAGCTTGTGCCCGATGGAAATTGCGACTGCAGTGACTACAACTAAATCTTTTGATATTGCTATGCGTCAACAAGTGGCGCTTCAATTTGTCAGGTCGCGAGAACTCGCTCATACAACCTAAGTATCCTCTGAACGGGCATTTTAACCTCTTGGTGAGATCATGGATCAGCATGTGACGACCTAGACGATCCTTTCGTTTGAATCTGGCTGGACAATGCTAATTAGAAAAATAAGAAATTATTCATCTGTAGTCTAATCATTAAAGTAGTTTCCACTGAGAAAGTCATGACTGTATGGGGACTTACTGGACACAAAAACGGTGTCTCCTCGCTATGTATTAACTTATGATTGGCTAAGTATTGCTCAGTTTTGAAGGCCTTTCCGCAATCCTCGCAGGCGAACCGTGCGGACGAGGCGTGCGTTTTCAGGTGACGCCGCAGAAATCGTTCGATCAAGAAACTTTTACCGCAGTGTAGACAAGCATAATTGTGCGTTGTTGTTTCCGTGTGATGCTGCAGAGCCTCCAGATTCGAGAATGAGGACTTGCAGACAGAGCAGCAGTAATACTTCTCTGTCGTCTTCTGCTTTCGGACGGAGTGGACATACTGATGGAGTCCAAGATCAGAGAGAGTATTGAAAACCTCGCCGCAGACGTGACAACGGTATTCTGATCTCTTATGACTACGCGTATGCTCCAGGAAATCTTCCAATTCGGAGAACATCATGCAACAACTACTCTGCACGCATTTGTACACTTTCAGTGTTAAATGAGAGACAATAAGGTGGCCCTTTAGAGCTTTGTACGAGTCGAATATTTCTTTACAAAACTGACAGTGATAGGTACGATCTATGCTTCCATCTGGTGGTGCCTAACAATAGTTATAGACTAATATAAGAAAGAAAAAAAGATACGTGTAACTTGTAGATTGTTAAATTCGGCTACCGTGTTGACAATACCTCGGGGGGTAGGGAGTGTATAGCAGTGCCAGGCCACACTTTGTGGGATGACATGTGCTTCTTCACGTTGGATTTTTGTGCGAACGCACGTCCGCATACAACGCATTGATATGGTTTCTCCCCCGTGTGAGACCGCTCATGTTGCTGCCAATAAAATTTTTTTGCAAACTGCTTGTTACAGTAACTACACTTGTACTGCAACAAAACGTTTATAATGAAAAGAAAATAAACGGCTGTACATTCTCAACGACATCTTATAAATTTGCTGAAGAACATACTTTCAAATTTTGTGTTAGATTATTAGAGGTATCTAATTCCGATGATGGAGTATCACTAGCTACCGATATATCGACTGTCTCTAAAGAATCATTAGCCGGATCCTGAGAGATATCACTTGGTAAAACTTGAGGTACTTCGTTTGAATCATCTTTCATAGGCTCATTGTCTGTTGGAATAGTCGAGTTTGCAAAAGTATCCAAACTTTCCGAACTCAATATAATTGGAACACTAAACGTGGAATCTGTTGTAAAGTAACTAGCACCCTCTTGCTCCATGCTGGAAATCATAGAATATATATTGTACATTTGTATAATTACTGTTCTAGATTAACCGACGAATCATTCGTAGCTAACCTAAAAAGCATGTCCGATTCTTCGAGTATGATTGGCTCGCTAAGTTGATCATTTTGAACAAATGTTTCTTGCGGATTATATTGTGATGCGTCTTGGTCATTGTTTTCCGGATGTACAGTCTGATTTTCATCGTTTACCAAAAACTGGCTTAAATCTATAGTTTCCTCTTGCGATTTCTGATGAGTCCTTTTGTGCAATACGAACATGTGCAGGGATGTGAACTGACTTTTGCATTTTCCACACTGAAAGATATCTTCTTCGTCCTGATCGATCGCTGTAGAAAAAGTGCAATGAGATCACGTTACGAGTATATTGTTGAGAAAACTACGATGAGGTAATAAATCCTCCATTAATAGGTTATCAAAACTGCTCGAAAAAATCTACCTGACTGTTCCATTTCAGTTATTAGAGTCTGCGACTCCAATAATGATTGTACAGAAGGACTGTCCAGCGACACGCCTGTGGAATACGAAAATCAACAAAGTTAAGCGGTTCGGGTGCTATCTTCATTTTCACTCAGAAAGAAAGATAAATAGGATACTTGTTGGTTAACCCCACCTATTTCTACGACAGACGAGTATTACCTGTTAGAGCGTCGAAAATCGATTGCGCCATGGTATTCGATGATTTTAACGACTCATTTTAAACGAAATCAACGATCAGGCCTCTCACGAGTTGTTCAACGGGAAGAAAACGAGGAAATACCAAGTCGAAAACATACCGAGAATTTCTACGCCCTGGCAGCGTTGTTGCTGACCAGACCAGCGAATGATAATCGATATGTCGACTGCTGAGAACGATTCTAACCTAAGATTGGCACCAGTTCCACCGCAGCGCCATCACAGAACAAGTCGGTCAAATAGGTTATGTTAAAATACCCTACGTGCTTCACAACAGGTCCCCTGTCAAAGTGCGGTTGTGAGCCATCCGATTGGTTCAATCCCCACGCATTATCGGTTCTAGCCGATTATTGGCTAAAGTGTATGACGTCAAAGCCTAACCATTGGCTGCGAGCGAGGACTCCCTTTGCCTCTGTGCTGTCACGCGAGCGCACGCGAGACTTCTTGCCAGGTCAGGCCGTCAGGCACGAGAGTATTTACTGGTATTTACGTTTCGTGTGTCGAATTGTGCGTATATTTCAAAGTGTTTTCTTGGTAAAAAAATTGAAAAAATGGCAGCGGTGTTACGTGTGAAACGCAGACACGATGCCGAACCGTTAAATGCACTGTTAATTGCGTGCAAACGCACTAAAACTTCAGAAAATGAGGAAACCGAAGATCCAACGACCAACGATCCCCTAACCACAGTTTTTAAGTTCGCGGGAACTGTTAACAATCAGGTAATTCTTCAAAATAATTCATCAATACTTTATTTATAATTATCTGAAAACAATTTGTTTATACAGGAAAAGACTGCTGTCGAGAATTTAATTCGAACTTTGAGTAAAGACGAGTTAAAAGCAACTTTCAAGCAACGTCCAGTGGATATTTTGCAGAAAGTGCGAGAGAAGACGAAACAAGCGTCGGCGGAGAGTCGTTATAAAGTAATTAATTGTTTTCGGTCTTTGGACAGTGATGTACTAAAAGACAATGAAAACAAGGTAATGACTGTGATAGACGTAGAGGATTCAATTTCGTGTGCCAATGAAAAGCAGCAAGCTATAGAGAAGGTAAGCATTAGATAATTAATTTCATTATTGTAATTGATTCTTATCTGATATTAATAATGTGCCACAGGATGATAAATATGTATATGATTTATACTATGGGCAAACTGAGGATCAAGTATTTACAGACGACAAGGTATCCATACATCCATTTGATCAGGAACTGGTATTTGATAATTATAGGGATAATTATCCCGAGGCTGAATGCGAATCAGATGATTCTAACTCCGAGTCAAACTGGAGGAATGATTATCCTGATTCTGATCACTCTGAAAGATCGATCGATGATGATGATATGAGGGAGGCTGTTAGTAATATGATGTTGGAGGACGGTTCTGATTTGTCTACCGAAGATGATTTTGTCTATGCTGTCAATGAGGCTGATGTAGAAATTCATGGTTACAAATATGCAAAGTATAAAGCAAAAGTAAAGGAAGAATTAGATGAGGATGATTCTAATTCTAGCAATAGCAGTGGACAGTCTGAATTTTCTAAACCATCTGAATATTTTGTACTGACCCGGATGAAACATGGTAAACTAGATTATACATCTGATGATACATCCGATTCTGATAGGGACTAATGATTAATTAGGGATTAATGAAATTCAAATTAGGAAGATACAAGGCATAGATCTACTTCATCAGCATGAGCAGCGGAGCTCTCATTTCAGTGTAATTATACCTTATAGTTATTTTTGTAAATTTCACATAATTTAAGACTTGTTTTGTAATTAAAGTAGGTCTCGAAATAGAATCCGTTGAATTTAAAATTATTTCCCCATCGCGTAGAAATAAGTGTCACAAAGGTCTCAGAATTTTATTTAGATCTATATATTTCTTACATATTGTAGGTATATCTGGCGTGTAAAATTCGTCTATCAAAATAAAAATAATAAAAGTAATTAGTCAGAGTTAGACAAAGAAGAGTGTGTATAGGTGTTTAGAAAAAGAGAGAAATCGTGGGTTTCTTTCATCGACGATATATCTATGGCATATAATAATACACCAAGAATTTATAATGTGTAACAAATCGATTGGAAATATCGGATAGAGATTTACACGACTGTTCGGCTGAATGAAAGGATAGGTTCTTCGTGATGCGTTATCAAATCATTTGTATTTATTTTTAAATGGAATATCGTGAGTCCCGCGTTTCTGGAGACAGAACGATCGGCGAGAATACAGGGGACCGGTGAATAACATAACAGTTATTTTTATAAAAGTATCCGCGAACGGTATACGCGTTTTATCTGGCTACGCTAGTCGTCGAAATACGAGAAACAATTTTACATGTAACTGAGATTTTTGGAGATGTCGTCGTGGCTCGAGAACGACGACGACGACGCTCGCATCAAAGTCTTCTTCTTTTTTCTTGATCATTTTTGTTTGCATTTTTCGATCATCGTCGTGTGATCTCGCGCGAGGAAGAAACATCGATGCCATCAACGAACTCGTTTATATATGATATGAATAGTACGCTGCGTATACGTGTAACACTGGCCTTAATTCTAATTTTTACATTTTCGCGCTCGGCAACGAGTCGTGTCCGCTTGTTCACCACAAGTAAGTGCACGCGATGCATCGTTTTTTTGATTGTGTTTGCAGAAAAGTAAATGCGTTGGCAGAAGAAATCCAATTGTACAGCAAGAATCCCGAATCTTTCGCGGGTAGATAGTTTTCATTCTTCGAAACGATTATGGCAGTCTATGGATACATTTGTCAACGTACTTACTCCCCTCGGGTGTGTGTGTGTGTGTGTGTGTGAGCGCGATTCACAGACATTTAAGTCGCTTTTATCCGTATTTATAGATTTATATATATAATATATATCTATATATATTAAATGTCATATTGCAACTTAGCGTTTTCACAAGCTTGAGATTGGTATCATTCGGGATAATTACTATCGTTCCGGTAATACTCTACTCATCTACTGTACAACATTTTACACTCATCTTTATTATCCGTAATTCCCTAGGTATGTCGGTTAATTAGTTACAGCTACGAGATTATTGAAGAGTCATGAGATTGCACACCTTTTGTAACAGCCGGCCGTGGTGTTCGAGGCCGATTACATCCACGCAGAATCGCACACAGGTCGTATCTAATTCTCGGCAGTCTCACTTTTTGGTATACTTCGAATTACCCCTCGTTCCCGATTCTTGCTCTCGTTCCCAGTCGTGTCCCAAATCGTACTACCAAAACAACAAAATCCACGACCACGACCGGCTGACTGAAGCTGCCAAGGATCCCGCTGATCCTTATGCAGCCTCGTGTCCACGCACGCGTATGTACACGTCGGATGAATCAACTTATAAGTACAAACAATTCCCTGGATCAACAGAAATCACACAACGGTAGTCAACTAAAACGGATAGTCGATAATTCTATTATATATATGAACTGGCAACAATTAACAGTCCCGACAGGCGGTCCCACGGACGCCTTGGATCACGAGAGTCCTTAAAGTACAGATGCTTCAGTCCTGCCACTTGGGGGTGGCGTGGCGTGGCTGTTCGAGTTGTTGTTGTTATTGTTGTTGTTGTTGTTGTTGCTCGCCTCGCCGGCATGACTCGAGCAGTAGAACTTCTTGTGCGCTATGAACGTGCTCAGATAGTTGAAGCTGATGTCGCACGACCGACAGTAACGGGGCCCGCTCTTGTTGGGGTCCAGACTTTCCTCTGGAGGCGGCGTGTCCTCCCGTTCTTGCTTCACTTTGTTCGTCACCGTCGGAGGTGGCGGGGGCGGCGGAGGCTGAGGACTCTTCCGGACCTCCGTCTTGCCGTTCACCTGCACCTCCGCAGGAATTTCTTTAGGGGTTGTGGCTGGAGCCGGCTCTGGATTTGGAAGGACCGTGTCATCGTCCAGCACACACGTTATGTAGTTTTCCTCCTGATAAGACAACTTTACATTAGATAAACGTCTATAGTTTCATCTTGATGGATTTACAAGAGAGGATCCTTAATATGGAGCTTACTTAATAATCAGAAGGCGGATGGTTCTAGCCTAACTAATTTTTAAACATCAATTTTGAAATATGGTTGAGGATCTTCCCGTGTCAGTTTAGTATTCAAGGTGGTTGCTGTCTTACTTGTAGGTCGGTTCCCCGCTTTTCAAAGTGCATTTTGATATGCGTCCTCATGCCGCGCAACGTGTTACCCTTGTAGTGACAAATCGTACATCTAAAAGCCTTGACACCCTGATGAGCGTCCATGTGACGTTGCGCAGCCCCTGCCGTGGGACTCACAGCACCGCAAACAGGACATCTCCAACCTCCAGTCGTCCCACTGGTACACGTGTGGGTGGAGCCAGGCTCAATTATGGCCTACACAAAGATAAATTTTAATAGAACCGCGGTTTAGGACTCGGTAGTTCTAGTCTTAAAGGCTGAATAGAATATCAAGCTATTAACCTTGCACTTGGTGCATCTCGAGTGATGTTCCTGCGGCTCCGGCCTCTTGGGACAGTAGAACGCCTGATGGGCCACCAAATTGTCCATGGATGCGAACTTGATACCGCACGCAGCGCATATCAACTGCACCAACGGCGGCGATGGTGTGCCCGGTGGGGGTGGACTGTTGCTAACGCTGGTTTCCCTTGCTTGGCAATAATGTTTCTTATGCGCAACGAAGTTCTCGTGGCGGCAGAAGACGATATTGCACTCTTTGCACCTGGAGATTCAAGTTTTACCAGTTAGAGTAACAGTTCGCCTTTCTATCGTCGCGTTTCGAGACCATTGTATGCACTCGCCTCGAGACACCTTGTTTGACAAGGACCCCAGGAACAGGGGGTGGAGGTAGCTCTGCTAGTCTCAGAGCAAGCTCTGTTGGTGGGGGTGGTGGAACAGTACCAACTGTTGTTGGAGCTGAAGCAATCGACCTGGCTCTAGGACTGCCACTTCCTCTGGATCTCGGGCTGCCAGGTGGTGGAGGCAGAGAAGAGGGTGCAGGCGATACCCTGTTCTCTTTCTCGTCTTGATGCGCCGGCGACTTCCGGACACTTAGATCCAGTGGAACGGAGCCAGGTGGCGACGTGGACGACGCCACAACCGATGCTGGGGTTGTTGGCTTGTTTGCTGCTCGTAGGACAGGCGGAGGTTCGACCACGGTGTTTGGAGCTGAAGTGGCGAGACCTCTCGTCATTGGCTGGAGGTGACCTGTAGACAGGAGAAGAGTTTAGTCATTATTCGTTCAGAAAGAACCCAGGAATCAGACGTCATCCTTTAACCCTTGTGTAGTGAATCAAGTACGCGGGTACCCATTTACTGTATTTCTTTCAGCAATTTGTTAATGTTCTCCTAAAAAATATTACAAAATTTCTCTGAATCTCCATTCTGTACTCGCTAATATATTAGTTTATAATCTTATAATGAGAATTTGTTGTAAACACGTTAAATACAGAACGGTTTTAAATAATCTATACATTTAGGTTGATTACATAAGGGTTAAGGGTGACTTCTCGATTGGAATATGGAAACCGGGTTTCCTCTTAGTATACAGCGAGAATGCAACAAACCATTTGGCAGGAGGAAACACGCAGTGTCGGGAGCAGGCAGAGTCGGCGCTGCCAGCACACTAGCTCCCCGGAAAAGCGAGTAGGGTACGATGAGAATGGGGTTGGTGGGTAGTGCGAGACAGGGTTGCGGTGGCGGAGAGTCCCCAGGACTCGCGCTCGTCGGCGGCGACGCTTTCACCGATGAGGACGCAGCGCTGGCTGGCGGCGTATCCTTCACCACGTGCCTGGTACTGCAATAGTGAGTTTTGTGCGCTCTGTAGGTCTTCAGCGAGCTGAACTTGATGTCGCAATTTCTACAATATCTCTCCGCCTCTTCGTTCAACGACCCGTTCGAAGGTGTCGCGGCGCTGCCGGTCGCTGGCGTTGCAGGGACAGCTGGAGCTGGTGGTATCGTGGGTGGCGCCGGGGATGCAGCATGCATTCTCATGTGTCTGTTCAGGGACACCTTCTTGTCCGCGCTGTACGAGCAATGCGGGCACGCGTACGCTTTCCTGACCTCGAATTTGTTTGACTTCTCCTCGTCCTCGTCGTTCGTGGTCTCCTCTTCTAGCCGAGGACGATGCGCGCAGTAGAACGTGCGGTGGGCCTCGAGGGTGCTCGCTGAGCTGAAACGGATGCCGCAAGGCGGACAGATCAGGAGCGTGGGCCTTGCTGGCTCCACCGTGATCGTCTCCTTGCCGTCCGTTGGCAGCACAAACAGCCGGCCTGATGCGATTGCTGAAATAGATGTTAGGCGATGTTGAAAGTCTGGCACGTTCGACTTTTCTATGGAATGGAGCCTATTTTAAATAGTTCAGATAGGTTACAGTTAGTCTAGATAGCCCCGAAAAAATGAGCAGTCTAGTTAGAATCACCCTCGTATCGAGGATCTAAAAAATACGACTGGACATTGGCTGACTCTGCAGCGAGTTCGTGATGGTTATCGCGCTAACTAAGATAAGCCTATCAGGCTATCAAGAGGGGTCGATGTACAATTACCATTTTTCAAGCCAGCAGGCAAAGGCGGAACAGGGTTTGGCGGCGAGGTATTTTCCGGTTTGACGGTGAGCGCGGCCACGGTGGCGGGTCGAAGGGCTGGATCCGTCGCCAGACTAGCGTTGAGTCTCAGTCTTGGTGCTGCTTCGTCATCGAGCTTCAGTTTCTTCTCTGAAGGTGGATCGTCGGCGTTCGACCGCCTCGAGGAGTCCTCGGAGTCTCTCCTGCAGACGGAATCTCGCCTTCGGATCGAGGAGGACGAAGATGACGAGGACCTCGGCTGGCAGTCCTCCTCTTTGACAACGGGCATCGCATCCTCGTCCGTGTCTTTGGGACTCGACTCTCGGGTCTGATTGGGCTTCGAGGTAGCATGTCGGTCTCTCAGGCTCCTGGTAACCTGAAAACAATGGAAAATTAATATTTTCGTAACCTGGGAAACTGAGTCCTGGAGCTGTTCCGTGGTAGTTTGTGATCGTCGTTCACCTCGATATCTTCGGTAAGACTAGCCAGCCGTTTTCGAGCGTCTTCAGAGAGCACGCTGAACTTCAATCTGATATCGTCCACGGTCGAATTCGCGATCGAGACCGAGGAAGGGGGATTCAGTCTGGGCGGTGGAGGAAGGCTCGATTCCTCCTCGACGACCGGCGCGACCGGGCTGGAAACCGCAGATCCACCGCCGTCCACGCCACTGCTCACCGATGGTGTCTTCTCCGAGTCGCTCCATTCCTCATCCTCCCCTGAAAAGAGCAAACAGAATTAGTGTACCGGGCAACGAACCTCATTCGCAAGATCCTGAACCGAGCCGATCAACAATTCCCGAAAGAATAAAATTACAGTAGCCGTTTTTAATGTTCCCCGTACATTTCTTTACTGATCCCCAACGATGATCCAGGGACTCTCGCGAAACGACCATGCCGGATCCACGTGGGGCTCGGCTCGGCTTTACGAAGCCGGAAGTCGAGGCGGGCGCGGAAGAAAGTACAAGAAAAAAGCTGGCACGCACGATCAACGATGCGTCCCTATGGCCGTTCGGCTCCCTAATGGTCGCTCGCCACGCCAGCCTTTGCGTACCCTCTGTTCCCTTCTCTTTGCCCTTCCTTCCCACCTATCTCTCTCTATTCATCTATCTATCCCCCTACCATACCACCCCACTCGCTGCTGCACCCTTCGCACGCCTCTCTCGGGGTCCCCACCATTCGGCCGAGAGCGTCGCGTCGCTTTTGCGTCGCGCGGTGTCCGCTCGACGCCGAAGGGGCTGCTCTTGCGTCGAAATCTCGGCTAAGCCGGTAGGGTTGTTTGGGTTATTGGCCGGTGTCCCGTGAAACGGAATCGTCTTTCTCAGAACCTGGCCTGAACACGTCCGACAATCTCTGTTTCATCTCCAGGATAGATCCTGCCGACAGATAGCCCCGCAAGATCTTCCATCTCCATCCCCTATCTTCGTTCATCTACTCTCGGCTCCGAGGCGCTAACGATCGAGACGATGGGGATTTTAAAGCACCTATAACGTAGTTGAGGTTTCAAGGTGGCGGTTATTCCGATGTTAGCAACTAAATTCGCAACATTCTTTTTTTATTTATTATTTGTTTTACGTCGCATCAACTGCTTATGGTCATTAGCGGCGGGACCTACAGCTTATTAAGGTGGGTTCCGAACCACCATTCGCGACATTCTGTTTGTGCGTTTGGTGGTGTAATTCACTGGGAGCTTTTATTTATCGTGGTGGTAATCACTAATTACGGATCCCCCAGCAAGGGAAAACCGTGGTAGCACGAGCGTCTTCAGGCTAAAGCAAGGTACCGTGGGCATCGAGTATCGCACGGAGCCACTAGACCATCGTCTCCGAGTGGTTCTCGAGGCGGGCGCTATCGTCGGATCTCTCGGTTCGAAAATATCCTGTTGCCAGGAGGTGTAACACCATCCCGACACCTCCTTGAGCAGCATCGAATCCTCTCCCCGCCGATCCCGGAGGATATATCCAAGAGCGGCGGGATACAGCGAGAGACAGCCATCCAGGTGGGTTGCCCTCGAAATCGAGACGACACGCGTATCGTCCGTCGAATTACCCGGATGCTTTAATTGCCTCCTTGGGCGAGGCTCGAAGAGGTAGACAGAGTCTATCCGATCGGGAACCAACGGGTGGACACAGCAACGAGGAGGGAGGGAGAGGCGAAAGATGCCGAAGGAGATTGGGCAAAGGGTTGCAGCGCACTTCTGGGCTATCCGGAGCTCGCATCTACAGCTCAGTCGTGTTCCTTCTGCCTCTCTGTAAATAAGCGGTCATCGATGGATCGGCACCGGGCCTCGGCCAGCCACCGCATGGTTTTCTCTTCCTCTTGTCTCCATCCTCCAGCTCGTTCTTTCCTTCTTTCTTTCTTTCATTTTTATTTCGACTTCCACGACGTTCTCGCTTTTCTAATGCTATCGCGCGCTCGCCGTCTATTTCTTCGTTTGCTTGTTGCTCCCTAGGTACGAACCCTCCGAGCATTCTTAATTGCACGCGCGTACAAGCTACCTGGGATACGTCCGATCCAAGACTCGTCCTCCTAAGTGGCGATAATGGGGATCGAAGTGGCTAGACAATTGGGCCGGTGCTCTGGGATCGTGGCTGGAAGGCTTCATCGATTTTCAACCCTTATCTCCAGGTTTTCGTGAGTCTATTAGCACTAGCTCTTAAGCCTCATAAATAGACTGCGAATTTTATGCATTTATGATAAAAATGGATCGCCACCTCCGCTCTCAATAATCGCAACATCTAGTCTGAACAGAGACAATCTGGCAGACACATTGTTCCGGATAAGATGGTCACCCGAGAGCTCGCGGTTCAAACAGGTTACCCAGTGGAACGAGAGCGTTTTTATTTTTATTACAAAGCGACCCGAGAATTTGGCCGGGAAACAACCGGAACAAGCTCGGCGACAAAGCGAAACAAAGCCGTAAGTGGCGAAAGAGCGACGCTTCCGAAGCCCGTTTCTCACGTGGTCGCGGCTGTTCGTTTCTCGCATAAAGCGGGGCCGAAGGTGTACACGGGCGCGGTATCGGTTCTGAGAAAGGCTTATCAGCCGGTGGATATGTTAATGGCGGCCGTGTTTCCCCCTGCCCCCTCTTCTTTTCGAGATATATTACACCCTCAGCACCCGGAGGTGGTTGGTGGCAGTTGTAGGTGGTTGTAGGCGAGTAAGGTGCAGCCCTCTCTCGATCGGGAACGCTTGCATGCACGCGCAATTAAGAACGCTCCGACGCTGCTGGCGACAATAAAAGGCTGCGAGTCCGAACGACCGGCTAACTTTGTTACCATAATCGTTGGACATTTTTCGGAGAATCCACGGGGACAAGACGGACGATGTCTCTTTGGACACGAAGCAAAGATACTTTATCTGATAAAGAAACAGGATACACGAAAAGAACAAGCAATGCTCGGTACCGAATATATTAATTGAAACATTTGATGCACGATCATCAGATATCACGACGATCATCATCTTGACAGAAGGTTAATTACCCGGGGTAAAAAAGGAAATTCATCTTGTAGATCTGGAGATTGACAATCCCCTAAAGTGCACATCTATCAAATTTTATTGTGCCCGGACCAGGATGCTAAGAGGTCAAAGTCCTCCAAAGACGAAACTTCATCTCGACCACCGAGTCGACGGATAATCCACCAACTGGAGAGTATCAGGGTACTGTCTTTGCAAATGAATTCTGCAGCCTATGCTCTCAGGACGTACCGGCGGAGCATTAACGCTCCCGCTGATGGCGGAGTGTCTATCTAGATCGATCGCAGCATTCCAGGAGTGGGTATATTCTCCATTTTCACCTTGCCGGATCTATCGGGGCCCATCAGTGTCAAGCCACTGTCCAAACAAGTCTCTGGCGGGGTTCATCGTTCGAAGCTGGTCGGTTGGAGAGGCGGGGGTGTACCGTCAACGTTGCTGGAAGATTCCAGGGCGCGTTCGAGTGGCGGAACACCGGCCGAGAGCCGAGATCACTGAGCACGAGGAAGCCGAGGAGGCTCGCGCGCGCGGCGTAGGAGCCGATGAGAAGGTTGCGACTTGAGCTCTCACTTAGCAGCCGCAGTGTCACGATCGGGACGGCTGCATTAGCATATCTCCACGATGCAGCGTGTAGAGCAGAGGGAAAAAGACCGGGGGCTGCCGGTGGAAGAGCGACGAGGAGAGAGGACGGAGGCGTGGCGAGACAAAGAGGAGCGGTGAGGACAGAAAGAGAAAAGCAAAGTGTTCATGGATGCATCGGTACGAGTGGCATGCATCTCTGGCATGGGTCGTGGCCCCGTGAAAAGAGGGCGCACACTACCATAATACGACTCCGCTCCGAAGAACAAGACGACGGAGAAGAAGAAGAAGAAGAAGAGGAGAGGACTCACTCAGGCCTCCTCACCAGCCCTGCTTGCTTGCTTGCTTGCTTGCTTGCCTGCCTGACTGCCTGACTGCCTGCTTGCCTGCTTGCCTGCCTGTTACCTGTACGTCGCGTGTTTGCCTACCCGCGTCACGATCAGGATCCTATTTGCATAGCGCCGATGAAGCTGCTACCGTTGCGCTCGTTTTCCTGCCACCGGTGTACACTCGACTTCTGATCGCTACGCGCCCGGATGATGGCCGCAGGAAGCAGCTGAGCTCTTGCCACTGGCGCAGAACCGTCCCGGAGGCCGAAGGATTTCTGCGGGCTCCGGGATCGATGCTGATCTTTGTTGGAAACACAAGGTGGCTTGCAGCACGGGTGCTGTTGGGTGTTCTTTGTTGGCGAGCTGGATCGATCTTTGTTTCAAGTCGTTCGGCATTTTATTTCGATAGTTTGACTCGATGTTATAGGATTTAACGATGAACACGTATCGAGATCTGTGAAGATACAGATCCCGTAAGTTAGAGTCCCTAAAAATCAAACGAATTGTCAACTACGATGCAGTAGAAGGACTTGAATTTCCTTCGGTTCAGAGCGTTTCGCTCGATAGCACTAGTTCCCCGGGGGAGCGCTGTGGGACAATGGAGTTGACGGACGTGGATCGCGCGATGTAGTACACATTGCCCACAATTTACCTAACGTCGCTCGTCCATGTCCCGATTCAATTAAACGTCGATGCAATCGATCAATTCAATTCGTCCCGTTACACTTAACTCTTCAAGATTCAGCGGGCATCGCGCAAGCACACCTCATTAAAACGCAAATCTACCCGATCGATACGATATCTGCGATCTGCCTTTATTCCGGACCTGCTCTCCGCGTCGTTTTCTTCGTTGTATCGGGCGGGGGCGAAGAGAGGGAGGAGATGAAGAGGAGGTAGAGGAGGAGGAGCAGGAGGAGGCGAAGGGAGAATCTTGTACAGACCGTCCACGTTCGTCCATCCCTTCCAAGAAGTTCAGATCACGTCGTGGAGCACATTATTCATGCAAAGCTCTTACTACGTCCACCTTCGTCTCTATCTGCGTATCAACACGCATGCCGGCTATACGTGGCCGTCATACGTGTAGTGACGCCGCCACGGACGATTCGTGTCGCCTCCGATCTATGGCCAGGAATCCGCTGTTCAACGTCATTCACATGGCAGGGCCATTCATGCTGGTTTTCGGGAACGGCCGCGTAGGTTCCTTCGTCGGCTACCTTCGGCCTTTTGGGACAGATCAGATAGATTTTTGGCGATTAGGATGAGTCTCCTGATGACCAGGAATGGAGCTAATTGCTTCTTCATGTTCGATTACTATTGAGTGTTCTATTGAATGGCGATGACAATGAAGAAGGTAAAACATTGTGGAGAAGGTAAGGAAGTCAATGATCATCGTGATTAGTTGATCTTCAGAATGGAGGTTATTGTTTCTTTGTAAAGTAGAAGATAAAGAAGTTACCGATCATCGTGATCAGATAGATCCTGAAGGATTAAAAGCCTAGAAAATGGAGCTAATTGTTTGTTCATGTTCAAATATGGAATGTCGTTGAATATTCAGTTACGCGATGAAGATGCTGAAGAAGACCATGAAGAATAATGAATGAGTTGCTGAGAAGTCACCAATCTTCATGGCGAAAGGGATGATGAAGGAGTACGAAGAAGATGAAGTCGCAGATCTTCACGACGAAGAAGATGATGAAGAAGGTGATGAAGAATTACAAAGAAGATGAAGAATTCACGGATCAGTCCACCGTACAGATGAACTGCGGATTACTTTTACACTTCTTGAGGGATTTAGCGGATGGTAATAATCCTGCCACGAGATTTCTGCGTCTTCTGCAATTAATGGTGTTCGAATCACGTCGCCAACGCGGGAAATTATAAATAGCAGCGTGACTCACTGGTGACCCACGCCGGATTGAACGTGTCACGCGGGTTACATCATGGTTGCTAGTGAACTGATCGATCTGTAGATTAAATTGATCCACAAAGCAGGCCGAGCATCGATCAGATCGCCTAACAAAGTCATAGTAGCGTCAGAGAATTATATCTCGAAATTAAATGACAGCACTAACGAATTAATCTTATCAGTACAAAGCCATTTCTATGTATTTTCTTCCACTTCGTGTGTTGTTCGTCTGAAAATAACTTTTTAACAGCTGCTTCAGTGATAATTGTGCAATTGAAATTCGATGCTGCTGAAGGTTAATAAATTCTCTAAATGTCGAACGTAGCGACTGGTTGGATCGTGCATAATTGGCTGGGAAATTTAATTACACTGGTTGGCGGTTCGATCGAAGATCGGCCGATGACCGTGGTTTTCGTTGAACGCGTCCAAAGGATCGGCAAGCATCGTTGTGTCGCGTGTTGGCGCGTTCATGCGAGAGCATTTACGGTCGACGTGCGCGTGCACACACGTACCCCAATAATGATAGTAATTATGCTAAAGGGCGACGATAAATCCTAGCGGCGATATCGTGACGAGATACCGAAACATTTCGACTTTCAGCCATTACCACTTAATTACTCGATCGGCCGCGACTAGATCCGCACGAAATACATGCCAATTACTTACTAGGAATATTAAGAGCGCGTTGTCTATACAAATACTCGTACCTCATTAATTTCTCTGCAAACCACAGCCTCCATCTTTAACAATGGCCCCGAAGAGACCAAGAATCAAACTACCAAAAACAACAAAACCAAACACGCGACTAAGTTTTTAATAATAAATATATTGAAATAAGCAGTTGTTATGCAATTAAAGCAGAGTGCTCTTTTAAATCATTGATCACCGGATGAAACAAAGAAATTGTTTTAAAAAAGAGAAAGTGAGTGCAGAATTATTCGAGATGATTAATGCAAGGTTTTTCGTTGGATCGCGATATCATGATCGGAGTTTATCGAGGCCGTCGATGCATCGTCATTAAAACGATTTCGCTGGTAGCGAACCAGTGTCTCGGTCATTGTCTATTACGGCCGCGAATAAATAGATAAACAAATGATCCCCATAAATTTCCATACGATTGTCCTACGTCGAAAGCATTCTGGTACGGGGAACGATCTCCGATCAGCGCCGGGACGCAGCTGTTTCTTCTTTTATCGGGCGACAGGAACAGGATCCGTGCAGGTCGTTTCGCTTGCTAGCAGGACCTTCGAGAGACGTTATCAGTACTCGCCATCTGTCACCGACTTGGTTTTCACTGCTTTTGCTGGCGATTTTGTTTCTGTTGCCCGGCGAAAACCAGAAACCCGAACCCTGCTGGAAACATCACTGCGCTCACGATTTTTGGTCGGTCAAGAATCTTGGAGAACAATTATCTAATCTTTCGACGACAATCTTCACACGTCCAGCTACGACGTTCAGCCAGACACTGGATGTGTTTTTATGATAGAAAATGATCTACTAAAATTTCTTAATTTACAACACGATCAAAAAAAAAAAAAAATTGCCTTGTTCAAAGTTCTTCATCATTTCCAACACAAGAAGGTGAACCAAAGCAAGGAAACAATTTTTCCCAAGTTCGTTCGAAGCTCCTTAAAGTACTTGTAGTTTTATTCATAGTTTTTATTCACAATTATCTAATCTTTCTACGACAATCTTCAGAAGTCCAGCTGCGACACTCAGCCAGACACTGGATGTGTTTTTATGATAGAAAATGATCTTCTAAAATTTCTTAATTTACAATACGATCAAAACTGCGCTGATTGAGTTATTTTAAAATCGCCTTGTTCGAAGTTCCCCATCGTTCCCAACGCAAGAAGGTGAACCAAAGCACGGAAACAATTTTTCCCAAGTTCGTTTGAGACTCCTTAAAAGGAAGGACTACGGTGTGGCAAGGAGGACGTTTTATTCGTCGCTGAATACGTGAATTCGGAATTTTAATCGAAGGAGGAGGCGGCCCGGAGATAATTTTGAACGCGTGTACGCAGCACGAGCCCGTGTACCACGCGCATTGAATATGCAGGGGACAGGATATGGTTTATACGTGTCGACGATTAAGCCTTAAAAGATGGGGCAGTCATTAAGAGATACCAGCCGTTGACACCGCGGAGACACTCGCGCCGATAAACCTTCTCCTTTTTCGTTCGCGCTCACGCCTCCCGGCGTGCTTTGGCCTTTGGGCTTCAACCCTTTGCGGCTCCGCCGATTTTTTCGCCTATTTGCCATCGGGTAATTTAAATCGGCGATGGGAGCGCTCGGACGTTGTACGGGTAATTATGGCGAATCACGGATCGGAGTCGGAACGCCAGACGGAAGTCAGCGGCACGGCTTTACGGAGAACGTCGAATTAACCACATTTTTGGTACTTAGTGATTCAATAATCGGACGCTTAAGAATGTCATATTAAATGCTTAACAGTCGTCTTTTTATCCATTCATATACTAGAAATATTTTTTATGTTATTATGGTAGAGAACATTGTGGTGTGCTTAAGGAGAAGCAACATTAATTCTCAACGTTGTTCCGTTGAGAGATGCCTGCATAAATTCTGTTATCCAAGCGCGCATTACAATAAAAATGTGCGCGAGGTCTAAACGAATACAATCTAGCCATTTTCACAAGGCAACACGTCCTAATCATTCCGAGCGGTCGGTTCAGCGTTAAACAATTCAGAAAATCCTCTTAAACCCTGCCGCGGCGTTAATTCCTCAACCGCAGAAGACAAACGAGTCTAGAACAAATAGCTCGCAGTAAATTATTCATAATTTTCTCGCGAGAGAACAGCGGGTGCGGAGCCGATACGATCAGCGTTCCGGTGATTTCAATGCCCGGCGAGCGCTGTCGAGCGGTCCGGAGATTCAGCGGCGCCGAAACTGTCCGTTTCCTTTAGTTTTTAATTAGGCGACGGCTAACCGTAGGATGAAACCGCATAGATGGCCGAGAAGATCGCCGCGTAAGGAAGCGACCGGCACGGTCCGGCGAACAAGTTATTGTTAAACAAACAAACGGTGTCCGCGTATCAAGTCCGCGGTTTCTCCGTCCGCTTTTTTGCCGCTGGGCACCGAGGCGAGATAAACCTATTCAGCGGAGAGCAACAAAGGCGAGGGCGTCCCGGTGGATCCTGACGACGAACGAAATAAAACAAATCCAGGCAATTATATTCACAAAATATTCCGGGGCGAGCGGTGGCGATACCATCGAACGGTCTTTCTTCATTCTTTCGATACAATCAACGAAAATGGATCTGGATCGAGTCTCATTGTGGCAGGAGAGGATACTGCGACGTGTAGCCCCGAAAGATCTCCGGTGGACCGGAGAGCAGAGGGAACCGAGAGAAAAAAAAAACGAAGCCGGTGGAACAGAGAAAAAGAGAGGGATCGGAGGGAGACAGCCCGGGAGAGAAACAAGAGAGAGGAGAGACGAGAGAAGATGGCCAGAACCGCTTCTCGTCTAGCTGTAGATCTAATCTCTCGTTCCCGCGCTGCGTGCCTAATTAAAGATCGATATCTCTCGATATTATTGCACCCCCTCCCGCCGCCACCTTCCAGCCACCCCATCGCTTTGCCAACCACCCTACCATACCCTCCCATGCTTCCCCTAACCCCTCCCGACGCCGCCACGTAGCAGGTTATTAAATTCTCCTATCTCGAGGATCTGGACTGGCCGGTCCTACCCGACCGTATCTGATCCGGTCAATCTTTAGTCTCGTTACCTTTCGGCCCTCCGTTCGGCCAGGATCCAGTCGATTCGACTCTTTACAAATTTCCTCGGGGACCACGCCATGAGAAACGGCCCGCGTATGGACGCCATCCTCGGTACCGACGCTGAGGAATCGTTGCTCATGCTGTTAGCGCCCCATCAAATTTTCTTTCTGTTAATATATCATCTACGATTATTTCATAATTTTTGATGATACATGATCCATGGCTAAGGACTTTTTAATAGCACCTTATATTTCCCTTTTGTGCAACAAAATTATTTAAATCCTTCTAATCTCACAACACAAATAGACATTCTACACTGTTTAGGAATAGACGAGGGGTGAAACAAGGGCTATGCGTTGAATTGTGTTTTGTTGTGATCATTATTTCACTTCGGAACCAGGCAATTAATGTTACAGCAGAAGCTTTAGGCTATTGGCATGTTTGCGATGGACGATAAGATGATTGGCTCCTGAATAGAACCCATCATTCACCAGCTTAGAAGAACAACTGTTCCCATACGCGTGCTAATTATCATCCCCGGATCTTTTCCAATCTTCTTTGTCTAGATCGCTTGGGTCGCCTTCATTTTTCTTTGTATCCAATGAAATGAAACAATTTCAAGTCACCAATCTTCTTGGATCAAAGCACACGAGAAGAAAAATTAGAAAGTGATCCAACTCGAACAATTTAATACAATAACTGTGTAATCAACATGAAATTTCATTGAAAAACGGAAAGAATCAGGCAAATGAAGTGAGTGAAACAATTTAACATACTTATTGAGCTTATCAGTCTCCAATTAGACAATCTACACGCAATCAAGTGCTCCTGCGAGTCTCAACAGAAAATCTCCATAGCCCTGCTATCCGTACCAGTTTACACAGGCCCGCTAGAAACACTAAAAGAGTCAGTCGAATGAAGTGAATGAAATAATTTAATACGCTAATTGAGCTTATCAGCCTCCAATTAGAAAATCGCTTGAAATTCTCGCCCAGTGACACAAAAGATCTCTTAATACGTCGCAGTGGATGGGACGCTGCCGAGTCGGACGTCGATGAAGAAACATCTTCGCGTCGATCAGCGATCGGTAGCGCTGTGAATGGGGCTTAAACATTGAGACGTGACCAATGCTCGTTGCCACGAAGGCAATGCCACATCGGGCAATTATCGCTCGGCAGGACCTCGCCGTGCATATATTAAGTCCGACTCTGTTTCTCTCTTTCTTCTTCGTCTTCTTCTTCGAACTTTTCTGTCGTACACGTGCGAGGGATCGACGAGGACGACCAGGACGACGACGACGACGATGAGGAGGACGATGAGGAGGACAACGAAGACGACGACGACCACGTTGAACCGACACACCAAGATTTCGTATCTGACCAGGACACTTCTCGCCTACCTTCTGGACAACGTTTTAAGATCGATATCGAACCGCTCTGGAAGTCGACCGAATGAATAATTATCAATGGGAGGACCCGCTATATCTCGCCACCTTGCCCCTCCCCCTTTCCCTCCTCTCTCCCCCTCCATGGGACCTATAAAGTCCTCTTTTTCGATTTTACTTTCTCATCGACGAGGAACTCGACTCGTGTCGCGATCGTCTAGCCCCGTGAAAACGGATTCCAGAGCGAAACTGGGATCCTGCTGGATCCTTGATGATCCTGATAGTGTCTTCCGATGGTCCGCTAAATATTTGGGACACTCAAGAAATTGTACAGCTTCGTCGACTCACTGGAAGTGAATTTTTAATGGTCGGGACAGGAATATTTCGATGAAGAGGTTCAAGAAGTTGTAGACGCTGTTTTAGGTTTGGTTCGATTAATGATAGGGGTGAGTGTTGCTTCAGTGAAGTTCCTTACAGAACCCAACTATAGTTTGACAACTTGTTTATGAGAGCCTGTAGAATAACTAAGTGAATTTTCGAGTAATAGGTGGTTGCGACGAAACGGTTGCAAAATATCGTTTTACAAAGCGGTACTGGAAAATACAGCGGAATGTCGTCGTAAGGGGTTGTTTACGACCACGTCCAAGAACAATCCCCCGTGTCTCGAACTCTCACGTACCAGTATACGTGCTCTGAAATAAGCGCCCCGTTATATCTCGGTATAACCAGTCTGTACATCTAGTAGTTCCCGGTAAAATGTATTAACAGCGTTGTACACAGACCATAAACATCGGGAAAGCGAAAGAAAGAGATGGAGACACATAAACGCCCATGAAAGTACAGTATAAAGACTCTCCAGAGAGAAATGAAATCTCCGAGACCCCTTGGAAATATCAAAAATTGGATTCTCACCTCGAAAGGAAGGCGATGAAAATACCTATGCCTATTGAAAATACTTCGACCCCCTTTCAAAATTCTGGTGGAGGAAGAAAAATTATAAATTGTCCCTTGAACTACTTTTTCAGATTCCTAAAAGCGGTGAAAAGATAGGGGGTGAAAATTGCTATAATTATTAAAAGATCTTTCAACCACCTTCCACAAAATTCTAGTGGAGAAAGAAATATATTAAATTCTTCCTACTACTTTTACAGATTCTTTAAAACGGTGAAAGATAGGGGATGAAAATTGTTATGAACACCCATAACAATCTTCATTCCCCTTTGCATCTCGTTAACACTTCCCCCACTCTAAACAAACTCTCCCCGCGACCTAATCACTCGGTTCCGAGAGCACCGGGCGTAAATTCACGAACGGAGCATCGGCTCTGGAGGCGTTTACGAGGGGTCGTCGGGTGCGTGGCTCGTTAAAATTATATTCCTGTTGCAGGTCGCATTATGCATGCAGATGCACCGTCCCGGGAACCGGCACGTACGTTCGTTTGCCACCAGGGGTGCAAACTAGCGAAGACGGACGGGGCTGGAAGTTGCCACTTCGCTGTTTAGGGGGTGGGCCGCCGGTGGTGGAATCGCTCAATTCCGATAATATTGGGACGGGGGTGTGCTGCCTCTCGCGCAGTTCAGAAAAGGGGGCGAGAAAGCCGTAAATCGCTACGCGCGGAGAGAGATACGTGAAAATGGATTTTTATCGGCCGACTGAGGAAGTCGGCGCCGGGGGGTGGCGAGAGTGGAAGTTAATTTTGCGCCCGTTTATCGGTTTCCCTCAGACTCCGCCGTATTTCATTTTATTTTCGCGATTTTCCCCATATATTTGCACAATCAACCAGCCAGCTTCAGGTCGGAAAAGATCCAAACGCAACCTTACAAAACTGTACAACAATTTTAGTAGCACTATTTTAGTTGCTTCAACACATTGGTATTCGAGCAATTAACGCGTTCAAACCTAGAGAATTCATTTGTTGGGTTAATAGACTTCGATCTGGACACTATCAACTGAGGGCTTCCCTTTTTAAGATTAAACTTGCTGATGACACAAGTTGTCCATGTGGTTGTCTGGTACAGGATCATAATCATGTGTTATGGCAATGCCTGATCTATGATAATAATAGAGATGCTCTGATTCGCAAACTTTGCAACAAGGGTTTCTTTCCACCCTATACAATAAATTCCTTTTTGTGCGGACCCTCTCTTTGTCCTATATTTTATATTCATTCATTTCTTAAGTCTCACTGTTTATATCTTTAATGTTAGTGCTGTATTCGAAAATGTTCATTGTATTATCTCAATCTAGTTTATAAGTTATCTATGTAATGTTAGCATGCACAGCCATGTGTATGTTGCTAATAATCCCATGTGGGGTTTTATAGTTTAATAAAAATAAAAAAAAACGCGTTCAAACCTGAAGCAAAAAATTCGCAGACTTATCCAGCAGTATCGAGGAGTTAAGAGGAAAGGTTTGAAGGCTGTAAAAAAATGTTTTCCGAGCCTTGGACCTCGGAATTTTTCGAGTGGTGCACCTTTCGCGACTCGCCCCGCCGGCGCACAATAAAACCCCCGTGCCCCCCTTCAGCCACCTACCTATCCGCAGCTTCTTTCTTTCTCGCGATCTCCGTCTATCCGGGTCGGTTCAGAGTTTCGCGATAAAATCCGCGATAGCACGTCAGGGGGCGATAGATGAGCAAAAGGGGGAGATAGCCTTTGGTGCACCGGCGAGGCGGCCCCGAGAGAAAGAACAAGAGAGGGAAAGAGTGCGAGAGTGAGAGAGAGAGAAGGGGAGACAGCCAGAAACAGAGGGTGAGGTACACCGAGAGGGGTGGGACGGGGAACAGAGATAAGCTCGATTATGATCCCCGGTGGTTAAAGTCGAAGTTTTTACGGTAGATAAGGTCGCCGGAATGGGTTGCACAAAGATAACGCCGTGTCCGCTCTCTGTTTTCTCCCGGCCCCGGTGTTGCTTCTTCTCGGAGCCACGCCGTTTTTCTTAATAAGGCCCTGCGCAACCCCTTCTGCACCCTGCTACCCTCGCCATCCCCTATCCGAACGTGACGTGGACGCTTAACCCGATTTTCCCGACGCGCTGATAAAGCCCTCGGGCATAGTTACGTGAAAAAGATGGGGCTCGCATAATTTGTCGATGAGGGACACTGTGGATCACGAAACAGCTACACCTTTATTTTCTTGCGCATATTTTTATTTTATTGTCGAATCAAAACGAATAAAAATTTTTTAAATGCAAGGAGTTGTCAAGGTATTATTCGCGACTGCGGATTTTATGTATTTATTGTTATGTGTTCTCGAATTTTTTAAGGTCATTAAACATTTTAGATTGAGTTCCGGAGAGGATCCTTTTTGGAGAACGTTATTCCAGGGGTGTGTATATCTTCATCCCCCGTTTGTCAGGGGTCTCAGGCATAGTTAACGATTGAGAAACACAGCTATAAATTTGTAACGCGATAAAATTGGTGCGCGATGTGGATTTACACGCGTTCCACCGTTGCCTGCTTACTTTTCGAGGCGTTGGGACGATAAAATAGTTATGTATCTGTCGGTCGCATCGGACCCGTGATATATTGCAGGATTGTGGGCTGACCCCTTTATCTGGCGGGTTCTTTTTTAATTGTTCGACGATTTGCGAAACTCGCAATCGGCCGATGCTGCAATCGGATGCGTTTTTTCTCGTCGATCGTACAGCGTGTTTTTGTCCCCCCGACACGGTGTTTATGCGCCGGTATTAATGGCGGGCGCCCGTTGTTTAGTATTACTGCTTTCAGATTTTAGTTACCGACTTCGAAGGTATCAACTTCGTCTATTTTACGAGGCGGCTACTTCATTTTATTTCATGAAGTTGCACATTTCATTTAAATATGTTTAATGTAGAAAAACCACCTCTGTTCACTCTTTTTAGTATACTGAATAAATTAAATTTCATATTCTCTGCGAAATGTAAATATATTATTTGCATTTACAAAAATTATAATATCACTTCTTTATAAAGACGGTGTAAATTAATTTTAATGGAGCGAAAAATAGATAAAACTTGCTTTTCTTAAAATACTAATATTTTTATTTCACTACCTTTCTGTGCATAAATTCATTCAAAACGAATTTGCAGGTGTCCACTGCAGTTCAGAGGAAGAAACAGGCACCGATGGAAAATTTGTCGAGCACGCGACATCGTATCTGGAAACGCCCGCACCTCGTGGGAAAATTGCGGCCACCCTGGGGTGAGTCGACAGACGGAGAGGAAAGTCGTAAACGTAATCGTGCTTTTTCAGGCGCCGCCACTAAACCACCCCCGGCCGGTGCACCTGTGCACCGTGCCTTCGGGAGCCGCTTAAAATATTTTTACACCATACAACCACTACGATGTCGCGATATTTCGCGCTTACGTGCAGATGATAGCGCGCCGTCTCTCTATCCTTATCATAATCCATTCCTCTATCAGGCGGGAGGGACAACTGCGCTTCGCGAGCTCTAAAATTGTCCCCTAAACCCACCAAGCAGACCTCATAACAAAACTCACCGTAATCTGTTAATTCCAAACGTTTTTGTTTGACAATCTGTAATGTTTTAGAGTTTGCTAAAATTCGCCTTCTGGTTTCAAAAATCTTTTTAATTGGCAGAAACAATGTTCCTTAAAAATCTCGAAGAAACTCCTTTGTGATTTAAAATCTCCAATATTAATCAGGGAGAAATCATTTCCTGTGGAAGTACATATGGTGCACGAATCTACATTGAAGACAGAATCCAAGATTAATTTTCCCTCTCCAAAAATCGTCCCTCGACAATCTCCGAGCCTCGAGGCAGCGATACTCGCGAGTAAACCACGGTCGAACAATTAACGAGAGGCGGTGGAGTGAAGTCACCCCCATCGACTCTCCATTAAACTGACGGATGGCCTCCGATTAGGCTTCCCCGGATAAACGGAGGAGGCACGGCGAAAAAGGAAACGCAAAAGAGCGATCCCGACTACGAAACCGAGACAACCCGACACGGTGGACAAGAAGAAGAAAAGAAGAGGAAGAACGGTGAACAGGGTAGAGACCTTAAAGAAGGAGAAGGGAAGAAAAGAGGCGAACTCTCTCGATGAACTCCGAGGAAGGACCATCGAAGAGGGACGAAGAGGGATGGCGCATAAAGCATAAGCAATAACGAGGGCCGGGGTACTATCGTCGACCTATCGGAAATAATTATTTTCGTTCTATCGAGTGAGCTCGATGGCGAAGTATACAAGGAGGAAGGAAGGGTGTCGAAGGGGGATGACGATGGTTGGTAGAGGGTAAGGAGTAGGGGAGCAGAAAGTGGGGAGTATAAGTAAGTATAAGTGACTTTGCCACACGGTCCTCAGATAATGCCAAGGGCCACCTTCCAGGAATTAGTATTTATTGTGACGCGATTCAGATAGCGGTCACGGTACGCCCCTGCCTCGACTGGCTGCGGCCGCTGCGTACCTGGGGCCCCCAGTCCCACGAATTATGGTTTTCAATATGATGACGGTTTCGTATCTGCCGACCTCGCTCGCTCCGGCTCTCTCTTCGTCTTCGTCTTCGTCGCCTCTTCCCGCCGTAAGTCCGCCTTTCTCTTCGGCAGCCTTCGAGATATGCCCTCGTCCGCGGGCTCGTAAACCGTCTAAAAGGCTTCGACGATTTTTACCTCAGCACGCCTCGCGTGCAACAGAGATTGCCGCTTTCTTTCCTCCTCCTCGAAACCCCCTTCCATCTTTTTTCCACCCTGTTTCTCCGATTCAGCCAGATTTTAACCTGACTCCCCGACGCACTTAAGGGATGCTGTGTGACTTCGACGGATTCACTGTTTAATACCTTTTCGCATCACTAAAATAGGGGTTGTTTGTTTGAAATTCATCCTAGTAAAATATTAAAAAATGCAGAGGGTCTATTTTTGACTTATTTCGCTTTATTCGATTAATTCACGGTAAATATTCTGCTTCCAGGGAACGTCTCTATCTTCATTCAGTGGCTCGACTGGGAGCGTATCCCTCAACAAAATGGAGGTTCTAGGGATCAAGATAAAATTCTTTTCCTCGAAGCTCCGATGGCCGAGCGCTCCGACATTTCTCGGTCTTATCCGACGACGATGCAAGAGACAAAAAAGACCAGGGAAGACGAGGAGGATAGAACGAGAACGGAAGAAAAAGAGAAGAAGAAGGATGACCGTCGCAAACAGAAATCGGGATTCGTCGGGCCGCGCGTCCCGCGATAAACTTTTATCAATCTGATGGAAAACGAGAGTGTGCGAGACGAGGCGAGAGAGGTCGCATGCGTCCAACAAAGAAAATCGGCTACGGTTTCGTGGAATTCCGTGGGATACCATGAAGTATCCGCGGCGGAGGTAGCAATTGCCGGCCGATTACGGTATCTCCGAGCGAGGGAAATAAAATTTCATTCCCCCGACGGGATGCATTATCGTCGGGGAACTGATGGAAGGAACTTCTCTCCCCGGCGAGAATGATTCATCGGCCGACTATTTCTTCGGGTCTTCTAGCAAACGGTCCGACGTGACCTGCGCGCACACGATATTTCAGATGTTCGCGCGCGAAAAACGATTATGTGTGCGACTGCCCCCGCATTTTTCTCTTTCGCCCGCCGAGAGACGAGAATATCCTGTTTGGCGAGCGAGCCACGCGCAAGCAAAAGCCGGCCAAGATATCGCGCCGATTTATCGCTCTATTTTTGCTAGACCGACCTTCGATCATCGGTATGTTCCGTATTGCGATCCCCGCTGCACTTCGAGGCGCAATCTACCGACTTTGATAGTCGAGACTATCGGGCGATCCGAGGTCGACCCGTCTAGAGAATCTGCTGGAATCTGAATTTTAATTCGATTGTTCTCTGTGGGAGTCTGCTTTGCAAACGATATCCATCTTCATTGGAATATTTGGAACATGTTGCCGAAGACTGCATTTTATGCAAAAATTTCTCATCTCGTTTCCGTTGCTTGCAGAAGATATTTTCAGCGATTGGATTCGTAAGGCATTTGTTTTAAATGATTGGTTTAAAATTTGTTGGGGAATTAATTTAATCAGTGCGTCAAGTCGTTGAGAAGGATTCGATAAAAATGAGGATTGGCGGTCGTCGAAGATATTAAGAATTATAAATGAATTCCTTTTGGATTAAATTATTTCTAGAATTAAATTAAAGTTGCAGCTATTTAGCATAGTCGCTTCATCTGACACGGTTACGTAACCCAAGATGACACAACAACATAATCTTCATTATAAACTAATCTGACGAATCCCGTTCCGATATTAAACCCAAAGATACGCGATTAACTTAACATAAACAATCTACAACCAGCTGATAAAATTATTTACCAATCTGCTGGTGTTTCTCATCTGGTCTTATATTTTATTATTGATTAAATTACGCTGAGTAACCAAAACAAAAAAATTGTTTGTCTCCGCTTGGCGGGTGATTACGTTATTGTGTATTTTATCATTTACTGAATTTCGTGAAGTAAATGATAGAACAACAAACAGTCTCGCAATTCGCTATTTGTTCCGTTTCGTTAAGGAAACGGCAGAAAAAGATTGCGCGGTGCGAATTTCGCAGAAAGCCCTGTGATCACGTGAGACGGTTTTTGTCGCGGCGGGAAAAGGTGAAAGGAGCAAGGAACGAGCAAATAATAAGATAAAGCGTTAATACTTTCGAGGGGAACGGTTACAACTTCCGCGTACAGTGGTATTAACTCCGACATCCGGCGTCCCGTCGCCGAGAGTGGGAGACCACCGGCCGAAATAATCCGCGAGAAGCCGGCGAGTCACGCGAAATTCTTATCCGTCGATTAGAAAACTTTTTCCGCCGCGTCTAATCGCCGACTTTATCTTCCGCCGCGGCGAGACTGCTTCCTCGGCCAGAATAAAAAGAGAGAAAGAGAGAGAGAGAGAGAGAGGACGTAGTCGACGAATCGAGGAAAGACGAGCGTCTGGACGCTCGCCGTCGACGACGATAAGAAAACGCGTTGATATCCGGGCACAATGGTGCCGTTGTGCGAAATTTTGAATAAACTCGCAAATGATCTCTAACGATCTAGAAAAAGACCAGACATTCCGAGAAATCGTTCCGCCGGCTGGAAATCTTTGTTGAGATCCGCATACAATGTGTTTTACTCCGGTTTACCAAATGCATTTAATACTTTTTATTAGTAATAGTTGTACTATTGCTGAGGGGTCGTTTGCTTTGAAGAAATCGATTGAGTAAGCACCCTTAGGGGTAACGCGTTATAAACCGGCAACCAATAACTGCAATTCTTCGCAACCCTGAAGATTTCGTCCTGGAGCGTTCAACTTCGAGGAACAACTCCATCGAAGTCCCGTGACGGGTACACCCATTGGCCGAGATGGAAGAATCTCTTGGTGAAGGCGATCCTCCTCGCGGAAGTTTCGCAAGAGAGGAGCCGAAGAAGAAGCCGTGAGAGGCTCGCAGGGAATTCGCGACGTCGTAGAAACACAGCGAGCTGGTACGGGGTAGGTTGGGGGTAGCGTCTTGAGGGGGTTGGAGTGTACGTAGGACGAGAGCCTGGCCGGCTCGTTATCAGTCCGGGAGGTGTTATCAGCTGGATGCAGCTCCCTTCCAGGCCCCCAACCCCTTTGGCAACTCGGCGGAAGGAGGAGAGGGTGCAAAAGGGAGGGTGTGAAGGAGCGACGAAGACAGGGGGCGAGGGGCGGGAACGCGAGGGGGTGGTTGGCGGGACGGCGTTCGAAGGTGCACGCTATCTTCCACCCCTGGAGAGATGGCTATAGAGTGCATCTAGCGATAACGAGGCAAGTTAAACAATATCGAGCTATATGAGGGCCACGACTCCCGACCGAAGATTAACCGCGTCTCTGGCAAGAAGATACTTTGGTATCTGCGAAGAATCGGCTCTCCCCTAGGTCTTGGACGTATTCCGAGGAAGCTGCCGGTTGGTTGGCCGTCGGCGAGCCAGTCGGCAAGGGAAACGCGCCACCGTGATTAAGGAGTATCGGTACTTCGGGGAGAAACTTGATGAAACTTGCTCTCTGTCCGCTGCGTTCCTTCTTTTTTCTTTTCTCCGGGACATTCCAACCTCTGGCTGACCTGCTCCTGATCAATTGATGACCCAGATCCACTTTCGAATCAATCGAGGATTTTTCGTCGCTTTTTCGTCACCAAATTTCGTGGAACTTTTAATCCGTGATGATCGACCGAGATTATTTCAAGTACCTCGAGCTATTCTGGTTCGATCAATTGGCTTTTTATTGTACATAGTTTTACGAGGTTCCAGGGTTGTTCTAATACCTCCCCGTTGCAAGGGGATATTCAGGGTAGCTTCTGTTCGGTTCAGAACAAATGACAATGGCGTGGTGGTGGAGGGATCGACGGGGTCGATCTCAGACGAAGACGAATTTCGTCGCGGTCCTGGGACCTGGAGCTACCAAAGCGGTACGAGCCGCCTCGGTTCTCCTCTCACGTCGATATCTCGATCGATCTCTCGTCGGAGAGGGGTGTAGGGAAGGAAGCAAGACGTCGGAATGGTCCGTCGATCGAATCTGGGGCTGGGGAAGGGACAGGTCCCGCGATCCACGGTCCAAATATTGGGACACCGGATCTCTTTTCGTAGGGATCCAACCTCCGCGAACATAAGGAGGGAGAACAGAGGTGGAGGACGATGTGGAGGGGCGAGGTGGGACAGGCGAGATCGAACCGGGGCGAAACAAGAAGAAGAGGAGAAGGAGGCGGACGAGGAAAGCCGGACAAAGAGGAGCGGAGAAAAAGAGGACGTTCGAAGATCGAGAAAGAGAAAGAGGGTTTACACTTTGGTGTACGTTGGCCGGCTTACATACGAAACAGACGTCCTCCTTCCTCCCTCCCTCCCTCCCTTCTCTCTCCTCTCCTCTCATCTCCACTCTCTCCACTCTGTTCTTCCTCCCTCTCTTTTTCTACCGTAGCCGGTGAGATAGCTCTCGAACCAGGGTACCCAGGTTGCGCCGATATGGGGGCCGAGACTTTACGAGACGGTGGTCGTGGACGAGTGATTGATGAGCGGCCAAGCTAATGAGGAGCTGAGCTGCAGGACGGGGATCACGATAAAGAGGTCCCACCACCGTATAGACCTTCTCGCGAGGCATACGTAGCTGCAACACCTCCTTCTTTCTCCTCCTCCTTCGCCTCTCTTCCTCCTCTTCGTCTTACACTACTACTATTTCACTTCTGCCGTATCTCTTTTCTTCCACTTTTCTCTTCGCCTTTTAGCGGACGACCTTTCTCGCTCTCCTTCTCTCTCTCTTTCCATCTCTTATTCCTTCGGATGTTCCTTGCTCTTCGCTGTTCTTACAAATCTTCGGTCTTCCCTGTGTCTTCTGTCTTCTGCTCTTCGCGCTGCGCTGATACGCTAGCTGCTTCTCCGAGCTTCTTCGGGTTTCTTCGCTGATAAGCGCGAGTTCGTTCTTTTACTGATTGTTCATTATTTTGACGTGTGTTTACGGATAGTTCGAGTTATAGAAAGTTGAACAGACAGAACAGATTCTAAATCGTCGATGAAAACACTAGGAAGCTAGAAACTCGATCAAAGACCAAAGATGAAGGAGCATAGACAATCAAGAACTAATCGACGAGCAGAAATGGAAAGGGAGAATCGTTTTGGAGCGAGCTGGCGAGTGCTCGTGCTCGAAAAAGGCTCCGGGGTAAAATTCCCTGACATCATCATCGTTTCCGTCGTCGTGGCCGATTTAAGCGGTCGTTAAAAGCATTTGCCTACCTTATCTTGTTTTCTATTTACAGGATTATGCTCGTAATTCGAGGCGGAAGCGAGCCGGTGCGGCAGGAGGCGCAGCGGGGTGAGCAGCCGCCGCCGCCGCGCGGTTGAAGAAGGAGGAAAAGGGGGTTGCCGGAGCCGGTGAAGGAGGAGGTTTATAATAAAGCCTGCAGGGTCCAAGATACGTGGCTGGCAGCCGTTATCAAACGGGTCCAGCGTTCGAGTCTCTCCGCAAAAGCCCTCTCTCCCCGGAATCTCGTGGTAACCTGGCCTCTGGTGTGCTCGTTCAGAGGCGCGAGAGGATTCCTCGCGCGACGCGAGAATCACCGTTTCGCGGCATTTCGTTCTCGGAGATCGGGAATACCCTTCGTTCTCAGATTCTCCTTAGAATCTGCTCCTGTTCCAACCCTTATCTGGGGGCGCAAAGCGAATCGATGCACTTCTTGTTCGCTTACCCTTGAAGCAGGGGAAACCGGAGTCAAACAATTCGACTTTGGGCTACGATCACGCAGAAACATTTACAACAAAAATTTGTACGCCATTGTGTACGAAAGGAACGATGTATTTCTTTATGTGCGAGCATTCTGAATGACCACAGATCAATTACTCGGCGACTATAATGACGTCGAACAATGCTCGGAGCAAAAGGGGGCAACGGATCTCAGGCTGCGGGCTGAACAAGACCAATCGGGACACGATAAAACAGGCAAAAAGAGGGGCCCGGCCGGGTATACGAGGTTCCTAGATGACCTCGGCGCGGATCGAGCTCGATCTCCGAAAGATCTCTCTCTCTCTCTCATCTCTTTCTTTCTCTCTTTCTCTCCCGGCCGCGGTTCTCCGCGACTAACGAGACGTTTTCCCTGCGGTGGATTTATCGCCGAGTTCGTCGAGACATCGGTCGAGGAGGCGCACCACCACGTGAGGCCGATTCGCACGTCGCGGACCCGTTTCTCGCGCTAATCGTTGCCTGGTCGACACCGATCCCGCGATCGGCATCCACACATTCCCTTCAAAGGGTTGCTGTACCCTTGACGTGGCCACGTCACGTCCGACCGGACGTCAGCACGCGGACGGAATCTCTCTCCCTGGTCCGTCTTCTCCGAGAGTTCTTCTCTCCGCTAACCGCCTGCTAACTGGAGAGCTTTTTAATCCGCCTCGGGTTAGGCTACAGGCCTGTTTATTCGAGAGGGCTTATCGGCCACTCGGATTTTACTCCGCTAGAATGCTCTAATGATTCTTTGCTGGACCGACCGAACGAGCTGCTTCGTCCTCTTGGATTCCGGGTTCAAGTTGTCGAACACAAGTTAATATATAATAATTGCGGTTTATTCGAGATCGACTTTCTCCGTTTCACAATTTAGTTTGAATGTCAATTCAAATCATTTCAATCGTCATTGAAATGGTAGCAACGCTTCTCCAAATAGCATCGAATCGAATCACTGATGCTTCAGAAAATTGATAAAACATCGGTCCTGAATATGTAACAGTTCAGCGACAATTTATCAAATTCGTCTTGCCGTTCGTGAGTAAAATTCGTGCATTTAATCGCGCGATGATACATCTGGTTATCAGCCGCGACACGACATGGTGCTATCAATCGCGAAACCTGCGGCGGATCACATTCCTCGATCCTGGATCGCCGTGATTCTACCGTGTTGCCGAAGCAGTCATAAATCTCGTTAAATTAAACCAGATTTCCGTGATCGGGTGGAAGAAAACAGTGGTCGATGAACGGCCAAAATGGTCCGTAGATTTCATCGGTAATTAATATTCACCGACTCGTAGGAAAAACAGCCTTGCCGGCCGCCCTTTTATTCTCTACCGGTGCATGGGCCTTCGAGTCACGGCATCCATCGGAGAAGAAACAAACGCGCATACTTTCTAATCACCCTATAGAACTCACCCCATTCATCCCTACCGCGAAAGCTATCAGCAGCAGCAGCACCACCACCACCACCAACAACAACAGCACCAGCAGCAGCAGCAGCAGCAGTAACAGCAACAACGGAAGCCTGCGAGCCTGCTCTGGGTGCTGTGCATTATAATGTAGAGTGTGAGTTATCAGACATCGGACCGTTATCGGGGTCTGGGATCGCCTGGTCCGCTGCTAAGCTCCCGACCGCCCCCTATTCAACCCCCGATAACGAAAGGGTTATCACGCCACGCTCCCCAACTGCCATTCCTCGCCTCTAGAAAACCCAGCCGGCTCGGCTCGGCTCGGAAGGTCCGCCTTTCCAACGGGAGATTATTATTCTTTTTACTTGCAGCCGCTTTTTCGCGCCGGCCGATTACGATCCCTTTGACTCGGCCACTTTACTGCTCGCCCACCACCTTCAACCACCGACCCGTGCATTCCCCGGGCACAAAGCGAGCATTGTTTCGCCGCGATCCGCATTCGTCTTCGTTTTTCTGCGACGGCCACCGGGAATTTTCATGCGGACCCCGCCGTACACAAGGAATCGGCCGCGATCACCGGGAACGACTATCGCAGATACTCCGGTTATCCGCGACTATCCGATGAAACGGCCGATTTAGAATGCTTCGCAGTCTGTATGTAACAAACTAATTTCGGATGCACTTCCCCAACTGCAAATTAGGGTAATAGTTACACCTAGATACTATACACCGAAGGATGCGAAAGTAGATTACAGAAAGGATTTTAGAAAATTATCGTGAACGTATGTATTAAGAAATGCGGAGCACGTGTGTGGAGTATGGAGATTTTGATGGTTTCTTTGTAGATCATGAGACAAATTATTTAAATTACAAAAATGGTTAATATACCACGTTTTTAAGACGGACTAAAAAGTATAAAATAATTTTTCCTAGCCCCATACAGATGGTCCTGAAAATTTGTGATTGTGAATTTTGAATACCTATGAAAATACTTGTTCGGATCATAAATTTGAAGTTGCAAAATATGAAAGAATACCTTATATCGATTGTTATAAGAATATTAATCCTGTATTATAAAATGTTACCTCACCTCACCTCCTCCAGCGGTGTAGGCGATATACATATAGGGTTATCCAAAAGTACCTTTAGAATGTTGAATGAGAATATCTGTCAAACGCCATATTTGTTTCTTGTTACTTTCTTGTATTTCTAACCTACAATGATAGACAATTTTAATAATGGAGTCGTATACGATTGAAGAGCGTGATAAAGTTATTAAAATTTATTTTGCAACTCAGTGTTCAACGTAAATTACGTGATTTTTTCAAACAATTCGAAATTTGGTTAAAAAATTTGATGAAACTGTATCTGTTCATGATAAACCAAAGTCTGGCAGACCAAAAACAGTTCGTTCGAATGAAAACATTGTTCGTGAAAGTGTTGCTAATGATTCATCAACATCAATTCCACGTCGTTCTGAAGAATTGAGCATTCCTTCGAATTGATGTCTGTAAACGTGGTCGTGGTGGTCATTTGATAGATATCGTCTTTCACACATAATTGTCATAGATGATACCTGATAATTAATAGAGGAGAAGTCATATATTGACATCTTCAAATTTAAAATTTTTCAACAATTTTGAATTTCAGCTACTCAATTTTGTTATAAATGCATGATGTATGATCAATGGAAAATGGTGAAAGAGGTATGCGTAATTTTATTGTCATAGTACGAACGAAATGATTTCAATATTAAGAATAACACATAAAATACTGTATTCCTCAAAAACCCGTAAGAAATCCAAATTGAACACATCCGCGGGTATGCACATCGACATTCCTCAATCACAGGCTCAGAAAGACTAGCTCCCAGCACGTTGCAGTTCCCGAACAATCAAAGGGCCATTTCCAGATGATTTCTTTCGCGCTCCGTGCGACCGATGGTCAATTTCGCGAGGAATCGTCGAAATGATAGTCGCGCGAGTAGATTATACGCTGTGCTGGCCGCAGAACAAACAGACTAGGGGGCCTTAATTTCGAAGGGGCACGGCGAAGACACGCGATGCATGGAACAGACGAGCCGCTAATTTAATATCTCCCTCGTCCTTTATTTTCGCGCGGCTAATGGCAGCAAATTTACTCGTCGACTCGTTATCGAGGCTCGGCCCGCGAACGGAGGGGGAGAAGAACGGTGAAAAGGGCCTCCTGTTGCCGTGAGCCCAGAACGAACTCGGGGACCGAAGAAAAGGTCCTCCGGGTTTGACGTGGGTGAAGGGAACCCGCGACACGCGGAACACTACACGGCATCCGCCACTCCTTCTCTCGATGCCGAAGACTCCTACGTTGCTGAAGAAGCGTGTGAAAGCGGCTGACTTGAGCCATTGTTACGCTAGAGGAACGTTCGAATAAATTCAATTAGCGAAATCGCCGGTTTAATTCTGTATCGAGCCGTGTGCTCGAGATCGCAAAATCTATCGACTCTTAATTGATTTTCGTTTAATGCGCATCGCATGGTATTTACTGGCTAAAAGTTTCTACGTGGAAATTATGCAACGTTTAGTTAGGTAAGATTCTAATTGACAAATCGATTCGGAATTATACCTAGTGCTCTAACAGCGATTGTTGGGTGAATGTACTTTATTGTTTTGTGTGAAATTGTTTCTTTGAGTTTGCTCGGAGATTAATTTGCGATGCTATGTTTTGCTGGATTTCCCGGCGATAATGAATCAAAAGACGGCCATCTTCGTCGAGCCTGGTTCCCCACGGCCACCCCCTCGTTCGCATGATGCAGCTCTTCTCCCTCGAAGATGATGCGAGAGAGTCCCTCGGCCGGCTTCGCGTGAGCATTGTTTGGAAATACGCGGCTGATCAGCGGCGATATACGAGCGGTTTCGCCAAACCTCCCCCCGGCCCCGATTTTTGCTCGTTCGTCGTCCCTTTTACGTTTGCGTGCCTCGATCTCCGGCCGGATCGTATCCGTAACGCGTGCACACGCCTCGTCTTGTACGCAATTTGTTCCCTTCGACGGTGAAACGCCGCGTTCCACGCCGGGCGGTGGATTTCGTTTTTCTTCGTCTTTTTTTTGCGTGGTCTTGGGAATCGCGATGGAATCGCCGGCGTAACACAAATACCCAGGCCGCTCGGAAATTTCTTCGGGTGCTTTATCCCCCGTTCGCCTCGATAGCCGATCCGAGCCTTGGTCCGCCGTGTAACGATGCCCGATCGACGGGGTGCACTCTCCTCCGAACAGCAAGCCCATAATTTTTCGAAGTTCTCGTGAAGTACGCTCTCTTGCAACGCTGCCGCGCAAAAATTGCGACCGCAACAGCGGTTACCGATAATGAATTCTCGCTCTCGGTTCTTCGTGATAATGCTGGTCGCAAAAGGTATCATATTGACGCAGTTTAATTTTTCTGATCCCTTAAGTAGACTGCCGAAACATAATCAGAAAAAATCGAACAACAGCCGAATTCTCAGGGGTCAATTTCACTCCCTCTGCACTATGAATACCTACGTACCACCAAAATTTTATAAGTTTTTGGATTTCCAGATTCAGGATTATTCGTTAGACTTGATGTCAGACGGTGGAACCCTGAAATCTGTGAAGATGCGTGAAGTATTGCAGGATGTTACGTCCAACTATGTCCGCGACAGGGCATGGGGGTTAATAAAATGGCCGAGGACGTCGGCAATTTCTCACGGTGTGCCGGCCACCCCGTAACTCGTCGGCGATCGCGGATGATAGCGATCTACGGCGATGCTGCGGCGACGTTTCTCTATTTCGATCGCGTGGAGAGATCCCTGGGGATGCAAAGCGCGTGCTCGCGTCGGGTAATAACTCGTCGATAACTAATGGCCGGGGAATCCGAGGAAAGAAAGAGGCCCCGAGGAAAGAAACCGTCGCGTACGAGGGGACGAGGGAAAACGGGGGAGTCGCCGATGGGGGGCTCTCCTCCGCCAAACATGGCAAGTTGCTCCATCCTGATCTCCGGGGCCTCGCGAGCAAGGCGAAACTGTCCCGGGACTCTTCCTTTCGCCGCGGGAAGCGCGACAGATGCAGGAACTCTGATATACAAGCGCGACGCACCGCTTCGTTCAGCTCGGCACAGCTTAGCTCCGCTCGTAGTTACGAATTGGCATGAGAAAAATATATATCAGAGCTCTATTTATCTGTTGATACTAAACCTACCACCACCAGTCAAAATGACCGGTGCCACATTTATTATTTAACAATTATTGAAATAATAAAATTGATTTTATAAGAATTAATAAAATAATAAGCACAAAGTCTAAATAAATTCAATCTTGTCATTTTTATAAGGAAACATGTTGTATATCAACGATAAGACTTTTTCTAGCATTAGTAATCACTAGGCTGCGGATTTTATGCATTTATAACGAATATGAATAGGTGTAATTTAAAGTAGAAAAAATATTAGAAAAATTTAAACATACTCAACTTACTAATCATAATAGGAAAGAAAATAAATTTCTATTTCTCTCCAGTTTGTTGCAATCCAGGTAAGAAATTTTTATTTTGCATATGGATCCACATTCTAGTAATCACTCGTGTAATCTACATAAGCGTTTCAGTTCGTGTTTCTATCTTCAGTTCGTCATTGTATCTACTATTACTGATCCTTGGAACTTCATTCCTCCATTCCCTTACTGATCCTGAGACCTAAGCAACCCCCACCTTACAGGACTAGAAAACCTATATCTTCTGCTGAATTCGGTTCCTCGCGAGCATTCTTATTCTCATTCTCATTCGCTTCTCACGGAGTGTTGTCTATAATCTATACGACTAACATCTTTCGTATTTCGTCTGTAGTTTGTATTTCATTCAGAAATTGTACCTAATAAAATATATTAAGTATCTGGAATACAACAATACATATACCAGTTACTTTTAAGGCTCGGTAGAGTCTGAAAGCAGATGAAAGAGAGATATCTGCAGAAATTCTTGAAGAAACATCTCCCAGCATAAATATTTCTACACACATAAATCATAAAAATAAAACAATTCACTTCCTCGACCATCAGCCAGAGTTGGGCAAAAATTTAATCAACGGTTGGCGAATAAATTTCTACTTCAATCGTTAATCGCAATTAACAATTAATCTCATAGTTTAGTCGTTAATGGCGATTAACGATTACATATTTATCAATCGTTAATTGGGAATAACAGTTAAATTTCTATTTTAGTCGTTAATTGCGATTAACGATTACAATTCTTTCAATCGTAATCGTCAATCGGATAATTGATTAATGATTAACTGCTGAAATTTCGAAATGAAATACGGAATCAAAACTATATGAATACTGAAAAAAATGTAAACTGAGTTTAGGTGTACATATTGTCATTTGGTCTACATATAATACAAACACTGTTTACGTGCTTTTATGTTTTGTTTCCGATGATTTCTTTTTTTAATCAACGATTGACGATTAACTTCATCAATCGTTTGAATCAATCGTCGATTTTTCAATGATTACCCTTTTTAATCGTACACATTAATTAATCAATCAATCCTGATTAAAATTTTAATCGATTAATGCCCAACTCTGCATTCAGCTGTCGAAACAAGCATTTCGTACGTAATCTATTAGCGTAAGTTGAAACATCATGAACGGTGGGTGTCGCGAAAAAAAAGGCGTAGGGTTAAGTGAAAGAGGGCCGGGATTAGGGTCTGGTCGCTCGAGGACACGTTCCTCCAGGTGGTGCATGGATAATTGGCGGATCGCTGGCCGAGTCTGGTTGTGTCCGCCATGCACGGTGTACCTCGGTGGACGAGGAAGGAGAAAGGCGAGAAGCGCAGGTCGAAGGAGAAGAGAGAACAGGATCGACAAGGATCTTCCGATCCTGGCGACCGTTCGAAGGCCTCCTCTTGGCCAGGCTGATCTATGAATGGGACCAGGCATCGGAGGAGGTCGACGGTGCCGATTGGTCGGGACCGGTACCACTCTGGTACCACATCGACCAATCGTTCGTTGGTCTCTCTCCTCTCCCTGGGCTCCCTTCGTATCAAGATACAGCCGGGCCACCTCCTCTTCTTCTTCCGTCTCCTTTTTCTTCGTTGCCCTTCCCTCCCCCGTGTTTCGCCTTTTCTTTCCTCGCCCTTTCCTCCTCGTTTTTATCCTGATGTGCCCTCCTCTCTTCTTCGTATACTCTCCCCTCCGCCTTTCCCCGGTGATGATTGTTGATGGAACGATTAGGGGTTGAAGAAGAGTATGAGTGTACTTTGCGGTTAAATAAATTGGGGACGGACTGCGGTCGGATCGTTTCATCTGATCCTGACGGTCTGACCCGCTGATACTTCCTCGTCCTTACTGGAACCAGCGGAATTATAATTACTACGGAATGATGCTCCTGCCTTCTCGATGACTCTCGCTCCGTAACAGTTTCCCTATCTGCTCCGGAATCTCTAATTGTTCTCGCGAGATCTCGGAAAGTTTCGATCTTGCGCTGGGCTTTGAGATGAAGGTGAATTGTAAGGCATTGTTTCTTGCTTTTGAGGATGTTAATGGATTTTATTATACATTTATGGGCGTAGTAACGTTTCGTGTGAAACATGTCTGGAGACTAAAAAATCAGACTCACTCGTTCCGTAATTACTAATCGTTTGCTGCATGCAAAGTGCTCCCAATTAGTAGCATTATGCACACCTGCTCGAAGGCGGTAATTTTACGGGTGCAAACAGTACTTTCTCGTGGGGAAAATTACACATAGAAACACTGTCCATAATAATTCACCCTGAACAAGACCGTAATCAGTAGTGTCTTTCTCGTCAAGAATTAATTATCAATAGCCGATGCCACAAGACGGCAATTTCGAAGCCTGGAAAATAATTCTCTACAGTACGGAATAGTGTGAGTCATTCTGGACACTTTGTAGGGTATCAATTACAAGCGACTATCTCGTCCAGCGATTCCAATTATCAGTCTACTCTGCATAACGAGCGAACAGCAAGAATTCCAAATACTTCGAGACATTCTGTATAATGTTCTGTATGCCACCAGACCTAATCACCAGTGTCTGTCTCGTCATCCACGATCAAAATTACTATAGGAAATAATTCTTTTAATGATACCGTAAGCGAGCAAAAGGTGGCTCTCTCGTGGAGAAAATTCCACGTACGTTACGATACTTTGTATAATGCTTCACACGGTTCAGAGACTCAATTACAAGTGTCCACTTCGTCCACCGCCATCTCAATTATCGTTTTACTCAATTCTTGTAATATCAGGAGATAGTATTTAATTTCGAGATCGCAAAAAGTCGCTCTCTCGTCGAGGAAATTCCGCGTACTTTAATCCTTATACGGATCCTCAGGGTGAAAATTCACCCATTTACTATTTTCACATACTGTACAATCATTGATCACTTTATGTCTATGTCGTGAGACTCAATTAAAAGTGTCCACCTCGTCCACCGCCATCTCAATTATCATTTTACTCAATACTTGTAATATCCAGAGACAGCAATTTCGAGATCGCAAAAAGTCGCTCTCTCGCGAAGGAAATTCCGCATACTTTAAGTCACTTTGTATAATGCTTCACACGGTTCAGAGACTCAATTACAAGTGTCCACCTCGTCCACCGCCATCTCATCCTTGCACTATCACGATCAATTTGAGTTCGCAAAAAGTCGCTTTCTCGTGGAGAAAATGCCAAGTACAAGCCGGATGCTCTAGACCACCCTATATCATTCTCCGGACGACGAACCTCAATTAAAATCGTCAGTCCCGTTCGCCGAGCTCTCAATTACTATCGCAGAATGCTAATTCTCGCAAACCCCAAAAAATTTCCCATGAAACCTCCTGCAGACCACCTCTCAGGCTTCGGTACATCGATTACAAATCTCCGTGGGCCGCGATCTCAATTACTCGCGGCGGTAATTGTAATATCGGAGGACAGCAATTTCTCGGTGGTAAAAAAAGCGGCTTTCGGTCGGAGGAAAGTGTTGAGTCGACACGGTAAAACAGGAAAGTGCGTCTGGCTGTGGCGAGGCTTGAACAGGCTCTGCAGGTGCAGTTAGAGTAGTCGGTCCACCATAAATCTCGACGGTGGCCTCACTACCGTATTACTCTCGGTCCCGGGTTCCCTGAATGCTCTTCTAATAACACACCGGTGGGTTGGCAGCTCTTCGCTCCGGGGGGTGGCCAGCCTGTCGGAGGAAGCATAGCCAGCCACGGTTGAGGCGAGGCGGTGCGAGCCGCTTGATTACAGGATATGCCACAGATGACGTGATATTAACGTAATGAATACCGATCGGTGTGCTCGTCGCGCGCGAGCTCGGCCACGCACGCGATGAAACTGGACGCTGCCTGCCCGGACCTGGTCTTTAGCCATCACCTCGGCCCGAGCACGAATTTATTAGCGGCGGATTGTCACGCCTGATCGGTGATTACGCAATCGCTCCGCTAACCGTAACGACGCGAAAGAAAAGGGCGCTGGTCCCGGCAGAAGCGATCGTAATGGGAGCTAATTGAACGTATCGCGCGAAAGCCGACGGAATTTCGTTCGAATTAATTGTGCACGACCACTGAAACTGCGCTAATATCATAGCGCGCTTTATTTATGGCGTCGAGATGCTACGTTCCTACCGGAATTCCTCGAAGCCGAGCTGATTTTAAACAGCAGCTCCAGAAACGCGTAAAGAACCCCAAGACTCCCGTCATCTGCTCCTGTGGTTAGGATACGATCTTCTAGGAGACTCGCTGATAAGATCAGTGTATAGTAATTATTAACCTCTTGCCGTATTTTAACGAGTCAGACTCCGTCATGAAGATTTCAACGAAGTCTAACAAATATGAATGTCATGCGTTTCTTTCGAGATGAAATAATATTTGATTCTCGTTCATAATGAATATTTAAGTATAGTTATGAATTTTCTTTCACCTTCTACGACATTTTTGCGGATAAAGACGTTTTAATCACTGTAACTGTAAAGAAAATGGCACGGCAATGGGTTAGGACTGCGGATCTTTATGTAAAATAAAAATTGTCTAGATCAATTGCAAAAGGCTGGAGCCTGAAAGACATTTCATTCTTACTTTAATCTGTTTAACGAGCTGAAAATAATAGATTGGTATTCTTAAATCATTTCGACCTTACCGCTGTTTAGAATTGCATACGCTCATTTTCCCCGTAAACGCATAAAATCGGCAGTCTAGTCATGATAAATGTATGTTCCAGATGCTGGATTCTCGTGGGAGATTTTCGAACGCCTCAGGAGCGTGTAAAGAACGAGGGCCGAGCGTGCACGGATCGTAATTTTTGCGCGTTGCATGCCGCGCGATCTCGCCCCGATAAGTTCGATAAACTAGGCGGATTTTAATGCGGCTGATTGCGGCCGCAATCAGTGCGTAGTCGTGGAGCACGGTTCAAACGAGCCGATCACGTGCCGCCGCAGAAAAGGGCTATTTGCAGTCACTCGAGTCACCTCGATCCGCGAGATATTTCCCTTTATTGTTTGGTCTAGATTCTTGCGGATTCTAATTTAGACTGCTCGCTTTTTGGAGTTCGTTTCGGTTCTGGTTAACCCCTTACGGGAGACCGACAACCCTTTCCGAGAAGATTGGGAGGGACATGATGAGGGTGTTATCGGACCGAAATCTACAGAAAGAATTGCCTTAAAAGGTTCATGATAATCCAGTTTCGAACGTATTCCGGGAAACAATTTCGTGATCCCGCGAGGTGCAAAGAATTTCGGGAAAATCGCGATCGTGCGATATCCGAGGATCTTCGCACCCGGTGATCTCAGAGCTGGCGGTTCCGGGATTGTCGCAACCGTGTATTAACCGGAACCAACTCGCCCGAGTAAATGAACACCTTGCCGAAACCGCCGGTCACCTGTGTTTGAAGCGAAGCGACGCTTCCGGGCCGGATCGGGCCGGGCGAAAAGTGGCGTTTAACTGGCGCGACCCGCCCCGGCTTCGATATTCAATTACGGATTTGCATACGAGCATGCATCTCCATTAAACCGGGGGCCCATCGCGCTAAACGTCGTCCGCTCGCCGAAACTCAGCTCTGTAAATTTGCTCGGCCAATAAACCTAACCGGCGATCGCCGCGGAACGAAATATTTAAGAGAGGGAGCGGACGGAGAACGGAACGCGAGAAGCGGCAGGCGCACGAAACGATTAAGTCGCGAATAAATTATCCCCGGGATCGAACGAATTAATAATCACCCGGGGAAAATAGGTTCCTGGAAGATGCCCGCCGTGCGCGTGGAATATGTGTCCGTCGGCGGACTTTCGCGAAAGAACGTTTTTCTTTTCTTTCTTTTTTTCCTTTCTCTCACGGATGATTACAACCCAGTGAAACTCGCGGGCCGAGGATGAGAGGCCTGTCATCGACACGTTCGGCTCGTGGAAGCACAGGCATTAATTGCATGCCCGGAGAGGATCGTGCACGGAATTCGCGTGAAAACGTGATGGATCGTCGTCCTGCTGGAAGTCGTCGCGACGTCGTGACCGAGACACGAGCCGTCCCTGGAATATAATGAGCCGGACGGCGTCGGCGATCCCTATCTGATCCTGCTTCCTTCTACTTTGACCGCTGGATAGATCTAACGATCGCTTTTTAGATTAGACCACTGGTTTTTCTAACAAACACAAGCGGAACCCCTTCAATTTCAACGAACAGCTGTGTCCGACGATGGAACTCGCAAAAATATATGCACAAAAAATTCTAGCGGTCACTTATCCGGAATAGAAATAATTCGCAAAGTTACAGCTGCGAAGAAAATGTTCATGAACGTTCGTTTCATTTTACAGCATCAAAAAACGTTATGACGATAAGAACACTAGATTTTCATTCATTGACTTGTTACATTTTTTAAGACCGTTTTCAAGTTCAGGAGATCAAAAAGCCTGCTCTGCTCTTCGCTTCGATTCAGCCGAGTCTGCCTCGATTAAGCCGGAAGATTGTCCGAATTAGATATAGGTTAATCAGTGTTAAATTTACTTAGAATGTGGGTCAAACGTAAGCTAGAATTATACTTGGCTTACGTCGGGCTATATCATAGAGATAAAGCGGTAGGGGCTCCTTATTCGATATTTAACGATGCAAATGTTAGAATTGCTAGGTATCTCTTAGGCTGCCAATCTACGATTCAGTGAATTGTGTCCACCTTTAACGTAGAAAAAAAGGAGCCCGATAATATCCTTTTATAAATTTATTGAATTTTGAATGAAATTTATTGAGAAATTCTCTGTTGATCTTTAGTTTTAAAAGGATTATTAGGACATTCCTGACAAGATACTCACAGCCATAAGCAGGCATAATTTAACAGACGCCACTTCAGCAGTCCGATTCGAAAAGATACAAATTTTCCTTATACGTCTGGCGACAATGTCGCCAACTGACATAATAAAAACCGCCGCGAACTGGTTCTGAAAGTGCAGAGCGCGACACGAGGGCACACGAGAAAAAGGGCCAGCAGCACGGTGGATCGCGATGAAACAAGTCCCATTGGTGGAACCCTTCAAAATGATTCCTCTGACGGCGTACAAAGTGGTCATTCGGCTGAAGCTAAGTAGTCGGCTGAACCCCGGGGGATTCCACCCTCGAGCCTCGACAAATTGCCGCCAATTAAAATTCTCTTCTTCCGAGCCGCATGCCCGGGGATCGTTCGTTCCTTTCGCCCACCGTTGGGACCAGTTTCTGCGTCCAATTAAGTTGTACCTGGCCCGCGTTGGAACCGGACAGGCCCTCGGTCCTCCAGTCCCAAATTAATTTAAACCTCGTCCCCCGGTACGTTCCAATGAAACTCTTTGTCACGAGATTACGGCGATCCCCGATTGCGATAACAATTGCCCACACTCTTCCACGTTTCAGCCTTGCTAGTTCTCCTTTTCCTACCCACCACCTTTGCTTTTGACAGTCAACATTGAAATTGTATAACAAGGATGCTTCCGTAACGTTCAGCACAAGCTTTCGTCTCTGAGCATTAGAATGAAATATCTAATTATCGCGATGGGTTCATTAAAAGAAGATCTGACACGTGCTGCGACCCAGTTCGCAGGTAGGGTCCGCTTTAAATTGTCGTCGGATGTTGATTCTTCGCGGAAGTCGGCTCTGGGAAGGGTGTCGGGGGTTCTGGTGCAGCGCGGGGGGTGCAAGTAACCGTAGGGGCGGCTCGACAGCCGAAGCTATGCGGATCGGGCTTATCTCGAACTCGCAGACGCGTCGCAATCGATATATCTCGCGGAGGCTCTCCTCGATAGGTGACTACCATCCCCGGGGGTGTCGCACGTAGAACGCCCACGGTTTCTCGCTCTTTGCTCTTTGCGGGTGCGAGCGAGAACGTCTTCCGGTGATGTGTGCGCGGACGCAGACACGGTCGTCCTACTCGCTGCAGAAAAGATCAATTTTAGATTCGCAGCGATTTATAACTTCCTCTAATATGGCACCGATATGATCTCTCTTCCTAGCTTCCCCCTCCCTCTCTCTCTCTCTTTCGCTCTGTATATATATCAGTCCCTCTCTCCCCTTCCTCCTCGTCTCTCTCTTTCTCTCCGATACGCAAACCCAGCAGCTCGTGGATCTTCGAGGACCGCTTTCCGCGCGAGCGGATCCCCTCCGTTGGATTATTTGTTTCCATATTCCGGAGGCGTTAGGCTGAACGCCGGCGGATTCACCAGCTGAAAATGGCTTTCATTCGCCGGATGAACCCAACCCCCACCGTCCGATTCCTTCGACCGGAATCCTTGGACCAGCTGACTGCGGAAATAGATCCCGGAATCGAATATACTCTCTGGAACCGGGGGATGAAGGCGCCATCCAGAACGCGGATTTAGATCTTAACCCCTCCCGCGCGACTGTTCGCACCCTCTTTGAACCGCGCAGAGGCCTCCCTTTCCCGAAAATTGATTGCGGAGGTGCCTCGAGTCATTTCCCATGATTGTCAAATGCTCGTCTTAATACCAATTCATTAATCATTCAATAACTAGATTATACATAGTGTGTAAATACAAGTAGCTAACAATTGTTGTCAATAACGCTGATCGTTTCTACGAACACAACACTCGTTAACCCCTTGCCATATTTTAACGAGTCAGACTCGTGATGAAGACTTTAACAAGGTATAAAATAAAATTTGATTTGATTCGTTTGTTATCAATATTTCTGTGGTTTGTCAGGAAAAACGCCGCATGTCACAATTCCAAAAAAATTGGAGATCGTGCATTAATTAAGGTTTATAGTATAGGATTTACGTATTTACCAGGAAAAAGTCATGAAAATAAATTCGGAAGGCTCAGAAAAATAATGCAATTTAACCGACGTTCTATGTCAACCCATTAGTGATCAAAACTTCAAACGGCGATATCTCGAAAGCGAAAGTATGTGACATGCGACGTTCTTCCAGACAACCACATTTAAGATTTAAGCATTAAAATGAATATTTGCGAATAAAGACGTTTTAAGCACTGTAACTGTAAAGAAAATTTTACGACAAGAGGATAAGGGTGAACACCCTCTACCTAATCTCAAAAAACGCGGAACCTTTTGGATCTCCGGCCGACCCTGAGTCGGACCCGCAAAAATCCTCATCGCCAATTTCAGAAGCTCGAGGACAGTATCGGAATCCTCTCGGCCGTAACTCCCGAAGTTGCGTATCGCGGCCTAATTGGCGAATCGGCGTGTGTATAGGCGTGTGCACGCGGTTGTTCGCGTCCGCGAGTTGCGCTCGCGCCGAAAGGCCTCTCCCGAGTGCTCGGAGACAGTGGCATTAGCATAAGGGAGGCTGATTTATAATTATAGTCGTGGAACTTCGGGATGCCGGGCACGCAACTATCGTCCACTCCTTTGGATCGCTTTGCACCACCGTTGGCTGATTAACATATCTACGGCCGGACACCGAGCGCCGGATAAGTTCAACACGTTCGAGCCACGGACTTTATTCCCGTGGCTGGTGCGCGACGTTTTGCTGCACGTGGGTGTGCACGGAGGCTTAATCCGGCCCGGAGAGAGAAAGACGGAGACACGGAGATGAAGAGAAAGAGAGAGAGAGAGACATAGAGATGAAGAGAAGAGAGAGAGTCCTTTGTCGAGGACTCTCGATCCTGCGCGTCCGGTTTGCACGTGACTCGTGACTCGGATAGTTGTTGGTAACTGGATCGCGGGTGGACGATCGCTATTGGTAATCAGAGACGCCTGCAACCTCTCCCCGACCGATAACACCGCGATTTCTTCGCACCACCACAGATAAGCGACACCAAAATGGCGGGAAAGTCGAGCATCCAGCCAACCCCGCCGCAGACTCACGATCGTTATCGCGCGAGAAGGTTGCTCGCGATCCTCGGATCGGTATCGTCGGATGCAGCCTCGCCAGAGATTCCAGATTACTATCTGAACGCGGTCGGAGACGGGGTTAATGAATTTTTAAGCGCTCGTAAACGAGTGAGCCTCCGCGCGCGTTCAGCCCCGCGCGTTCGTCGCGATCGCGCTAAGTGCAGGATAATGGGAACGGCCCCGCGATAAACGTGCGATCTTGTTTCGAAGTTAATGATCCTTTTAATAGAGCCCGTAAATTATTCTTTGATTTTTGGCTTTGCGTAATGACCCGCGGGAATGGAATTCCGGTTCGGTGTTGAGAATCTCCCGGCTTTATCCGCCGCGATGGAAATTGGCAATGTTGCGTCTCGGGACAGGTGGGGGCACTTGCGCGAATGGCAGCAGAGAACATGGTAAGCAGGAGCAGAGATATCATTTAATATATAATGTTCATCATGTTAGAATGGTGTGAGACGGGGTTGATGCCTGCATTCCATTTTGTTCGTCAAATGGTTCATTATTATGTTGTGTATTATGACTGTGGATTTTTATGCTGAATACATGGTAGACTGAAGTAAATCTGGGTGGAATCTTGTGTTCCACTTTGTTCGTTAAACAATTCTTTACGCAATCTTGTCTTTCATTCCGTTCATTATTATGTTGTGTATTACGACTGTGGATTTTTATGCAAAATATGTTAGAATCAAGTAAGACTGGGTGGAATATTGTGTTCCACTTTGTTCGTTAAACAATTCTTTATGCAATCTTGTCTTTCATTCCGTTCATTATTATGTTGTGTATTACGACTGTGGATTTTTATGCAAAATATGTTAGAATCAAGTACGAGTGGGTGGAATATTGTGTTCCACTTTGTTCGTTAAACAATTCTTTATGCAATCTTGTCTTTCATTCCGTTCATTATTATGTTGTATACCATGACTGTGGATTCTTATGCAAAATAAAAATTGTCTGCGTCCTGGCGTTGCTAATTGGGTTAGAGCGAGCTGATAATCGAGGCGGAAAAAACGGGAACGATCGATCGAAAATCGCTGCCAAGAGGCGTTTCGAACACGGCTTGTTAGCTCTCACCCCTTAGAGACGTCGGCGGGGAGATTCGGACGCGCGGGGGTGGTATTTAGATATTCTAATGGCCGCCTGATAACAAGACGCCACGGCGCGCGAGATAAAGACGACGCTCCCGTCGAGGACGCGACGCTGCGCGTCGCTGATAACGCGCCACCCCCCGCACCCGTTGTTTACGTATACGACGGTACATGCACGTTTAGCTGCTATAGTGTGTATCCAGATGCGAGACGGTGTGCGCGTCGCACACACGTGTACTCAGCCGAACCGCAGAGCTCCGCACCACGCGGCCACGATTATTGGTGCAGCGAATATTAATGAAATGATTATGGCGAGAGGCCACCCCCGCCGAAAAAGCCGTCGCGAGACGCTTAATCGACTTCCGGTGGCGTCTTTATCTTGGCAATGGCTGCCACAGCCAACCAATCTGCACGGGAATTGTGGAAAGATCACGTTTTAATCCCCACGGTGAATTACCGGGCGCGAACCAATAAGCTCGAAACAAATCTCGCTTTTTTATCTGGAAAAATATTTGTTTGCTACCTATCGATGGGATGCTTACTTATTTATCGGAGAAGACTTGGTTAGTGACTTAATCGCTCGTGATTGGCGTGTTAATAGCGGTGACAGCTTCATGAGACTGTTAACTTGTTCGCTGCGAACGTTGCACAGCTTGTTTGTTGCATAAAGAAGGCCAAATGCATTTTTATGCACGTTACTTTGCTCCGATTATATCTGGAAAAATATTTGCTTGCTTCCTAAGGGTGGAGCACGCAAATTCAGGTATCGGAAAAATTCTTAGATAATGTCTTATTAAACACATAATTTGTGATGTTAATAGAAGCAATAGCTTCATGAGACTATCAACTTATGTGAAAGTATTATGTACGATTATTTTCAAGACTGGATAAAATCTGTAAAAAAAATCTTGGATACTTCTTTCTGTCTATTCTACTAATTGAAAATGGAGAAAGTTCACCCCCATCGTACAGTCCGCTTACCCTCTTCGAAACTTTCTCCAACAACTCCCGTTTCCTCCTCACGGTTTCCGTTAAAGGACAAGAATTGTGCTCCCGATGAAAAAAGCGGCGCACTGCATTGTCGCAGATAACTGTTGCATTTCGTGGCTGACTTTCCTTTGCGCAAGGGGTGGGTAAGATCCGAGAGATCCTTCCACCCCATTTTCATATTCATATTCGCCGACGTTCGCTTATCCTGCTGCTTATCGGACCGAGGCAGCTCCTTGTCACCGCGGCTCCTTTTCAATCATGCACGCACCGCCCCCGTTCCCAGGATGCGAGAGAAATATGTTTGCCCGATCAGGGTGGCATCGCACCGCGCACCGAACTCTATTCCCGATGCTTATCAAGCGTCCTCTCTCGCGCTCGATATCTTGCTCCGGGAAATATATATTCATTTTTCGGTGGAGCGGCTCCTCTCCACCTATCCATGAATAAATCAAATTATGTTTGCGCACGGCATTCCCCTCGTGGGAATATTTCTGTCGCGCGAGCGTGCGCGGCTGTTTCTTAAATTGGGGCGCGGGATGTCGTTGGAAACATAGAAAGTCTCTTCGGAATAATTAAAACGGATTATGACATTTTCCATTCGAGAGAGAAAGGAGTCAATGAAATATCTTGCACTATTTTAATCAAATATTTTTTAGACTTCCAAATTTTCTCCAGGATCTTGCTGAAAGGTAGAACGGTTGGCAAATTTTCTTGCAATTCTTTTTCCCGAATCAATTTCTTCCAACGTAGAACCCAAATTTACTGGGAGTGCTGAACGGGAGCCTGGAGGATCTCTGAGAATCTTTAAGGAACGAGAAAAATCGACGGATTGAAATATTTTCTTAGAATTTTCCCCAAAACCTCTTTAACTTGGAATCGTAATCTTCGGGAAGAAGCAATTTTTTTCTCAATTAATTTCTTTTATAACAAAATACAATCTTACGGGAAAGGACCATTAGGAGTTTGTCAAAATTTCCAGGACCTGTCAGAATTGATGAAAATGGACAAAGTGCAATTTTTGAAACATTTTACTGAATCTGCCGGAACTAAGAGCTTCGCGAAATTATAACATCATCTTGGGATCTCCTGGTCCGAATCAATTTCGCCCGGAGAACCGAAATTTGCCGACGACAGTTACAGGAGATCCTCCGAAAATGGAGAACGGTCGAAAGAGTGTAACGTGCCCGAGAGGGTGCAGACGGGGGTGGATTCCCGGGCAGGAAAGAGCGGTAAAGCGGACGACGGGGGTTGCAAAGGTAATCTCTGCACCGTGTTGCCTTGGAAGGGTTAAGTTGTAGAACCACGGCTGGTCGCCGATGATAAGGACAGCCCGAATCGCTCTCGCAGAGCCGCAGAATCCGCAGGACTTCTCAGCCTGCCGTACCGATTACCCTCGAGGATCGTCGCGACGTCGACGCGACGCCTCGCGTCGGTCACCCCCCGCTCTGTGCATGCTTCGAAAAATCTCTGATAAAATCCAGCGAAATTGCCTGGCAATATAGCACCGGCGACTATTCGCTCGAGTATATCGGATACACCCGAATCTACGATACTTTCCGATCTCTCGGACATTTAGATACACGGGAAATTGTTGATCTGGATGAGCCGCTTACGATTACGGCGAGGATATTCTCGATGGCTGCAAACTTACCTGCAACAGAAACAGAAATTTATAGAATTAATATTTACGAGAATTAAGCTCATCTTATCATTTAATAAGAACACTTATATAATAAGTTTACATAAACCTAACCAATACAACTCTATCTTAACCTATTCATCCATTATCTAAGTATGTATACAGTTAGGAGCAAAACTGATCACACACACTTTAAATCAGAATAACTTTTTTATGAATGGACCAAACGACTTGAATTTCTCTGTAAGGCTAGATGAATTAGTTTAGTAAATGACGTCCCAGACATATGTTGAAAAATTGCATTTGGTCGGCATTGTGAAAAACAATAGTAAAAATTGATTTTTACGACTTTTTTAGCTGGGCCAATAACGAAAATTTAAAACATGTGTTTGGTCAACTTGTATGAATTACATACGCTCCGATAATTTCAGTGAAATTGGTTAGTTGGTTTACGAGTTATAATCGATCAAAAGTGGTAAAAATTGCAATTTTTCCAGATTTTTAGCCTTTAACCATTTTCGATCGATTATAACTCGTAAACCAATTAACCAATTTCAATAAAATTATCGGAGCGTATATAATTTATACAAGTTGACCAAACACATGTTTTAAATTTTCGTTATTGGCCCAGCTAATTCGTCAAAATCAATTTTTTAAAAATTTATATTTAGTCATTTACTAAACTAATTCATCTAGCTTTACAGATAAATTGAAATCGTTTGGTCCATTCATAAAAAAGTTATTCTGATTAAAGTGTGTGTGATCAGTTTTGCTGCTAATTGTATGTACTAAGTATCTGCATAACTACTTATTGCACCTCTTTATTCTTTGGTTTTCCTATTCCCCTGTCCCTTCATTGCGACACCCTTTCCTCCTTTTTATTTCTTCTTTCCCTATCCAGATTCCTTAACAAGCTCATCTTATTTAAAATTGAGCTAACAATAATTTATTTGTCACGTACTACAATTATCAGTAAGAAATTACACTGATAACATACTATCCCAGCATTCTAACCAAGAATCAGCATTATAATCATTCCTTTTGGGATTATTATTTAGAAGAACATTTTGTAGTTCCTTCTTGAAGAAACACAACTGGCCAGTAGCTGAATCAGGCAAAGCGTTAAGTCCATTACTTTATAAATCCGCGATAATAACACGGAAAGACCTACTTAAGTTTGACATTGCTGGAAACTATTTTTGTTTTAATAAAACATCGCAGAAAAGCTCTCTTGCGAGTGCAATCCTCCGGTATTCAGCTCGGAGGATCCCGCCCGACGACCTCGCCGCGTCCGCCGATAATCGACGCCGAAGTCGATATTAGATTTGCTTTGAATCGCATTCAGGCCCACCCCCGCAGTCAGCCGCCTCCTATCGGCTGGCATAAATCAGCCTCGCGATCTTAATAAATGCGCGAGGACGACGTAGCCGACGGTGAGCGTCGGTTGGGGGGGTTCGCGGAAGCTCGAGGGGGTATGAAGAGCAAGAGAGGAGACGAAGGGGATGAAGGAGGGATGGGGGGTTGAAACGCGGCGCGAAAGGGGGAGGACGGATCGTATGAAACGTCGGGGCGGTTGGTAGGCAGCTAATATCCTCCTGGCCGCGCTATCCCTAGGCTCATCTCAATAAATTCAATATACTTGTGTAAATCGGAACCCGCGAACGTCCCCCGTCGAACAGGAGAGAACCCACCCCCTACGTCCCCCGGCGTTCGGAGATGAGCTGCTCTCGCCATCCCTTCACAGATGGCTCCCAACCGACTTCTACGTCGATAATGTATCGGTTATTGATTACCCGTAATGAGCCGCTCGCTTCAATTTTTCCGATGGGGTTGCTCCCGTCGTCTGACTTCGAGGGGTTGGGAAACACCAGGGCCCGATGAGGGGCGAGTTATGTTACTAGAGGGTGGTTTCGGATGTCCTGAGTGCGTTGATGGTTTGCGATCTTTGATGGGGTTCGAGGGACACGGGGGTTAATGGGGCAGAGGTCGCGGAAGGGTGGTTTTCGTAACAGAAATAAGATAGAAATCCTAACAAAAATCTGTTCTTCAAAAATGTCTTGCTTTAAGCTACACTTATTAATCGCCAATTAATTTTCTAACCCCCATCGCCCGCGAATCACATTTTCTCGCCCGATGACGTTTTCAGTGTAGATCACTTGCAGAATCATTTTCATAAAACAGCAAGCCAGTGTGGGCATTCGATAAGATTACCGGAGCCCCAATTCTCCCGAAATCAGTACTCCAACCCTTAAATCACCGGATTTCCTCGATTTACTCCGCGAAAAATCGCGGCGGGGAGATTCGCTGGCGAACGCGACGACGCGGGGGGTGGGTCGTACGTTTCGGGGGTAATTTCTTAGCAATCAAGGGAAGAATTTAGCGGCTGCCACGCGTACCCGGGCTAATATCTATCTGAGTCGCTATCGTTCGGTAGCTGGTCGGCAACGAGGTTTTCATCGAGTCGTTAGTTAGCGACTTCTTCCACCGGCGGTTATCGAGGACTTATCGGCGGGCAACGGGGCCCGTGGATCGTATTTAACCGGCGATATTAATCGATTATTGATACCGTAGCCACATAATTCCACGGATCTGGCCGGTTATCCGGAATCGTTCCACTTAACTCGCAGGGCTCGGCGATTTTAATAAATGAGGCTTAACAAAGGGTATTTCGCGGTAAATCGGCGTTATCGTATATTTGAACCGGCGTTGGCGGTTTCTTCCTGCGACGGGCACACGCTCCGGAAATCCTCGAGGACGACGAGCTTTTCATCGAGCCGTTAGTTAGCGGGCAACTGCAACCACGTCTGAAGATAACCGAGCTACCTAAACCCTGCCTACCCTCTCGCCGTCGAATCGACGACCGTCGACGACGACTTATCGGCCAGTTTCGCACGCCATCGTACGTTTTACTCCGTCAGGGGCTAATGCGACGCGCGATCGCGTTAAAACCACCCCCGCGCAAGGCGACACACACGATCACCACCGATTACAGCTTCCGCGAATCGCCCCGTATTTCCTGCCGACTACTAACACCCCTACACCCCGTGGTTCTTTCTTCGTTAACCGGTTGGAAACCTACCGAGCCTAATTGCTTCCTTCGCGACCACTGCAAGTGGGAACTTTGTCGGGCTGCGATAAGCTTTCCCGACGATTGAAACACCTTATTTAGGCGTTTAGCGACTGTTGGTCTGTTCAATCTTTAAGTAAGTATTCATTCCTTTCAATAGGTGATCGATTTTTGTATTTACTCTCTGTGAAAATGTTACGAGAATTTCCTCGACGGTCTCATTAGAAGATTTCGATTCAAATCCTGTTCGTGAAAGATGTTATAAAAATGTGTGGTTCTATTTTTAAACTCGGCTAAAAGGAATACAAATTCCTCGACCGCTTTCGAATTTCATTGAACGCAATGATTCTCCCCCCGATCAGGACATCTTCATGCGATCCCAACCTCACCCCCTGACACCTCCTTCGTGGTAGCCCAGGCGAGGAACCGAGACGAGATAAAAATAATAAATCAAGCTGTGTACGAGAAGCGAGACGCACATGCATTGCCGATTTCTCCGGTATCGCGACTCGATACGGAAATGGCGGTGCTAGGGGTTGGAGGGTGGCAGAACGACAGAAAGAAAGCGGAGAGTCGGAAAATGCGGAAAGAAAACTTAATTTTAGTTTTCGTAAACAGACCCGCTTGATCTCTATGCAAATCGAAAAAACATTTCTGAATATTTTACAGAAATCGAAATATTTCCAATCTAGAGAAGAGCATTGCCATTAAAAATCCTGCTAAAACTTACTCTGGCCAAAAATGTCCAGTACTTTCCACGCTTCGAAGTCGAATTTCTTCTTCAGCAATCCAGAGCCACCCCCCCAAAGAAAAATTGCTGTTTCCATCCCCGAAAAAATGTTTCCTCATCAGCAAACAAGGTCTGCCGCATGTTCGGTGCACACGGACGAACAGGAAACACTGACTAGTGGAAATTGCACGGGGTTCGACGGAGGCAGGACGGACCAATGAGGGGTGCGGGGGTGGCGGTAGGGAACGGTATCTCGAACAGCGCGCGCCGATTAATAACGAGCAGTCGTTACGGGAGATAAGGAAGCGCTGCGTCTCCCCCTCTCTTATTTCTCCGGTTTCGCGAGAGGGAGAGAGAGAGAGAGAGGGAGCCGGGAAAGAACCGGGTCGCGAGAGAAGAGATACGCTGTGTGCCGATACCCGGCGATTCCGCGCGGCTCCAACACAGAAGCGGGGCCAGGCTCTCGTGCCCGTACGGGCGAAAGCGTAGATCGACGATAAGACCGCGTAAATTTTGACGTTCGTTAAGTAGGGAAAGTATCCTGTTCCCCCTCCGGAGCCAATTTATTTTTTTAGATCGCGCCGCGAAGAACGTCGCGCGGTTGTATTCGCAGATTTATTGCGGCTCGTCGAGATCATGCTGCATCTCGTACTTTCCTTTTTGTTTGTTAGCATTATACATCCGCAAAGTCGACGACAAGATTTCCTAAAGTTATGGGTTGCTTCGATATTCTAAGGCTGATATTTTCAATAATGAAAGGGACCTTATTACACGACAGCCAATAGTCGCAACCCCTATCGAGTCGACAGCGATGCTCGGTTCCCACCCGCAAAGAAATTCATCGCAATCAGAAAAGCTGGTTCTGTTAAACGACGGTGTACATCCCACCCCTTCCTGGCCCCCATTGGAGAGTGTCGGGGCTCGGAGGCACCCTTTCTCACCCCCTCGAATTCCTCGGAATTCCGCGGCTGGTGACTGGCGGTGGCGACCGCGTGCGCTTCGCGATAAGCTCCTCCAGCCGGCACCAACAGCCCCTCCCGTTGCCCCAAACCACCCCTAAAACCACCACCAGGCCGACAGCAGGCATCACAAGCTCTCTCTTCCTCTCCCTCTCTCTCTCTACCACCAGCCACACACAAATACCAGCGCGAACCACCTTGATCACGAACCATCCACTTGCTCACCGTCATCCTGGAAACACTCTCTCTCGCCTCGCGAAAGTTTTCGGGGGTGTGCATCGGTTAGGCTCGGCACCCAGGGCCGATCGATCTCTGCGCATCGCGGATCCACCCGTTATCTTTATCCCGGGCCTCGCGTCGCGATATATCTGATCGGAGTTCTCCTTCTGCTTTTAGGCTAACTGCCGGGGTAATTTTAAAACGATCCGGAGGATTTCGGTGCGGGCTTATTTATGGTCCCTGCCGACGAGGGTGGCCCCCCTCTCCCGGCCCTGTGGCCTGTGTCTTATCTCAAACATAGCCCCACCCCCCTCCCTCCATCCCTCCTTCCATCGCAGACCCCCACCGATAATTGCCCGGTTTTTGCGGAACAGGAAACGTCAGGCTCGGTTTCGTGCGCGAACGAGTTCGAACCGCACACGGCCACAGCGTAACCGTTTTCAAAACGCACGGGACCCGACGCCACGGCACGCCGAGTTTTATCGTTCGCCGATAATTGCTCCGTTTTTGGCCGACGGAGAACTTTACGCTCGTTCAAACAATCCCTCTACAACGCCATACCGATCTGCAACCTGTGCATCGAACGCGTTCTGCTTTCGATGAACGGGCGAGACGATCAAGTTGCGGTCGAGAGGTCGAGTGGATTTTCGAGGGGCTTTTGGTTGATGGAGCTGCCGAAATCGGTATGTATTTTTATAGAATTTACTCTTCGCAGAACTAATTTTGCCACGGAGTTTATAATGTATAATTTTTTAAATAATTTTTATCACGTTCAGTTTTAGTGCCAGGTTCGGCCTGATTCTTTTAATCAGTTTGAATGAAAGACTCAATGTCAGTGTCACGCTCAGCCTGATTCTTTTAATCAATTTTAATGGAAGACTCAATTGTAGTGTCAGGTCTAGCCTGATTTTTTAAATCCATTTTAATAGAAGACTCAATGTTAGTATCAGGTTCAGCCTACTTTTTCTAATCAATTTTTAATGGAAGAATCAATTTCAGTGTCAGGCTCAGCCTGATTTTTTAAATCCATCTTAATGGAAGAATCAATTTCAGTGTCTGGCTCAGCCTGATTCACTTTCTAATTTATTGCACAATAATTGTGGAAACAGAATGTTCAAAAATATTAGACAGGGTCGGACGTTCGAGTACAGTGTACGAGTACACCACAGTGAATTTTCACGAAGGACT